>NC_056665.1:15411277-16011277 GCF_018350195.1 Panthera tigris | reverse complement strand
CATCCTTACAAAGGCTAATGAGAATTGTTTAAAAAATAAGGCTTACTTATAATCCTTATTATGTTAAGGAAAAAAAAAAGGTCTTGGACACCGCGCTATTTTTTTAATGCCCCAAAGGACATCAAGGTATAAGTCAAAGTTATAGTAACTTGTTGCAACACAGGAAAACACGCACGAGGTACTCCTCAGTAAGAGGGTGTTGAAATGGGCTTGTATATAGGGTCTGGGCTCATTCTGGGTGGTCTCAGGGAAAGCTTAAGGAGGTAAGAGGTTGATTTTGATCTTGGGTGCTCTCCTGAAATGGGGGCATTTGAGGGTTGAGTATACTGATGTTTTTTCTTAAAGTTTATTTATTTATTTTGAGAGGAGGGTGAAGGGCAGAGAGAGAGAGAGAGAGAGAGAGAGAGAGATTCCCAAGCAGGCTCTGTGCTGACAGCTCAGACCCAGACACACAGGGCTCTGTGTCGCCAAGCATGTGATCATGACCTGAGCTGAAATCAAGAGACAGATCTCAGCCGACTGAGCCACCCAGGTGCCCCAACTGATGGTTTCTATTGGAAGATTTGAAAGAAATGAAGCAGGGCAAAAGCTGCCATTGATGTCCTAGTTACTAACTTTAGCCAACAGAGGAAGATGTTTGGTTATTTTTAAATATTTTTTTAATGTTTATTTTTGAGATAGAGAGAGAGCATGAGCAGGGGAGGGGCAGAGAGAGAAGAAGCAGCGGAGAATCCATAGCAGGCTCTGTACTGTCAGCACAAAGCCAGACACACGGGACTAGAGCCCAAGAACACATGGGACAAGATCATGACCTGTGCCCAAGTCGGACGCTCAACCGACTGAGCCACCCAGGAGCCCCTGGTTATTTTTGTGGCTGTGTGACGTCCTTGTCTTTCCCTTATATTCAGGCATGATTACTGAGTGGCCTTGCTTTTGTCAGATTTTATCACAGTCTCAGAGTGACCTTGTCTAATTATTATTTACTTTCCTTGGAATGTTTACCTTCAGCAGAACACTTTACAGCTTAGCTATTAGCTACTAGTTTCCAGGGTCATTTGGTTTGTATGTTTGTTTCTGAATATGTAGTGAAAAGATCAGGTGATTTACGAGTTTTCTTTATAGGTTTTATGGTTTTTCAAAACTTCTACTGTGACAGGTATTATTTTAAATATTTACATACACAATTTTATATGTTACATATACAATTATTTGACACATATTATGTAATTATATACCGTAATATGTAATATAATAAATTTATAATGTTATATTATTATATATTATATATTTATTTATATATCAATTATATTATATATAATATAATAAATGATATTAACTTATATATATACATTAATATTAAAGGAGAGAGAGGAATTTCTCTCCTATTACCCACTGGAATACATGAATCTCCCCAATGGCAGGAAAGTACTGAAATCTTACTGACCTTTCATGACTTTGATGTCTTTAAGACTAAGGTTTGGGGCACCTGGGTGGCTCAGTCGGTTAAGCATCCGAGTTCAGCTCAGGTCAGGATCTCATAGCTCATCTCATGGTCTCACGGTTCGTGAGTTTGAGCCCTGTATGAGACTCTCTGCTGTCAGTGCAGAGCCTGCTTGGGATCCTTTGCCCCCCACCCCCCACACTCTCTGCCCCTCCCCTGCTTACATGCATTCTCTCTCTTTCTCTCTTTCTCAAAAAAATAAATAAACATTTTTAAAAAAAGAAGTCTGTGGTTTTACTTACATTTTTTTTTCTAATTTTAACCATATTGCTATTTGCCTTGAGAAGGCAGTGAGGCATTTTCTAAGAAATAGCCATACATCCCTTCTTATCTCGGATGACACGAAGTTTTTTTTTCCAAAATTTTCTAAACTTTTTAAATTCGGGTGATATGCTACTCATTGCTTTGGAACCAGAAAAATATCCGGCCTTAAGTGAGATTCCCCCCTAGAAACGAATTCTAAAATCCTGGAGGTCCGAGACATGTTTTACACATCATTATGCTTGGTCCAAATCACACATGCTCAATAAATAGCTACTGCTGAGTAAATCATACACGCGTGCATCCAGGTGCACACACACACACACACACACACACACTGGCTTTTGGTTGGTCTTGACATTTTCATTTACACTGGTTTTCTTGACAACTTCTCAAAACTTTTCAACTTCCTGTACATGAAATAGTCACAATGAACTCAGCTTCAAGGATTACAAAAGAGGAGGGAAAAACAACAGCAACAACAACAAAAAAACTACTCTTTCTCCCCCACCCCTAGCTTCAAATACACATTCCATGAAATATGGAATGATTTGTATTAATAAACTGGTGAACGGGGCACCTGGGCGGCTCAGTCAGTGAAGCGTCTGACTCTTGGTTTCAGCTCAGGTCATGAGCTCACAGTTCGTGAGTGTGAGCCCCACATCGGGCTCTGTGCTGACGGTGTAGAGTTGGCTTGGGATTCTCTCTCTCCCTCTGTGTCTGCCCCTCCTCTGCTCTGTCTCTCTCTTTCTCTCTCAGAATAAATAAATAAACATTAAAAAAACAGATGATGAAGAAGGCATCCAGTGAAGTTTTCCATTTGGGTGTTAGAACAGTGCCCTCTGTGTGGCACAGCATTGGACAGAGTCGCTGGAGGCCAGGGAGACTTGTGGCGTCAGAGGCACGGTATCCCACTGGTCCCTGGCACAGAGCTTTGCACCAGGTGAGAATCTGGGGAGGTGAGGAAGTAAAGTGCAGCGAGCGCCACGGTTGAAGGACCAGACATTTGTCAGTTACTAGGGGACTGACGAAGTTACGCAATTTCTGAAAAACAGAGAAGAGACGTAAGTACCGCTGTGTTTTTGAAGGAACAACTGAGAAACTAGGGTTCTCTGGAGAGTGACTGGCCATACAAAAGTCTTGTGCATTTAATGAAATATGAGAAGACTCAAACCACGGAAAGATGGTCCATTAGCCAGCTAATCGGCCCCGCAAGATGAAGTGAAGGCACCGAGCTCCTTATTTTGAAACCCGGAGAAAAGACGCAAGTTTAAATGATGGACTCAGAGGTGTCCTGAAGGGAGTGCCTGGCCCGTTGCTGTTGCAAATGTCAAAGTGTTTGTGAATGTTAATGCCCCTCAACTTACCCTGGGCCCAATTTCATAATTTTAATTGACTCTTGTGTATAAAGAATTCCCACCGCTGTCAATTTAAATTGCGCAGTTAGGACTCCAGGATTGGGTTCACTGTCTGCCAGGACTATGTTATTTTGACACATTAAAAAAAAAAAAAAAAACTTTTATAAAACCATGTGGGTAACTCAAAGGGAGAATTTGGGTAGAGGCTGGGGAATCCAGCCTGGTCTCTTCAGGAAGCCATCCTCCGTATTTGGAAGTGACAGCCACTTTGAGTGTTGCTTCGTTCTCATGAAAAATAAGAGAAGGCTATCTGCATCCTAATGTACACATCAGTGGATGCAAGTTTGCAGAAGCGACGGGAACGCACTGAAACGAACATCTGCCGGGAAGGAGAAAGGAGACGGCTTAATCCCGATAGATGACTGCATCGTTGGCTGTGATCAAAACAAGAACAGATAAGTAAATTGAACTAGAAAAGGAAATGTAAGCCTCAAAACCTAGGAAGCAAGTGATTCAAATCTGAGACGGTTTTCTAGCTCAGCTCCCTCCCAGGTTCCAATGAAGACGGTCTCCCGTTCTAGAAAGACTGACAACCATTTGTTGATATCACAGTGCTGGCGAGTGTGGTCGTGACAGCCACGTCACACTCCCTTACCCAGGGATTTTCCTTTCAGCGCCGAGTCCTGAAAGAATTGGACATACTGATTCCAGTAATTTGTTGGAAGGTAGCGATTCCTTTTTCCTCTCCCATTAAAGGTGCTAATTATTGCATTTCAGAAAGCATAAAATATAGCAGCCGTGCTTACTGTCAGGTCGGCATGAGCTGTCGAGGTGTCTAAGTGTGCATATGTGGGAACATCTGACAGTGGGTGGTTTCGGTGTTTGCTTTATAAATACATCTGAATAAATGGCTTTTGAGTTAAAGTGGTTGGAAGTTAAGAGTTTAACTGAATTGACACATGAATTCATAGGAAGCGACTGGTTCTTGGAAAGCCAGTTGGGTTTGGCTTGGGCTTTGTCGGAAGCGTTTACCACAAGTCAGGGTATCTGGTGAGGCTGGGAAGGAGAAGAGGTGTAGGGCAGAAAGAGAAGAGAAAACAGGAGAGAGAAAGAAGTGGAAACAATGAATATTTATTCCAACTCAACCTTGACATATTCAGGGGCCTACATAATATTTAAATACTCAACCAGGGAAATAGCTTTCTCTTTCTTTCTTTCTTTCTTTCTTTCTTTCTTTCTTTCTTTCTTTCTTTCTTTCTTCTACCAATCTACCTACCTATCTAGATATAGAAATATAGAGAAATTTTTAATTGCAAGCAAAGAGGTTTCTTTTCTTTTCTTTTCTTTTCTTTCTTTCTTTCTTTCTTTCTTTCTTTCTTTCTGCTCTGAAGAAATACTAAATTCATTTACCTGTCACGTTTGAGTTAGCCCCAAATGGTTTTGGATAGAGACCAGGGTAGAGGGCTACAATCCTATTTGCTTTTAATCAGCATAAAGTTATAAGACATAGATGCCTTCTTACTGACCCAGGGACAGTATAACCTCAGGGGGAAAAGTCACCCCAAAAAGGTCTGTCCCTTGCTTTACAGCTGGGTCAGCTCCTTAATCAGTCGCAGGGTGTTTTCTCTTGAGATGGCCATGAAAGCCTTTTTTCCGGGAATAGTTCACTGTTCTAGGGTTATGGTGAAGCAACATATGTAAAGTTTGATGCTCCTTGAGTTCAGGAGCGAGTCTTTTAACTTCCCCTTGTTAAGTTGGAAAGATGTCGTGGTGAATAGAAACATTCTTTTCAATTCAAAAGTTCTTCGCGAAAGGCGGTCTCTTTGCGGGGCTGGTTCTACACACGGAGGCTCCAGGCGACCTTTCCTAGGCTCCCAGGGTGGCTTTGTCTTGATCAAAATGGTTCTATTCACAGGAGGGAAGGTCTGTGACATCATCCTGCAGAAGAAAAATCCTCTAAAGAACAAGGTGGAAACAAAGATACCATTCTCTTTGGGGAAGGTGGGAGAAGAGGAAGAGAAAGAAGAGGGGCAAAGAAGGGAGGTGCCAGGGAGAAAGATGGACGAAGAGGAAGAAATAAGAGGCAAGAGTTAGAGGCTGGACAGAGCAGGGAAAGGACTCTGCCATCCTCGATTTCTTTCCGAAGCACGGCCAGCAGGGGGCGCTGTCAATCCCATCTTGCAGATGAGGATGCTGAGCGGCAGGGGGAGCTCTCCCGCCCGCGCTCACACAAGATTTAGTCTGAGGTTGCCCTCCTCTCCCCGAGAGAAGGAAAAACCTGTGTTTCATTTTGATTAATCCTCAACAATACCCTTTAAAGCCAATAGTTAAGGTGCCCTCCTCCTTGACCCAAAAGAGAAGCTAGGCTGTATTCTGGAGCCCTTGGATCTTCCAAAGAAACAGTACAAGTATTAGATCTCTGCTGACCGAACCCGTTCCTCTGGTTTCCCAATAACATCAAGGTTCTTTTCACTTCGAGGGAGCAGGGAAAGGCAAGAGAGAATGATGGTGGAAATAAAACTCATGTAATTCAATGCTGCCTCTGGGATTTATTTATTGTTGATCGTGGCTGGGGAACTCTTTGTAGAGTACATATGTGCGGGGGTCGTGAAGGTCAGAGTGCATATGCCCAAAGAGAGGTAAGACGGAGGGAAGCCTGATGAATAAGGAAAAGAATTGCAGGGAACAGAATCGATGGGGTGGAGACGGGATGGAGCATCATCAAACAAAGAAATTGAAAGCTCTCTGGGAGATTTATAGTTATATGATCTGCACCCAAGGGGGAAGTCTATAGAAGGCCACTCCTTGCCCATAAAAATGTATTAGGTGGTAATGGTCCCTGATGGTGCTGTGTTCCCTGACCAAGCATGACCCATCATATTTTGAGGGAAGCAGGAGAGACAAGGGGAGGGGTGTGTTCTCCACAGCCAGTGCTCCTGTCCGGTGGTGCAGGGAGTTCACTGCATTAGGACACCCTTGGCAGGTGGGGGCTGGGATCCCACCTGAGTTCTGCTCACCAAGCTGTCCACCCTGAAGAGGGCTGAGCTTTCCCGGAAGAAGGAATTCCTTAGCTATGAGCTTGTTTTCTGCCCAGCAGGATGCGTCTTCCTTTTCTAATTGGCATTAAAGCATTGTGCGCACTAGGGTCTGCCCTGTGTGAAGCCAAGGAACCCTGAAGTGTTAGGGAATGCCAAGTCTGAAGATACCGTTTCTCTTCTCTGTGATCTCTCACTGTGTTAGACCATTCTTCCACTTATTTTGGCTCCCAGAAAGTCACCAAGGGTCAGACTCTGACCCTTGTAAGACTTTGGAGGTACTAACGTTCTTTAAAATGTGTGTCATAAAAGAAAAAAAAAAAAAACGTTCCTTAATAGTGGCTCAAGCAGGATGTTTGTGTGTGCTTGGCTATATATAGCTTAATCACATAGATTACATTGTTTTATAGAGACCAGTCCGTTTGTAAAATTAGCGCTGGTCATTGCCACTGATCCGTTTTTAAGATCTGTTCGTAAGACCTTTCTGCTTCAGAAGCTCTCACGTGCAATGACCGACTAGATATGGACACTGGGGTGAATTATATTTTTTGACATAATCTCAATCCCTTTGCAATGTCAGCTTCTTTCTATGACTTCCTTATTCCCAAACAGTTCTAGGGTATTTTGACCAAAGTGCACAGATGAATGTCTGCTACAGAAGGCAGGAGGTGAGGGGCGCCTGGGTGGCTCCGTGGGTTAAGCGTCTGACTTTTGATTTCAGCTCAGGTCATGATCTTGTGGTCTCGTGAGTTCCAGCCCCGAATCTGCTTGGGATTCTCCCTCTCTCCCTCTCTCTCTGCCCCTCCCCCACTCACGCACTCTCTCCCTCAAAACAAATAAATAAATTAACTTAAAAGAAACTTAAACTTAAAAGAAAAAGATGGAACAATTGAACATTGGCTACTTCCAGAATCAACTGAAATTCGTAATCTCTGGCTGATGGCTTTCAGAATCTCTTTTCCTGACAGATGGAGAGATTCGAAAATAATCTAAAACACATAAGCTTACTTACCACAATCAATCTGAACATATTTATTGGTTTGTTTTAGCTTAAAGAAAAAAAAAGTCAAACCTAAAGACTTTTTACACGAGTCAATTACTATAACATTTCCATTGTAAGCTTCAGGCTGAGGATGAAAACTTGTTTCAGAGCTAAGGGGACACAGAACTTGAACCTGAACAGAGAAAAGTTTTATACGTAGATCATTTAGAGAGCATGTTTTTTTTTTTTTTTTTTTTTTTTTTTTTTTGCTGCAGCTGGGGCAAGAAGATACTTTTCTTCCAACAGGAACAAGAGACATCTGAGAAGTGAATGAAATGTTTTAGTGTGTTTTACACATAGTCTGCCCCCTTAAAAAAAAAAAAAAGACTCCCTCACTACCCGTTAGACATGCCAAGGGCGTCTCGTTAGAAGTCCTGACTTTAGAAACAGATTTGCAAGCCAGAATGTTCCAGCCCTGCAGTTGGATTGTGGGTTTTTAACCTTCACAAGTTTGGCCTTTGAGCAGAACTTGAGAAAGGAAGAAAGAAAAGAGGTAAAGAATGAAGAAGAAAAGCAAAATAAATCAAAAGCAGCTTTCTTGGTAACACCGACATCTCCAAGACCACGTGCGAAAGGACCGGGGCTCTAATGATATCAATTAGGCCCGACCCACTGGGACACTGGAAATCTATCGTACCCACGGAGTCTGCTCAAGTCCAGATGGAAAAGGTCATTAGCTGGGTACAGAATATTGCAAATTACCGGCCGAGGGTGATTCCCTGCCCCCAATACCTTCCACGTCCTGAAATAAATTATAACCAGTAATGCTTTCACATTGACAAGCTAATTCCACTTAGATTTTCCTTCCTAAATCAAGGAAACTGCTATTTTTTTAAATATCATGGTGTGTTAGATGTTGATTTCTCCCTTCCTCCCTCTCTCCCTCCCTCTCTCTCTCTCTCTCATGTACACACCTACTGCCTATTTTTTTCCAGCTTGGCTTCCCAGTTGGGATAGTGGTAGCAACCTAGGTGACTTCTCCACTGGAATAAGGATTCCCCAAAACATTTTCTCTGCAACTCTTTTAAGACATGGTGGGGATCTTCGCAGCAGTGGGTTGTGTTTGCTAAAACAGAAGCTGTAAACTGCTTAAGAAAGGCTCCAGCTTCCATATTTGTGTGGGAATATTTTGGCAGCCCTCCCAGGAGACGTCAGCTCTCCCAGGGCTGTGTTTGGGACGCGGTGTCCACCCGAAGGCATGCTCACAGGCTGCCAACCAGCGGCCCCCGGGCTCCCTATCCTCCCTCTGACAGCAGGCCTCCTGCCGAAACTGCAGAGATTCCCGGGTCCTCGCACAGGAGCTTTGCCAACTCATGCAAGCAAAACAGAATCCTGTTGCGCGAAGCGACTTGAGTCGTGGCCCCACTGAGCCTTTGGTGTTCGGCAAAATGCTGAATTATCCAAGAAGACTTCCTAGGATAAGGTCGCATCTCACTACTGCAACTCGGGAAACTGGACTCAGAAGGCTGGTGTGGTCCTCCTTCCTGGGACTCGGTTTGTGGGCTAGTAAAAGAAGCCTTCTCAGCATTTTTAGGTGACGCCTTGAGTTGGCTCTTGGTTCTTGTCGTTGTGGTTCAGAATACACTCTGGGATAATAAAACTTTGGCCAGTGCGTCTGCAGGGATTAATGAAAACGTGTGTATTGACCATCATCAGAAAAACAAGAGATGACAAGTGTTGGCGAGGATGTGGATAAAAGGGAGCCCTTACGCACTGCTTGGTGCAGCCCCTATGGGAAGCAGTATGGAAGATCCTCAAAAAATTAAAAAAATAGAGGGACGCCTGGATGGCTCAGCCGGTTAAGTGTCCGACTTTGGCTCAGGTCATGAGCTCGCAGTTCGTGAGTTCGAGCCCCGTGTCGGGCTCTGTGCTGTTGGCTCATAGCCTGGAGCCTGTTTCAGATTCTGTGTCTCCCTCGCTCTCTGCCTCTCCCCCCGCTCACACTGTCTCTCTCTCAAAAATAAACGTTTAAAAATTAAAAAAAAAAAATTAGAAGCAGAAGAAGCATGTGATTCAGCAATTCTACCTCCGGGCCTATATCTGAAGGAAGTAACATCATTATATGGAATCCCATGGAATCCCATTATGGTGAATCCCATGTTCACTGCAGCAATAGCTACAATAGTCAAGGGATGAGAACAACTTGAGTCCATCAATGCACGAACAGGTAAAGAAACTATGATATATGTAGACACATAAAATGTACCTAGATATGAATGCTCTTCAACCATAAAAGAAGGAAATGGTGCCGTTTGTGACAACATAGATGGGCCTCTTAAAGGTATGATGCTAAGTGAAATAACTCAGAGAATGACAATGGCCATATGATCTCACTTACATGTGGGATCTTTAAAAAAAAACAAGAACACCAAGCTTCTAGAAATAGAGATCCGAGTTGTGGTTATCAGAGATGGGGGGAGGGGTGGAATTGGATGGAGGTGACCAAAAGGTACAAATTTCTAGTTGTAAGATAAAGAAGTTCCGGAGAGGCAATATACAGCATGGTGAGCACAGTTCACACTATGGTATGGTGTATTTTAAAGCTGTTACGAGAGATCTTACAAGTTCTCATCACAGGGAAAGACACCTGTAACTAGGCGAGGTGATGGCTATTAACTAACCTCATTGTGGGATTCATTTTACAATATATACATATGTCAAATCGCTATGCTGTATACCTGAAATTTACACCATGTTATATATCAATTTTATCTCAATAAAACTGGGAAAAAATGTGTGTTTAAAAAATGAGCTTTCTGCAAATGGATACATAAGAGGGAGGTAAACTTGATCATGCCATTTATTCACCTTTCTAAGGAACTATTCAGACCTTTCAGTCGCTGTTTGACTGCAGAATATTCTCTCTCCAGATATGTCTTTCCGCATTCATGAGGCAAGCACTTTCATCTGTCGGCCCTTGCCTTACTCTCTCTCTCTCTCTCTCTCTCTCATATTAGTTTTTCTCTCCTTTCCCAGGACATTCTTTGTTTTAGCACTAAAAGTCCCCATGTTCTGGGAACTCTTAGTCCTGGGCAACAAGGAAGGTCGGTCATACCACACCCAGTCTATTGTTTCCAGCTCCAGGCCATTAGAAGATAAGCTTCATCCCAGAATCTTCTGAGGGACCTTGCCATAATAACATACTTTAATTAAAAATTAAACTTTTCGGGGCACCTGGGCGGCTCAGTCAGTTGAGCGTCCGACTCTCGGTTTTGGCTCAGGTCACGATCTCACGGTTCGTGGGCTCAAGCCCCATGCAGAGCTCTGCGCTGGCAGCACAGAGAGCCTGCTTGGGATTCTCTCTCCCTCTCTCTCTGCCCCCTCCCCGCTCGCACTTTCTATTTACCTCGAAATAAATAAACTTTAAAAAGTTAAACTTTCCATGTGATTCAAAACCCGTACTTAGGAGGGCCTGCACAGATGCCTCTTACCTTCCTGTCTGTATATTTCAGAACGGAGGGCCCCTCTGGGTGGGGGAGTCTAGTGCCCAGGTAATGCTCAATGATACCATTAATCTAAAATAAAAGCACCACCGACCGTTGTGAACGTGAACAGCACTACCGACTGTTCACTCATCTAAATTTTACCCCCAGAGAGAGCTGAGGTCTTTCCTAGAGTGACCAGCATCCATCCACTTGGAGGACCCATCGAGAAAGGAGGCAGTGGCATCTATTGTAGGAAAACAGGAAAAGCAAGTGGCTCTCTCATTCTCAAATCAAATCTCTAGTCTGAACGTTCTTTACAGTATTTGAATTTATTATCAGGTCTTTCGCTGAACTTGAAGTTCATTTCCCCTGCTCCATCTGCTCTGGTGTTCTGACCCAGACTTTCTGGTTAGCTAGAAAAATGTTACAATCTTGGCTTCAGAGGACTTGGCTTGAGCTGGCTCAAGTCCGTCCTCAGTCTGGTCCTTTGTTTTTGCTGTTGTTGTTATTGTTGTTGTTGTTGTTCTTTGTTGATTGTTGTTGCTTTTTAATTTTTATTTTAGACAAAGAAAGTGTGAGCAGGGGACAGGGACAGAAGGAGAGAGAGAATCTCAAGCAGGAGTCATGCTCAGCATGGAGCTTGATACAGGGATTGATCCCACAACCCTAGGAGCATGACCTGCGCCAAACTCAAGAGTCAAACACTCAACCGACTAAGCCACCCAGATTCCCCTCAGTCTGGCCTTTTGGACAAGACTCTGGAGTGATGACTTCTAAAGCTTCGTCACTAACTGGGTCTATAAGATTGATTCCATGGGGCTGCAGTGTTTGCTAACTGGCTCACGGACCACCGCACCTGAGAAATGGTAAGTTCTCAAAATATATTCACTGAGACAAATCCCCCATGAGGTTTCTTTCTGCCTCTCTTTTTCCTGTCAACTCCTTTTCCTGACCCTTTATTGGCTTCTCCCCTTAGTTAACCAAAATTCTAGTGAGGGAACTTCATGTTGAGGATTTCTGAAATGTTGAAGACAACAGAGATTTCTGCCAGTGTATGTGATTAAAATCTGATGGTTCCAGACTCTCGTGTCGTGGTGGGAACAGCCGAACAGAGCTCCCATCTTTGCCATAGAGGCCATACAAAGAGGTGAAGAAATTGAGCTCTGGTGACAGGCATCTGCATTTGAGTCCTTGCCTGTGACTTCTCAGCCACGTATGAAGCTTTGGGCTTCATACTTCATGCTTCAATGTCCTCATCTGCAAGAGGGAGGCAACAACCATGGGTAACTTTTGGAGTTGTTGATATGATACGTCCATATATGTAAATGCGTTAATGTATAAAATCTTGCCACACAGTAAGTGCTCAGAGAGCTCAGCCGGTTCAGGTAGGATGACGCCCTGAGCCTTTCTTTCCAGGACCTCAAATCATGACTGGTTTACTCTGTACCTCCCTGCAAGCTAGCCCTGCCCTCTGCGTGCAGACACCATTGGTAGTGCCCTATAGCAGGTTCTTCTAGAAGCATCTCTGCTCTCCACTCTCACAGAGAGTCAAAGTGACTTATTTAATTATAATTGGAACTCATTAAAATATAATATGCTTGGGTTTTGTTGATTATGTGCTTAACCTGGGCTCTGGATTTTTACCGTGTTTCACTGAAAAACCTGGAGAATAGAATAATTAAAGCACTGGCGATTTGTGTACTTAACTCCAGTGATTTATTTTAGCATTTAATGTTTTTTTTTTTCTCAATCAATAGTGTAATTATGTTGACTATTCTAAAATGTAAATTCTTCTGGTTTGTGAGATGTGCATTTGCTACTCTACCTGCAATATTTTTTATTGCTATTGCAGTGAATTGGTTAACTCCTAGCTTAGTATAGGTGGACTATTTAGAGGTAGGGACATAAAAGAGGGATACTATTTTAGGATTTGGGGGCAAATCCAGGGACATGCATAGAATACTATAGTTAGGGGGCATCTAAACTTTCTTTGCCATAGGTATAGGTACTTTGAAATCTCAGTCCTTAGGGTAGAAATTTTAGCCTGCCCAATATGTGATGGTTTTTTTCAGCCTTCAATTATGTGTCAGGCTTGTGAGCCATTCGTTATTGTAAATCTCTTTGTATCCTGTTTCTATGGAATGACTAATACAACCACCCTATGTTGTCCTCTGTTCCTTCCTACCCTGCACTAATTTAATTCCAGAATTCTTGTTTATGCCATACATCCATTTAACTGCGCTGGGAGTGCCATTTAGCAATTGTGGCATGGGCTCAAATTTAGCACAAGCACACGTGATTTCTTCACGTGCTGCCTCCCCAGCCCCTCCTCCCTCTGTCTGTGGTCTCCTAGGTTGAATGGCTTTTGGTCTTCAATCTTGACCCCCCCTCTTTGACTCTTCTTCCTTGGTTCACTAGTCTCTTACCAACTTCTGACCTTTCTTCCTCCGACATGTCCCCAAATGTCTCAGAAGACTTGGACAAAATGTTATTATGGAAATGAAAAAGCATATGCTAAGGAGTAAGAAGCAGAATAGATATGCCACCAGCAAAGCCATAGACATGGATGGCAGGCCTGAGAAACAAACAAAAAATTAGAAACAAAGAGATAAAATTGATTATCTGAGAAGAGATGATCTGGTGTAGTGATAATCAGTGCACTTCCTAAAGGAGGAACACAAATGTTTAGACAAATATACCAAACAACGACAACAAAAATTAGTTTCATCGATGGATAAAGATGCATAAGCAATGAAATAGCAAGAACAAGGGAAAAAAATTCAGATAAAATGAGAGACTCAAAGCTAATCTTATCTTTTCAACGAGTACGTGGTTGTTACTCTTTGGATTTTAGCAGAGCATGCAATTTATGGTGCTTATTTGTTAATTTATGGTAATGTTGGACATACACTATCATCAAAGACTGACCTCTTATGATACATACTCCGTAGTGAAGGAAAGGTCAAGGTTTCCTTATTCCTAAAATTTAGTGCTTCTCCCATCATGGGAGTCTTTGTTGTCATTCATACTGACGGAGTAAAAATCTAAAAACAAAAACATAAACAAAACTCTCTGGTGCTCCATGCAAAACCTTCTATGATGTGTTCAATACTAATCTGCCCAGCTTTTACATTTACTACACACATGTAAGAAACTTCCCTTGAGTCTAAACATTACCCCTCTATTCTATCCTGCACATATTCTTTCGACAACAAGTCCCACACTCCACGTCTCTACACCAGGAGTTCCCAATTGATGGTTGGGGTGGGGGACATTTTACAACCTCTGGAGACATTTTTGGTCATCACAACTGGAACATGCGGGGGATGGTTGCTACTGGCATCTAGTGGGTAGAGGCCAGGGATGTTGCTCAACATCCTGCAACCTACTGGGAAACCCCCAAGAAAGATTTATCCAAATCAAAATGTCAATAGTGCCAAGGTTGGGAGACACTGCTCTGCACCCTGAGCGCTGAGTGTAATGATTTTCTGTGCAGTTTATTTTTAATTGATTGACAGAGGCTGAATCAGAATACCTCTCTTCCCTCTCTCTCCCCCTCCCCGCCCCCGTCTCTGAGAATTAATACTGTAAGTCATTTACTGACTACAAGCTTAGTTTTTCAAAACACGTTCATAACCCTTGCTTCATTTAACCATCAAACTTGATGGTACCAAGAGGAGAAGCTAAGAATATTACCAGAAATAACCCTGGATTTAGGGTGTGGTTTGAATCTGACTTCTGACTTACTAGCTGTATAAGCATGGGAAAAGCCAAAAAGCACCGGGGTCTTAGTAATTTTCCATTGTTAAAATGGCAGCATAAAATTGTGTATATACTTTATATATACTTGATTTCTAAGACAAGGACCTGGGCTCAACCATTATGGTAGCATCCCTATGTTATCGGAAACTGAGATTCAAATGTTAATTCAACCTCTCACTGTGATATGCTCTATAAAATCTGCAGAAGACGACTCCATCCTCTCAACTCCACACAATAAGCTGAAACTTCAATTTATTGAAGGGTTTTTTTTTTGCCTTGTTATTGTTGTCATTAATTTGTATGGGCATTTCAATGTGACTATGAATATCAGGCACAGATAACTTATAGTCAAATGGATCCCTCACTTCTCCCCCTTTTTAAATCGACAAATGACCTTACCCAGGTGTGGAGGTGAGCCCATAGGCACAGCATGACCCTAATCTGAAATATAGTTCTTTCATTTTCTTGGCTGCAAAATATGATTTTTCCTACCTTACACCTTCACTTTCTGAACTGCTTCAGAAACACATCTGTTTTCTATCCGTTGAGGGAGAAAAACATGAATGCTTTATTATGCCCTATATAATCGACTACGTTACATTGCTTATGGGCTGTGTATTTGGTGTACAAAAATGCTCTAAAGTCTCTAGAGGTACACAGACCTAGGCAGATCTAGAAAAGAAAGCTTCCATGGACAAGGAGATGCCAGGGGGCATCCCTCAGATCTTTGAGCGGTCAGACTCAGGGGTCCAATCTACTCCTTTCAAGACTGACAAGTGATCGCTTAATCCTCTAATAAATTTTATTTATAGAGGAGCACTTAAGATTGCAGGCCACCTGCACACATCTGTTTGGAAGAGCCAGTAGGATCTGGACAGTGCTCTCATTCTATAGTAAGTGAGATAAATCCAAGTAAGTAAAGGTGGGAGGGACTCAGGCCCTTTGCAGTGTATTCCCTGGACATATCCAAGGCACTCTCCATTACTATATTAGATTCCTCTCCAGACCAGAAGGCCGCCATGATCAAGGCAACCAATCCTTCCAGTACAATTCTGCCAAGAAACACTTCTCAATGCCTGACTTGTAACCTAATGAGACTCTAAGTACTATTATGGTCCACCGATAACGCTTAGCTTAGTCTTTTTTGTTTTTAACTTTTCGGAGAATAAAAACGTATCTAGTGGCCAAGTCCAAGTTCACATATATTCTTTTTTTATTCATGAAAGAGACATCTTTTCAACTTTTTTCTTTTGGTAGACTCTTCGGGAAAAATAGCCTTCTAAGGAAGAGGGCAAAAACACTGCATAAAATTGAACAGAGGATTTGAACAAGTAATTTACAGAGGAGGAAACCTGAATGGGCAATAAATATATCAAATATTCTCAATTATATTACTAAAACAAAATAATAATAATAATTATTATTATTATTATTTAGAGAGGGAAAGAAGAGGAGAGGCAGAGGGAGATGGAGAGAGAGAATCTTAGGCAGGTTCAGTGTCCAGTGTGGAGCCCGAAGCCACCATGAGATCACGACCTGAGCCGAAATCAAGAGTGGGATGCTTCCCTGACTGAACCACCAGGTGCCGCAAAATAAAATTTTAATGAGATACATTTTTACTCCCATCAGATTGGGGAACGTTATATGTTTGACAATTCCAAGTGTTGGCAAGGATATGAACAAAAGAACTCTTACCGATTGCTAGTGATACGGCTGACTGAAACTAGTTGGAAAAAGATTTAACAATATCCGGATATCCGGTTAAGTCAAAGATGTCTGTATTTTATCACCTAACAATTTCATTTCTCACTATATATCATGGAGAAACTCTTTTACATATATACTGGAAGGCATGAAAAAGAATATTCTGAGAAGCATTGCTTATGAAATCACAAACTTAAAAATAGTATCACAGCCATCCGCAGAAGAATGGGAAAGTGTTGTAATATGTTCACAGAATAGAATACTTTCATCCATGGAAGTGAGCTAGAGTCACAGGTGGTAATATGATTGCATCTCAGATAGAAAATGCTGAAAAAGAGAAAAAATGCAAATTTCCCAAGAGTGTGTATAATATCATTTATAAACCCTTTTACCCCATGTAAAAAAACTCTCTCTCTATTATTAATTAATCTGTTAATTTTTAATAAAAGTTCAGAGGGATGCACAGGAATGATAACAAATTAAGAACAGGGTTAATTCTCGTGGGGAAAGAGGACTATAAGAAGCATACCCTTCGAATATTTGATTTACTATGCTGCATGGCTAGTATACAGGCAATCATAATTTCCTTTTCACTTATTGCTGCATGGTTTATATAACTTAAAACTTTTAAATACTATTGAGTATTGTTTCACACTAGTTTTGTGAATGTCACGTTTCCTTTTTTTTCTTTTTTCCTTTTTTTTATAGCAAAATCTGCTTGAGCCTCCACTTGCCAATGTAGATAATAAACCAATCTAAGTTTGTCTGGGGTCTGATACTTTTTAAGAAGGTACCTATGAGAGAAATCAAGACCACAATGACCCTAAGTATTTTCCTGAGCAAATGCTCTACAAATTACAACGGGGAAGCCAGAGAGAGTACAAATTAAAAAAAAAAAAAAATCAAGTATTTGGTTACATTAAGTTTCAGATGTCTATCTGGCACCCGAGCTGAGGTACTAAGTCAAATATTTGGCATGAATCTAGAACCCAGAGATGCGGTTGAAGATTAAACTATGGGGATCATCCCCTGATCACTGTTGTGTAGAACCATGGTAAGTATCAAAGGATAAAGAGCCGATCGCACCAACACTTCCAGAAAAGATTCCTGAGGAGGCAGGAGAGGACAGGAAGGGGAGCCCACGTGGGGACAGTGGCCCCCGGTTGGAGGAGACACCCCTCCCCCACCACGGTAGGAAGACGGAGGAAAGAAGGGCACAGGAAGACTTTGGAGTTTTGAGGAAGGTTCTCCTCCAGTGGGCGTCTTCTTTTTCATCTATAAATCATAGAATGAGTTGAGGAGGCGACAAGTCGAGGGCTTGACAAGAATGGGAAACAGTTGATATGGCCTCGTCCCGTTTAAAAGCAGGAGAGTCTGTTTACTAGAAACACAATGTACAGCTGTGAGGCAGTGCTGTGGGCACAGAACAGATGGGTTTGTAAACCGGTGGACCGAGACTCACAGGCAGCTCTGATTCTAAAGCTGAAGCCGCCTATACACCTTCTTCCCTTCCTCCCCTGATTGGTACTATTATGGCCTCTACATGGGAACTTGATAGCTGCTGCTGCTTGCTTCCGGTTCCCTTTCTTCTTCCCATTCACTGCTCTTAACTCACCACTCCGTCCCATCCACATCCCAGCATGCAATCCAGCATCCTGGATAAATGGCTTGGAACCTCCCTGAGCCAAGCCACGGTTGTGGAAGTCGGCACAGGGGATTTGAGTTGTGCAGAACTATACCTTCAA
The DNA here is from genome assembly GCF_018350195.1 of Panthera tigris. Classification (NCBI taxonomy): domain Eukaryota; kingdom Metazoa; phylum Chordata; class Mammalia; order Carnivora; family Felidae; genus Panthera; species Panthera tigris. Next base: position 15,993,444 of record NC_056665.1, on the reverse strand, counting down.
GCGTGATGGGCGTCTAGCATTATGTTTTTGTTATTTATAAAAGCACATGTGTTGTATTTCAAACTGTGGATTTTCATCAGAAGAAACGGAATGCACTGTGGAAAGGAGGTAAGACCGTATATTTTTGTGCACTGACTCAATACGCCTTTTCTATATTTTATAGGGAGTTGATGTATATGTATATGGAAGTATGCATGTGCATGTTATATGTATGTGCATATGCTCTATAGAATGCACACACATGTGTATATATCTACACACATATCTACACACATATCTACACATATGTATACACACATATATACATATATACATGTATGTACATATATACATATATACACCCATATGTATGTACATATATACATGCATATACACATACACATATACATATATACATACATATAAACATACATGTGTATATATATAAATATATATATACATATATATATACACATACATATCTATACATGCCTCCCTACAAAATGGAGAAGAAACATATTGTTGATATGCAAAAACCTATGGTCTTACCTCCATTCTGCAGTGTTTGTCTCTCCCTCTGAAGAATTTCGGTGCTCCGAAATAAAACACCTTCATAAGAAGGAGAGAGACAGACCATTGTGAACATATTTAACAACTGACATGGTATGGCCAATGACAGAATAGATGATAGCTGAACCATTATTTTGGCCAAACTGAAGCACACTGCTGAATGTCGGCCCTGCCTGTGTGCTCCCAAGACCGCGCAAGGTACAACGATGGATCCAAAATAAGATACAGACTTTCCATCAAGAAACTCTGCATCTTGATAGCCCACATGACAGAGGTCACCATTTCTGCATTAAAAGGAAAACCGCTGAGGGCCGTAAGCCTTGGGTTTTTCAGGACAGTTCTGATTCCTATTACTCAGCTCCGTTAGTCACCGTATTATTCTGAAATTCTGGCATTTCACTCTGTAACCTACACCTCACATACATCCCCTTACACTCAGCAGTGGTGCGGAAACCTTTGTCAGCGTTTTGATTTGTGGTTCAAGAGATAGATTCCCATAGGATGGATAACAGTGATCTAGCTTTTATCTGAACATGCACATATGTGTTTCTTTTTTTTTTTTTTTTAAAGAGAAAAGCACTAATGCATATGCAATAAATTCTAAGTAAAGACTTATGGTTTCAAGTATCAAAAACTTTTCTCCGGACCTCTTTTGGGCCTCAACCAGCCTATTTGACATGAATAGCTCCCATTGCGCCACTAACTGCTGAGGCCACTCTCGGCTGGCAGATGGGAGGAAAGATAAATTGATGAATGCAAACAGGCAAAATAAAGAGAATGTGTTCCTATGACCTTCAGATTCTCTTGATTTACTCCTGGGTTGAAAGAACATAAAAGTTACTGCAAAAGCATTTCAAAAATTATCATGACATCGGGAACCAAACAACTTAATTAACAGTGAAACATGTTTATGTTTGGAATTCTGATGATTCTATCCTTGATAGCTACACCGATGATACAGATTAGTATGAAAAGTATGCAGGAAACCTATTTCCAATGCATAAAAACATCGAAAGACTTTGAAGGTTATTATCAAATCTACTTTTCATTTTCCAATTAAAAAAAAAAAACTTGTGGCCTTTAATTCTTTCCTTCACTCACAACAAACATACATGTTCAATATTGTGATGATTTGCAAATCGAGTGCCGAAGAAGTTAATATCATTAATTCATTTACTAAGCATACACCAACAATGGACTGAACACCGCAACCCAAAGAAAGTGAATTGAATTACTGACAGTATTTCCTTAATTCACTCAAGAAGAGAAAAAATGAAATAATTAGAGCTAATATAGGGTATGATGAAATAGAATTGCTACGTAAAAGGGAAAAAGAGAATGGTTAAGGGAATTAAAATACAGAGGAAGTATCCAAGCATCAGCAAAGACTCCAAGCAGTAATGACCAAGCACATTTGCAAGACCTCTATGCTATCTGCTTCAAGATGGCCAGAGCAATATTGGGTTTGTCCCCATCTGTCTGATACATGGAAAGAGCTCAAAGCCTCTTGTTTAACGAATAGATGAGATGCAGTGTGTAATGGGGAAGGGGTAGGGGGGGCGTGGGTAATCTACCTGAAGGTGAAGTGGATGACAAAGGTTAAAGCTGAAGCATGGCCAAATCATGGAGTCTCCAATGCAAGATGAAGCAATGCAGCCATTATCTTATATGCAAGCAACAGGGTTGGGGAGGTGGGAACTGCTTCTAGTAACAGAAAATAGATCCTGTTGGACCAAACTTCTAAGAGAGAACAACCATAAACTCTGGGCAAAACATAAAAAGAAACTTCCTAAAGGTACTGGGAGGTGAATAAAAGAGATAATGGGCAAGAGCTGACACTTGGAAAAAGGGAATAGTTCCTGGGATGCTTCATTGTACGTGTCGTCACCGCTGCACTGCAGAGGGCCCAGGGCAAAGATTATTTCTGGGTGTATTTTGTGCAGGTGTTTCCAGATAAGATCAGCATTTGAGTTGGTGGTCAGTAAGGTAGATTGCCCTCTCCAGGGTCAGGAGTGTGGATGCCCATCATCATTTGAGGGCCTGAACAGAAAAAAAAGGAAGAGGAAAGAGAAATTCACCCTTTCTTTTTTCCTGTTTGCTTGCACGTGCTAGGACATCAGTCTTCTCCTGCCCTTGACTGGACTGTAGACATCATTGGCTCCTCCGATTTTCAGGCCTTTAGACTGGAACTGGAATTAACCCATCTTTGCTGAATCTCCAGTTTCAGATGGCAGATTGTGGGACTTCTTAGCCTCCATAATAATTACGTGAGCCAATTTGTCAATCTTCCCCCTCCAGTATATATTCTATACATGTACTATATATTCCATATATATACACTATATATATATTCATATATAAATATATGTGTGTGTATTTGTTTCCCCTTTGAGTTCTTCACTGACACTTTTGTTGTTTCGTTACATGTTCAGTCTCCACATTTGTGTTTTTTCCAGTTTCCTTCTCATAATTGACTTCTAGCTTCATATTATTGTGGTCAGAAAAGATACTTGATATGATTTCAGTCTTCTTAAGTTTATTGAGACTTGTTGTGTGGCCTGATATGTAATATATCTTGAGGGATGTTCCAGGTACACTTGAGAAGAATGTGCTTTCTGCTTTTTGGATGAAATGTTCTGTATATACCTATTAAGTCCATTTGGATTAAGGTGTTGCTCAAGGTCATTGTTTTCCTATTAATTCCCTATCTGGACGAACTATCCATTGATGTAAGCAAGGTGTTAAAACCCCCTACTATTGTATTACTGTCAATTTCTCCCCTTGTGCCTGTTAATATTTGCTTTATATATTTAGGTGCTTCTGTGTTGGGTACATACATATTTTCTAGTGTTTTATCAACTTGCTGGATTGTCCCTTTATCATCATGTAATGTCCTTCTTTGTCCTTTGTTACAGGCTTTATTTTAAAGCCATTTGCCTGATATAAATATTGCTACTCCCACTTTCTTTTCATTTCCATTTGCATGGGATATCTTTTTCCATCCCTTCTTTTTCCGCCTGTGGATGCCTTTAGATCTAAAGTGAGTCCCTTGAAGGCAGCATATAAATGGGTCTTTTTTGTTGTTGTTAATTCATTCAGCCACTCTATGATTTGTGATTGGAGCATTTAGTCCATTTATATTTAAAGTAATTTTTAAAATATTTTTTAATGTTTATCCATTTTTAAGAGACAAAGACAGAATGCAAGCAGGGGAGGGGCAGAGAAAGAGGGAGACACAGAATCAGAAGCAGGCTCCAGGCTATGAGCTATGAGCTCTGAGCCCGACAGGGGGCTCGAACTCAGAACCGCGAGATCATGACCTGAGCCAAAGTTGGATGCTTAACCGACTGAGTCACCCGAGTGCCTCTAAAGTAATTATTGATAGCTACGTATTTATTGCCAGTTTGTTCATTGTTTCCTGGTGGGTTTTGTGGTTCTTCTGTGTTCCTTTCTTCTTCTCCTGCTCTCTTTCCTTGTGATTCGATGGCCCGCTTTAGTGCCACGTTAGATTCCTTTCTCTTAATTTTTTGTGCATCTATTATCGTCTTTTATAGGGTTTTGGCTTTTGGTTACTGGGAAGTTCATATGTAACATCCTATGTATATAGCAGTCTGTTTTAAGTTGTTGGTTAAGTGTGAACACGTTCTAAAAGCACTACACATTCACCCCTACCATATTTTATCCTTTTGATGACATCTTTTACGCATTTTTCTTTTGTGTATCCCTTAACGAATTATAGTAGATGTAGTTCACTTTACTACTTTTGTGTTTTAACTCTTGTGGTTCATAAGTAGTTGATTTGCTCTGTTTGCCTTTACCAGTGAGAATGTTTATTTATTATATTTTCTTATTTCTGGTTTCAGCCTTTCCTTTCTACTTAAATAAGTCCCTTTAACATTTCTTGTAAACTCATTTTGTGGTGATGAGCACCTTTGCTTTTGCTTGTCTCAGACACTCTTTATCTTCCCTTCAATTCTAGTGATCACCTTGTTGGATAGAATATTCTTGGTTGTAAGTTTTTTCCTTTCAACATTTTGCATATATCACACCAGGTTTTGTATTTTCTTAATGGTTTGGTGTTTGGAGGCAAAATATATATTACAGCTTGGGATATTAATGTCAAATATTTTAGTTATAACCTTCAAGGAAGACCATGAGATTTTTTGAGACTGTGCTCCAAAGAAACTAGTTAGACAAAACTCAGAATGATTTTGTGTTTTAGATGTTCCTTGTTACTTCTAGGAAAATCTTAGAAGAGAGAAAACTTGAGCAAGGATGTGCTCATGCACAGGCAAAATGGAATGAAATTGAGCTCTGGGAATTAAAGAATGCCTTAAATTTAAACCAAATGGAAATTCAAAATTTGGGAGCCTTTGGGATGGAAGAGCTTCGCTGCTTCTATAGACAAAACAGCAAGTAACGAGGTTCTAGACTTTTCTCAAGTATATGTCATTAAGATTTGTCAGCCAGAATATATAACTGAAAGGTTCGTCCAAATAAAGACCAAATGATGGGTCTTTTCATTCAAGCTTGCTGCTTCAGAGGACCTGAAAGAATCATGATTAAAATAAAGGAGAGAGAAATAATCCAAACACAGAAGCAAGAAACCAAAATTGAACAAAGGGTCTTCAGACTTAGGTCTAGAAGAAAGTTTCAAGTGTTTTCTTGCACATGGAACTGGCTAGAAGCATGTAGACTAAATGTCTACTAAGTCTGAGGTAATTGTATTGCCAAAGAGACTATAAACCAACTTTACAAATGCCTGTGATTTTTCAATCCCTGAAACAATGTTCCTCTTATGCCTTTAACAGTTACAAAACTCTCCAGGAATTGAAATTTTTTTCTCATCTTCTTCCGTTGTGGTCCCAAAAGGTAGAGGAAAAGAAGAAACTCTCTAATGGTGAAGCCAGGACTCCTGGAACATAATGGACGAGAGCGCTCCTCACAGATCATGAATCAGGACCTAATCAAGGAACTTTGCTGCCAAGTCAGGATTGTTTACAACACCTGCCTAGCTGGATATGGCAACTACTGTGAATCACTGATTTCTTTGTGTTTTCCACTTTCCCCTTTTCCCGGTGGGAATTTTGGTTGAGGTTATCATATTCTTCTTTCACCGCGGTATACTGGATTAGAGTGAAGGACAGATAACTTATCTATTAGTTTATAGATTGCTGAACTGCAAGAAACCATAGCTAGCCTTGATGAAGGGAAATCCACATCATCCACGGGCCTGGGGCTTTGAACTGGTTACAGTTAGTGAATGAGATGCTGAGGTTTTCTCCTTGAGTGGAGGTAAATATCCGTCAAGAAGGGGGTACATGGTTTGATTGGCTATGAAAGGCAGACCAGGGTAAAAGCCTGGTTTTCACTCAAATTTCAGTTCCTGAGCTTTCTCTCTAATTTGTCCACTTTGTCCTTAGGGTGGCCATGGCCAGCCAGCTAGAGGTTATATATCCCTCATCCCTTGGGGCTCAATATGGCCATGAGTCCAATTCTCATCAGTGACACATAAGCAGAAGTGATGGGACCAAATTGCATATAGCTTCTTTAGAAAGAAATGGATTTTTTTCCACTTTTTTTGATCCTGCGTTGATCATAGACAGGAACCATGAGGGGGAAAGAACCCGGGAGCCTGAGTGATCCCTTGTAGCGGAGTAACCGGGCTATACTGCCCTGCCCGCCCCCTTCACCTGGACTGTTGCTTGAGAGTATCGTATTTCACAGTTTCTTTTTTTTACAACATCTTAGTCTGTACTCTAAACCAGATAAAGGCTCCTTTTGAGTACACATAGTTTGCACCTCAGATGCTTAATTTAGGAACCAACCCATAGACAAAGTGCAATGTCACTGTATTGTGAGCCTTAAGCCAGAGTTGGCTGCCTCAGTGATCCTTACAGTTCAACCCCTTCGACTTCTCTTACCTCCCTCCTAGGTTACAACTACTGAGGATTAGCCAAGTTTGAGAATCCTGGGCCATGTTACTAATGAGCCAGTACAGGGAAAACTGAGGATTCTGGGTATTTAATTTCTACCTTTCTACCAGATCCTCCTTTCACAAAATTAAACGGACGAGAGAATTGTAATGGGACAAATTCTGCTTCTGCACTTCCCTCTGCTCTCTCCCAGCAGACTGGAGGGGGGCCCATCACCCCTAAGAGCTAGCACAGGCAAATAATTTCTTCGAAGTTCATTTGATTTCCATTCTACCCCTTCTCCTCCCACTTATCTAAACTGGTTTGGTTGATCAGCTTTCTCTCTCTTCTCTTTCTGGGTATTAGATCGAATTCTGTATCTTTTTTTCTCCCTCTTCTGCTTTGCACTGTCGACTATAAATAGGTTTCCTATCTAGAATTTTCAAAATAATATTTGTACATCATTGTACATATGTATTTAATCTCCGGATAACTTCCTGTTATATATGACCATAGGTACACGCTATGTACATTTTATCTCCTGGATTGGTTTCTTCTGGTAGCTGGCCGTTTTCTCCAGAGTTTTCTTGACAGAGTAGGTAGGTAAATTTCGAGGCCTTAGGCATTCCCCGTCAGTCCTGTACCACTCCTGGGTTTTGTCTCATGCAAGAGAAGATGCTGCAATTGATTTGGCTCGTGGTTTGCAGATTACAACATAGAACATAAATCTCTTTCCACACTGTCGTACGTCTCTATTAGGATGGCTTCTCCATGCTCCACACGTATTGCAGACAGCCCAGTATTTTCATCCCTGAATACTGAATACCATGTGGCTTTTGAAGACAGTTACTGTCTATCGTGTCTTTTCTTTCTCACCATCTGCCCAAATTCAGACCACTCTTTTTTTTTTTCCTTTTTTTTTAATTTTTGAGACTTTAATTTTTATTTTTATCAAGAATGAATCCTACCGTATATATTTATCTACAGCTCCCTTTTTCTTTTTTTTTTTAATTTTTTTTTTAACGTTTATTTATTTTTGAGACAGAGAGACACAGAGCATGAACAGGGGAGGGGCAGAGAGAGAGGGAGACACAGAATCGGAAGCAGGCTCCAGGCTCGGAGCTGTCAGCACAGAGCCCGACGCGGGGCTTGAACTCACAGACGGTGAGATCGTGACCTGAGCCGAAGTCGGACGCTTAACTGACCAAGCCACCCAGGCGCCCTGACATCTCCCTTTTTCTTACTCAACAGTTTATCATTCTTTTAAGTAACTGCAGAATGTTATATAGTACTGATGTGCCATAATTTAAGCTCCTCCTTCCTGATCCAACTTAAAGATTATCTCCTTCACAAACTTTCTTTCAAACCCTTTAGCTCACATGGACTTTCACATCTGACACCTTTTACACACATGGTCTGCAACACTGTTCTATTTATGTATTTATTTATTTATTTACTTCTATTTATTTTATTTTTTTTAACGTTTATTTGTTTTTGAGACAGAGAGAGACAGAGCATGAACAGGGAGGGTCAGAGAGAGAGGGAGACAGGCTGAAACAGGCTCCAGGCTCGGAGCTGTCAGCACAGAGCCCGACTCGGGGCTCGAACTCACGGACCGTGAGATCGTGACCTGAGCCGAAGTCGGTCGCCCAACCGATTGAGCCACCCAGGCACCCCTGGAACACTGTTCTGTACTGGGCTATACTTTGTGCATTTGTATGAAATTGTAACCCCTTGAAAGTAGTGACTTAATTTTCCTTTTATTCTTGTGGTATCTAGGACACAAGATGAGGCAGTAGATACCATAATCCCATCAGTTGCAGGAACTATTTTAAACATCTTTATCCATCCCAGTATCGAATACAGTGCCTGATATTGGAAAGTGCCCAAAAAATATTTAGTCACATGAATAAACGTAAGCGTGAATGACTCCTTAAGCTTGATACACTTATTTTGGGAATATCTTAATCTCCCCTAACTCCAATATTTGAATTAAAATGTAACATCCTGTAATCACCTATCCCTTGGCTCTCTCTGCTAGGGCTGTTCTTACACAAGAGAAGATTGCATGTGTGTGACATTGACAATAGTTTCTATTTATAGCACATCCAGAAAAAAAAGAAAGAAAGCAAAGTGAAAAATCTTATAAATGATTTTTTTTGAGGGGGGGGCGGGGAAGGTTGGGAAACTACTTTCAAGCTAAACACAATCTTGTAAATTAATTCTCAGGTGAAGGCAAAAAGGAAGACATTCAGAGTTCAAAACTAGCCCAGAAACAGGAGGGAGGCGGTAGCAGAGGCCACACTTTAAGAATACTAGAAAAGATTTTCTAACAAATTAGGCCCCAGATGAAACCGCTCCTGATGTTATAGGCCATCATTATGCACGGCTATGGAACACTGGTATGCATTAATAATAAAGATCAGTGTCGCCTTCTAGGGAAAAATAGAGTCTTCTTTTAATTAACTTAAATTTTTTATCAAATTGATTGAAAAGCTCTTATCCTTTTTAATTTGTTTCTTCTTCTTCTTCTTCTTCTTCTTCTTCTTCTTCTTCTTCCCCAGTATTTGGTGCCTGGGCTCAGAGCACATTTATCCTTGCCAGTTGATGCTTTTTAAATGATATACTTGCTTTATGGCTCGTAGGTACCAGAGCAACAAGCCAGAAGCAAGCCAGGAAATGGAATGAGCAAACCTGTATAATTTATTGCAAGACCAGAAAGCAATGTATTTTCCTATAGGCAAAGCATGGACATAGATTTCTCTTATACTAAGGCACTGAAAGGCAGTTGTGTGTTAAAAGTGGACTTTGCTGGTGGAAACAGTGCAATACATTTCACATCCATACATTACGCATCCATGCCCAAGACCATGCTGGAAATTTTAGGGAAGACAATTTCTGCCAATTCTTTATGCATGCATGCCCACAAGTCTGTAGTTATTTGTTTTCTAATTGTAGTTCCATGTGAAGAGGCTTCCTCTGTGAACACCGGCTTCCATTCTTGGAAGCTCACCTCTCAGGGGCCATCAGTAGAGCGTCCTCATGACCCTGACCTGGAGGTAGATGTTGGAGTCGCTTGCGTTGAGCTGCAGTCGAAGCCATGGAGGTGAATTAAGCCGTCTAAGGGGAACAGCAAGACGAGAAGCATTCTATCTGTATTTTATCTCTACTTCTCTGCAAATCTAGAATGAACTTGATTTTGTATGTTTTACTTCATATGAGGTGTTAATACTTTCATTTTGCTGATGGGTTTAAGTTATTTTCATGTGTTTTGTTACAAATGAGAGTCGTACTCATTTTAGTCATATTAGTGGTCGGAATGTTTAAAATCATTTATAACTGAAGCAATGGGAAGGAATAATTTTGGGAGGGCATAGTTTTAGGATAAAAATGGTGACTCCTGAAATAGACATGCCACTCATCTACCTGCTGGAGGTAGTTAAATACGGATTCAGGTAGAGCTATAGCTTTAGAACTTTTGAATTATGAGCCCTTCTGGAAATCTAATAAAAAATACCGAACTCCTCCTCCAGAAAAACCATATATGCATTTACATGTAACATTTTGCATATTATTCAGAGGGTTCATAGAACTCTTATATTCCAGGGGTACCGGGGTGGTTCAGTCGGGTTAAGGGGCCAACTCTTGGTTTCAGCTCAGGTCAGGATATCATGGTTCATGGGATCGTTGGGCTCAGCACTGACAGCACAGAGCCTGCTTGGGATTTTCTCTCTCCTTCTCTCTCTGCTCCTTCCCTGCTCTCTTTCTCTGTCAAATAAATAAATAAACATTGTTAAAAAAAAAAAAGAAAAGGAACTCCTATATTTCACTTGTGGATCTCAAGTCAAGTCGATTAAACATCCGATTCTTGATTTCTGCTCAGGCCATCATCTCCTACTTGTGAGAATTATCCTCGAATCAGACTCCATGCTGGGTGTGAAGCCTGCTTGGGATTCTCTCTCCTCCCTCCCTCTGCCCCTCCCCTATTCACACGTACGTGAAATAATCTTCAGCTGGTCCCAGAAGATAATTTTCCACCCTTGCTAATCTGTGACCTGAGTCCTCAAAACAAGTAAAATCCACAAAAACGGAGCAGAAGTAACCCAAACCAGCTAATCTGGCCTTCCACTTGGGTGTAAGAGTCCATTGTCAGGGGCAGTTAAGGAGAGTTAGGAAAACAAGGGGATCTTCCATGGCAGGTTGCAGGTGCAATAGCAGCTTATGCTAATGAGACCTCAGGGTTCTGAATATTGAGATCAATGACAAGTAATATACAACAATATAAACAAAAATGATGGAAAAGCCTTCAATCTTTCTAGTGTCAGGCAGTTATCTTTTGTTGAATGCTGTTTTGACCCAGCCCTTTTATTCCCTTTGCAACAGTTCTCAAAACTCAGTCCCCTCTCAAGGCACAAAGTGCAGAGAATATAAACACAGAAAGATAAATGGATTTGTGCAAAATAAAACATGGGCAAAATAGCAAAAATGGTAGGTTTCATCCCCAGGCTAATCACAGTAACAACGGGGCTCCGAGAACCGTGCCCGCATTCTGTCACCATGACACCCGGTCAAGGAATCTAAAGGTGAATGATACGAGATGGTCATGCTGGACGCCATCAGATGCCTCATTTAATAAAAGGTTCAGACTCAAAGTTTGTATCGGTTGAGGTTTGGTCAGGGAAGCTGGAATTATATAAATGAAACTGCTTTTAAAAAATGATTTCTTATGACTATTTGATCATACACAATTATGCAGGAAGGTCAGAAAATACAGATCCATAAGGCATCCATCGGAGAGTCAGAAAGAATATCCTTAAGCAGGAAAGTTAAGAAGAGTTAAGACTTAAGAAGCTTGTAGAAAAGGCTGGGGAAACATTGGAGTCTGATGGTGAGACTGACCTCTCCAGAGGTCAGCAAACTGTGCAGGCAGGAAGGAAGGATTGAGGCACAAAGAGGAAGGACAAATACAAACCAGAGGCTACAACTGTTCCTCCCTGACTTAAACTCCAACACCTGGTGACGTTCAGAAAGGGCAGTTTCCCATTTACACAGTGATTCATTCATGGCCCAGGATGCAAAGAAGCATAAGGAGAAGACCCATGACTCTGGGTTCATCGGCTTCCCCACACCAATGGAGTGAGTGAGCAAATCGCTCTGGTCAAACCACAGCAGCATCTGGGCCCTCTACTGAAACCCAAAGCATAGTGGCTGCTGCTTGACTCTCCCCCCACCCCAACACTTGTGCTAATTTCCCTTGTGTTCCACCAAACCCAGAACGATACATGGAAGAGAATTCTGGGATATACAGTTTCAGCTTAGCCAAATTTACACAGTACAGAACAACACCATTCACCTTATGTCAATTTGGCACTCATATGCTCTTCTGACTATATTTAACTTCCAAAAAAGACAATAGCAAAATCATGCTTCCGCCTAAGATCATGCACTCACCCCTTTTACAACTGAAAATATACTGAACTTTTCCCAGGAAAGGATGCAAAGCCCAAATTTCAGTTCATCCATCTTTGGGTGATATTTATTCCTATTGAAGCTGAGCCACACTCCCCGTTCGATAACATATAAAGTCGGTTTTGAACAGGGAAAAGGAATTAGTTAATACATATTCAAATATCATTACACTAAGGTAAAGCAGAGATACTCTCTGTAATGGCCCAATGGATGTGGTTGGTATTTAGAGTATCCTTCTTTTACTATCTCTTGCATATTCCCTTTGCTTTCAGCAAGAAACTTGGGTGAATATGGTTTCTTGTCTGGTGGAATGACCTCGACCTTTATTCCTGACTGGTCCATTAGTGGGCCTACACGTATCCAATTGTTTAATTTTCCAGTAACTTTTATTGGAAGACATAAGAATACTAAGAGGTACCTTAGGGACCTCCTGCATCCCAGGTGTACTTCACCGTGTGCCCTCTATAGTAAGCCAACCCAGCTCCTGCCTGACAGTCGGTTGAATCATGGCAGTTTATACAATAATCTCAACCATCCCCTCCTCGTTCATTAGTATCAGGAGCACAAAGTGGCCAAGGAGGTCTCTCACTTTTCTTTTCCATGAAATCTATCCCATAATCTCTGTTGAAATATTCCTCCCTTGGAAACTAAGATCTCTAAATCACTGGTTTAAAGTTACAGGAGAAAGAAACAAACAAAAAAAAATCACTAATGGTTCATTGGCAGTAAGAGTTAGAAGAGAAGCTCTCAGATCCGTGCCTTGACTCCCAACCCAAGAGTCCTTGCTATGGAAGAAATAGCATCATAATTTCACCACTGACATACAGCATAGAACACTTTATGGAGAACATAATCCCAACCCTGAAGGATGAGGCCAGCTGGCATTACATGGTGATTTCACCATTCTGTTGGTCTAGCTGCTTCAGCATGATAAGAAACTCAGTAAGGCCAGTGAGTTTTATGAGCATAAGTCCATTGTTAACTTTATTTGCTATAAAATGAATGTCGACACTTTGGGGTATACTGTGAAGTTTCATAGGCCATTCTGTACATATATAGATGTTATTTGGACAGAGGCATTGTGGGCAGGAAAGGCAATTCCACATCTAAAATACGTGTGTACTCCAGTGAGAACAAAACCCTTCCTCTCTCATGATGGAAGAGGTTCAACATGATCCACCTGTTATCAGGCTATTGGATGATCCCTCTGGGGAATGGTTCTACATGAGGAGATTAGGGTTGGTCTCTGCTGCTAGCAGGTTGGACATTTGGTAGTTACTGTAGCAACTCATCTTTGGGGAGTGGAAGTCCTTGTTGTTGAGCCCATGCATAAACTTCTATTCCGGCCACCTTGGTTAATTTGTTCATTGACCCATTAAGCAAAGGAAAAGAATGACTGCATAAAGAGACTGAGGGACATCTATACAAATGATTATCTTGTCCATCTGCTTATGAAGATATTCTTCCGCTGAGCTTTCCATTTGGTGGACAGTCACATGCTGAGCTTTCCATTTGGTGGACAGTCACATGAAACAAGAGCTTCACTTTGCACCCAGTTAAACAAAAGTCTGTCTGCAAACTTTCCCCAGACGTCCTTAAAGCTAATTCTCCAGATTTGTTGTTTCTAGGACCCTACTACCAACTCTTAGTCATTGGCCACCACGATGTCTCATTCTAGACTCAATAAATAATATGGTGGATTCTTTGAAGCTCTACTCACTAGGAGGATTTTGCTTTACCACTATCTTTCAGGGCCCCCCTAAGCTGGAACTGGAGACATTGTACAGGCTATCAGTCTTCAGGCGAGGCTAGCATATTGTAAAAGAACCAGTTATAAATGAAGCCCTTTTCTTTTTTTTCTTTTTTAGTCAACTGCACATAGGTGCCTTCGTGTAAGATCACTTGTATGGGTTGACGGAGAGCAGAGAATGTAGTAGGAATAGGAGTCTGCTCTCATATAAAGTGAATGTCTGCTCTCATACATGCTGCTTCTGCCTGATAGAATGCTGCTTTATAAGCTAAACTTTATAACTTGTGAGTCACACAACCTCCAGCTTATGATGGGCAGTTCCCGTTACATGGTGGCTTGGCAGCCTATAGTGAAGCATTTAGTCTTCTGTAAGCCAGAAGCTATTCCTCAGATGAAGAGGATTTATTTGCAGAGTTGTATAGCTGAACTCCAAAATCTAAAAGGTGTGCATTGGCATTCACATATAGAGACCTGCCATATAGTATCCCTGACTGCCAGAGTATCCCATTAATTTCCGGCAGATTTTCTTGGTCATTTGATCTTAGTACGGAGACGTTTGAATCTGTTGAGGACCGTCTCTTCTTCTAGGCCCAACCCAGAACCTTTGGGTCACTTGGTAAGTAGGTTTGAATAGCACACCCAAGTGAGATGTATGTTGCTTCCAAAATTCAGAAAGGTCTACTAGGTATTGTGTCTCTTGTAGTAGGAGACAGATGCAAACGCTTGTCCTTTACCTCAAAAGGGATAGTTCAGCAAGTCTCACACAAGTAGAACCCTAGGAGCTTCACTGATCTAGTAGTCCCTTGAATTCTTGTAGCACATATGCCCACTCTTTTGGCATTCATATGCCTTAGCAAATTGTTTAGATAGTTGTGACTTCCCACTCATCAGCTCTAAGCAGCACGGTATCAGTGTAATAGGACAAGATAATGCCCTAGGGAATGAAGAAGTGGTCAAGATCCCTAATTAGATATAGGAAAAAGAACTGAAAGCTTGACAAGGCCCTGAAGTGGGACACTGAAGAGTAGTGTCTTCTGCACCAACTGAATAGGTGAGTTGAAGAGGGTGAGGTAAGAATCACAATCTTGCATGTCTCAGATCCTTGATCATATCAGTAGTCTCTGCCTTCTCTCCAGAACTGCGTTGATTTATTTATCATTATTACTTTGGTAGCTAAAAGCAGCTCTACTGCCTTCCTGGTCCTTCCTGTCATAGCTATCTTCACTCCACAGGCCGGGGACCCAATATAGAGACTTTGCCAATTACTAAGTATGTCTACTCCAACTATGCGTTCTGAATCTGGGAAAATAAGCACAGAGTGGATCCAGGCCCCAGCCCACTGTGAGATGGACGCAAGTCAAAATGCCATGGATCACCTGATCAACCCATACTGACTGGTGGACCACAGTGGTGTTTTAGGTTTCAGTAATTAACTTTGGTGCAGAGTCAACGACTAGCTATCTCTGGAAGGTTGGGTTATTTCTTCTTTCTTGGCACACGTTGACCTGATAAATAGTTGCAGGTCCTTCTGGGGGAGGCTAGGAGGAAGAATTATGGGATAAGTTTTTGGTAGTGCAGTCATTCCTAAAGTGAGCTTCATTCCCTCCTCCCGTCTTACGCGAGTTTGCTCTGGGACTGTGAACTGGCTCAAATCTGGGAGTTTGTTGAAGGCCCATGTCTCTCTACTGTGGTGATTCATCCATACTTCTTTTCACCAGACAGAGGGATTTTGCGCTCATACACCCAAAGTAAGATATTAGTAGGATGCACATCTACTTAATTTAGAAGAACACCAGAAATGCCAAAGATCTCTGGGTGTCAAATCCTTCTGATTAGTACTATGGCTCTGTTCTCCCCATGGTTATCACACACATCCTGCTTCTGGTGATTACATGCTTCCACCCGATTTCTCCAACCCCAAGTTTCTCTCATTAATATTGAATCCAGGGAATCCAGTTTGATGGAAGCACATCCCTCTCTTATATTTGGCTTACAGGAAATAGCCACCACAGAGTTCATAAGGATGCCAGTACTCTGCTTACCAGTGTATTCTGAAAACTGTGACAAAGGAAGCGTTCTCTGGCCTCTTTTGGAAGACATACTTAGGGAACGAGTAATCAGGTCTCACATCAAAAAAACCTACTGGTATTTCCTCTTCATTCAGTACTGAGTATGGCTCCATATTTCAACCAACCAAGGAAGCAAAATGTTAAGCTACTCCTCGCCACCTCTGCACATTCGATTCAAAACAACATTATTTTCATTTTATTCTTATCCAAATTCCCATCCATCCATTCCCATAGATGTATTCCAGGCAGGATCTGCCAATATAAACTGGAAAACCATGCAATTTTTTTGTTCCCTTAGTGTCTTCCAAAACTTGTCTGGTTATTGGATTAGATACAATGAAAATGATTGGGTTAGACATTGGAGAGTTCAGTAGTCCCCTATAAGACACGTACCGCAGAAGAGGCCACTACTGTCCCTTCAGGAAAAGTGGGGACGATCCCTTCAGTTGGGAGAGTAAGGCTGCTTGTACTGGAAAGGGAGATTTTCAGACTCTAGAGAGTTAAGGACCCCAGCTTCAACGGGAATCTGTCCTTATGACCTCATCCTAGTTTTCAGGGTCTCCATCGCATTCCATCAGTGCCCCAATGACAAAATAAAAGACTTTGTGTGGGTATGAATTCCATTTGAAATGTAATCAGCAACCCACAGGAAGAGATAAATCTGGTTTCAGAACCCTCAAGTTCTGTACCGCACTTAGAAGTAGTAACCAAACCTTCAACCTCCTTATTGTAAAAGAAATGTACAATGGCAACAGCTACTTACTTGATAACTCCAAGTCGGGTCTTCCATAGCCACTTGATTTTAACTGTACACAGGTGATAAGAAATGTGCTACTCCGTGGCCTGAACAATCAGTGTCCTTTTACCACTGGAGATAGGGCCACTGATTCCTTTAAAATGAATCAAATCAGAAAACCAATTTCAGATATACCAGAACCAATTTGGAAAGCCTATATGCAACCTCTTCTAGTACCAATACTAATAATTATATTAGTTTGGGTGCGCCCAGGTGTTCTCCCATTTGGCGAATGGGGTGTACTATAGAGGCTAGAATTTAAACAATTGTGGAAGGAGCTGGGGTCGTAAAGTTTTGAAAGTAGATGGAGGATGAGAGAAAAGTCACTAATCAGAAACCATAAAAGGAGGGTGTTAAAGGGGTCTAGGGAAGACTTTTGCTTTTGCATCTGGTGGTGGTCCCCCGGTCATGGAATGTCCTCAGGAGAGAAGATGGATGAGTGGGAAGAAAACTGGATGCAAAGCAAGAATAATCTGGAACCTGAGACAACAAAGTAGACCCATGTCTACATCTGATGATGCAGGTGGCCTGCGTGATGTCCTTCTTTTTCCCATAAAAAATGTCTGTGTAGGACTTAAGGAAGTTGAAGAAGCCTATCTGTCAGGAGGAAACTGATTACTGCCTCAAACCCATGGTCAGTGGCAGATCAGGCATAATGAACAGTCCAATGATCTCTGGGGTCTTGCATTGATCTCCCATATGTATTGGCTGATCCTTCACTTCCACTTTCTAAATTTCTAGAGGCTTCTGGGTGGTTCAGTTGGTTAAGTGTCCAACTTTGGCTCAGGTCATGATCTCACTGCTTGTGGGTTCAAGCCCCGCGTCAGGCTCTGTGCTGACAGCTCAGAGCCTGGAGCCTGCTTCAAATTCTGTGTCTCCATCTCTCTCTGGCCCTCTCCAGCTCACACACTGTCTATTTCTCAAAAATAAATAAACATTTTTAAAAAATTTAAAAAGGGGTGCCTGTGTGGCTCAGTCGGTTGAGCGTCCGACTTCAGCTCAGGTCATGATCTCACAGTCTGTGAGTTCGAGCCCCGCGTTGGGCTCTGTGCTAACAGCTCAGAGCCTGGAGCCTGCTTCAGATTCTGTGCCCCCCTCTCTCTCCGCCCCACCCCTGCCTGTGCTCTGTCTCTCTCTGTCTTTCAAAAATGAATAAACATTAAAAAATTAAAAAAAAAATTTTTTTTTTAAATCTCATGCACAAATCTCTAAAGACCAACTCTAATCCAGGCACACAAGGAAGAGAACCTTGGGAAACCCTCTCTCCACTCTGCTTGTATTTTAGACATACGGTACAGTTAGGATTAGTCCTCTCTCAACTGGATAACTCCACAACCTTAGTTCCTAACTTCCACTGTACATTCAATTTAGAAATGAAGAAAATAAAACCCAAGGATACCCACTAATTTGCAGAAGTCCCCTCTCAATCCCAAAGCCATTTATTGAACAATTACTATGTGTCAGGTATTTTGATGAGTGCTTGGAGAAACAAAAATAAATACAAATCAGTCTCGGTTACAGCTCTCGATTTTTCTGTTATTCTTTGGACAGTGTATTTCATTACTTTTCACAGCTAAACCATAAGAGACTCTTAACTAGAGACAACAAACTGAGGGTGGCTGGAAGGGAGGTGGCCAGGGGAATGGGCTAAATGGGTACTGGGGGTTAAGGAGGGCACTTGTTGTGATGAGTCCTGCATGTCGTGTGTAAGCGATGAATCACTAAATTCTACTCCTGAGATCAATATTACACTATATGTTAACTAACATCTAAATAAAAACTTGAAACAAAAAAGAGGAAAAAGGCAAACTTTCCGTACAATTTTCGGAAAATCTTTATTGCCATTGAGCCCAACCCCCACATCTTGAGAACATGAACAAGTCAAATGATCTTTGTTTCTTGTGCAAGGTGCATCTGCTTGGTTGCAGAAATAAAACTCCCCACGGTGTATCTAACCATGGGGTATCTTTGGGATCTTTGTTCAGGTTTTAAACTCATATTTTAAATGCATGTGTTTTTATTTCATCTAAAAATATCATTGACTTTACCCTTTCAGGGTGTTTCTTAGTATTATCATTGTTCCTAATACACTTGCCAGTAGTACGTCTGCCCTTCAGGAAAGGGTCTGCTAAGGGTCTCCTTTCCCTTCACACACAACTGGAAAATGGAATAAGAATGGAATAAATATCAAAGGTTTAGGATTATGAATCATATAAGCTTGTCTGTCATGTCCAAGGGTTCCATTATATTACTCAGATGGAAATGCACTCACTACATTGTCAGATTTTCACTCTTTTTAGCCTTTGTTATTAAAGAGGACAAAGAATTTAAGTGTGTGTGTTGGGGGTGGGCCAGGAGGATAAATTAATACGATAGGGTGGGAAATCTGGAAGAAAAATAAAGAAGCGTGGAAGCATGAGTGATATCTTAATTTCTGTCAAACAGACATTTAAAACCAGTTTTAAGGCTGTCATCAATTGGAAAATGTTTCCTATCTCGCTGTTTTTTTAAGTCACTGCCATAAGACTATCCCCATCACTGCTTGTTCCCATTTTTACTGCCTGCAGCGGCACCTGCTCGAGTCCTTTAATGTAAAAAGACCCACAGAATGCAGCCAGGCAAGATTAAAGGTCTTCCCTGACGTGGAATGAAGGGGAATTATACAGTTTGCAAGAGAAAAGATAATAAAAGAGTGACTCTATAGAAATACTTTGATGAATTATATAGAGGCAATTTTCTGACATTAGTAATGTAGGGCAGAAGACAATGTTTCTGATATATAGATGTAAATTCATCATCCAGACTCCATTAAAGAGAACTACAAAAGATCCGTTGATTTAAGCATTGCTTACAAGAGCTATCGGGTAATGTTAGCAGGCCCCTTCCATGAAACTTGGACACTATAATAAGTGAAGGCTCATTTGGATGAAACAGCCACCTTTTCGGGAATGTTATAAATAGCCAGAAGCCATATGGCCGAGTTCCATCACCTGGATCTATGGCTGTAATGCCAGTTCCGGGGTTTGACGTCACATGCTGACGTGTATATTTCACAAATATTGCCTTTGACCACTGAATTACCCATGCTATAGTGAAAGGCAATAATTGCGTCTTAAAAGCCAAACAAAAATACCCACTGAAACTCTCCTCTAGGAAACTATGGGTCTACCTCTCCCATCCATACCCCATTCCTGAAAAGGATTATTCTAGACAGAAATTATGTTTTACACCTGTCATACTAGGGGACACTTCACTACCAGAACAACTTAAGAATGCTTTCTTTATTTCATGCTCAGTAGTAGAAAAAAAAAAGTGAGCATTATCTGTGAGGTCCCCTAAACTTTTGTTGTATTTTATCTACAAACCATAAGCCTGCTATCTGCTTTTGTGTATAAAATAATTTTAAAACACCCTTCTTCTATGTCCAGATGTTTGCTTTTTCACAAGAATACAGTACCCTTTATCTCTTTCCTACCCTAACTCTCCAGCAATTCTTTTGATGCTTGTCCATTTTACAGAAGCAAAAAAGCACTTGATTCTGGGCAAGTCCATTGGAAACAGTCATTCTATGCAAAGTCTACACAGAAATCTAGATAACAGGCTGAAAACCCTGGGTTTAACAGCAAGTGCCTTACTACTTATAAATTGGTACATGTGTGGAATTAGCTTTTCTTTTTTTAAATTTTTAACGTTTATTTTTATTTTTGAGACAGAGAGAGACAGAGCATGAACGGGGGAGGGGCAGAGAGAGAGGGAGACACAGAATCGGAAGCAGGCTCCAGGCTCTGAGCCATCAGCCCAGAACCCGACACGGGGCTCGAACTCACGAACCGCGAGATCGTGACCTGAGCTGAAGTCGGACGCTTAACCGACTGCGCCACCCAGGCGCCCCAGCTTTTCTTTTCTTAAAGTCCCCTGAGGATGAGAACATCGTAAACTCTTTTGAAATCCCAGACCAGTGCTCAGCATTCTTACTTCTAACCTAACTCTGGTCCCCGTTTCCTCACTTTGTAGGAGGGTGATAAAGCTTCCTGGTCTTTATCAATGCTGAAGGCCCCTTTGAGAATTAGAGGGTATAGCGCTTTGCCCAGGAAAATGTCACATGGGTACACACACATGCACACACACACACACACACACACACACACACATGCATACACAGACACGCAGACACACACAGAAATACACACACAGAGAAACACATTTTCATACAATGTCAGAGAGTATATAGACTCCCTGGTACCCACTCATTAACTCCCTGGGGATCCCCAAGCCCCTGGCTAAGAATTCCGTTTCTATAAAATAAGCATTATGGAAAATCTCTTGCTTTGAAGTATACTTTCCGGAAGGATATATTTTGTATTTAAATTAATACTAAAACCTATTACTATTAATATGTTTAAAATGTGTGGCAAATACCCAAGAAGTGAACGAAGGTAAAAATGAACATTTTTAATAGGTATGAACTCAAACCTCAGATATTAATAAATCACTAGCAAGCTTTGGGTCCTAATCATTCCTCATCTGAACTGGTATCTCTAGTTATGGACTAACCACCATACATTATTTCTGATATAGTCGTGGGGATAATCTTTTTTTTAAGCAAATAGGGTTATTCTCAGCCTCAAAATCTTCTATGACTCCCCTTTGCACATAAGATGAGCAGAACATAAGAAAACTTCCACTGTTGGTCCTTGTCTTCCATTGCTGAACCACATTTTATCATTCCCTTAAGGGCATTTTGCACTTGCAAATAATTTCAGAAAATTCGAGATTCACCAAGATTGATAAATTCCCTGACTCTTCTGTGGCTGTTTTAAAATGTTACTCTCTGCCCTGTGATGCCTTCCTGTCCCCTTCCACAAGCCCAACAGGTCCACAGCTATCCATGTCTAAAGACTCAACTGCAAGATCCCTTCCCCTGAGAACTGCTTTATTTCTGCTCTCACTACGCACTTTGCTTCCTTATACTTGAGCATCAATTAAGTTCCTCAGTTCTCCACATTTTCTTACCATCCAAACCATCCATGAAGAATTTTAACCATGCATCTCCTATAAAACCAACAAACACATGTTTATTACTCTCTCAAAGTATTCCATTTAATTAAAAACATCCACAAAAATATAAATGCTAAAGACTATTAAAATAAAGGGAGATGCCCATCGGGAAAATACACATCAACGGCATAATGAGGTAGCACTTCACCTATGTCAGTTTGGCTTAAAAGAAAGACAGTTAATTGCAAGTATTGTTGAAGATGTGGAGAAATTGGAACTTTCATACACTGCTCGTGGGAATGTAAAATGATGCACTTACTTTGGACGATAACCTGAAGTTCCTCAAAAGTTGAATACAGATTTCTCATTCCTATGTACACACATGTGAGAAGTGAAACATATATGGACAGTGGAAGAAATCGTGTATGTGGATGTTCATAACAGTATTATTAATAATAGCCCCAAAGTGGAGAGAACCTATATGTCCATCAATTGATGAGTGGATAAAAAATGTATAACCATATCAGAGAAAACTATTTAACAATAAAAAAGATGAAGTATTAATTCATGCTACAAAATGAATGAACCTTGAAATATTATGCTAAGGGAAAGCCATCGGGCATGGAAAATTACATAGAGTGTTATTTCATTCATACTAAATGTCCGTATAGGCAAATCCATAGAGACAGAAAGAAGATACAGACAGGGGTGCCCAGGTGGCTCAGTTGGTGAAGCATCCAACTCTTGATTTTGGCTCAGGTCATGGTCTCCTCATCTGTGGGATTGAGCCCTGTGTTGGGTTCCATGCTGATAGCATGGAGCTTGCTTGGGATACTCTTTCTCCCTCTCTGTCTGCCCCTCTTCCACTCATGTTCTCTCTCTCTCAAAATAAATAGATAACCATTTTTTACAAAGAAAAAGGTAGATACAAACAGAAAATAGATTAGAAGTAACCTAGGTTTGGGCAGGATAGAAAAATTGGGAAAATGGAGAGTGACTGTGAATGGAGAGCAAAATTGTTTTGTGGCCGATGAAAAGGTTCTAAAATCAATTGGGGTTTTGGTTGCCAACTCTGTGAATATACTAAAAAATATTGAGTTGTACACTTTAAATTGATGAATTGCATCTTGCATGATATCTCAATAAAGCAACTATTTTTTTAAAAAGTTTACAGAGTTAGAATTCCTTATTAAAATATCTCAACCGATCATCTTACCCTGGGGATATGTATACTCCAGTTTTCAATTTTTACATTTAGTAACGCTTCTTTATGTGATTCTTCTTTGGACTGTAAGATCCTAGAAGACAGTAATTTTATCTCATATTTTAAAAATTAGTGGAGTTTAGTGTATATAAAAGTGAAAGGACTTAATGAGTATGGAATGAATTCGTTGATTAACCAGCTATCTAATCCTTTCTCTGTTCTAGAATTTTTCAAAATCTAAAATGTGTTTTTTTTTTAAATTACCTTTTAAAATTGTGGTAAAATATGCATTATGTAAAATTTACCATTTTAGTTATTTCTAAGTGTGCCATTCAGGGTTATTAAGGACATTCACATTGCCATACAATCATCACCACTGTCTCCTCATGGAACATTTTGCATATTGCAAAATGAATTTATACCCATTAAACACTAACTCTCCAATGCCTCTGCCCCCCATGCTCTGACCACCACCACTCAACTTTGAGTCTTTATGAGTTTTACTAGTAAGAGTACGTCATTTGAGTGGAATCATATAGCGTGTATTCTTTTGTGATCAACTTATTTCACTTACATAATGTCTTCAAGTTTCATCCATTTCAGAATTTCTTTTCATTGTATGTACACTCCATTTTATTTATCCACGCACCCCCATCAATGGACACTTGGCTAGTGTAAACAATGCTGCTATAAACACGGGTGTCTAATATTTCTTTGTTTCCTTGCTTTAGATTCTTTGGGGGTATATACCCAAAAGTGAAATGGCTGGATCATATGGCAATTCGGTTTTTAATTCTGAGCGAACACCATGCTGGTTGCACTGTAGGGGCACCATTTTGAATTTCCACCAGCAGTGCACAATGTTTCCACTTTCTCCTCATCCTTGCCAGCACTTGTTATTATTTGCTTTTTGTTTGTTTTGCCAATAGCCATCCTGACAGGTGAGAAGTGGTATCTCACTGTGGTTTGCATTTCCTTCATGATTACTAATGATAAGCTTCTTTTCACATGCTTTTTGGCCATTAGCCTCTCTTCAGAGAAATGTCTATTCAAGTCCTTTGCCCACAAAAACTAACTGAAAATGGATCAAAGACCTAAATGTAAGAAATAAAACTGACATTCACAGAAGAAAATCTTCATGACGTTGGATTTGGCAATGATTTTTTTTTTTTTATGACACCGAAAGCTTCGCCACAAAAGAAACAGTAAAGCTGGATTTCATTAAAATGTGAAACTTTTGTGCATCAAAACATCACTATCAATAGAGTCAAAATCCAATCCACAGAATGGGAGAAAATACTTGCAAATCACACACCTGAAAAGAGACTGATGTGTGAAATAAACGCTGAACTCCTAATACTCAACAATAGTGTTTCAAGTATTGGACCAAGGGTAATTGTCAGAGCATTTGCATATTATCCTCCACAGCAGTTGTCAACTCCCCAGCCTTTTAAACTGTTTTTCACTCAACTCAGGCTAGGAAGCCTGAACCGATGTGCTGGCAGACTCTGAACTTTGAACACAGAAGTATTCAAGGCATGTCTAGAGTGAGAAACTATGTTTCCTTTGAGGGTGTTTTTTTTTTTCTTTTTTTTTTCCCCCTCTTTTTGCATTTGCTTTCTAGTGTTACAAATGGGCAGATAAAGGAAACAGCTCTCTGAGCATTTGGAAATAGAGGAGACATTGTTACTATGTTACTTCATTACTACTTAACTACTTGCTCAAAAAGCTAGTGAGCTTTAATGAGCAAGTGATTAAGAAGAAAAGCAACTTGGCCCAAGCAAAAGCTACTCAAGGCTGAGACGCTGTAACTGGGGTAGGCTGGGGGGGTTAGGGAGGTTGGGGAAGTAGGCAAGGGGAACAGAAATCTTGATTGTGAAAACACTTGTCTTTCGTTATAACACAGTGTGACTACAACCTATCAAATCATAACCAAAGATATTCCAGGAGGCAGGTGGGAAAGAGAGTAACAGCCACACGTGGAAATTGTCCAATTTTTCAGGAGAGCGGTGAGGCGAACCCAATGGAAGTGAAAGCTAGGAAAAGGGGAATGGCAAATCATGGGAGAACAGTGAAGAACTTGGGTTCCACATACAGCAAGAACTCAGGTCTGCATGTGATCTTACCCTTGATCTTGTCATGGTTGAATTTTTAAAAAGATAGCCCTAATGACATCACCATCCCTTCCCTCACCTTCCGTATCCACCTCATTCCTCCCATGCCTATTCTGCTGGAGGAGATCCAGTGATAATGCCTGCCCTGCAGAAGCAGATGTTGATCCTTAATGAAGATGAGGAATATCAACATTGTATTATCCAACTGAGTGAATTATGAAGCAAGATTTAAAGGGAAATTAATGAAATAATGGAAAGCGTGAAATTTAGAGTGTCCATTTCCTCCCTCCATGACAAGAGGGAACAGGACATTAGGGGTTGGCATATGAAATGTGCCCACACTTTGATCCCTTATCTTGCAGGTTCTTTCACATTTGGAATCCTAAAAGAGTGGCACAAGGTAGCTTCTACAACAAGAAATTTACTGCAGATGGAATTACAGTGAAACCTTGGTTTTCGAGCATGATTCATTCCGGAAACGTGCTTGTAATCCGCAGTACTCGCATAGCAAAGTGAATTTCAATCGGCTCAGTTGTGATCCTGTGGCATTCAGGGTCGCGTTGCAAGACATTATTCGTCTATCAAGTTAAAATTTATTAGAAATGTTTTCTCGTCTTGCAGAACGCTCGTAGAACAAATTACTCGCCATCGAAGGTTTTATTGTATATGTTTGAGTATAATATCGAACAACTAGAATTGAAGAATTATGCTGTTTCTTTTCTTTTCTCATGTATAAGAAACGAATGATGCTAAACATTTATGTAATACCTTCACCTTTCAATACTTAAAGTAAATTCCCATTCATGTGAGATAGTGAAAGGTTCAAACATTTCTTACTCTTTGTCTCCTGCGTTTTGAGAGTTATTCATAAATAAGCATGAACTACCATAGGCATCTTATTTTTCGAAATAATTAAAGTGTTGACACTTCTGATTTTTCTCTCATAACAAGAAAACTCAAGCTTGTTCTAGTGCAAATGATGTGACCTTTTTTTTTTTTCCTAAGAAGGATTAAAGACACGATACGAGTTTCCTTGTGGAAGATGATTCTCTTTGCGACCAAGCTGGTATTAATTTCCTGTTCAAAAGGGGCTATATTGTCAATGTGACACTTTAATCAGCCACCAATGTGACTGAGAAAAGCCGACTTCACAATCAATGTCAATGTATTTCATGTAGTCTCAATACTGCTTAGTCATTTTGCTTCAGAAGTGCGTGAGGAGGGTCAATACGTTTCATTAGTTTGTTTCATCTAAAGGAGAGTACAACATGAGAACTTTGATTATATTATAAGAATTGCCTTAATGTGACACCGATTCCTTGATTTTGCAATACCAGACACTCACGTGCCGGAGGGCAACCAAATTATCCTTCACTGAAACATTTATCTAGCCACCACCAGGAAAATGCGCTGCAAATGAACGAAAAAGGAATCTAACTCGATTTACATAGTAGAGATGAGATTACGCTGTGGTAAATGCATTATAAAACAGGATCCTGCAGATTAACGTTGAAGGATGCCATCGAAAAGTAGCAATTCTTTTTCACCATCTAGTTGTGGCAGTAAAAATATTTATGATTCCAAAATTTAATAGCTATTTTAATTATATTGCCACATAATTAATTGCATTTTTTTCTCAATGAATTGTAGAGCTTCAAATAAATAGGAAGTGACTGTGTGAGTCCCATATAATCCTTTCCTTTAGAAATCTTCAGTGGCCGGCACCTGTGTGGCTCAGACGGTTGAACGTCCGACTTCGGCTCAGGTCATGATCTCAAGGTTCCTAAGTTCGAGCCCCACATCAGGCTTTCTGCTGTCAGCCTGTCAGGGCACAGCCTGCTTGGAATCTTCTGTCCCCCTCTCTCTGCCCCTCCCCTGCTTGTGCACTCTCTCTGTCAAAAAGTAAATAAAACATTAAAAAACAAGAAATAAAAAAAGAAACCTTCAGTGGTACTTTTAATCTGACAAGCCTGCTTACTTTTACCTGTGATCTTTCACTAAGGTAAAGAGGCTGGCACATATTTCCTTATGAAATGGAACTTCTAGAACATCTTTTCACTTTAACTTATATGATTTGGTATAGTGTCTTATGGTTTGTTTCATTTCATTCTTTTTTTATTTGAGAGAGAAAGAGAGAGAGAGAGAGAGAGTGCAAGCAGAGGGAAAGAGAAAATCTTAAGCAGCCCCCATGTTCAACTCGGAGCCTGACGCAGGGCTCAATCCCGTGACCCTGGGATCGTGACCTGAGTGGGAATCAAGAGCTGGTCACTCAACCGACTGAAACACCTAGTTCTGTTTCATTTCTTTAAGCGCATGTACCATTTGATAAAGTAGCATAAAGTCAGACTCAAATACACTTTTACTGAAATCACATTTTTCTTATTACCTTCATTCTTTTTCTTGAGGAAAAAAGCCTCACATAAAATATGTCCCATTGTTCCTTTATATAGACCAAAGTGATATCACTGACCTTTCGTGAATGTTTTTTCTCCAAAGTACTACAGTAAAATCCATAAATGCACCTTATACTGTACTCATTAATATATTAGCATCACAAACCACAATGTAAAAACTCATATGCTCTTAAGGTCTTTTTCTTTTTTTTTTGGTAGCCACTTTCATTTCATAAGTGAAATCAGCAATTTTTTTGCCAAGAAATAAAGATTATGTTAAAATGAGATTTTATGTTGTAATATTTTATTGCCTTCCAAAAACATATTTATGAATTGAAAACCCATGATGAAGATGTCATTTGTAGTATTGCCAATTATCATTATCTACATTTTATCACAGTCTGAAAGTAAATACCGTTTGCTGGAGCTTATAATCCAGAATAACCAAACAGTTTCCAGCATAGATTCTGGCACAGATATGGGTTAGTCAACAAGTGAAAAACTAGAACCCTGATACAGAAAGACAAAACGTCTGCCTTATATGGGGAGCAAAAGGATTATCTGTTCTTGTGTGCTTGGTCCCTGGCAATATGTTGGAGTCTCTGTTAGCTCAATTGCTAGTGACAAAAGTCATGTAAAAATAAGGCTTTGGGGAACCTGGATGGCTCAGTTGGGTTAAGCATCTGACTCTTGATTTCAGCTCAGGTCATGATCTCATGGTTACTGAGATCAAGCCCCACCTCAGGCTCTACGAAGGCAGCAGGGAGTCTGCTTGGGATTCTCTTTCCCCCTCTATCTCTCTCTTCTTTTTCTCTGCTCTCTCTCTTTCTCTCTCTCCACACACACACACACACACACACACACTAAATAAAAATAAAATAAACCTAAAATAAAGGTTTTCACACGTAAGAAGAAATCTACAGTTAAATGAACTAAGTGTGGGATTGTGGCTCAGATACAACTTTTCCCCTCTTTTCACACACCCACCCTTGTCACATTAAGAATTCAAGGTGGTTCCAAGCATTTCGTCCCCATACAGTCATGTTTCAAAGGAAGACCAGCATAGGTCTTCCTCATGCAAATATTTTTTGCTTTCTGAAAGGATACTCCTCCCAGAAAACTCCTGGCCAACATTCTTTAAAATAGCTGGTGTACACAGATAACCCTCTCCCCAAGGGAGGAAAGAGAGGAGTAGCTAGAATTTTCTGTTTCTATCAGAAATTAAGAAAGGATGGTTGTTGAATAGATCATCAACAGCACAAAAGCTATTTCTTAGTAAAACAAAGCTAAGAAAAAAACTGTAATTATTAATTCATTATAAAATTTTAGGGAAAATTTTTTATAAATACAAGTCAAACAACAGAGTTATCATCTTAATTTTCAAATGGTTGAATTTAGGGCAAAAGTAATTCAGTGGGATAAATGAGAACACTACAAAATAATAAGATCATCTTATACAGTGGAATGCTGTAACAATGTTGAAAAGAATGAGACAGGTCTACAGAGTCTTGTAAGGAGTTATCCCCAACTATATTTTTATGGCTAAACACAACACACACACACACACACACACGCACGTAAATATATTACTGAAAACAGAAATGTTGGCCAACATTAAGCATACACGCACACAGATATACCCATGTACAATTTATGCTTACAAATGCATTGAAAATTTATCAAAAATCACCAAAAAAAATGTATTGATTGAAATGAATCAGTGACTGAATCTAGATACCCAAGAACAGCCTGAAGCCTCATGGATAAAGGTTAAAGGAGACTTCTTTTTTTTAAATATGTTTTTAAGTTTATGTATTTTTTGTCAGAGATGCAGCACAAGTGGACGAGGGGCAGAAAGGGAGGAAGAGAGAGAGAGGATCCCAAGGAAGCTCTATGCTGTCAGCACAGAGCTCAACACGGGGCTGGATACCCCAAACCACAAGATCATAAACTGAGTCGAAACCGAGAGTCTAGACAACTGAGCAACTCAAGTGCCCCAAAAGAGACTTATTTTCTAGTAAATACTCTTTTTCACCTTTTTAATTTTATTCCATATAGATATATGACCTTTTAAGATACAGTTTAGTTTTCATAGATCGACCTATTTTGTATGTGTGTACACACATTAATACCACATATCATAAGTAAACAAAATTAATAAACAAAGCATTTAGCTCTTCACTTTAAAGACAAAGGCAAGGGACAGAGAATAGGTTTATCACACCAACAACAAAAAGGCCACAACGGTTTCCAACTGTGCAAGTTCACAGGAGGGGCCAACCCAGCCCGTGGCTGAGTATAAGTGATGGAAACAGTATTACTCCATATGTAACTTGATAAGCAGTAATTGGCATAAAGTAGGTTAATGAGAAATTTCCTTCTTGGCGTCTTCAGAAGAATGTGATTCCTATTTGCATATGCTAGTCCAGTTTATTAAAAATCTGCCTAACTGGAGTAGAAATCATCAAGAGATGTCTTTGTAGGCATGTTACCTCCTCCATCTCACCAATTACAAGATGATGATGATGATGATGATGATGATGGTCCTAGACTCTTGGTCTAGAGTTCTCTCTTGTCGAGCAAGAAAGAGGGACACAGGATTAAAATGTGAGAGATGGCTAATGTCCAGAAAGAGACAAGACTCCCCAGTAAGGGTCCTTGCCCCATTTTTATTAGGATCAGAAGGCTTACAGACACGTTGATGGATGTGCACAAAGAGACAATGAAACTGTGAACATTAACTCATGGGAGTGAGGGAAAGGGGGTCTTAAAGATAGGTGGGGTTAGGGGTTTGGGTTAATACAAAACATACTGGAGCCTCTGCCTCACCTTCTCTATACTGGAGCTTTTGCTCTGCCCTCTCTATACCTGTTTACCTAATCTTGTTTACCCAAACTTGGATATGAGCATCCTATGGCTTTGGAATTCTTTATGCCTTGTTAACCCATTGGTGCAGGCTCAGGGATTTCCTAAGCTTATTCCCCACAGATGATGATGATGATGATGATGATAAAAAAAATCATTGTCAGTGAAGCAATATTCTTCAAATTTGGAACTATGGTTGATTTGGGGTTAAAGAATAATAATAGATACAAACTGGAAAAGTCAAAATTTAGGCTACTGAACTATAGAGCACAAGGACAGGAATTTCCTTCATTTGTAACCTTGATTTTTAACCTTTCAGGGAAGCAACAATAGGGCTGTAAAACAGGAAATCACATTTATGAGTAAATTTCTGGCTTGCGGTTCTTTTCTCTCTTTCCCTGGTCTTTCCTCCCCTTCCCTCCTCTTTCTTTTTAATGATTAACACAGGAGGGAATTTGAAACAAGTTCATCTTGAAATTGGTCACGGGCAATGATTTTTGATGACTTCCAGGTCTTTCTGATTCTAAAAGTTAGCCTAGTTATACATTTGCAATACCCTGATATTATTGTCATTAGAAACAATAACTCTCAGCAAATATACCTCAAACACCTAGTAAGTCAACCATATCGCACAATTTTCACCATCAAGGGAACTTCCAAGGCTTATTCCAGTTGAATATCCCTGCCAAGAATTCTGAAGTCTGTTCAGAGTTTTAGCTGTCATTTCATCAAGGAACCGTCACATTTTACAATTTAAACAAGAATGTTACACAGGCCACTTTCCCACAAGGATACTCTTCCAAAGCCTCAGAATCTGATATCGTGAAGCATGCTGTGAAATCTCATTCGATTTCATTTCAAACATGTCAAATGTTTAAATGCATATGCATTTCCATTATGCACATATTCCATTATAATGAAAATGTAGTTAATGTTCGCAATAAAATAGAACGAAATGAGAATGTCGATAGGCCGTGCTATCGTATTAATTGTTGCTCCAATGCCTGATTATTCACCTGCATACCTTACTCATCCCCCAACCCCCACTTTCAATTTCTTATTGTTAATGCGATTTATTTATTTATTTCTTAGCTACTCAATAGACAACGGTATCTTGAATCTTGAGAAAAAAATTCCTACGCGTTCTGTGGCTTTGCAAAAGTAATTCAATTGACTCAGGAGGTGACCTCCAAGCTAGAGTAGTGAGATGAAACTGAAGCAAAACACAAACCATCTGTAACACCCATACAAGTCCCCCCAGAAGCCAGGTTTGCTATGGCCCATATTCTGCCACGGGCCAAGTGTGGGGTGACTTCCTTATTGCCGATGAATGTGAAGCATTGTTCCATTGATTGAGCAAGTCAATGAACACAATGTACTTATTACGCTAGGATCTTCCATTGAAGTCGAGGGGTTTGTGTCTCCAGCTAAGGAGAGGATGTGAACGTTCATCTTGGGAAGACTTGAAAGAGAAGTTACATTTTTTTTTCTGGAGAAAAGTAGGTTTATTATTTATTCACAGGCATTGGCTTATGATGAATTAAAGTGATTAATATGCTCCCTTGGGCTGAACTGGGGACAAGGAAAATTAGTTGTGGGGTTAAGAAAAAAAAAGGCTTGTCTGCAATTAGTATCTCAGGGAGCAAGTTTACCCTTAGTACATTAAGCGTTTTTGTCTCTAAATATTATTCTCTAACTAAAGCATTTACTTACAACCAACTTTTGCATTACACATATCAAGGATATTCTTGACCTTTATATTACATTGGTGGGAAAATGAGACATAGTGTAGGGTTATATACTTCTTTTTATAAAATAAATTGCATAGCATATGATATACTTAGAATACCAAATGAATTAAGTGCGTGAATATGAAGGTGGCTGCTGAGCATAATAGTGAATGAACCTTAATGCAGATTCATCAACATCTTCATTTTAAGGGTCATATCGCAGGCAAGCACACTCTGAATGGGTGTTTTCAAGACAAACTCTCTCAGGTCCGTCGCAAGTGCACGGGATCATCTTCATGATGGTATTTTGAGTTCTGGAAAGGAAAGGCACTGTGGAAATTCAAGGTCAGGTTTTATTACAGTTGTTATTACTGTAACAATAAAAAAGTAAAATAAAAACGATCAACCAGAATAGGTGAGTTTAATTGAATGTGCAGTTCAACTGAGAACCCTCCAAAATGTCTTCTAGCTTTAACACACCTATGGCTTAAACCCACGTTACATGTATTACCCCACCTTTCTTGCCGGTGGAAATAGGGCAGATAAAAAGCAGAGCTTCTTAAAAATAACTAATCATTTTACAAAAAGCTTATTTTTTATTCTGAAGGAAATAACATTTAGTAGAGGAAAGGAAGAGGAATAGAAGACACAGGCTTTGGGGCGCCTGGGTGGCTCAGTTGGTTAAGCGGCCGACTTCGGCTCAGGTCATGAGCTCGCGGTCCGTGAGTTTGAGCCCCGCGTCGGGCTCTGTGCTGACAGCTCAGAGCCTGGAGCCTGTTTCAGATTCTGTGTCTCCCTCTCTCTGACCCTCCCCCGTTCATGCTTTGTCTCTCTCTGTCTCAAAAATAAATAAACGTAATAAAAAAATTTTTTTTAAATAAAAGAAGACACAGGCTTTTTCCATCGATGTCAATGGCTCCCTCCATACCTTGACCAGTTCCCATCTTGTAACTCAGTTCTCTCCTCTCTGTAAGGTAAGAGAGTAGTACTTGTCCCACCCACCTTCCAGACCTATGAAGTTTGTGTTTGTAAAGGAACTTTATTTTTGGAGGAGGGTTTGAAAAAAAAAAACTATTGGTTGTATTTTTAAATTTAAAAACAAGTTAGTTAACATATGGTGTAAGAATGATTTCAGTAATAGAATTTAGTGATTCATCACTTACATATAACAGCCAGTGCTCATCCTAACAGTGCCCTCCTTAATGCCCATCACCCATTTAATTCATCCCCCCAGCCACCTCACCTCCAGAAACCCTCAGTTTGCTCTCCATATTTAAGAGTCTCTTATGGTTTGCCTCCCTCTCTGTTTTTATCTTATTTTTCCTTCTCTTCCCTTATGTTCATCTGTTTTGTTTCTTGAACTCCACATATGAGTGAAATCATATGATATTTGTCTTTCTCTGCGTGACTTATGTCGCTTAGCATAATACACTCTAGTTCCATCCATGTTGTTGCAAATGGCCAGATTTCAATCTTTTAGCTCGACGAGTAATATTCCATTGTATATGTATACCACATCTTCTTCATCCATTCATCAGTCAGTAGACATTTGGTCTCTTTCCATACTTGGCTATTGTTGATAGTGCTGCTATAAACATTGGGTTGCATGTGCCCTTTCGAATCAGCATTTTTTCCTCCTTTGGATAAATACCTACTAGCGGAATTGCTGAGTTGTAGTGCAGTTCTATTTTAAATTTTTTGAGGGAGCTCCATACTGTTCTCCAGAGTGGCCACACCAGTTTGCATTCCCACCAAAGGTGCAAAAGTGTTCCCCTTTCTCCGCATCCTGGCCAACATCCGTTGTTGCCTGAGTTGTTAATGTGAGCCATTCTGACAGGTGTGAGGTGGTATCTCACTGTGGTTTTGATTTGTGTTCCCCTGATGGTGAGGGACATCGAGCATCTTTTCATGTGTCTGTTGGCCATCTGGATGTCTTCTTTGGAGAAGTGTCAATGAATGTCTTTTACGTGCATGCACTTTAGTTAGCATATAGCATTATAGAGATATTAAAGGCTCTGTGGTTAGAGGAGACAGACCTAGCTAAATATACACTAATGCTTGGGCCACCTGGGTAGCTCAGTCCTTAAGCATCTGACTCTTAATTTCGGCTCAGGTCATGATCTCATAGTTTGTGGGTTTGAGCCCCACACCGGCTCTGATGCTGACAGTGTGGGGCCTGCTTAGGATTCTCTCCCCTCCTCTGTCCCTCCCTCACTCACACATTCTCTCTTAAAACTAAAAAAAATTAACTTAAAACATTATACATACATACATACATACATACTAACCCTAGATTATATCCTAAAAGTTTTGTGTTTGATTCATTTTCAGTTTTTTGTTATGGCATTAAATTTTTAATAATTTACATCACTCAGCTAAAAGAATAATTTGAAAATCATATGTGGTGATAATCAAGGACTTGACTTAGATTCTGATTTTTAATATTTTTTTCCTTTGGCTGCCATGAAGTGCCTAGATATCATGTTACACAAACTAACTATAACCTCACCATCATCCAAGGAATAGCAGGAACCCTGATTTTCTGCTGCTTATCAACAACTTAAAACTTTCTCCTGATTCTTTCCTTGTAAAGGGGGTGGGGGATGGGGTGGTGTGAGTCTTTTTAAAAGTTAGTATGCACATCCCCTTACCCTTCCAACAACTGTCCTATCATTTCCATTTTAAGTTATTAGAGCAAACAATAAATTAAAATGGAATTTGGGGCTCCTGGGTGGCTCAGTCAGTTAAGCATCGGACTTCAGCTCAAGTCATGATCTCACGGTTCGTTAATTCGAGCCCTGCATCAGGTTCTGGGCTGACAGCTCAGAGCCTACTTCGGATTCTGTGTCTCCCTCTCTCTTTGAACCTCCCCCTTGTCATCTCCCCCCCCCACACACACAAAATAAACATTAAAAAATGGAGTTTAATTTATACAAGAAAATGTTATAATTGAAAAGCTTCTCATGATCATATACTATGTCAATTGCAGAAGGTAAAAATGAATCTCACGTCACTTGAGTAGCTAACTTTCTCACTGAAGAGAACGAGGACTGAAAAAGTAAATGCAATACAGTGAGCTAACAGGTATGCTAAGGCTACGAACGCCGGTCTAACAGGACACATACAAGGAAGAGGTAAAGTTTGCAGTAGTTGAGAATCATCACAAAGAATATATTAGGTGGATGACTTAACATTTGGCGGTTGGAAAAAGGGCGACATTTAGGACCCGTTTTCTGTGGACAGAGGCATGAATATGAAGATACAAATGTCCTTTACGTGGAATTGGCTGTAGTTCTGTCGTGACGCTGGGGGTGGGAACGAGAGGAGCTTCATGATGAAAAGTGATTGGGGCCATACTGTGAAGCACCTTCTGTGCTCTTCTCAGGTGACTTACTATGCCAAAGGCAATGAGGAAACATGCACAATTTTAAAAAGTATAATGATATAATCTATTTTAGAGATGTACGGAGTACATGGAATTGTCGGTAGAGACTGGTCTATATTTTGAGACCAAGGAAAAAGAGAATCTATATTAAAGCAGTTTTGAGGTCTTTTAGAGTATAATCAATAGAGCGTGGTGATCCCTTCGCTCTAACAGATGAAGGACAGGGAGAAGTCCAGATGCCACAGCATGATGGCTTAGATAAGTGATGAATGACAATAAAACAAATAGTAATAAGGAAGGCAAATGTGGGGAAGAAAATATTTCTTTGGGAATGTGTCAGGAATGCCTTAGCACATCAATGTAGAAATGTCCAGGAAGCAACCAGAACACTGGATCTGTAGCTCAAAAATGATGGGTTCATTCAGCAGACAAAGGTACTTCAGTTGATGAGTGTCTTGAAATCACTCCCAAAACATGCTCCCTTAGCCTGGAGAATCAGAGACTTCTCTAACATAATAACATCTACTTTCTTTCTCGCTCTCTCATAAAAATCAGTATCATGATGCTAGAACCTTTCTTTGCAGTTGCCAGCAATTATCAGGGCGACAGTGAAATTTAATGCATAAATCAAGTTAGGGATACTATTAATTGTTATGCCCAGGAAATAGGTGCGGACCAGGGCTGTCCTGGGGACTCTGTAACATATGATGCCATTAATTACTTCCTACCTATTACTTAAGCCTCTTGATCATTGTAGGTGATCACATGCACACCATGATTATCTGGGATTGTGGACATTCAGTTTTGCCCATCTGTGTATATTGTATTTTTTACTGACATATTTTTCCTCTTGTTTCTTTTCATGGTAAAAATCCTGTTGGTTTCTATCCCAGAATTCTAAGATTTGGATTAGTGGTTTATAAGTTGTGTCCTAAATTTTATGCCTGGCAACGGTTCATTAGTCTGAATTTTGTCTTTGTCAAGAAATTATTCAGTAATTAATATGGAAAATTTGCATATGTATATGATATATATACACATATATCATATAATATATAATGCACAGTATCTTATATATAATGTATAAAGTTAATTTAAAATTAAATGCATATGTTAGGAGTATTGAGGGCAATTACTGCTTTAAAATTATGCTAAAAGTAAGAGCATCTCTGATCAGGCCTCTAACCTGATTCATGGCTTGAGTTCAGTTTTCCAGTACGGCATACAAAGAGTGTGGAAGTTTCCACTCCATTCTAGCAAGAAATAAAAAGCTGAACGAATTGAAAAATGAACAATTTCTAGATCCATCAGAGAAAGGAGGTCACAGGACACACCACTGACCCACAAACTGTAAGACAGACAGGCAGATACAAACAAATCACGACTTACCGGAGCATAGGAAAATCTAAACTGTAATTGAATAATTGCTGGAGGCTTATTGTAGACAAGTGTGAGAGTTAAAAAATTCAAGGGGGCAGTCAAAGAGAAGCCTGCACTTTTGTCAATCTTCCTACTAGGAGCTCTACCAGGTCCTCACAGCAAATACCAGAGAAAAACCCTCTTGTGCTTCACGTAGGGGGTAGGAAAAAGGAACTATTTTGAAATACACCAGAGCGTTCTGTTCTTAGGAGGTCTTACTTCAGAAGAAGCTATTTGAGTAGAGCGAACCTGCTGGGGTTTTATCAGAGCCTCATATATCTCGGGGAAGTGAAATACTCAATTTCAGCCAGCACTAGCCTTCTACATGGAAGAAGGGAAATATTAACTTCAGTTTTCTCTAGCCCTCCTGCGGGGTAAGAGAAATACACAACGTCAGCCCCTCTAAGCATCCTGTCCCACATAAGGAGAGGAAAAAAATGGAAAAGAACTGTTGAAGAACAATCCAGGAGCACAAGCTCACCAAAAGTCTGAGATATAATTATAGTACTATAGAATGGGTCCTTACCCCATAACTTACCACTACATTATTAAGACCGATTTACTGCAGTTCATTTTACCTGATATGGAATGACTATCTCTCAGCAAAAAATAGCAAGGCACATTAAAAGAGAAAAAAAACACTGTTCAAAGACACTGAACAAGCATAGGAACCAAAGTAAGATATGGCAGGAATGTTGGAATTATCTGACCAGGCATTTAAAGAAACAGATTAATGCGTTTAGGTATTTAATGGAGAAAAGAGACACAATGCAAGAAAATATGGGTAATACAAGCAGAGAAATGGAAATCCTAAGAAAGAATCAAAATGAAATGCAAGAGATAAAAATCTGTAATTAAAATGGAGAATGTCTTTGATGGTTTCATTAGTAGACTAGACAGCTGAGGAAAGAATCTTTGAACTTGCAATATGACTATAGAAACTTCCAAAACTAAAAAGCAAAGAAAAAAAATTTTTTTAAAGAATCAAATACCAACAAACTTTAGGATCACTTCAAAAGTTTTAATTTACATGCATTTGAAACAATAATTATTGACCAAAATAATTCCCCAATTTAATGTCAAACACCAAACCGAAGATCAAGGAAACTCACAGAACACTCACTAACCAGGATAAATGTCAAAAAATGTACACTTAGGCATTCTATATTCTAACTACATAAGATCCAAGATAAAGAAAAATAAATACTGAGGATGCCAGAGTGGGGATAAATATCTTATCTATAGAGGAGCAAAGATAAGAATTACACCCACGAGTGATTCAGTTGGTTGAGTGTCTGAGTCTTGATTTCTGCACAGGTCATGATCTCATGTTTTGTGAGTTCAAGCCCCATGCTGACAGCACGGAGCCTTCTTGGGATTCTCTCTCTCCCTCTCTCTGCCCCTTCCCCACTTTCTCTCTCTCTCTCTCTCTCTCTCTCTCTCAAAATAAATAAAGTTTAAAAAAAATTAAAAATTGTGGGGAAAAATAAAAATGTAACATTAAAATTTGCAGAATGCAACAAAAACAGTGCCTAGAGAGAAACTTATAACAGTGAACATATGTATTAGGAAAGAAGAATCATCTAAGATCAATAATCTAAGCTTCTACTTTAGGAAACCAGAAAATGAAGAGCAAATTAAGTCCTAAGTAAACAGACAAAAAGAAGTCATAACAATTGGAGTGTAAATCAGTAAAATGAAAAATAAGAAATTAATAGAGAATATCAATGAAATTAAAACTGATTCTTTGACGTGATCAATAAAATCACCAGCCTCTCACCAGGCTAATTAAGAAAAAAAAAAAAAGATGGCATAAATTACCAATATCAGAAATGAAAGACAGGATGTCAGTATAGATCCCCTGGGCATTAAAAGATAATTATGCAATACTATGAACAACGCAGTGCCACAAATTTGATAACCTAGATGAAATGGACCAATTCGTTAAAAACACAATCTTCTGAAACTCACACAAGAAAAAATTAGATAATCTAGATAAGTGCTATATATTAAAGAAATTAAATCATTAACAGTTTTAAAAAACAAAGAGAAAAATAAAAACATAAGCCCTAGTATGTTCACTGATGAATTCTATCAAACACTTAAGGAAGAAACTATACCCATCCTCTACAATCTTTTCCAGAATGTGGGAACAGAGGCAATACTTTGTAACTCATTCTGCAATGCTAGCCTTATCCTAGAACCAAAACCCATACAAAGACATTGTAAGAAAAGTAAAGATCAATACCTGTCATGAACATAGATGGAAAAATGCTTAGCAGGATATAGCAAATCAAATCCTACACTATCTACAAAGAATTATACAGTACGATCAAGTGGGATTTATCTCAGCAAGTTTGTTTCAATATTTGAAAATCAATTAATGTAAATCATCACACTGGCAGGCTAACGAAAAATTACATGATCATTTTGACAGATGCATAAAAAGTGTTTGACACAATCCAAAACTCATTTGTGAGAAAAACTTACAGCAACTTAGGAATAGAGGAGAACTTCCTTAACTTAATAAAGAACATCTATGAAAAAATCTACCATTAACATCATACTCAATGGCAAGAAACTTGAATCTTTCCTGCTAAGATAAGGATAAAGACAAAGGTGTCCCTTCCCATCTCTGCTTTTCAAATATTAGAAGTTCTATTTAATACAGTAAGACAAGAAAAGTAGATAAGATGTAGACGGACAGTTGGGAAGCAAGAAGTAAAACTCTATGCAGATGACATGATTGTATATGTAGAAAATCTAAAGGAATTGACAAAAATATCCCACCTGGAACTAATGAATGATCATGGCATGGTTGATAAATACAAGGCTAATAGACAAAATGAATCACTTTTTTAGATGTCATCAATGAACAAGTGGAATTTAAAATTAAAAAAACATTACCATTTACTTTAGAATCCCTGAAAATGAAATACTTAGGTATAATTCTAACAAAATATGTGCAAAATCTGTATGAGGAAAACTATACAACTCTAATGAATGAAATCAAAGAAGCAAATAAATCGAGAGACACTCCAGTCT
The DNA here is from genome assembly GCF_018350195.1 of Panthera tigris. Classification (NCBI taxonomy): domain Eukaryota; kingdom Metazoa; phylum Chordata; class Mammalia; order Carnivora; family Felidae; genus Panthera; species Panthera tigris. The sequence goes on along the minus strand of NC_056665.1, from coordinate 15,953,743 downwards.
ATGTATAGGAAGATTCAATATTATCAGTATGACAGTTCTTTCCAAGACGGTCTATAGATTCAACACAATACGAATCAAAACCCTAGCAATTTATTTCGTGGATTTCAATAAACTGATTCTAAAGCTTATAAGGAGGAGCAATAGACCCACAGTATCATGCCGTTATTGAAGGGGAAGAAAAAACTGACAAAATCCAACTTTAAGACTAAATACAAACTACGGTAAAGAAGATAGTGTGGTATTGGGAAAAGAATAGACAAATAGATAAACAGAACAAAAATGGTGAGCCCAGAAATAGGCCCACATAAATATAGTCAATAGATCATTAACAAGAGAACAAAAGCTATACAGTGGGGCGTAAATAATCTTTTCAACAAATGGTGTTGGAACAAGTGGACATCCACATACCAAAAAAGAAAAAAATGCAGATCTTACACCCCTCATAAGAATTAACTCAAAATTAATCATAAGTCTAAATATAAAATGTGAAACTATAAAACTCCTGGAAGATAACACAGGAGGAAACCTAGATGACCTTGGGTATGGTCATGACTTTTTATATACAACACCAAACGCACAATCCGTGAAAGAAGTAATTTATGAGCTGGGCTTTATTAAAATTAAAAACCTCCACTTTGTGTAGTACAATGTCAAGAGAATGAGAAAACAGATAACAGACTAGCAGAAAATACTTTCCAGACACACATCAGATAAGGACTGTTACTCAAAATATACAAAGAACTCTTAAAACTAAAAAATAAGAAAATGAAAAACCAATTAAAAATAGGCAGTAAACTTGAACAGACATCTCACCAAATAAGATATACCTATGGGATATAAGCATACAAAAAACAGCCTCATATGTCATCAGGGCATTACAAATTAAAACAGAAAAAAATACATACATATTAGAATAGCAAAAATTTAAATCACTGACAACTCCAAATACAGGCAAGAGGAACTGTCATTCATACCTGGTGAGAATGCAAAATGAGATACTTTGGAATTATAGTTTAGAAGACAGTTTGGTAGTTTCTTACAAAGCTAATTATATTCTTACTATATAACTCAGCAATTACAATTTACCCAAATGAATTGAAAATATGTCTGTACAAAAATTTTACTTGAAAATGTGTTCATGATCACCAGAGCTTGGAAAAAACCACAATGGTCTTCAGTAGGTGAATGGCGAATAGACTGTGGTACATCCAGAAAATGGAATATTATTTAGCAGTAAAAAATGAGCTATCAGTCAGTAAAAAGACATAGAAGAAACTTAAATGTATATTACTAAGTGAAAGAAGCCAACCTGAAGAGACTACATTCTTTATGATCTAATTATCTGATATTTTGGGAAAAGGCAAACTACGAAGCCAGTAAAGAGATTTGTACTTCTCAGGGGTTATGGATGAGACAGGAATGAATTGGGGGGGGGGCGGGGCGGCGACAGAGGATTCTTAGGGCAGTTAAACTAGTATGTAGGATGTTACAATGCTGAGAACATTCACCAAAAGCCATAGAATATATGACACCAAGAGTGAACCCCGTGTAAACTATGGACTTTGAGTGATAATGATGTGCCATTGGAAGGTTCATTGATTGTAACAAATGCACCACCATGGTGTGGGATGTTGACAGTGGGGGACATTGTGTATACTTGGAGACAGAGGGTATATGGGAACGTTCCTCTCAATTTTACTGTGAATCTAAAACTGTCCTAAAAATAAAATTTATTAATTAAAGAAAGAGGGAAAACAAAAAATCAAATCAGAAGAAAAAAGAAAAACTTCACAGATGCTGCTTTGTACGTTATCATGAGCGTCATTTCACTTTTGCGAAAGCCAAGAATAGAGACCAAATACAAAGAAACAACCTTTATGTACAGCTTCTATCATCTTGCCTCTGAGCTAAGACCCTGATAGGAATGACACTCAAATAAGAGATCAATACCTAGTCATTTCCCAACTCTTCAAATTAGCACCTTTCTCCAATCATAGGCCCCCAAGACAATCTGTTCCCCCAAAGAAACAGTATAAATGGTCAACACGAATTCAACAGACTATAATATGGATGTCCCAAATTGCTGGATTTAGGTCATTATATTTTTTTAGGCAGCTAATTTTCCCCTTTGAAGAGCTCACAGAAGGTCAGAAGCAGTTTAAGCCTCAAAGCTTTATGAATTAAACAGTTTCATCAGGAACAGAGGAAGGCGGCTAGCCTGCAGAAAGACCATTGTGAGCATCCCTGGTTAACCTTCAGCTAGGACACATTCCACAATAGGGGGATCAATAGCCCACAGTCACCCAGAACAGACTTCCAGACTCTGAGAACGACTGACCCTTTACAAAAGAAACACTCACATCTCTAAGTCGGTAATGTGGGTAATTCTATTTCTTTTCTGCTTTTTATTTTCTGCCTACTGATTAATTGCAGGAGAACCTGGCAGTGGAGGAGATTAAGATAAGTGTGTTCCATAAGCCCTGGGCAATTTTCTCAAAGAGAACATATACACTGTAAAATCTTAGGAAGTCTATCATGTGTATTTTTCCCCCACAGAATTAGTTGACCACAACACATCCTCTTCTGATAAATACCAGTCGTCACAGCATGAAATGTCTCCAGTGTGAGCCTTATTTTTTCTTGTTTCTGGGACAGACTGTCCTGCAGTGTTCATTACGCACACATGGTTATGCCCATACTATGAAAAATATAGATGAAAATCCAATGTATTTTATTTGGATAAATGTCTGTCTCTCCTACCAACTAATGATATTTAGTGACAGAGGAAAATCAGAACTATTTAAAGTTGATCAAGTATCTTCACAAGAATATTATTTTCCTTCTACTCTACTCTTAACTTGGAATCCATCATAAATCACTTTCCTAGTTTCCTCCCTGGTCCTGAGTGTCTTCTCTCGCTCTTTAGACTGCCCCTTTGTCATTTTCTCTTTCCATGAGATTCTTTCTTCTCCAGTCAATCTTTCTTCTTAGTCACATCTTGGAAACTCACCCCAGAAGACATCCCAGTGAGGGAAAAAGGCCATGGACTTTGGATTGAGACAACAACGGTCTCTATCCTGTCTGTGTACTTTCTTGGTAGCCTCAAGTCCCTGGCATTCCTAGGAAGTCTGTTTCTTCATCTGTTAAGTGGAGGTGTTAGGAGGATTAAATAATACGAAGAACAGGACACTGTTCAATAAGTGTTATCTTTATTATTGTCTAGCTTAACCCTTCTAGTTTAACACACTGCTGAAAATCTCTAGCAAATGTGCCTCCAACTATGACTTTATGACTTCCACTGCTGAGTCACCCCCAGAGGACGGCTTGAATTATTTAAAAAGATGTTCTTTTACAGAACGAAAATGTGCTTCCTTTTGGCATCTGTCTATTGTTCTTATATCTTTCCTTTGAAGGAACACAGAAACATAATCTAACAAATATTCTCCTACTTAGTAGTATTTTTTAGTTTTAAAAATATATTTGAGTAATATTTTTATTTTATAATAGTTGCATATTCACAGAGAACATGCAGTGATACTGCAAAATCTCCATATAACCCACACTCAGTTTTCCTATTATTAACATCTTATATTACTATGGTACATTTGTCAAAAAAATAAATAAATATGGATACATTATTATCAACTAAAGCTCATAATTTATTCAGATTATACCTGGGTTATTTTTTCCCCCTAATGACCTTTTCCTATCCTTGCTTGGATACTATGTTACATACAGGAATCATGCCTTTGGAGCTCCCTTAGACTGTGACAATTTCTCAGACCTTCCTCATTTGGGATGATCTTAACAGTCTTGGTAAGTACATGCTATTTTCAAGTCTATATGCAATTTTAAACAAGATAGACCGTATCTGGCTCATAAGAAACCTTATTACATTAAAAAGAACTCAAATCATATAAAGTATGTTCTCTGACTGTTATGGCATTAAACTAGAAATCAATTAAAGAAAAAGACAACAGGAAAACATCCAAATATATGGAAATTAATCAACATACTTCTAAGTAATTCATGGGCCAAGAAAAAAGTCTTAAGAATAGTTAGAAAAAATATATTAAACATACATGTGGTAAACTACATAGAACTATACACACACACACACACACACACACACACACAGAGAAATAAGTATATAAATACTTACAAAAACAGAATAAGATCTGTAGTCTAGTCGACAGGACTGTACCAATGTAAATTTCCTGTTTTGATATTATACCAGGGATAGGTGTTATACAAGATACCGCCATTAGGTGAAGATGGCAGAAGGGTTCAAGGGATTCTATGTATTATTTTTGCAACTTACTGTGAGCCCATAGTAATTTCACATAAAACTTAAAGGTACACACACACACACACACACACACACACACACACACACACTTAATGGGATGGAAATGAAAATACCCCACGTCAAAATCCATGTGATGCAGTGAAAGCTGTGCTTTGAGGGAAATTTTTAGTAGATACTCTTATGTTAAAACAGAAGAAAGTCTCAAACCAATAATTTGAACTTCCACCTCAAGAAATTAAAAAAAAAAATGATCAAAATAAATCCCAAGCAAGTAGAAGGAAAAAAATAAACTTATAGTAGAAATCAAAGTAGAATTTAAAAAACAACAACAAGAAAAATAGTGAAAATACATCAATCCAAAAGCTGATACATTTCATATACCAATAAGATATTCATAGTATCTTATCAAGAATGACCCAGGAGGAGAAGGAACATATGAGTCACAAATATCAAGAATGAAAGATAGGTTATCCTTACAGAAGCTAAGATATCAGCAGAATAATAAAAGAATATAAAAAATACCTTCTACACACATAAATGCAAGAAATTATGTAAAATAGATAAATTCCTGGGAAACCACAAATTATCATAATTCACTGAAGACAAAATAGATAAGCTGACTACCCCCAAGACTAATAAAGACATGGAATTTATTATTACAAACCTAAATAAGAATCTTCGGCTCTAGATGACTTCACTTATAAAATGCAAGCAAATATTTAAAGAAATAATATGAATCCTACACAATATCGTCCAGGAAACAGAAGAGATAACTCAATTAATGGGGCCAGAATTTACTTGACATGGAAGCCAAAGACAGTACAAAAGAAAGAGAAAAATATAAGCTAAAATTCTGTGTCAATATAGACACAAAATCCAAAATAAAATCTGAACAAGCTGGATTTAACAATATATAACAAGAACAGTGTGTGGCAACCAAGAGATACTTGTTTTCGAAATGGAGTAGTGATCAGCATTTGAAAATCCAGCAGTATATACAACCGTATTGATAGTTTAAAGAAGAAAAATAATATTATCACCTTGGACAAAATTCAGCCACCATATGGGATAAAAAGTCTTACACATTGTGAATAGTGGGGAAACTTTCTCAACTTCACAAAGAGGATTTTAAGAATTTATAGGTAATACTGTACTTGACGGTGAAAAATTGACTGTTTCCCCTCCCCACTAAGATCAGGAGTCAGGCTGAGATGTTTTCTCTCACCACTCTTATTCAACATAGTACTGAGAATCCTAGCAGGTGTAAGAAAAAGCAAGGAAAGAAAATCAGAGACGTACGGATTAGAATGAAAAACATAAAACTGGTCTCTTCTTCAAAGAGACATGATTTTCTATGTAGAAAGTAACAAGAAATCTACCAATAAAACCTCCTAAAATTAATAAGTAAGTTCAGCAAGGTCATAGGATAGAAGGTCAACACACAAACATCAATTTTATTTCCATATACTAATAATAAATATGTAGACACAAAAATAGGAAAACAGCATACATTTTACAATAGTTCCAAAAATCATGAAATCCTTTTATATAAATCTAACAAAACATAAACGGCATCTGTATGCTAAAAGCTACAAATACTTATGGAAGAAATAAAGGGAAATCTAAATAAATTGAGAGATATATGATATTCATGGTTTTAAAGATTAAATATAGTATCGTGTCAATTCTCCCCAAATCAGTTTAATGCCCTTCCTAAATCAAACAATGATTTTTTCGTAGATATTGTAAAGCTCGTTCTAAAATATATATGCAAGACAAAGGAATTAGAATAAACAAAATTGAGGGAAAAATAATACTTATGTTTAAGACTTTCTGTGTATCTACAAGAGAGATTGGCATTAGTGGAAGGAGAGATGCGGAGATCAAAGAATAGAAAAGAACAGAAAGCTAAAAATAGACCCACATAAAGAGAGCCTCCTGATTTTTTTTTTACAGAGTTGCAAAATCAATTCAGTGAAGAAAGCAGTCTTCAACTTATGGGCTTGGAGAAAATGGACATCCATTGGCAAACAAATTAACCTCGACCTAAACCTCAAACTGTTTACAACAACTTATTCAAAAATGTATCATAGATCCAAACTTTTGGAAGTAAACAAGAGAAAATCTTTGTGATATAAAGGCAGCTGACAGATTCTTAAGCATGACATCCAAAACAGAGTTCTTAAAATTATACAATTGTTAAATGGGACTACGTTGCAATGTAAAATTTTTTTAGAGGGGGAAGGAGCAGAGAGAGGGAGAGAGCGAGAATATTAAGCAGGCTCCACACTCAGCAGAGAGCCCAATGGGACTCAATTTGATGACTGTGAGATCATGACCTGAGCCTAAATCAAGAGTTGGACGCTTAATGGACTGAGCCACCCAGGTGCCCTGAAATTTAAAACTTTTGCTGTATAAATGACATTCTTAAGAGAATGAAAAGATAAACTACATACTGGGAGATGAAATTTGCAATATCTGACCAATGACGTGTTTCCAGAATAAATAAACAACTCTTTGAGGTGGGCAGTAAGAAATCAATTAAATTGGAGGAAGGGCACAAGTCTTAAAAGGATACTTCACCAAGTAGGTAGCAAGGATTTGGCAGGAAGCCAAGCTTCAATCTTAACCACCGGGACAACTTGAGGAGATGGCAGAGAAATAAGATGGGCCTTTTGGAGCAGAGCAGACATCCCTCCAGCCATGAATGGCTGCCGTGGAGGTTATTTGGGGAGAAAAAAAAATCAGCCTCTATCTCATTGAAGACAGTCCATATTTGGATCTCTTTGTATGGTAGCTTAGTCTGCATCACAATTAGTACAGAGATCGATTTTATCGAATTCTCTTTGCTTACTCATTCAACAAATATATATTAATAGAGTTTAGATTTCAGTAATAAAGGCACGTTAAATGAAATAAACTAAATATAGAATTGGAACTTTGTTGATAGCTCAGAAGAAATGAACAGGCTACAGTGATAGTAATCTTGGCAGCGATCTTGGCAGTCAGGGAAGGATGCATGACAGAAGCAGTGGTTAATCTGAGATTTGATGAATGAAAAGGAACTCTCTAGACAAATGGAGAAATGGGAAGTACTCCAGCAGGGCAGCATACACTAAGGTCTGGGGGCAAAGAAAGCAGGCTTAGTAAGAAGGATCGAAAGAAAGCCAGGGTAAATGGGGAAGCTAGTTGATGTTGGAGAAGGAGAAGGCTGGGTAGGAGAAGCCCAAGCAGGCCTTAGAAGTCATGTTAAGGAATTGTATCTTTATTGAAGAGAAGCTCTTTAAGGGTTTTAAGTCATCAGGTTTACGTTTTCTCAATATCAGGGTGTGGAAACAAAGGAACCCTTATGCACTGTTGGTGGTAATGCAAATTGGTGCAGCCACTGCAGAAAACAGTATGGAGGTTCCTTCAAATTTTTAAAAAATGGAGGGGCGCCTGGATGGTTCAGTTGTTTGAGTGTCCGACTCTCGACTTTGGCTCAGGTCGTGATGCCACGTTTCATGAGACTGAGCCCTGTGTTGGGCTCCACACTGACAGTGACAGAGCCTGTTTGGGATTCTCTTACTTCCTCTCTCTGTAGCTCTCTCTCTCTCTCCTTCTCTCTCCTCAAAATGAATAAACATTAAAAAAAATTTAAAAAATAGAATTGTCATATGATCTAGTAATCCCACTATTGGGGATTTATCCGGAGAAAACACAAACTTTAATTCCAAAAAGATTTATGCACCCCTAAGTTTATTGCAGCATTATTAACAATAGTGAAGCTATGGAAGCTACCCAAGTGTCCACTGATAGATGAATGAATAAAGAAGATATAGTGTGTGTATGTGTGTGTGTGTGTGTGTGTGTGTGTGGGTATACACAGACATATAAACATGCATGTGTGTGTGTATATATATATGAATATATATATGTACATACATATATACATATATATATTCATATATATATATGATGGAATATTACTTGGCCATAAGAAAAAGAATGAGATCTTGCCATCTGCAACAATGTGAATGGGTCTAGAGGATACAATGCTAAATGAAACGAGTCAGAGAAAGACAAATACCATACAATTTCACTCCTATGTGGAATTTAAGAAACAAAGCAAATGAACAAGCAAACAAAAAAAGAAGCAAACAAAAAAAGACCCCAGACTCTTACACACAGAGAACAGACTGGTGATTGCCAAAGGGGAGATTGGAGGGGGTGGCATACATGAAATAGATAAAGGAAATTAAGAGCACACTTACTGTGATGCGCACTGAGTAACATATAGAAGTGTTGAATCATTCTATTGTACACCTAAAACTAATATAACACTGTATATTAATTATACTTCAATAATGAACTATAGAAATGATCCCTGAAAGTATAGTCTTGATAATTATACTTCAATAATAAATAAGTGGGGTGCCTGGAGAGTTCAGTCAGTTAAGTGCCCAACTTCGGTTCACGTCATGATCGCAGGGTTGGTGAGTTCGAGCCCCGTGTTGGGCTCTGTGCTGATAACTCAGAGCCCAGCGCCTGCTTCAGATTCGGTGTCGCCCTCTCTCTCTCTCTGCCCCTCCCCTGCTCACTCTCTGTCTCTCTATCTCAAAAATCAATAAACATTACAAAAGGTTTAAAAACATAATAAATAAGTAAATAAATAAACTAATATCGCTATTGCTTGTGGAAAATGGATTGGCAGGAAGCAAAAGTCAGTGCTAGCAAGAGGCATTTGCATGGACTGGACAAGTGTAGGTGGGCTAGAGTCTTTGTGATGAAGATGGAAAAAAGACTATGAATTTGGAGAAGTCTCAGCAATAAATCAGAGGTAGGAAGCCAAAGAAGCCAGAGTGTTAATTAATATTCTTGTATGGCTTGGGCAACTGGATGGGGAACATGGGAGCGAACGAAGCAGGCATTTAGTTTTCCATATATTAATTTTAAGGTTCCTTTGAGCCATGTTGAGTACTGACTGGACATCTTATAACATCCTTTGTTATATACATATAATGAAAACATGAGTCGCAATATCTCCTGTTCTTTAAATGTTGCGCTGTGCAAATCTTCCCTCCCAGTCTGCATTCAAATGCCTTGAAGCCATAAAAACTCCATACTTCTGAAGCACCTGGGTGGCTCAGTCTGTTAAGCATTCCATTTTCACTCCGGTCATGATCTCACCGTTCTTGAGTTCAAGCCCGGCTTGGGGATCTGTGCTGAGAGTGTGGAGCCTGCCTGGGATTTTTCTCTCTTTCCCTCTTTCTCTGCCCCTCACCTACTCGTGCTGGCTTTCTCTCTCAAAATAAATAAATAAAAACTGGTGGGGGGGTGGGGGGAGAAAAGGAACCTCAAAGTGGCAATTAAAAACAAAACAAAACAAAACTCTAGACTTCTGTAATTATCTCCAATTATGTCCCTGATAAAATGATATCTAAATCTGAAAAGATACCGTAGACATGCTTGGTATATGATTAAATAAACAAGTGTAAAACTCTAGTAGTTGTAATTGGATGGAGGAAGAAGGAAAGCACATCATGAAACGCATCTGTTTGGGTCCGTTTTCCAGGCTTTAAAGGGATTCCAACTTGGGGGAAGGGAGGCAGGGGTAAATACAAGAGAGTCAACAACACAAGGGAGTCGACAAAGAGCTGGCAGGTCGGATGGATCAGAGCAGCCAGAAGGCATGGGATCGAAAATGGACAGGCTGAGAATTACGAACTGGGACGCTGGGACGCAGAGCAGGTCCTGATTCCAAACCCCGTCCAACGTGGGCTCACTAAAATGGAGACCGCTCACAGCAAACCTCAGCTCGAAGTCTCTAAGGGAAGACCTGCGTCTAATAAATCATTTTGCCTACAAAGCTCAGAGTAGGAGGGGGTTTTGGATGTACCTGGCATCGCATAAAAATTTGTAAAATTAATTAATTAATGGATATGTTCCTGCCTAAGAATATATGAACACATTCACATCCTTTATAGACATGGAGATGTTGTCAACAGCAACATTTTCAAAGCAAATCATGTACATTTGAAATAGTCACCAAATCAAATGCTTTAAGTCTATCTATCTATCTATCTCATCTATCCATCGCTTTTTGTTCTTTAAGTTATGCCAGGAAATATAGAGAATATCAATTTGTTGTTTTATTCTCCGATTGTGCGGCACAGGAATTAACGTAAACAAACCTCACTAAGTTCTTCAATGTTCCTAGGAGGAAACGCACCAGCGTGTCGACTGTTCCCACTTTTTATCTGATGTGAGTGATACGTTTTGGACACTTGTGGCTCTCACTCCTACGCCTCTCTAAATTTGCTGTCTTAGTGGCTAAAACATTGCTGTGAACTACAGCTATACAGACCTTCAGGGCGAGGCTCCCCTCTGGAAGGCGATGATTGGACATCCTACCGGGAAAATGTCACCTTTCAGGTGGTTGAAAATCACGGTAAAATACATTTGTAGTGAGACATTGTGACAGTAACATACATGCCCTAGAGTGGCCCGCAGTCTCAATGATAGATTCTGGAAAGCAGCCCAAGGGGAGCATGGGAGGAGCAGAACGTTTGCACTCATTTTATTTTTAAATGCTTGTTTGTTTATTGAGAGGGTACACAAGTGGGGGAGGGGCAGAGAGAGAGGCATAGGGAGAGAATCCCCAAGCAGGCGCCACACTCTCAGCTCAGAGCTCAATGCTGGGCTCGCTCCCACAAACCTGAGATCATAACCAGAGTCGAAATCAAGAGTCAACCTACTGAGCCACCCAGGTGCCCCAAAATGTCTGTACTTAAATATAGCAATTCCCAACTTGCTATGGTATCCGGAGTGTTCGTTCTCAAGAATATGACAGGCCTCACATTATTTCCCCAGTACCCTCACACTTGTATGCATAGAAAGTGGCAGAAAGGTTAAAACAACAACAACCACAAAGGAGGTCATACATTATGGCTGAACATCTCTATAAGATAGAGTGAAACGAGAGTAATTTTTCTTTAAGCAAACCCTATGTACTAAAGCACAGATGTAGGAAATGGAATAACTAAGGGCTTGAGGGAGGTGGACAGCACTGTAAGTATCCTTATGGATGAAAGACCACAACTGATCCAAAATAGGAAAATTAGAGTGAATTGAGCTATATAATTGAAAGACTCTGAGTCCATTTCACTTGGGTGTTTGTTTCCTAATGGAGAAACACACAAGCATCATATAATTTCAATTGCCTTCTTGCACTGATGATAGAAAATATACAACACTATTCATTAGTACCATACACACTAAAACAGGCTAAGTGTGCATGCGCACGTGTGTGTGTGTGTGTGTGTGTGTGTGTGTGTGTGTATTCCCAAAGGTGTAAATGCATAAGGGGTACCTAGCCAGGTGAAGTCAAGGAAGTATAAATTATTGTTGACAGGGAAGGAGTCAGGGGAGACTTTTGTCCTGAGCCTGGAAAGACAGTTGGGATTTGCTCACATGGAGATACAGGAAAGGGCACTTTTGGCCTGAGTGTAAGGGGGAAGCCCAGGACATTTACAGGAAACAGAAGGAATTCTCTTTGGCTGGTGCATAGGACTCGGAAAGAGGAGGGCCTGGGGCTGGATATTCAAGTCATGGTTACTATCTTCAGAACCAAAGGGGTTTTGGAATTTCAGATGCCTCAGAATGGCCTCATCAGAGCATTTTTCCAGGACAATGACTCCCCTGGTGCTTCCGAACGATTAAAGTGGGCAGCTAACTGGACAAACAGGGATAATATTATGACAATGGTCACGGTGAGTGGTAAGGGGATGTTTGAATTTAGTAGAAGCTGTGTGAAGGGGTTCCTCACCCTCTGTAATCCATGTAGGAGAAGTTGAGAGCAGCATTTGGCTAAAATGGCTGCCAATTCAGGGAAGCTGGTCAGGAGGAAACACACGTAAGCTTTATGATAGTCTCACCGGCAGATATTTCGATGGTTCGCTTCGGTTTTCACAGCCACAGACTTAAATTACTCCGCAGTGAAATAAAGCTTTGTGAGGGGGCTATTTGCATGATGTGGGACTGCCATTTTGAACTTTAATATTTGGAAACTGAAATTGAGAAGTGGTTCTTGACAATGTCAAAACAACGACCCATGAGAAGTTACTCAAAGAGACTCTGTAGTCTGTGGCCAATGAGAACTACTTGGAGCTGTGCATTTTTGTTTTTATATCTTATTGTATGTTTAAGGAATTAGGAAGCCAAAATAGAATAAGATGAAAATGACTACTCGTGCCTAAAGCTCTGTTATTTAAATGATCCCTTTTTCGTGGTCCATTCAATATTGTGGTAATTTCTAATGTCCCTCTCAGGTTTAAAATGCTACAAATATATAAAGTTAATAGCAACACCAGCATAAATAACAGCTGTGTATTAAGCACTGTAATGACAATGCTAATAGTAACTGTTTATTAACCACTTGAAAAGTGACAGGCTCTCCTCTGACCACTTTATAAATATCATGTCACTTAGTCCTCAGAAAACCTTATGGCACATAAATGGATATAGTTTTTTTTTTATCTTAGAAATGATAGAATTGACATTTTAAAGGGATAATGAACTTTCTCAAAGAAACGGTCAATTCTAGAACCAGGATCGTGTCACAAAATCCATGCAGGAGAAGAATCTGCCATTGATCCAGCGTAGCTGACCAGAAAAGGATATAAACCACGTTGCCTGTTAGGTCTGAAGAGACTTGAAGCTGACAGGATCTGGGAAACTGATCCCCCATCTTTGGTGACACCAAAGTTCTGAGGCACGCAATGCATTCTGGGCAATTTGTAGATGTGGCCAAACCTTGCTACCCAGATCATGTTGCCCTTTCGCATACTGATATCGAGATGACTAGAAGGCCTGGGGGCTCTGGGGAAATCGGGGGATTGCCGAAGCTGACGAGGCGGCCATCCCTGCTCCCATATTCCTCTGCGAGTCATGGCACACACATACCTCCAGCCTCTTGGTTAACCGCTATCCTTTAGCCTGGCTTCTCGGATTATCTATTCTCTCTCCCAGATACTTCTCTGGAATCTCCAGTTCTCTCCCCTTTCTACTGGAGATAAACCTGCACTGGGTAATTTTACTAATGTTCGGATGGAAGCAATACTCTTGTCAATGTTTGCTGGCTCTTTCGTTGAGGGATAAGTAAAGCATTGGTTCAAATAAAATTAGGACAAGCTATATATTTAGTTCTTCCTCAAAAACGCATGCCCGAGCAAGATACAGACTATGAGAAATCCTCCCATAAAGTGACCTAACTCTGTGTCACATAGAGCTTCCCAAAGTCATCTGACCACAGAAAGCTTGCTAATCTCCTGCGCAGGACACAGCTTGGAAACGGTAGAGAAAACTGATGTCTAATGTACATCCAAGCTCTTGAAAACCACAGCAACATGCCTTTATTGTTTACTCATGGAGGGTTGACAATCATTAGGCGAAAGGAATTGTCTTTCCAATTTTATCGGTTTCCAGGACTAGTGGGAAAGGTACATCAAAACATAGAAGTAAATGATTCCGATTTATGCTAAATTAAAAGTTTAGAAGCAGAGACAGAGGAAACTTGAAAGGCAGCAAAAATGGTAGGCTTAACGGTATCAGTTCAGTTCTGCAGGATTCATCCGTTTGGGGAGAGGTCCCAGCTTCCTGGGACTAACTTTAGCTATATCAGGGCTACATGTTTCCACCTGTTAGATTTCCTTGTATCAACGTGTAGAGAAGAATGGGGATAAAAGATCCAGTCCTCTGATCTCTCTTATGCCATGTCTGCACCTCTTGCCTCCTTGTTCACTTTTTGTTTATAGAAGGTAAGTTGATATTAGGATTTTCAATTACAAAAACGGCAAATGTGCACTCTACGATACAATTAAGTTTTTAATTCTTCAGTGTAAAACAACCAGTTATAAACCTATGCTCAGCAGTAAATGTTTTTGATATTTCGGTGTATTTCCTACTAATGTTCTGCAATTTTTTTAAATTGAGCAGAAACTTATTTCCACATGTGTCTTCTATATTTAAATTAATGATGTAGGGGAGCCTGGATGGCTCAGTCGGTTAAGCGTTGGGTTTCAGCTCAGGTCATGATCTCACAGTTTGTAGGTTTGAGCTCCATATTGGGATCTGTGCTAACAGTGTGGAGCCTGCTTGGGCTTTTCTCTCTCCCCTTCTCTCTGCCCCTCCCCTTCTCTCTGTCAAAATAAATAAATACATTTTGAAAAAATTTAATTAATGATGTAAATACAAATTTCCTAAAGCTATAATATAAAAATTCTTCATAAGCCTTTTAATAACTATTTAATCTTCAGTTTGGTGTTTTGGCTATGGTGTGCATAATCAATTTTCTAAGGTTCAAGATAGAGTCGTTGCTATTTTTTTGTCTTTATAAATAATGCTTTAGTGAACATCTTTATGCCGGGAAGTTTTTCATTTTAGAATTTTTCTTGACCAGTTGCCAAAACTTTGTCAGACTATGGATAAAAAAAGATTAAATCAAACTATGCTATGCATCTTACAAATGATAGTATGTTTGCTCATTGGATGTTACAGGAGGGTTGATAGACACATATAATGTAGTATTTTTAAAATAACTGAACTCTGTTTCCTAATAAACCTAGATTCGATGAGAAGAGTCAGAAAATAAACAAATTTTAGTTCAAGCTGGCAAATGGACCCCAGTGTAAATGTTTAACTAGTCCTGTAGCTCATACTCAGTCATGGATGTAAAATGTTCATATTCTTAGATTGCTCTCTCTTTTCTCATGCTCTCTGCAAGTTGTATTTAGGGGAATCAGACTTATGTGACCTCTTGGTGGCCAGAAGCTGGGGAAAGGAAGGTCAGGGTAAGCCCTGTGGATTTTCGCTGGGCTCCTGAATGGCTGGTCTGGGCTACTTCTTAGCCTGGGCACCAGGGACATTTGTTCTGCTTAGCTTTTCAGAGCCACATGCTGATGTCTACAGACTCAATCTTTTGGTTCTTATTGTAAAAATTCCTACAGCCTATGGCTTCTTTCCTTGGATCCCAGGCCTCTACTGGGCCACTTGCAAGCTTGGCCTTTTCTTCATGCCAAGAATGGTCCTTGAGGGAATGGGGGCATTGCCCTGAGCTCAGCTCCCAACCTGTTATCTAACCACCTACTGTTGCCATTTTTATATCCTAGGAGGTAGCTGCATCTGAGGAATCCCCTAAAATGAAAATAGAGACTTCTTCTATAGTGCTTCTATACAAATATGTTCCACACATAGGTGTTGTAATCCAAGCACCATTCTTCTTTCCTCCATGCAGTGAGGTTTAGAAGGAAAATAAGAACCAATATTCTCATTTCCTAACTTCCTATGTTTTCCCTTCTTTTGCCCACAGTCCTCTGGCTCAGAACTTATGGGGTTTCTTATGGACTTTCACTTCCTCTGCCATGTACTGTAATTCTCCCACTCCAAGCATCCAGTAAAAGGAGAAGAGCTAGGTGGGTGATGGGGATTAAGGAGGGCACTTGCTGTGATGAGCACTGGGTGCTGTATGGAAGTGATGACATCACTGAATTCTACTCCTGAAACCAATATTGCATGGTATGTTAACTAACTAGAATTTAAATTTTTAAAAAGTTTTAAAAATTCTAAGATCAATGGTCAGGGTCAAGATGGAGAAAATGGAATATCATTTTTTGTCACCTTTGACAGAGTTAGGACATTGCCTTGTTTTGAAGGCAACCCCCCCCCCACTCTGCCTTTTGGACATCAAAGAAGGAAGAGGAACTCTGCTTTTCCTCTCATTCCTACTTTAACAATTCCAGTTCTCTTTCACTACCAGGCTGACAGATAGCTTGAACTAATGATGGAAAAAAGTATAGTATGCAAAACTTCATGAAAGGAAATCCCATTATAATTATAGTTTCAAAATATTACCTTCAGTATAGTGAACCCTGCACATGCTCTCTAGGAATACTCATGGCTCCTTAAGCTCCTGGTTTATCTTGCCAATCCATGTTCCAGAAGTCCGTTGCCTCTCCTGCAGACTAATGATACTTCTGGTCTTTGAGTATTTGCTCAACATCAGTTCTCCTGCCAAGAAAACCTTGCCACCCCCACCTGGCTTCAGTGTTGCCTCTACCTGTCCACTTGCTATTTCTTCTAAGAGTTCTTTCCAGAAGTCTCTAGTGGTACTTGCCATTTGTAAACAAGTAAACAAGTCTACTTGTTTAGTTGTACTTAGTAAATGATGCAGTATTTAAGTGCATTTATTTTCAATGAATTGTTCTTCCTGTGGAAACTCCTATATCAGGGGCCATCTCCTCCTCATCTGCGTACCCTCAGTGACACAGGACCCAGTGCTCAACAAGTGCTCACTAAATATTTGTTAAATGAATCAAGAAAACAGGCACAGATTGGGGCGGCTGAAGAATCCTAAATGGTGGATGTTTGTAGCATCTCCCCGTGTTCTGAGCAGCCCCCAACCGATAACAAGGACAACAAAAGACAACAAAGACCATACAGGCTGCCAAATACCCACATGCAAACAATCCTTCAGGCCAACCATGCTCACGACTGGGGTGCATGAACTTGCCTGAACTGTTTCTGCCCAACTCTAATGGAAATCTAATGGAAATCATAAATTACTGAAACAGGTCCACAGGTGCTGAAATTTACTACTGTGTTGACTGCTGGCAAGGTCTGAAACTGAAGAACAATGCACGATGTGCTACAAAAATGAAATATTTATTACATTCATATTCTCCCTCAAGCTTTTTTTTTTAAGCTTTTTTTCTCGGTGGCAAAATAACAAAGCGCCAGAAACTCAAGACAAACCAATTTGCACTGGCATTTTTAGAGATTTTGTTAAATAATTCTCTTTAATGGTTCAAAGCTTTTTAGTGCAGACACAACTTCATGAATTCTAAATAAACCTTAAAGCCAAAGGGAAAAAGGTGGATGAGCTCTATCTCACAAATTAAGCTGCACTTTACTCATCACTGGATACGGTACACAACGGCCTCAGCCTCACCAGTTGCTAACCTCTCAGAGCTAAATTAGCCACCAAGGAATTGAATATACTAGGTTATAGAGGGTCTTAAACACAGGAGGAGCCAGGGTCCAGAACTAGTTCGTAAAGAAAGGAATATCATTTGGCTTGGAACAAGGTCATGGAGAGGGCTCTAAATAAAAACAGTGCAGGAAAAAAAAAAATAAACGTTGGAATCTGTGATTGGAGAGGGAAGGGTGGCAAAGAAGTTCATGGAGGGGCAGAAGCTTCATTTCATGATGCCTCCCTTCCCTGTAGGACGCCAAACATCACCAGCCGAATGAAGTCGGCGATGCCTTCTTGGGCTGTAATTGGATTAACACGGTATTTTCCAATACGTAGGAAACAGAAACTGCACCTCTAGAAAGTGATCAGAAATGGTGGTCCAGTAAGACCCTAAATAAATGACAGAACACTAGGTAAAAAGGCAAATCTCCTCTCAAAGACGTTTGCATCTTTCTGGCCATATCAAGAAGGAAGGCTCTGTTTGATGCTCATCTTTTACACACTTGATCGTTTGTTTTTCTTTTTCACATATGGAGATTGCAGCCTCAGAGTTTCGGCATGCCAAAATATAGAGAGCTCAAATTAAGAAACTTTGCTTTGATTTCACTACAGTTTTTTTTTTTTTTTTTGGTTATCTACTTTCTAGCTAAGATAATGGTAATTGTCTTCCATTGTATTAGTCACACAGCATTTTATTTAAAACATATTTAAATATTTTAGAAAGTGGCTCAATATCACACACTACAACTGTTAAGTAAATAAAAAAAATGTGCTTGATAGGGCAAAATCATGATTGAACATTGGGGAAAACTGGTTTAGTGGGCACATCTGTGTCTACTCCCAAGCAAAAGACAGCAAGCTGAATGAGAAAGGGCCAGGTAACAGCCTCCAACCCACAAACTGGGAAATGCAGCTGGTCAGGTTCTAATTTCCTGAACTGGGCCAACATTGGAGACATAATCAGATCCAAGACTTACACCTTAGACCCAAATGCTCAGTTGAAGGTCAGGCTCAGTTAGCCCTACTGTGAACTGGACCTCAGTGAAATTTTTCACAGGCAACAGATGGAAACCACATGGGAAGAGAAAGAATAATAAACTCGGGTGTTGGGATGCTGACGGCCCTTTTTACCCCACTACTTCATATATACCCCTTTGTTAGAATTTTCATAAGTGCCTTTCCTATATAATAATATACTACTACTACTAATTATCATTAAGTTCATTTACTTTGTCTTCAACCCTGGTACATATATATTGGTGAGACCAAGCAGTAAAATTACAGAAAAATGGCCAGCTAATAGGTTTTTTGGGATAGACCATAAAGGGAAGATAAGAATGATTTTGTCTAATTAAGAAACACTAGTGAGAACTTTTAAAAAGTTGCATTCAGGCGATAAAATCACTTAAAGTGTTCAAATTACACATTTCAAAGTGATTCAATCTCTTAAACAACACCTGAACAAGATGGGGTAGGAAATAAAGGTAATATTACCCATCTTCCGGAATGCTCTCCTAACCTAGAAAGTCAACATATCTCTCACACTTTGGGGGACCTGCGACTGGGGCAGAAGCCCCGGTAGAAGGTTGGGTATTTGCTCATTTGAAACTGATATTTGAGTGAAAACTGAAAGGTACAGAATGGAATGTTATATTTTGTCTGCATGGTATCCCACACCTGAACATGGCTGTGGAAAGGCTTTTCCAAAGCATTGGTCGCAGTATTAAAAATGACATTGATCTCTGGGAAAAAAAAATTGAGGATTAGAAGGAAAATGCCAACACTTTCAAAATAACACATTGTTTACACATCGGCTATTTAAGCTAGAAGAAGAAAGATCGTCAGTGAAAAAATAGTCTGACCATTTGAAATAAAATAAATGTATCTTAAATATGCGCATCAACCCATGTAAATAATGTAAATCAACCATGTAAATAACATGAAGAAGCAAAAATAAGCAGAGGAAACCTCTAATATTTTCATTCCATTTCAGTTTGTCTCTGGCATTGACTTGGGAGTGTCAGTGGAAGAAACTCAAGAAGACTAGGACAGTTTTCCAAATTGCAAGGAGAAGGTTGTGGCCAAATTCTAGAAAAATTGTCAAGCCAATTCCAGGGACCTCTGCTGTGTTATCATAATGACAACTATCTGATGCTTCATCTTCTTCAGCAACACCCCATGGAGGGGACTCTGAAAGCCTTTCTGTTACGTATATTCTCAACAATGCCTCCATTTCATTCTTTCGTAAGGCCTTCCCACACTGACTCTGGGCTTGGCTATGTGTCTTGTGATGACAGGGCCGTAGTACACTTGAGAAGTTTCAGAAATACTTCTGCATCTGTACTCCTTCTCTGGGTCTTCTGTGGATGTCATGAGGACATGCTCAGACTTCGCAGGTAGAACGACATGAGAAGTAAGTGGGCAAGGTCGGTCATGGCAGTTGAGGCCAATGTAGCCAGGCCAGTCCCAGCTGACTCCAATTGCCCATGGACACACGAGTGAGCCAAACTGAGGTCAAGTGAGCCCAATCCAGATCAGTAGAACTACAACTGACCTGCAGATTTATGAGAAGTAATAGATGGTTGTTTTTTAAGCCACTAAGTTTTTGGATAATTTGTCACACAATAGACGGTAAATACAAACGTTCATAGCATTATTTTCCTCATGATGATTTTGAATACATAACTTTGTCAATTAGAGAGAGAATATACCAATGGAAACTTGCAACAGATAGGTCTTTAACAATGATAATATTAGAGCAATTTTTCTACCATGTCCAACCCCGCACACCGTGATTCCATTTCTGTGGATAGCATTATCACTCTTCTAATCATCCAAATTTGGAAAGAACTTCATAGTGATCAAGTCCTGTTGAATCTTATTTCTGGGTCTTTGGTTGTACAATGTCTTACTCTTTTAATTTTCATAAACCATTGTTAAATGCTAAACGTCTCTTTTCTAAACCTCTTAAATAACCTGCAACTGTGGTCAACTTTTGTTCCATTGTAACTGATTCTACATTTACAGAATGGTTCGTCTGAAACAACAGTATGATCATGGTAATTCTCAGACCCCAAATCATTGATCATTCCATATTTCCTGCAGGATAGACCTCATCGCACATTTTGTAACAACCTGCACATCTGAAATTCTCTTACCAAGACTTGTACCAGAATCCAGAGTTTTGGTGTAATCAAGACCCCACCAAGAAAGCAAAATTATATGAAAGCCCATGATCTCTCCGAAATGCCTACTCAAACTATCTTTGACCTGAGGGTCTCCACCTAACCGCCATGCCTCTTACAGCCTTATGTCCTCATTGGCATTTGTGTTAGCCACTTGGGACACCTGACCGACTCAGCCCGACAACCCCTTTCCAAATTCCACCAGATATGTTTAGAGCTTCAGAGCCAAGATGTGTACAAATGCAAAAGGCACCATTGACATTGTATTCTATGGAAATAGCGTCCCCTGAGGTTGTCCAATACAGTGGTGCAGAAATTTCCTCATAGAGAAGTTTGCTTGCATTCTTCATGTACTCGTGGAACTGGCTTTCCTCTACCTGCTGTAACCCATCTGACTTCAAGGTGATGACGTCGTTTTCTTAGCCATTTTCTTCGCATTCCTCTGGTGCCTCATAGTGCATTTCGGGATGTCACTCCTCTGTCACCCTTGCACAAAGCACTTTCAAATTAATGTCTATGTGTAATGCTTGAACTTAGCACTGAAAATGCAATCAGATATTATACAATACCTGTTTCCCAAGAGAGAAAATTAAGGCTGCAAAGGTGAGTGATCTGAACAATTTTTTATTCAATTCTATCTGCTCAACA
The DNA here is from genome assembly GCF_018350195.1 of Panthera tigris. NCBI lineage: Eukaryota > Metazoa > Chordata > Mammalia > Carnivora > Felidae > Panthera > Panthera tigris. The sequence continues at coordinate 15,932,592 of NC_056665.1, read as the reverse complement.
CATTTGTTTACTGAGATGTTGCTTTATTTTTTTAATGCTTTTATTTTATTTATTTATTTTGAGAGAGAGAGAGAGAGAGAGAGAGAGACGGGGTGGGGGGAGGGGGAGAGAACAAGCGATCAGGGGAGGTGCAGAGAGAAGGAGAGAGAGGGAGAGAGAAAATCCCAGTCAGGCTCAGTGCTGTCAGCACAGAGCCCCAACATAGAGCTCAAACCCACAAACCACGAGATCACGAGCCAAAACCAAGAGTCGGATGCTTAACCAACTGAGCCACCCAAGCATCCCAAGGTGTTATTTTTAACAGTAAGTACAGTATTTTTTTAAGTTTATTTATTCTGAGAGAGAGAGGGAGCGAGCAAGCCTGTGGGAGGAGCACAGAGGGAGGGGAAGAGAGAATCCTAAGCAGGCTCCACACGGTCAGCATGAACCCAACGTGGGGCTCGAACCCATGAGCCACAATATCATGACCTGAGCCAAAATCAAGAATCAGATGCCTAACCGACCGAGCCACTCCGGTGGCCCATAAGTACAGTATTTTTAAACTGGATTTGTCCTCACAGAATATTTAATGTGACCTAAAGTACTCCTCAAGGAGGGGCATTTTGGTTGTCTTCACTAAATTTGATGCATTAAGGTAAGGACATTCTCTGTATTTAACTCAGTTTATGCTTAAACTAGATTCCCAAAAGAAGATAAAATGAATTTCTATGAGATGAAGAAGTATAGAGTAGGTTTTAAAGTTTCTATTAGGGGAATATATTTAAAGTCAATTTATAAAGTAAATACTTTTTCTGAAAAAGTTAAAAAATATCTGTATATAAGCAGTAACTTAAAGTAAATAACCATCTTCGAACTTAATGTAAAGAAAAAAAAGAAAGGAAAGGAAAAACATGCATATACAAATATACTTGTGTGTGTGTGTGTGTGTGTGTGTGTGTGTGTGTGTGTGTGTGTTGAGAGAGAGAGATGAGAGAGAGAGAGAGAGAGAGAGGATAAAATAAAGAATGTGCAATATCTTTTCAAATGTCATAAATTTGTGTAGGAAAAGATAGGAGGGAAGGAAGGAAGGAAAGAAGGTGGGAAGGAAGGAGGAAAAAGAGGAGGGAAGGAAGGAGGGACAGGAGGAGGGAAGGGAGGAGGGAAGGAGGGAAGGAGGGAGGAAGGAAGGAGGAAAATAAATTAAGGCCACATGTGTAAATGTTAGTTCCACAACTTTTGTCCCTCATTAACTGTAATTTCAAGGGAATTCTCACACCCAAGAGTGAATTCTTTCACAGCTGATATGAGTGCAAAACAAGGTTTGATTTTTTAAAATTAAACTATGTTTAAAGATTTGGAATGATTGGAGGAGGTCATTTAGGTTAAAAATGCTATTGAATTAAATCAGAATCCTGCAAATGAAAAAAAAAAAAAAAACTTCGAGTATAGAACATTGTATAAAACTCTGGATAAAGTGTCTTCCTCCGAAGCATTGTTTCCTGTAAACTCTCCCTTCCCATGTCTCATGTTTAGTGTTACTTGTTGACTTAGAAGCGTGCCATCATCACGGAGTATCTGTGGTCTACTCAGCCCTAGAGTGGATAAGTACCACCCAGTCTTTTGAATCTAATGACCCATCTTTCAAAAAGTGTTCAATATGGTAGACTGACCCTTGTTAATACCAACTCTTTTGAGTGTGCCTTCCTAAACTAGAGAGGCTGGAAAACTAACACAACATTTCTTACTGTCTAAGATCCAAATTAGATCACACCAATAAAATGCACTTTTTTTTTTTTTTCCCCTTCTGATTTTGAAGAAGCTTATCAGGCAGAGTTCAACTCCTGGTGATTTTTGGCTCTTTCTGCCAAAGCAAGGTTATGGGCAAGGGAGTGGGGTGGTTGTTGCTTTTCCTGACACCACAATCCAGGGATCAGTGTTCAGCTTCCGTGTTGTCCAGGGGCAGCTCCAGCCATGGTAGTTGCCATGGGAATAGTGGCATCTGTGTCGTTCCTAGGTTCGAGCATTTACTGTGCGTTTTGGCCATACATAATGTCCCAATGCAACATCTGTAATTGCCACCTTCCTGTTTCCTGCAGAGATGTGTAACTTCCCCGGTGTATCAAGTTTGCAAAGTGCTCGGAGTCATCCTTGAAAGCTCATTCCTCCAGCCCTTTAAAAGTACCTGATCCCCTTGGGGCACCTGGGTGGCTCAGTCCATTAAGTATCTGACTTTGGCTCAGGTCAGGATCTCATGGTTCGTGAGTTCGGGAAGGTCACGGTCTTGTGGTTTGTGAGTTCGGGCCCCATGTAAGGCTCACTGCTGTCAGCACAGAGAGCCTGCTCCAGATTCTGTGCCCCTCCTCGGCTTGTGCACGCCTTCTCTCAAAAATAAATAAAACATTTAAAAGTACCTAATCCCCTCTCTTAAATCTCTTTCTGCTTAAAATGCTGAGTTTCTATTTCCTGCATAGAAATCTCATACATCCATACTCTCTTTTGGAAAAAATGGACACTATGGTTTAAAAGATTGAACAGTACATATTCCCAACCATTTAGCGTGAACAACTTTGTGTAGATTACAAATTGCCATTGTGGTCAATTACATGTGTCTGCAGAACATAATTTTCTTTCCTGAGATGACTTTTTTATAGTACTAGTCAAAACTGAACACACATTATATTTACCTCCATTACCCTCAAACATCTAGAACTAATTATAGTTATCATCCAACAAGTGTATAGATGTTTCCAAATGTTCGAAGCACAGGTATTATATGCGTGTGTGCGTGTTATATTAGGACTGTTAATAGATATTTCATATTGAAAATGTCCCAAAGAAAAGTTTTAAAATGTAGCACCTACAGCTCCCTTTACACAATCACAAAGATCACTAACAAAAAACACTGAGATTTTCTGCAATCAGTAAAGGTATTTGCTGGTATTCAACAGATTTCCAAACATAGTTTTACAAGTTTATGGGGAAGAAAAAGTGTTGATATTTCATTAATGACAGTGTTTTCTTTAGCTGAAGTATAATTGATATGTAATATCCTATTCGTTTTAGGTGTAAATCATAATGATTTGATATTTTTTTACATTATGAAATGATTTCCATGATAAGCCTGCTTACCATCTGTCACGATACACAATTATTACAAATTATCGACTATATTCCCTATGCTGTACATTACATTTCTTCCCATAACATTTATTTTATAAGTGGAAGTTGGTACCTCGTATTCCCCTTCACCTGTTTCGTTTACCCCAACCCCTCCCCAACTGATAATCAACACTTTATTTCCTGTATTGATGAGTCTATTTCAGTTTGTTTCATTTGTTCATTTTTGTTTTTAGAGTCTACATATAAATAAAATTATATGGCACTTGTCTTTCTTTTTCTGGCTTATTTCACTAGCTTAATATCACCCAGGTCCATCAGCAATGCCACAAATGGGAAGATTTTATTGTTTTTTATGGCTGAGTGACATTCCATATACATACACATATACGTATATACATATACATACATATATACATACATACATGTATAGATATATATATATTCCATATATAATGGAATATATATGCTGTATATATGCCACATCTTCTTCTTTATGCCACATCATTCGCCTGTTAGTGGACATGGAGGTGGTTTTCATACTTTGGTTACCGTAAATAATGCTGCAAAGAACGTTACAGTGAACAGTGTTTTCATTTTCACCAAATATGGAGAAGTGAGATCGCTACATTGTTATTTGTATTTTTAATTTTGGGGAGGAGCCTTCATACTGCATTCCACAGTGGCTACACCAACTTCCATTCCCACCAACAGTGTACAAGGGTCCCCTTCTCCCCACATCCTTGTGAACACTTGCATTTTTGGTCTTTTGACAATAGCCAGCTGACAGGTGGAAGGTGGTATCTCATTCTGGTTTTCATTTGCCTTTCCCTGATGATGAGTCACGTTGAGCATCTTCACACATGCCTGCTGACCTTCTGTATGTCTTTCCTGGAAGAATGTCCGTTCAAGTCCTCTCCCTATTTTTTTCGGTCGTGTTTAATGTACATTGAGTTGTGTACGTTCTTTATGTATTTTGGATTTACTCCCTTAACAGATGCATGATGTGCAAATCTCTTCTCCCATTCAGTAGGTTGCCTTTTGGTTTGGTTGTTGAGTTCCTTCACTGTGAAGAAGTTTTTTAGTTCGATGTAATCCCATTTATTTATTTTAGCTTTTGTAGCGGTTGCCAGAGGAGACTGTCCCCCCGCCAAATATTTCTAAGACTAGTATCAAAGAGCTTACTGCCTATGTTTTCAGCTGGAAATTTTATGATTTCAGATCAACTCTTTAATTCATTTTAAATTTATACTTGTATGTGGTATAAGTTAGTGGCCAGTTTTATTGTTTTACATGGAGTTGTCCAGTGCTCCCAAAGCCATATATGGAAGAGACTCTTTTTCCCATTGTGTATTTTTGTCTTTTTGGTCACAGATTGATCTACCCTATATGTGTGGATTTATTTCTTGGCTTTCTCTTTTATTCCATTGATCTATGTGTCTGTTTTCATGTTAGTACCATACTGTTTTGTAGTTTGTAGTATAATTTGAAATCAGAGGGTATAATGCTTCCAGCTCTGTTCTTTCTCTAAATTGCTTGGCTGTGCAGGGTCTTTTGCACTTCCCTACAAATTTTAGAATTCTTTGTTTTAGTTCTGCAAAAAATGCCATTGGTATTTTTATGTGGATTACATTGCATGGTAGAATATTTTGAGTAATATCAAATTTTTAACAGTATTAACTCTTCCAATCCATCAGCATGGTGTCTTTCCATTTATTTGTGTTATCTTCAATTTCTTTCATCAATGTTTTATAGCATTCAGAGTACAGGCCTTCCACTTCCTTGGTTAAATTGATTCCTATGTTTTATCCTTATTGATGCAATCACAAATGTTTTTTTTCTGATAGTTAATTTTTTTCCAAAATTAAAAAAAAATGTTTTACTTTTTCCTTTCCAGTTTAGATGACTTTTAAATGGTGAGACTGGGCATTCTTATCTTGTTTCTTATGTTAGAGGAAAAGCATACGGGTTTTCCCCCTTAAATATGATGTTAGCTATGCATTTGTCATATATGGCACTTACTATGTTGAGGTATGTTCCTTCTACACCCACTTTGTTGAGCGTTTTTATCATAAATGGATACTGAATTTTGTCAAATGCTTTCTCTGCATCTATTAAGATGATTATATGATTTTTATCTTTTGTTTTATTAATGTGGCTTACAACCTTGATCAATTCCCAAATGTTGAATCACCTTTGCATCCCTGGGATAAATCCCACTTGATCATGATGTATGATCATTTTAACATATTGCTTAAGTCAGTTTGCTAGTATTTTGTTGAGGAATTTTGCATCTATGTTCATCAGGGATATTGACCTTTTTGTGTGTGGGCTTTGCCTGATTTTGGTATCTGAAAAATGCTGGCTTCATACAATGAGTTTGGAAACATTCCTCCCTCTTTAATTCTTCAGTATAATTTGAGAAGGATAGGTGTGAAGTCTTTTAAGCATTTAGTAGAATTCACCTGTGAAGCCATCTGGTCCTAAACTTTTATTTTGGGAGTATTTTTAAATTACTGACAATTTTATTACTTGTAATTTGTCCATTCACATTTTCTATTTCTTCATGATTCAGTCCTGGAAAGTTGTGTGTTTCTAAGAATTCACCCATTTCTTCCAGATTTTCCAATTTGTTGGCGTATAATTGTTCATGGTAGTCTCTTACGACTCTGTATTTCTGTGGTGTCAGCTGTAACTTCTTTTTCATTTTTTATTTTATTTGGGCCTTCTCTATTTTTTTTTCATGATGACTCTGGCTAGAGGTTCATAATTTTTTTGAAGAAATAGCTTTAATTTTATTGGTTTTTTCCTATTGTTTCTTTAGCCTGTATTTCCTATATTGGTCCTCTAATCTTTATAATTTCCTTCCTTCTACTAACTTTGGGCTTTGTTTGGTCTTCTTTTTCTAGTTTGTTTACAAATAGAGTTAGATTTTTTGGGGGGTGTTCTTGTTTCTTGAGGTAAGACTCTATCACTATATAAACTTCTTTTATAACTGCTTTTGCTGTGTCCCATGGATTTGGAACGTTGTGTTATCATCTTAATTTATCTTAAGTTTTTGTTTGTTTTTTAATTTCTTCTTTGATTTCTTCATTGGTACATTGGTTGTTCAGTAACATGTTGCTTAGTCTCCATGTTTATGTTTTTTCGTTTTCTTCTTGTAATTGAATTCTGAGTTTATACCACTGTGGTCAAAAAGAAAAAGATGCTTGATATAATTTGAATATTCTTAAATGTATTGAGATGTGTTTTGTGGCCTAACATGTGATCTATCCTGGAGAATGTTCCATGTACACTTGGAAAATAATATGTATTCTGCAGTTTGGGGGTAGAATGTTCTTCATATATCTACTAAATTCATCTGGTCTAATGTGTTATATAAGGCCAATATTTCTGTGTTGATTTTCTGTCTGAATGATCTATCTATTGATGCAAGTATTAAAGTCCTGTACTATTATTGTATTACTGCTAATTTCTTCTTGTATGTTTATTCATATTTACGTATATATTTAGGTGCTCCTGTGTGAGGTGCATAAGTATTTATGAAGGTTATATCCTCTGTTTTGATTGGCTCCTTTATTATTATGTAATGCCCTTCTTTGTCTTTTGTTAGTGTTTGTTTTAAAATCTATTTTGTCTGTGACGAGCGTTGCTTCTCCAGGTTCCTTTTCATTTCCATTTGCATGGAATATATCTTTCCCTCTCTTCACGTTAAGTCCGTGTGTGTCTAGATCTGAAGTGAGTCTCTTGTAGGGAGCATATGGATGGGTCTTGTTTTGTTATTGTTGTTGTTTACCCATTCTGTCACCCTATACCTTTTGATTATTTAGTCCATTTACATTTAAAGTAATTACTGACAGGTATATATTTCTTGTCATTTTGTTATTTTTGTACGTTTTATCTGTTCCTTTTTATCTGGTCTCTTCCTTTGTGATTTGATGGTTTTCTTTAGTGTTATGTTTGGGGCCCTTTTTCTTTATTTTTAGTGTATCCATTGTAGGTCTTTGCTTTTTTGTTACCATGAAGTTCATATGTATTGATATGTATTTATGTATCCACTCCATGATAACCTGAGAGTTTTCTTATGTTCAAATGCATTCTAATAGCATTACGTTTTTACTCCCCCAATGTTTTATGTTTTTTATATCATTTTATTTTGTATCTCCCTTAACAACGTTTTGTATTTATAATTGATTTTACTCTTTTTTCCTTTTAACCTTCTTACTAGCTTTTTAAATGGCTGGTCCACTGCCTTTACTATATGTTTGTCTTTACCAGTGAGATTTTTCTTTCATAATGTTCTTGTTTCTAGTTACAGCCTTTTCTTTTCCACTTAAATAAGACCCTTTAACATTTCTTGCAAGGCCAGTTTGATGGTTATAAACTTTTTTGCTTTTTGCTTAGCTGGGAAAATATTTACCTCTCATTCAATCTTGAGTGACAATTTTTCCAGGAAAAGTGTTGATGTTTGTAAGTTTTTCCCTTTTGATACTTTACATATGTCTTGCCACTTCTTCTGGCCCATAAAGTTTCTGCTACAAAATAGGCTGACAATCATATGGAGTTTCCCTCAAATGTGACTATTGTTTTGTTTTGTTTTGTTTTGTTTTGTTTTCTTTCTGCCTATAAGACGCTGTCTTTGTCTTTAACTTTTGCCATTTTAATTATTAAAGGTCTTGGTGTGGCCCTCTTTGGGTTGATCTTGTTTAAGACTCTCTGTTTACTAGACTTGGATATCTGCTTCCTTCCCCAGGTTAAGAAAGTTTTCAGCCATTATTTATTCAAATAATTTTTTCTTCCCCCTTTTCTCTCCTTTCTCCTTCTGGGGCTCCTATAATGTGAATATGATTACACTTGATGTTAGATTAGTGGTCCCTTAAACTATACTCATTTTTAAATTCTTTTTTTTTCTTTTTACTGTTCTGGTGGGGTGATTTCCACTATTCTGCCTTCTCATTTGCTGATCCATTCTTCTGTGTCACCCAATCTACTATTGATTCCCTCTAGTTTATTTCTCATTTCAATTATTGTATTCTTCAACTCTGATTGGTTCTTTCTTATATTTTCTAACTCTTTTTGGAAGTTCTCACTCTGTTCCTCCATTATTCTCCCAAGTGTGATGAACGGCTTTATGATGATTACTATGAAAAATTTTATTACATAAATTGCTTACTGACCTCTTTTCATTAGTCCCCCTCCCCCTTAGGGTTTTCTCTTGGTCTTTTATTTGAAACATACTTCTCCGTCTCCTCATTTTGTTTGACTTTCTGTTTGTTTTTATGAAAAAGGAGAACTGTTACCCCTCAGTCTTGTAGGGGTAGCTTTGAGTAAGAGCATTTCAGATGTACATGTGCCTCACAGCTTTGAAGCTGGAGTGGGCATTGGCTTGGGGGTTCCCAGGCACACTGTTACAGGTCTGAGATTTCGTGGGATAGGTAGAGCTAAGCTGGGTTCCAATGGGGGATCTCTGGGCATGATCTGCCAGGGCTAGCTTTGGGGGCTGGCTGGAGCTGACAGGGGTCTGGACCTCAGGGTACACTGGGGTCGATCTAGTAGGCTGGCTAGAGTGCCTGGACTCTGCTCCCAACTTTGCTATCAAGGTGGCAGGGGGTAGGAGGATGTAAAACATGGTACTTGCTGGGACTTCCAATCCCAGAAAGAACTCCTGCAGTTCCCCACTTGTTTGGTAGATGCTTAAGGGTTAGTATGAGGGTTTCCATTGCTTAGAGTCTGGTTGTTTTTTAAACTGCTATTTTGTTACTCTTCCCTAAGGTAGGTCAGTCTGTATGTGGGCTCCTTGGGGATGGCCTCCCTCCTGCAAGCTGCCATATTCTGGGTGGGGTTCCCATCATTACTGCCACTCCATCTTTCTTACCCTTCTGTATGTGGTCCCTCTGTCACTGGGTGTGCAGATATCAGCCTTCCTTTCTCATTCAGGAAGAATTGTTCTACATGTAGATGTAGATCCATGATGGGAGGCGGTGAGTTCAGGATCTTCCTCTACTGCCATCTTGGACCTCCCAACTTAATGGTAGGGTTTCCTTGGGAAATAAACATTGCATCCACATCACAGGCAGAAAAGTAAGAATCTGAGAACCACATTCCAACATTCCCAGTGATTTGGAGAAAATGTTATAAAAGACGGAAAGAACATGAGACACCCCATTATATATTGTTTATATATTTAATTAAAAAAAGAAATTACACGTGGTATTTATTTATAAGCCATTCCTTTTTTTATACCAAAGAGCTCATAAAGAAATATTCAATTGATTTCTTCAAAGAAAGATGACAACACAAGAAATCATTTGGGTATAAAAATCTTTCATTTTGATCGTGGTGTTTTCAACTCTCAATTTTTAAAATAGTCAACTAGGGTATTATTATATATAACCTGCCATTCTTGCACATCCATTTTCTTCCAATTGCTTTGATCAATACAGGAAAAAATGCTATAAATAGGGCAGTTGAGCTTCATTAGTGTTTGACTTTCAGGAAAACCACTCATGTATGATTTTTTTAGAACATTTTTTTAAAGAAAAGAATGAAAAAAAAGAGCAATTTTAAAAGGTCATAATGAGTTTTGTGGATGCATAATAGATACACCAGTCTGTGTAAAATAAATACGGCTTGCAAAAGCATGGGATCGGAGAGTAATAAATATTTTTCCACACACTTTTTTTTAATTGGAAGAAGAAAATGAAAAGGACCCAACACGAGATCCGATTTGTAATTTTCAACTGTAATTTACTTAACGTGACAAACTTCCTGATGATATGGTTAAACAGAAATGGCCTTTATGTCAACCGTCTCTGGAGTCAGACCCGGGTTTGTATTGCAGACTTACCTGTGACTAGCTGTGTGACCTTGAACATAAGACTCATCCCTTCTGGGCCCCAGTGTTCTCTAATGGGGTTATTCTATTCTATTCTATGCTAATGGGGTTATTAAGTCTGCCTGTCCTGCCGAACATTTGCAAGAATGAAAGGAGATAAACAACGTACATGGTTTACTAGAGTGCCTGGTGTGTGGTGAAATCTGTTGGCTGTTATTACTGTTATGTTCCTGAGCCAGAAGGGAAGTCCTGGTAAACCACACCGTTAGGTAGAAAGTGGCTGAAAAACACAGTACAAGAGCAAAGGGTCTGAGCCTCACCCTAACTCACTCCAACTCGCTCACTAATCTGGTTGCAAGATCTCGGCAACCTCTGCCTGCTGTTGTTTTCTAATTAGTAAAACGAGGAAATGCTAGCATTTATTCTGAGGTTGTTATAGAATTAAAGGCATAAATATGTTTAAGAGCTGGAGACAGACTTGGGCTCCGTAAACATTACCTTTTATTATTCACTTACATCAAGAAGTTTTACGACGGCTCCACAGCTGAGAACATCATTAGGATAAAAGCCCATGCTGTACTTCTGTGCTCATGAAAACTTCTAGAAACTCGCAGGAAAATTGGCAATGTTGAGAAAATTCTGGATCCGTCAGAATTCAGAACAGTTACGTATTGAAACAAGGGCGACAAATGTCTGAACATCCCCGAACGTGGCCCTGGTTTTCATTTGGGCTCATATCTCTTGCTTTCTCCTTCTTGGGAGATGCCATATGTAGTCAAAAACCTTTGAGAGGCTTTGCTTAGTGATCTCCACCGGCTTCTTTTCTTTACTATCCTTAATGCTCAGCAAGATTAAAATATCAACCCAGTACTCTATAAAACCTGTAAAGCGTGGGTTATTTCCAACCACAGCGTTTGGACTAATTCCAGTAAGTCAACACCGCAAGGCACATGCTCGCTTACCATGTAAACCAAGAAGGAAGCGTATAGTATTTGTTTTGACAAGTTCGGCCCCACGGTGTTTGAGAATATGCTACTCTTGCTGTCTCAACCTTGGAGATTGGAACTATCATTAACGTAACAGTAGACATCGGCTCCCCCTGCAAAGACCCTTGGTGGCTCTTCTCTGCCTCCAGGATAAAGCCTGTCTTAATCAGGCATTTAAGGATCCCTGTCCATCAGCTCAGTTTCCCCCCCACCCCCGCCCCTTGTAACAGTATTTTCTACAGTGTGTCCGCAGCCCTTCCCTGACAGAGGCACTATAAAGAATTCATATTTGAGGACAAATGAGTTTGAGAAATAGGTATTCTCCAAGTTTCTCTCTCGTTCATATTTTCCTGTAACGTGTGCAAGTTTCCGAAAAGTCCTGCATTAAAGAAGCCTGCCTGATTTTATTCAACTCAGACTTTCCAAACCTTTTGCACCCCACCAATCGGAGAGTCTTCACGAAAGGAAACATTTCTTTGGCGAGACCGGTGCCTATTGTCCTTCCAAATAACACTCACCTACCCTTATTTCCTTTCTCTGGGTGTATCTGTGCAAGCTTGCGTGTGCCTGTTTTCTCATGCTGACCCCTTCCCCCCCGCCCCCCAGGGATGCTGTTCACTAGCACCCTGACACAACACAACTGTGTCTTTCCGTCTCCTCACGGGAGACTCTCCTGTCATGGCTAAGCTGATAATGACCTTCTCCCTATCAAGATACATTCAGCCTCCGCTCCTCTATGCTTACCTGCCATTTTACGTCTGGCGTCACATTAGCATCTTTTACCAATCCCCATTGTGAGTAGAAGTTTCTGGAAATCAGCAGCCACTGTCTAGTGAAACAAACAAACAAAAGTATCAGCTGTGTAGTCGGGCAGATGAATGAGGCCTCACAGCCCGATTGCGTTCTTCCCGGTGGTAGACTTGAGCTAAGCCGTCGCCCTCTGAGCCCCGGTGCTGCCCTCAGAACATCGCTTGTGGATTTGCTACCAGAACAAAGTAAGATATTTCATGTGCTGTACGTGGCACACAGAGAGCACTCCACAAATACCGTTCACATGGTTGTTGTCTCGCTCCCGTGTTGCCCAGCATTGGGTCTCCCTAGTCAGGGGACGATTTTAGTCACTGGCTTAATTAATGTAATGATACTGTTTGCTCCCTGCAAAGTTCTTCAGCTTCTGTTCTCCCATCTGTAATGTGGTGAGCAGGAGGCATAGGCAACCGAGTGGAGCTCAGAATGTGCAAAGCCTGTTGCAGGGGCGAGACAGCAGCGGTGCGGGGAGAGGGCTGAGTCGAGGTGGGGGTCGGCCCGCAGAAGGTTTTGAGCGCTTAGCACCTGCCCGGTGCCACAGGGCACTCGGCTGCTTCTCTGCCCAAACGCCGGGAAAACGGCTTGCAGATACCCTCCTGTCTTCCACGGGGTTTCCTCTTGCTGATCTGACATGCCCGAAGAACACGCTGATGTGATATTACACCCACCGGGCAACGGGAATGGTGACCCGTCCTAAAAGGAATAGCGTGCCTTGTCATTGTGATAGCAAACACCCCTTGTTCCCAATGCAGAATCTTCCCGAGAAAATAGTAGCCATCATTAATGCCTTGCATACAGACACCTCATTGTTTTTACTCGTGCTATTTCTTTGCACTTGGATAGAGAAGCAATAAATTTCCAGGGTAATGAAACTCACTTATCAGATTTCCCAGCATCAAGTTTCATATTAGGAACGGGAAAAAAAAATCAGTCTAACTGGGCTCAATATAGCTGTAAACCAATATATGTAAGCTGTATCAGAGATTAAGCCTTCATCATTGCATTTACAAGCTTCCCATTTCAGCCTGGAAAGATTAACAATTTTCCTAGCTGTTATTTAATGATGGGAAATATTCCTTAAAATAATACATCGAATCAATCAGGCAACATTCAAAAGATCAAATATTTCCTCTGAAGGAAAACCATGTATCAAGCGAGCACATTTCCCCTTTAAAAATACGTTAATTTCCTAAGTTTTAAAGACAACATCTTTTTTTAAAATTCTTTTGTTGATGTTATCAGGAGCGCTGAAAACCAGTTTATGAGGCAATTTAAAGTTTCTCATTTAGCAAAAAAGTTCTCGCTCCAAGGTTGTGTGTTTTGTTTGTGTGTGTGTTTGGTTTTGAACTTGAGATCAGGTTCTAACCGATAATACCCTTTTAACAGTATTTCATTTTGCTGTTCGGTACTTTCACTTTTTGCATCAAAATACTCAGAACTTCATGTTAATTTTTTTTTAATGGGACTACGAAGAGTTATTCTTCAAAGAAGCAGCAGTAAGCACACATGAATTTATGCATAGCCCTGCCGTGCTGGTGGGGAGAATGAAGAAGAGAGATCGGCTGTCACTATCGGCCTCTCTAGCTCATGTCTGAGTTTTTATAAACACCGGCATACAAGGGCAAAGGCACCCCATAAATGTATGTGCGCGTTATTGCATATACTATGTATGCTTACAATTCTAATTAAAGCAGTTAGCAACGACTCTCATTTAGCAGCACGTAAGATGAGTAATTATGCTTGTTGAAAGAAGCTAGGAAACAACTGTGATACAGCAATCCGTGGGGCCGCAACCTTCCAACCACAGAGGAGTTGGTGGGAAGAGAAATCACAGGGTAGAGACTGAACCCAAATCCTTCCGGGGGCTCCCTCTGCCAGCGTGCCGTGCTGTATTGTTTACCAGCCGTGTTTTTAATTTCTAGAGCCAGAAGTCCAACATCCTTCCTGGGGAATGCACATGCCTGCAGGTTTGCTTTAACCAAAAAAAATTTGAAACTTGCACGATGTGCTAGCCATTATCGGGCCATCTTCAGTCCGGAGCATCTGTACTGTGTCTCATGTGAACATTCGGACTAACCACTTCCATTTTAAACTCCTGTGGAAGGGAGAACTTGGTTTAAAAAAAAATACTTGAAAACTGTGTAATTGCACAGAAAGGTGTCATTTCCGTGTATTTACACACTAGTGGCTTAAAGAGTGTTTTTGGCTCCTGTTAAAGTAAAGAGAGTTTATCAAATGGAAAAAAACAAAGGAAAGGAAAAGATAAAATAAGGAAGAAAGAGGGGAAGAAGAAAGAAAAGAAACCACCCTCTCTGTGGCATAGGAGGACAATTGCCCACTGGAGGAGAAGGAGCTGAAATTCGAATTTGTGGAGGAGTGGAACGATTTGCTTCAAGAACTTTGGTCAGTTACATTTTATGTGAAAAGTTCCTTGTCAAAGAGCCTCCGCTGTAGACAGCAAGACAAGGCTTTAAACAGCGGGTCGATTTATTGTTATGTTTCAGTGGGGAAAAAAACAAACAAAAACAAAACTTTACCAAAATCAATTTTTCCTGAACCGATCAGTGATTTTAAATTTTGTTTGTTTGTTTGTTTTTCTTTAAAAATAGTCAGTGCGTCTCCCAATCTGCCCGCGTTTCCAAATCAACCTGAAAAGTGCACGGAAAGCCTGCAATTGCAATTACGGCCCTGTCTGGTCTCGGCCACTAGGAGGCACTGCCGCCTGCTTTATGACGGGGACAAAAATCTGGCGAAGTGAATATTCCACACAGCCATGGCTCTGGTGTCATTCCCTATTTAATGGCTGTCAGTGAGGGGGAAAGACAACGTGGCGGGTAATTAAAACCAAATTGCAGGCAGGAGATGACTGCACAAGAATGATATTGTCATTAATACTGATTTAACATGCACCTGGGTAAGGTGAGGGAGCACAGCAAGGGAATTCACACAGACGCCAGGGTTGCCTGATTTAAAGATGTAGTGTTTCCAGCTGAAGCAGGTTGAAAAACTGAATAAAACCATCATATTATGACAGCAGAAATAAAATGGAAACAAATGTTGTACATATGTCTATTAAAAAAAAGAAAAAAAGAAAGGAAGGAAGGAAGAAAGAAACATCTTCCATTTCTTCCAGCTCTGCAGACCAAGCCTGTGTCCCCTGAAGTGAAAACAGTATTTTTGCAGAAGTTTCTTTCCCCCTGTTGGGGGCTTCTCCTGTAGCTCACGTAGTTTTTTTGTTTGTTTTCATAAGACGGTGGACATAGAACGTTGGATTGAAGCAAACACCGCTGACTCACAAAAATCGTATATGGCGGCGGGGGGGCGGTGGGGGGGAGAGATTTCAATCCCAGAAATCTTTTAGGAGAGGGATTTTCCTCACGGGATTCGGGGGGTTTTTCATTCGTGAGGAACACTTTGCTAGAACACTTTGCTAGCAGCCAGAGCTCAGAGACATGGTCAGGAATGCCTATAGGATGAGGCGCTTGGCTCTCTGCAGTGCACCCCCAAATAAAGACCATGCTCCTTTAGTTCCCCTAAAACAATGTAGCTCTATTACTTTTAGTGGGAAGTGCAAAGCCCGGAAAACAGACACCAATCAGAGTTCCAATCAAGCAGGCTATCTTGTTTAAGACACGTGAAATAATCTGGTGGCTGTTTCAACATTAACTATTTCCATATTATGCCGAAGATTAAAAGTTGCATCAGAAGTAAAGGACAGTGGTTTAGATCATGTACAGATTCAAAACAACCTCTTATTTAGAGGAGTATGGGTCATTGAAGGCAGGGAGCACCCTAAAAATAAATGTGTTTATGGCGACGGAAAAATGGTTTCAGGGACAGAGTTCGGCCAATGCCTACACACCCTGTACTGATGGATCAATCTCCTTCTGGTTACACCTTAAATGAAATGTGCGCATTATAGAAATGGTTATCCTTCTGCCCAGTGCCAAAAGAGATGAATCATTAGGGATGTCATGAAGATTTATAATCACACCGTAAAGAAAGTAAATTCAAAGAGCATTCCTTGGGCAATAAAGAACATATTATAGAGAAAGAGCTCACTAAACAAGGTCAGGTAGGAAAAAAATGATCAAATGTCATGGCTGCTGGATCTAGACAATGAGAGTGGTTTTAACACCCACATCGTGAATTGCGGGACCGTGCTCCGATCTTCTGAATTCTTTCCCCGGCGATGCTTTGCGGTTGACATTGTTAATGAGTTTTACATTTACGGATCTTTTATTTATGGGTGTATGTGTTGGTCTGCGCCTTCACTGTTAGATATCTAGGGATGGTAACCGGGCTCCAGAGGAGGTAAATGCGCGAGAAGGCGCAAGTAAGCCTAATGACATTGAAAACCAGGGAGTGACAAATTGGAACTTTTGCCTTTTAGGAAGGGATCCACAAATTTTGCTCTACGCTTTGGATCTACAATTGGCCACCACGGTTTTACAGGGTGGCACAAGAGAGGCAACAGAAAAAAAAAAAAAAAAAGCTCTATTTCACTTGCCCTTTACAAAATGCCAAAGAAATTCTTCTCCAACAAGGACACTTTCTGAGACCTCGACACTCACTTATCGGATGACCAAACCTGCCCAGTTCAGACGGCGTGCTCCAGAACCAGATTGACTGTTGAACGGACCCAGACTTCAGGGAGGAGAAGCTGTCCTTTGGGATGCCAGACGGAATCTCGTTTTCAAAATCTGTTCTCACATTTGAACTGGGAAAGTCAGTGAAGCTCATCCCCACTCAAGTCTGAGGATTATCTGGGATCAGTGGCTTTTATGAGGGGAGAAAAAAAAAAAGATCTCCGTGGTCTCAAAGGAGAAATAACTTTAGAAACGATGAGTTTCCTCACATTTCAGGCTGCAAAAACTCAGCATAGCATCTGAAAGCCCGGTTGTTAAGGAAAACTTGCTGACATGAGAGAAAGGGACGATTCTTTGGAGGGAAGGAGATGCTTCGTTATAATTAATATTGACTTCAGAACAGCTCCATGTGGCTGGTCTGCTTGTTCGGACCGGTCTGCACCGGGGCACCCGTGTTGGGGACATGCACAGCGACCAAGGATCCGCACTGAAGCTCTCCTTCTGGTTTTCACCCCATTTACTCTTCGATGGAAGCTGGCACTCACAGTCTCTTGAACTGTTCTCCCAGGTTGCTGGTGTAACAAATATAATTTTTCAGCAAGATGGCTGCTGCCAGAACCAGGCTCAGAAATGTCCATTTTAATTAAACATTTTACTTTCAATTACATTTCACACTTTGCACATGGTGACACAGGCTTTCATCACATGGGCTTTCAGATTGCTGTATTAGCCCTGTTTTCCTACGCAGGGAAATTCGTGTTGGTGAAAACGACTCACATGTGCAAAACTCGGTTTTTTCTTCGACTCGGTGGATGGGAAGTCCTTTTCGAAGGGAGAATAGTAGCGGTGTCTCTAGACTTCAGGCTCGATTTCAAAGGGTCCAGGGGCAGGGAGCCCTCAAGTTGATAAAAGCACAATCATACGATGACACAGAGAAGAAGGAGCCTATTCGTAATGTTACGTATGCCTTTTATGGAGACGAGAGGAGAATACAACTACGCAAACATACTGGTGTTTGTGTGAGAAGGTAAGCTTTAGAAAACTATGATTTTCCCTAAAAGCTACCCCAAATGTGTAATGTACCCTAAAAAGCAGAGCAAACCGGCTTGATTCCTATCTTCCAGAAGCTTATAATACAAGACATACACTCACACCGATACTCATTTTGTTTCAAAATAATCCATAAACACATATTTCAAGAACCTTTTTAGATGTCTCCAGATTAGGAAAATATCTTTGCTGCAACAAGATAGGAAACTCATTCGTGGCCCTCTCTGGAGCACAACACTTGAATTATTTATCATTCCAAGAAGGCAGGGAAGAACTTTTTGTCCGTGTGCAGGTGCACAGAATTTCCTTCTAAGCAGATAAAATTGGAGACCAATGTTGCCCAGGCCTCCTCTTTTTAAATATGCATCGAAGAGGGGATTCCTGGAGGGGAAGCAGTTTGGGGAGACCATTTCACATCGCTTAAAGTGAAACATGTGTGGGTTTTTCATTCCCCACCTGCCACAACTCGGACTTCTGACTAGAAATTAAGCAGGAGCTGAAATTCCCCTGGCCCAGACTGCTTTCTCTGTGGCTTCCCCTACCAATAAATAGCTTCTGTGGCAACTGCTTGAGCTAAATCAGTCGGGCAGAGAACGATGTAAAGACAGGGAAAGGTTGAGCCTGCTTCTTCTGGTTTTACTTTTTAACCGTGATTTTTGTTTTCTTTCTTTCTTTCTTTCTTTCTTTCTTTCTTTCTTTCTTTCTTTCTTCTTTTCCTTTTAATCATTATCACATGACTATATCAAAGGTGCCCTTCCTTCATTCCTCCCTTCCTTCTTTTTTGTCCCCTCCTCCCTTTCTTCTTTCCTTCCTTCCTAAGAGAGTAGGGCCCTAAATATATTTAGATAATATGCAGTTATTTGTTTGTTACTATTTAGTTCCATTTTAGGAGAGTCATCTCCAAAGGGATGGAGACCAGATTTTATATGGCCCGAGATGATAAAAGTCACATCTTTGTCATGGAGTCCTATCTTCCTCACGTTTGTGTTCCAAGTGCATTCAGGAACGTGTTAACAAAATATCCTCAAGGAATTTCGGTTCAAAATTCCAAAATCAAGAAAGTACCCATGTAACGTTGCAGGATGCCGAGGCTGGGGTTCAAGATTAGTGCGCTGTGTGAAACAGTTTAACAAAGTTTACATTCCCTTTTTTTTTTCTTTTAATAATTGCTGGCATGAGCTAAAACTCATGACAGCCGCATGAGACGAGAGATTATTGTTTCTCGAATGAAGAAACTGAAGCACTTAGGCGGAGTCCCACATTTGGATTGCCGGTGTAGAGAGAATGTTCTACCTGACAGGCTGATTCAGCGAGTCCCACGCCTCCCCCAGAGCTGTGTGTGGAATAAAGAGGCAAGCAGCACATCCCATTTAAGGAAATGAAGTGTTCTCTACACTAATCTCCGGAAAGACAAAGCCTTCAGAGATCAGCTGGACAAAAACCGCCCCCAGAAAGAGGCTGTTGACCACCCACAGGAAAGCAGGCAGAACGGAGCTTGGGATACAGCATAGATTCAGAAAGCTGGTTCCCCACGGAACCCATGAGAAATACATGGCTACACCCACCCATCGTTCATACACGTACGTATCTTTACGCACACACCGCACATGTGTTCATGTCCAGATGGTGGAAAAACAGTCTTTGGAAACAGTTGCCCAATTTTGAAATTAACCCATCAACCCAACCAGCTAACCCTGGCAATCTTCTATCAAATAGCTCTTCTCCTTATTAGTATTAATGTCGCTATTGTTGTCATTTGCATTTTTCCATTCTAGTGGTTCAATGGCAAGCCCGGATTTCACGCTGAGTGTGTGAGAGTCCATGGTCATGGATGGGCAGGGTGACCATATGTCCCAGTTAGCACCCAGACAGTCTTGTGCAAAAGCCTGCCGTTTCACTATAATTATCACAGCGTCCCGTTCTCTCTCAAAAGTGTCCCATTACGAACAGTACTTACATGGACACTATGGATAAAAGACATTGGAAGTTACCGACATTTCAAGGGTGACTTCTTATTACCTGTACCTAAGGCATCAGATGTCTCTAATGAGGCAAATCACGAAACTATTTTAAAGCTCATTGAGCGGCTCTGCCATCTTCTTCAAGGCCTGGGCCAGAACGGGGGTGTGACTGGCCTACAGGTAAAGCTAGTGCTTGACAGAGTCAGGACAGAAGCCTCAGTACTCTTCCATTGGTACTTCCATGATTTTGACCTTATGCCACAATGGCACTCATGGTGGTGAGTCCATCGACAAAAGTAAACGGCGAAAAATGTTTCTTTTTCTTGTGCCTCCATTTTCACATCAGCCAAATCGTAATAAAGCCATTTGGTTCTAAAGAGTAATTTATTACTCATCATCCACCCAGCTTGGGATAGGTCTTTATCTGCCACTTTAAAATGATCTCACGTAGGGGCGCCTGGGTGGCTCGGTCGGTTGAGCGTTTGACTTCGGCTCAGATCCTGATCTCGCTGCTTGTGGGTTCAAGCTCCACATTGTGCTGACAGCTCAGAGCCTGGAGCCTGCTTCGGGTTCTATGTCTCCTTTTCTCTCTCCCCCTCCCCTGCTCACACTCTCTCTCTCTCTCTCTCTCAAAAATAAATAAACCTTTTCAATAAAGGATCTCATCTATTATCCATTCCTTGATAATTAAAGGTAGACTTTTATACCTTTGAATTCCTGAGCTATTTCAGGGATGTTGCTGAAAAATTATATAAAAAATGCATTGGCTTTAAGGAATTAGTTTGAAAATTAAAGCCTTATAATATTTTAGTTTCTTGTTTCAGAATAATATATAGCAAATTGTTGTGATTAGTTTTAAAGAGAAAAGAAGGACATGAAAGGTGAGAGAGGAGGGGTAAGGAAGGAAGACAAGAAAGAAGGACGTGAGGGAAAGAAGGAAATATGTAGGGAAAGAAAGATTAGGGAAAGGATTTTTCCTTCACATGCACATGGTCATAAATCTGGCTAGTTTTGCTTTTTGAGGGCCATGCTTTCTTTAATTTTAAGGAAGTCCAATAATTGGGTTACATATTTAATCACCGAATTTTTATGCAGAGAAACTGTTATCCAAAACACTGAAATCTGCCTAATCTCTTTCTTCAATGCCATTTTCTCACCTATTTATAAATGCTTGAGATGTCTTTGCATGCAGTGTGTAGTCATTCCTCCAGTTTAAATTGTTCCAATTATTAGTTTTGCTTTCGAAGAGCAATACTGATCCTTGCAGCTTGATTTAGCTGTGCAAATACGTTCAAAGTCAGTCACTGAATGCACGATGGTAGTTTCTTGAATATTTACCATTTGATACTGGACATATCACAGCCCATTAATTCAAGTTCTTGCAGTGCTGTGCGATAGAAATATGAGATGAGTCCATGAGTGTAAGCTGTGAATGTAACTTTATTCACATCATGACCAGGGTCAAAATCAAGAATCAGATACTTCACTGACTGAGCCACCCAGGTGCCCCAATTTTAAGTTTTCTAGTAGGAAAAAGTAGAAACAGGTGACATCACTTTGACTAGTATATTTAATCAGATTATCCTATATATTAAAGTTTCAAACAGTGACTTATATACAATGTTATTATTGAGATATTTTAAATTCTGCACTTTATTCTAAGTCTTCAAAGTCTTGTACACTTTACATTTTTGGCACATTTCAGTTTGGAGTAGCTAGCTTTCAACTACTCAGTGGTCACACGTGGCTGGGGCTACTATGTTGGACATTCAGAGTTCAAGTGTATGTCAGAAAGCTTTTCATTATACATTTTAAAAAAAATTTACAGACTATTTTCTCATTTTATTGGCTATTATGATTATGTTGCCATGAATATTTGGATACAGGTCATTGCGTGCATATATTCTTTCATTTGTCTTGGGTAGATATCTAGGAGTTGCATTTCATGACCCAGTTTTCAAAAGTGGCTGTGTCATTTTACACTCCCAGCAGCAATGGATAGGGATTCTAGTTTCTTCACATTCATACCAACATTTGTTATTATCTGACTTTTTTTTTAATGCTTATTTTTGAGAAAGAGAGAGTAGGGGCATGCATACATGTGTGAGCAGGGGAGGCGCAAAGAGAGAGGGCCAGAGGACTGGGGAAGGAGTACAGAGAAGGGGACAGAGGATTCACACTTGATCTTAGTCAAAAGGCCAAGAAGCGATGGGGACAGAGGATTCTAAGCAGGCTCTGCCCTGACAGCAGTGAGCCCAAGCCAGGCTGGAACTCAGGAACCATAAGATCATGACCTGAGCCAAAGTCAGATGCTCAACAGATTGAGGCATCCAGGCACCCCTATTATCTGACTTTTTGATTGTAATGATTCTGTTGGGAATGTAGTGATCTCTCATTGTGGTTTAGATTGGTATTTCCCTAATGACCAATGATGTTGGGTACCTTTTCCCAGGGTTTTTATTAAGCCTTTGTTAAGCGTTTGTTGAAATATTTGACCATTTATTTTAAATTAAGAGTTTATCTTCTTATTACTGAAAAGTAATATAACATCTCTGGTTTCTCTTTTTCATTCTCTCTTAGTGTCCTTTGAAGCAGAACCTTTGAATTTTAATGAAGTAAAATTTATCAAATTATTCTTCTATGTATTAAGATTTTGGTATACTATCTAAGAACTTTTTGTGCATTTGAGGGGCAGAAAGATATTACTGATCAAGTTGAAAACTAGAAGTTTTATTGTTTAGCTCTTGGATTTAGGCCTATGATCCATTTTGAGTTCATTTTTGTGTGAATTAAAAATTTTAAATTCAGTACTTTCTTTTGTGTGAAGTTTGGATTCCAGTATCTACTTGTCCTAGTACTACTTGTTGAAAAAATTATCCTTTCCTGTCTGAAATACCTTGCTATCTTTGTCAAATAAAAATTATTGACCATAGATGTAAAGATTTCTTCATTAAATTTCAAATTTGTGCCATTAATCTAAATGCTTATGATTGCATAATCATGGCACTGTCTTGATTTTTCTGCCTTTATAAGAATCTTTTTATAAGGTAGTGTGGTAGTCAGAGCCCTAACATGGCCACGATTTCCTGCTCTAATCCCTGGGGCTGTGAATACAATAAAATATCAAACCTTGATTATGTTATATCACATGGAAAATGTGGCTCTGCTTATGTGATTAAGGTTACTAATCAGTTGAATCTAAATTAATCAAAAGAGTGAGCCTATTCTAATCATGTACTGCTTTAAGATCACAGAGCTTTCTCTGAAAGATAGTAGAAGAAAACATCTGAGAGAGACTTCACAGGTGGCAAAGATGTGGCACACTGTTCTTCCTAAGGATGGAGGAGGCCATGAGACAAGAAATACAGATGGGTTCTAGAAGGACTGAGGGGCCCCTGAGTGACAGCCAACGTAATGACAGCACTTCAGTTCTACAGCAGGAAGAAGCTAAATTTCTCCAAGAACTGGAAATGAGCTTTGAGGAGGACTTTGAGGTCCAGTTGAGAACAAAACTGGCCAACACTTCGAATTCAGCCTCATGAAATATTGAGTGGAGAACCCAGCCATGTCATGGATGCTAGACTTTTTTTTTTTGAGAGAGAGAGAGAGAAAGAGAGCCTGTGAGTGGGGAAGAAGGGCAGAAGGAGAGAGAGACTCTTAAACAGGCTCCACACTCAGCACGGAGCCTGATGTGGGGTTCAGTCCTACAGTCCTGGGATCATGACCTGAGCTAAAATCAAGAGTTGGACACTCACCTGACTGAGCCACCTAGGCGCCCCATAGACTTCTGATGTATAGAGCTGTTAGCTACTAAATGGCTTTTTTTCTTTTACTATCTAAGTTTATGATAATTTCTTTTTTTAAATATAATTTATTATCAAATTGGCTGACACACAGTGTGTAAAGTGTGCTCTTGGTTTTTGGGGTAGATTCCAATGGTTCATCACCTACACACAATACCCAATGCTCATCCCAACAAATGCCCCTCTCAATGCCCAACAAATAAACAAACAAACAAAAACAACTAACAATGATAGCGTGACTCTTCCAACTTTGCTTATCTTTTTCGAAAGTGTTTTAGAAGACCTAAATATTTTACATTTCCATATACATTTTAGGGCTGACCTGTTAAATTCCACAGGATTACATTGAATTGGTGGGTCATCTTGAGTAGAATTAGCATCTTAATATAATTAATTCTTCAAACTGATGGATTTCAAATATATATTCATTTAAGTATTTTAAAATTCCTTCCTCTTAGTCATCTTTTTCTAATATAAAAATCTTACAATACTTGTATTAAATTTATTCCTAAACCTTTTGACTTCTTTGGATGGTATTATCAATGGAATTATTTTCTTAATTTCAGTTTTGAATGGCTCTTTGCTTATACAAAAATGCCATTGGTTTCTGTATATTATGCTTGTCTTCTCTGCACTTGCTAAGTATGTTCATTAATTCTAGTGATTTTGGATGGATTGCTTAGGATTTTCTATGTACAAGACTCAGTCATGTGCAAATAATGACAGTTTTACTTCTTTTTTCCAAATCCAAGGCCTTTACTTTTTTTTTCTATTCCTTATTGCACTTTCTTCAGTCTCAAGGAAAAGGTTGAATACAAGTGGTGAGAGTTGATATCCTTGCCATGTTCCCACCTTAGAGGTAAATGATTCCATCTTTATTAAGCTTGATGTTAGCTGTGGTTTTGTTTGGTTTTGGTTGTGTTTCGTTGTGTCTCTTCATAAAATTGGGACAATCTATTTTATTCTCAATCTTCTGAGATATTTCATCACAAATGTGTGATGAACTTTGTAAAGTGCATTTTCTGCATCTATTGAGGTGGAACTATTTTTTGCTCTTTATTCTATCAATATGGTGCGATGCATTCATTGGTTTGTTAATTGAAGCTTGCATTCCTGTAATGAACCCCACTTGTCACGATATTTGATGCTTTTTATATGTTGCTGAATTCAGTTTACTAATAATATTTTGTTAAATATATTCCTGTCACTGTTCGTGAGGGACACTGGTCTGTAGTTTTCTTGTGATTCGTTGATAGCTCTCACTTTCAGAGTAATAATGCCTTCTCGAATGAGGTAGGCCATGTTTTTTTTTCCCTCTGTTTTCTGAAAGAGCTTTTGAAAAATTGGTGTTATTGCAGCCGCTCTGGAAAACAGTGTGGAGGTTCCTCAAAAAATTAAAAATAGATCTACCCTATGACCCAGCAATAGCACTGCTAGGAATTTCCCCAAGGGAGACAGGAGTGCTGATGCATAGGGGCACTTGTACCCCAATGTTTACAGCAGCACTTTCAACAAGAGCCAAATTATGGAAAGAGCCAAAATGTCCAACTGATGAATGGATAAAGAAATTGTGGTTTATATACACAATGGAATACTACGTGGCAATGAGAAAGAATGAAATCTGGCCTTTTGTAGCAACGTGGATGGAACTGGACAGTGTTATGCTAAGTGAAATAAGTCATACAGAGAAAGACAGATACCATATGTTTCCACACTTATGTGGATTCTGAGAAACTTAACAGAAGACCATGGGGGGGGGAAGAAAAAAAAAAGAGGTTAGAGAGGGAGGGAGCCAAAGCATAAGAGACTCTTAAAAACTGAGAACAAACTGAGGGTTGATGGGGGGTGGGAGGGAGGGGAGGGTGGGTGATGGGTATTGAGGAGGGCACCTGTTGGGATGAGCACTGGGTGTTGTATGGAAACCAGTTTGACAATAAATTTCATATTAAAAAAAAAGAAAAATTGGTGTTCTTTAAATACTTTACAGTATTCACCCAAGAAATCCTATGAGCCTGGAATTTTCTTTTTGGAAATGTTTATATATTTTTTTAAAGGTTTTATTCAAATTCCAGTTAGTTATCATACAGTATATGATAATTAGCTTCAGGTGTACAATATAGTGATTCAACATTTCCATATGACACCCAGGGCTCATCACAAGCACACTCCTTAATTGAATACTCAATT
Source organism: Panthera tigris (assembly GCF_018350195.1). Classification (NCBI taxonomy): domain Eukaryota; kingdom Metazoa; phylum Chordata; class Mammalia; order Carnivora; family Felidae; genus Panthera; species Panthera tigris. The sequence goes on along the minus strand of NC_056665.1, from coordinate 15,907,278 downwards.
TATTTAATTTATTTTTTCATGATTCAATTTTGGTCATTGGTATCTTTTTAGGAATATGGCAGTTTCATCTGCATTGTCTAATTTTTTGACATAGAGCTACTCGTGATATTTTTTGTAATCATATTACTTTTGTAGGGTTGGTGCTAATGTCTCTTCTTTCATTCCTGATTTTGAAAATTTACATCTTGCCCCTTTTTCTTTCTGTTGATTTAGCTAAAAGATATTCAAGGATTGTCAATTTTTTGACCTTGTTAACAAACCAACTTCTGAGTTCACTGATTATTTTATTCCCTTTTCTGTTTTCCTGACTTCTATTCTAATTTCTCTCACTATTTTGCTTATCTGGGGTTTAGTTTGCTCTTCTTTTTCCAATTATTTAAAGTAGAATCTTAGATCATTATAATGAAACTTTTCTTCTTGTCTAAAATTGGCATTTGAAACTAAAATTTCTAGCTAACTGCTGTTTTTAGGTGCATTTATGGAAATTTTTCATATATTGTACATTCATTTTCACACAGTTAAAAGTATTTCCTATTTCTTTGTGCTTTTTTCTTTAATCCGAGGGTTGCTTAGAAGTGTGTACCTTTCCAAATATTTGGAGATATTCTAGATTTCTTTCTGTTGTTTTATTTCTGCTTTAAAATTCTTTTTAAATGTTTATTTATGTTTGAGAGAAAGCATCAGCGGGGGAGGGGCAGAGAGAGAGGGAGACACAGATCTGAAGCAGGTTCCAGGCTCAAAGCTGTCAGCATAGAGCCCAATGTGGGGCCCGAACTCAAGAACTGTGAGATCATGACCTGAGCTGAAGTTGGACCCTTAACCGACTGAGCCACTTAGGCACCCCTTTTCTTAAATTTCTAATTCTACTGTGATCAGATAACAAATTTTATGTGAATTTATTAAGAATTATTTTGGGCGGGGGAGCCTGGGTGGCTCAGTTGGTTAAGCGTCCAACTTCAGCTCAGGTCATGATCTCCTGGTCCATAGGTTCGAGCCCCATGTCGGGCTCTGTGCTGACAGGTCAGAGCCTGGAGTTTGCTTCTGATTCTGTGTCTCCCACTCTCTCTGCCCCTCCCCAACTCATGCTCTTTCTCCCTCTCAAAAAATGAATAAACATTAATTTTTTTAAAAAAAAGTAATTATTTTCGGGGTGCCTTGCTGACTCAGTCCAAAGAGCATGTGACTCTCTATCTCAGGGTCATGAGTTTGAGACCCACTTTAGGTGTAGAAAAATAAAAAATAGAAACCTAAAGAAAAAAAAAATGCTTTGTGAACTAATGTATGGTATATCCTAGAAAATGTTCCAACTGTACACACAAAAAATTGTGTATTCTATGGTCCCTTTGGAGAGATTTCTGTATATATCACCTTGGTCGGATTGGTTGAAATTTCTGGTCAAGTCTTCTGTATTTGTTTTAATCCCTTGGTAGTCTATCAATTACTTTGAGTTGAGTATTCAAGTCTCCAACGATTCATGAAGAAGTGACACTATTTTCATTCAATTTTGTCAGATTTGTTTCATGTATTTTAACTGGTATGTTTCCTGATGCATTAAACTTTTATCAAAATAAAATGTCTTCTTTTGTTTCCAGGAATATTTCCTATCTCAACGTCTTTTTTAAAAAAATATATACATATTATGGTGGTGACTCTAGCATTCTTATGGTTATACTATATATATATATATATATATATGTATATATATACGTGTGTGTGTGTGTGTATATATATATAAAGACACAGACATATAGAAAATATATATACTACATATATACTATATAAATATATATATTTATATAATATATATTTATATATACTATATTTATATTTATAAATATACTATATTTATACTATACTATATATTTATATATACTAAATATACTATATTTATATTTATAAATATTTATAGTATATTTATATATAGTGTATATATATATAAATATAGTATATATATTTTTTATATATCTGTCTTTTGGGGCTGTCTATTTTTGAAATACCTAAAAATGTGTCTCAGCATCTCCCACAATAAGTAAGCTTCTGTTCACTTACCTTATATTTCTGATAACGGATTTATATTTTGGCTTATGATTGTTTATTGTTTTTATTGCCATTTTAGATGACATATTAAATATAAATACAATATATAATATACTATATAGTATTATATATTATTATACAGTATATATATAATAAGGTTGATTTAATATATATGTATTGTTCCTTATTATCCTATACAAATGATCACTAAGATTGCCTGAGCCTTCTCAGCGAGTGTTTGTGTGGGTTATTCCCTGGGTCAGGTAACTAACAAAAGCTATGGTGATATTTAAACTCAGGTCTGTCAATTTCAAAAAGCACAAAGTAAAAATTGTACAGGGAAATTCAGATGAACACATTATAAAAGAAAAGAAAACTAGAAACTGATAACTTTCTTCTGACCCCCAAATTATAACCTTTCAAATATTTAAATTGAAGAAAATTTTCTAAACATCTAAAAAATCAGGAGTATAAACCTACATCTGCAGAGTTAAAAAAAGAAAAAAAAATCAGAGCTAAAATGATCCAAAAGTACATTGGAACCAAAACATGTAAATTATAATATCAAATATGTTAATTATTAAGAAATATTTTACACGAATAAAGCATTTAACTAGAGAACTTAGAAAGTATCTGCAAGAGATACAAGGATAACAGGAAGATTTTAATTAAGATAATAAGGGAGGGGTGCCTGGGTGGTTCCACTGGTTGAACGCATGACTTCAACTCAGGTCATGATCTAGAGGTTCCTGGTTTTGAGCCCCACGTCAGGCTCTGTGCTGAAAGCTCAGAACATGCAGTCTGCTTCTGATCCTGTGGTCTCCCTCTCTCTCTGCCCCAACCCCACTCATGTGCATTCTCTGTCTCTCTCTCAAAAATAAATAAACATTAAAAAAAAAGAGAAGAAGGAAAAAATAAGAACTTCAAATTACAAGTAACATTTTTAAAAAAGGCAGCCCTTTACAAACTTGATCATTCCAATACAATTGCAATTAAAATGCTAACTGAAAATTTTGGATACTTTGACAAAATAAATCTAAAGTTCTCTCAGATGAACAAATAATGGAAATATGCAACAATATTTCTGAAATGCAACAATATTACTGAAAAAGGATAGTAGGGATGATAAACCTCTACTAACATAATTTCAAACACACTAAAGTGTCATCATATGACCACACCTCAGTCATAGTTCAGGAATAGACATCTTCCCCCGTGGAAAGAGATAGCCCTGAAGGAAAATAATCATACGTGGAAATCTAAAGCATAATAAAGTGGCATATAAGATCCCTGAAGAAATGTAGATTACTCAATAAATGTGATTTTTTTTCCTTTAAGGTAATTTTGTTTACATTTTTATGTTTTCACGTAATTGGTATTAAATTTAAGAAAAGCAAAATTGGAAAATAAATGTATATACATGATCGCATTAGAGCTATTCATTCTAATGTATAAGCAGAAATTATAAAAATATATGCAATGTATATTTATGCTAATATATGAAACATACATTTTATTTACTAACATCAAGAAATCTAAACTTTCCCGCAGGGAAGAACTAATGAGCCAAAGCTATACACGCAATCTTAGAAATAAAATGTACAAATGGCTAATTAATTTCAGATAGAATTTTAACGTTCCTAGAAATCTTTAATGCCAGTCTTTCAGTAAATCTTCCAGAAAGTAGAAATAAGGACGCATTATCTAACTTATATAATGAGACTCCTTTTTCTATAAGCTTAATTCCAAACCTGAGGGCAGTCAAAATGAGAAAATTCATAGTGAGTCATCATGAAGGCAAAACCAAATATTGGCAAATTCAACCCATGCGATATGTATACAAGACCAAGTTGACTTTTTTTCTGGAATGCAAGGATGGTTTAACAGTTTTAAACTGTTCACTGTAGTTGACCTCAACAAGAGAAAAAAATAAATAAATCCCATATGGTCACTCCCTCAAAATTCAGTAAAAATATTTAGAAAAAGTTAAGATCCATTCATTATAAAAATCATTCACAATCTGGGCATAGAAAGGCCCTCTACAAATCTTACTGATGTTATTGGAACCTGCAGAAAAATGTACAGTTAATGATAAAATGTTAATAATTTCCCTCTGGATCCAGGGTAAAGAACAAGAATGCTTATGATCTCCATATCTCTTAAACATCATACTGAAAGACCTAGCCAGTGCTAGGTTAAAGTACAAGAGGGAAAAAAAGTCATAATTTGCTGTTGATATAATTACGGCCAAAATAATCCGTTTATCTATATTATTATGTTAATATACATATATTTACATGATAATTAAAAATATGGATATTGTATTAGTAGTTTTCTAGGAATAAACTCAATACACAAACATAAAATGTGATTTCTTATACTATTTTAGAAAGGGAGATTTTTTAAAGATATGATTTATAATAGCATCAGAATATTAAATTGCCAGAAATGATTCTAGTAAAAAATGTGCATTCACCTACAAAGAAAAATGTAAAACATACATAAAAATATGACATGAATGTGTAATAGAACCTAGTCATGGATTGGAAGTCTCACTATTGTAAATATATAACCGTTACTAAATTGTTCTATAGGTTCAGTTAAATTCTAATCAAATACTAACAGGGTGTGTGTGCGTGTGTGTGTGTGCGCGTGTGCATGTACATAGAACTTCATCTGTAAATGGATTCAAATATTTATATTGAAAATATAGAAGACTGAAAGCAGACATGACAGTAATAAAAAAGAGTAATAAATTGTTCTACTACAATGCAAAACATTGTAAAATTATTGTAATCAAGACATGGCAACAGAATTTATTAAATGGGATAGATTGGAAGTAGGAAAAAATAGGTATCTCTTTTCCTCCCACGTTATCCCTCTCGATAAACCTCTTCTCAAGATGTGAAGGCTGAAGGAAAGTCTAATCACATTAATTTCACTATTTTTATGTTTTTTTACCATTTATTTTTTTTTTTTGAGAGAGAGTGCACATGAGTAGAGGAGGGGCAGAGAGAGAGAGAGAGAGAGAGAGGGAGACAGGATCAGAGCAGAGATCAGAAAGCTGAGAGCAGAGAGCCCCACAAGGGGCTTTTAAATGCGTAATTGTATGTGCCAATAACTGCGTTAAGAGCTTGAAGTACATACTTGATTTGCTACCTACAACACAAATAGGAGAGTTACTATTTCCCCAGTTAGGGTAGATGGCAGAGAATGGCCTTCCACAGTGTCCACCATGGAAAACCCACTGAAAACCATTGCGTTGATTGGTGCAGGTGAGTAAGAGTTCCTCATCCATTGCCTCCCTTTGAGTAGCAGATCAGTTTACTAGAGGGAAGTGAAAACTTTTCCATTATTCCTATTCTGATCACAGGTTTTTAACTACGAGTTAGATTACTCACCTAAAACAAATTTTACGTTTTTTCCTATGCATGGGGAAAAAAAATACTTGAAATGAAAATAACTCAAATTACCGTGAAGTTTTTGTTCCTCATTACAGTCTCTTACGCGTCCTCTCTGGGCACTGAGAGATGAGGGGTTCAGTACCAAGGGGGAAAGTGCATACCATATTTGTGGAGCCCTTAGATGATCAAGCGATGTTGAATCTGTCTCTGCATGTGCTATGGTGTGGGTTGTATCCTCAGTCATGCTGCTTTATTTTCAGGCATTACTGTGACAAGAAATATTACCGGTTTCATTATAAAGAGGAGGTAGCTGATAGAGGCAACCCATCAGGAGCCTGCATAAAAATAAAAAATAGTTCAACTTCATAAGACTCTTGCAGTTTTCCACCAAATCTTACCTTTCCAGAGTTTTTATCTTCCTGCCTGGAAACTCAAATTTAGCCATGATCTATTATTTACATTTTTGTCATACTCTGTAATTTTTTGCCATCAACCGTTCCAGCGTCATGAAATTGAACAGCTTGAGATTAGCATTCAAGGTTTCAGTCAGAAAAGCTTTACTCTCAAATACCATATTATAGTTTAGCTATTTATCCATAATCAAATTTATAGTAATTAGATAAAACGCATAAGGATTTTAAATCCATCCTTCATGTAATCTAATTTATATTTATAACTTCATAATTATATTATATGCCAATGATTATTAGAATCTTGCATATTGAGAATGAACAATGGATGATAGATAGACTTTTATCTTTTCCTGGGTTATTCAATCTCACTAATTATACATTTAATAATGATCAATTATAAGTTAATGGACATAATTGTTTTATTAAATCTAAATCATAGTTAAACACTTATTTAATAATCTAAGTTAGTGTTGCCCTTTCATATCCCTCAGTAAATTCGAGTTGCAGTTGCCCACCTAAATTTTTGTTTGAAATTCTCTCTTGTTCTGCTTAATAAGCCTTTGTCTGGGATGTTGAATAGAACAACCTATTTACTCTGACAAAACAAAATATCGAGAAGGAAACTTTAGATTTCAAACGACCAAGTCTATTTTGTTTGGCGGTCTGTTGTTTGCTGGTGTGTCTGTGAGAGAAGATAATGAGAAAGGGTATAATCACAACCGGAAGAAAAACAGCTAACCTTGACATAGCCAGGACCTATTCGAGGCTCTTCACATCACCATCTCATTTAACACTTAAACAACCCTGATGGGGGGGGTACTATTATTATTCCCTTTAAGGCAAGAGGAAACTGGAACACGGAGAAGGTAATCAACGTTTCTCAAGGTCAGAAAGGCAGTGAGTGGGAGAACCAAGCCTCTGGATCCAGACCTTACACCCTAAAGCACTGTTCTTTTTCCATCACATTTATTGTCCCCAGCTTGAACTTACAGGAGCTTGAAGTCTGAGAGAGGCAAACGTAAGTTGACTGTCAACTCCATGCATTGCTTTCCTACGAAAAACCATAACTGTATTTCTTCCTAGGTAACAAACGTGTCTTTCTAGTCAGGGGGAGATACCCCGTTTATCAAGCCATATATGATTCTCCAAGTCTATTTATGTTATTCACTATAAGTCCATCACAGTTGTGTTTTTCTTTCATGTCAAATACAATTAGAAGACCAAAGCAGAGGTGGGGTGTTTTTGGTTTTGTTTTTATCTTTGTGTATTTTTCAAAATAATTTTAGTACAGTTTTAGTGTTACAGAAAAATCGAGCAGATACTGAAGAGTTCCACCACCCCCACTCCCCCATCTCAGCACACCATTGTCCCTGTTCCGAACAACTTGCATCCCCGTGGTGCGTTTGTTACAAGTATTGTATATACATCATTATTAACTAGCATCCTTAGTTCACATTAAGGTTCTCTGTGTTGCACGCTTCTGTGAGTCTCGACAAATGCATAACGACATAGACCATGGTTATGGTATCGTACGTAATAGTTTCATCACCCCCAAAATTCACTGTTCCTCATCTATCCATCCCTCTCCTCTCCCTCCCCAAGCCCCCTGGCAACCCCTGATCTTTTACTGTCTCTGTAGTTTTGTCCTTTTCTGAAATGTCATACAGTTAGAATCATATAATCTGTAGGTTTCCTGACCTGGTTTCTTTCACTGGGTAAAATGCACGGAAGTTCCTTCCATATCTTTTCGTGGCTTAATAGCTCACGGCGTAATATATTGGCATATATTACCATACTGGTATGGTATATCACCATACTGTACATCTGAAACTAATACAACTCTGTGTGTTAACTACACTGAAATTAAACTAAACTAAATAAACAAACAAACAAAACAAAACAAGACAAAACAAGCCTGCATACCAACCAAATGTGATTTAAATGACTGAAGTAGGTACTGGAATCAGAAGGAATTAAGGCAACGGTGAATCCAAGAAAGTGGGAAGGAGTTTGAAATGTTTGCATACGTGTGTGTGTACTCACACTCGGGAAGAAAGATGGAGAGCGCTCTTTTACGCGTAAGTTTTTGCACGCATAATTGCCCACGCCCAGTTTTTAGAGTCGTTGGTATAATGCATTAAAGCAGCCTTACTCAACAAAGTCATTTGACAAAGCTGTGGAGAAGGAGGACAAAATTGACCTCTTATTTCAAATACTGCACGAAGCACTTTGCATGTACTCTCCTTTTCCTAATGACTCAGGGAAGAGAGTACTTAGCCATTTTAAAGATAAGCGATCTAAAGCCTGGGTGGCTTTAGATTAAGCACCTGACTTAAGCACCTGACTCTTGATTTTGGCTCAGGTCGTGAGCTCACGGTTCGTGCGTTCAAGGCTCACATCAGGCTTTGTGCTTACAGTGAAGAGCCTGCTTGGGATTCTCTCTTTTGTCTCTGCCCCTCGCTCACCCCCATCTCAAAATAAATAAATAAACATTAAAACAATAAAGACGAGGGATCTGAGACTCAGAAAGTTTCAACTAAGAAAGTAGCAAGCCCTTCTTGGAAACCAGAGCCAACCTACTGTGTTAGCTACAGTAACGGATCTCCTAAGCCGATCCCGTTTTAAATAAGGTTTGCAATGACACCTTAGTTTTAGGTCATTTAGGTCATTTAGCTTAGGTAGCCAACGTTTTATAACATGGGGACATGAAATCTGAATGTTATCGACAGTTTTCTTAAGGTTTTACACTTACAAACTGGCCTCAGACTCAAGTTGGTTGCCTCCAGGTAAGCCCACAAAATAAGCTTTCACCCTTAAATATTAGGTATCTGAAAACTGTGATCAGTTATGCTTTTAAAAAGCACCAAAAAAGTAACAGCACCATTTGAGTCCCTTCATAGACGTGGTTACTTTGACAGAGTCGTTCACATCCACGACAGCGGAAGGCATTTCTACACTCACCAAGCCTGGATGTATGCTATCAGCTCCCTCACAGCCATGCCTTCCAGAAGGTCTCCAGAGTTGACAGCAGCTGAATTCAGTTCACTGCATCAGGCCTGGTGACCTGGCCCCCGGGGAGATACATTGACTCATTTTGCTTCCTTGCTTAATATCTTCTCTGGGCGCCAGACTGGAGAGATGGTACCTGGAAGGTGATTTGGTAACAATGGTGGCAATTTAGCAGCAATCTCTGTGGCTACTGTACCCCAGTGGGAGACGTTCCGTTCCCTAGTAAGTAAGAGTTTTGATCACACATCCAAGTAGGGAGGCGCGGGTGCTCAACATGGAGTTAAGTTGAAGAAATGGGTAAAACAGAGTTTATTCCCATCTAACCGGCAGCGCTCCGCACAAGATGTGATGTGGGCACACACTGAAACGAGGGACTGCGGGGAGGCTTTAGATTTAATCACAGCCACCGCAGCCCTCAGTATTCTTTCTCTTTGCTGTTTCCCTATTTGGGCGAGAGCTTATAAACTGACATGGGTACAGAATGACGAGTGAGACGAGTGATACACAAAGACAGAGATAATGAAACTCCGCGGTCTTTCTTGCCTTTTCTCATTGTTCGTAATCAAAAAGCAGAAACGCGTTGACGTTCAGAGCCTCAGAATGGCCTCTTCACGTTTTCATTTGTGAGTCTAATGACTTTTTAAAAATTATTTTGGAGAGGAAGCAGGAAAGAACCTTCTTTATCTCCAGAACGCATAGAGAGAAACTGCGCAACATACTGAATATAAAATCACAGTAAGGAGAGATTGGACTCCATGAACATGACAAAATGTAGCTAAGCTTCAATTGATGGATTGATTATTAAACAGACTTCAATGAGAACATACTAAGGGCTGTCTTCTTTCTCTAATGAGACTGAAAACTTACTAGCACCAAAAAAGATAAACTAAGCAGAGGTGGATTTACCATGGAGCTCAACAAACAAACAAAAAAAAAATAAACACACATTTCAGAGGCACCTGGGTGGCTCAGTGGGCTGAGCGTCTGACTTCGGCTCAGGTCATGATCCCAAGGTTTGTGGGTCCGAGCCTCAAGTGGGGGTCTGTGCTGAGAGCTCAGAGCCCGGAGCCAGCTTCCAATTCTGTGTCTCCCTCTCTCTCTCTGCCCCTCCCCTGCTCACATTCTGTTTCTCTGTCTCTCAATAATCAATGAACATTAGAAAAATTAAAACACATGCAAATTTCAGAGCAAATGGTCTGTGGGGCCACTCCCTTTTGTAATTTGCAAAAGAAATTTCAATTGCAATGGACTATTGCTTTCCATTACATCCTCTCTCTATTATATTTCCTCATAGCTGTTAAGTCACTGAGGAGACCTTCGGCATTTTAGGGATTTGATTAAAGGAAAGTTGCATGATGGGTTCAGTTAGATTGAGTCTAATAGGAAATATATATACGTACACATATTTGGATATAGGTATATATATATTTATATTCAAATATATATGTATATGTATATATTTCATTTGTTTAAAAATATGTATAATTTTGCAGTTACCTCTTTGCTTAGGCATAAGTGTGGTATTATAGGAATGGTTTCCAAGGGCACTTCTATATCCCATTTTGCCAATTCACCCAGCTTTGTGACACAGAGTTCAGTCCAGAGAACTTATCTTGGTATGAACATGCCTTATGGCACCTAAAATACGTGGCTAGAGGGGCACCTGGGTGGCTCAGTCGGTTGAGCATCGGCTCAGGTCATGATCTCACAGTCCGTGAGTTCGAGCCCTGTGTTGGGCTCTGTGCTGACAGCTCAGAGCCTGGAGCCTGCTTCGGATTCCGTGTCTCCCTCTCTCTCTGCCCCTCCCCCGCTCACACTCTGTCTCTCTCTCACAAATAAATAAACATTAAAAGAAATACGTGGCTAGAGCAAGGGCACAAGGTTTGAAGTATATGAAACCAGAAATTAGATATGAGCAATTCTTTAAATCGATAAACATATAAACCCACAAGCAATGGATTGTTTTCTTATCAGTGTATAGTCAGAACAAAATTTTTATTCTGTCAGGTAGATAATTGAGAATACAGTGCACTTAAAGATCAATGCAGTAAAGATTTTTTCTGTTCCTTTTTTTGGTCTTTTTGAATAAGATTTTTACCAGATGGCATGTGCCAGAACCCCTGTGTTTGTAGCACGTGGATCTGTGGCAGTACCATGATGGGGAAATCCATGACAACACGTACATGAGATGAACTTGGTAGAGTTTTTCCCATTTGGGCAACAGCCCTAAACATGATGTGACTCAACAAAAACAATCCGCAAGCCTGGAAGGAACTTTCTAAGCCATGGAACAACGCGAACTTGTTCATGAAGCGTCCTACTAACGGAAAGTATGAGTTATCTATTTTCTTTGCAAAAAACATTACAGAATTTGTGGCCATATTAAGAAACCATAAAAGAAAAGGCAATGAAAAATGGAGCAAAATCATACTTTATAGGTGTGCTAAAAGATCAGTTAATACAAATGTTCTGTTATTGATTTGATTTTGTGGAGTCTCTGGTATTTCTCAGCTATTTAAAATTCATAATCTGTTACAGTTTTTTTTTTATGTGAAACGAATATTCAATTTTGCACCTATCTTCATTCATAATTTTTAAAAATGTTTTTATTTATTTTTGAGACAGAGAGAGACAGAGCATGAGCGGGGGAGTGGCAGAGAGAGAGGGAGACACAGAATCGGAAACAGGCTCCAGGCTCTGAGCCATCAGCCCAGAGCCCGACGCGGGGCTCGAACCCACGGACCGCGAGATCACGACCTGAGCTGAAGTCGGACGCTCAATCGACTGAGCCACCCAGGTGCCCCAATTCATGATTTTAGATTATTTTTTCTTAAAAGGAGTCCTCCAAATTTTATAAGCTTAAGACTCCGTAAAACCTGGATAACCCTCTGGAAGTAAGAATTATATAATTCTCGACCATACTGAGATTCAGAGGAATATCCCTAAACTAACTGCTTCTAGAAGTCATGTACTATTAAAGAGCCATTCTTTTATGTTGCAAATTCCATTATCTCCATTGTCAGGGTTTCTAATAAACAATAGTGCTCATATCCTACAGGTCCCCACATTATCTCTAAGGTCTTTTTTGGTCAGATTTCTCTCACCCAAAAATATTAAGTTCAACACCTAGCCAAGATGGCACAGAGCATGATTGAAAAAATGATTGACACCTTCCAAATAATATTGGTTTCTGAGAAAAAAAAAAGAAATTACGTTTTGATGATTGCGTCCCAACACTGGATCCAGTGCTAGGCCAGAAGGATTAAATACAACCAAACATATAAACAAATAACAACAACAAAACTTTTCACAGGGGGGACGGAAAATCATGGAAAAGTTTCCTCACTGCAATATGGTGAGTGCTTTAATGGTCAAAAGAAGGTGTAGATATCAAAAGAAAAGTATTTGAGATTATGTATCTGATTGGACCATGTGAAGAGGCAAATCGGGGTAACACTGTGAACAATATTGCACGCCAATATAATTCACTAAGATTGTGTTCTTTACAAAGCAGAAACCATTGTAGGTCCTTACAAAGGGGCAAGATATTATATGGTTTGGGTTTCAACACCATTACCTTAGTGACAGGGAGGGAGACTGAAATGGTATAAGGAGTGAATAATATATTCTGGGAAATCAAGTGACCATCCTGGATGATGGGCTCCACCACAGTGTGAGAAGCATCAACTACAGAGCACCTCCAAAAACTTTTTTTTTAATTTTTTAAATGTTTATTTATTTTTGAGAGAGAGAGAGAGAGAGAGCACAAGCAGGAGAGGGATAGAGAGAGAGACACACACAGAATCCAAAACAGGCTCCAGGCTCTGAGCTGTCAGCACAGAGCCTAACGTGGGGCTGAAACTCACAAATTGTGAGATCACGACCTGAGCCGAAGTAGGACGCTTAACCGACTGAGCCACCCAGGTGCCCCTGAAAAGTAGTATTTTAATTGATTCTGCTTTTTCTGCCATTTGGGGGGGAAAAATCCCAATTCAATAGCACTTTTAAAGTTATTTTGTACTTAATTGAGTTTTTCTTTTTTGACCAGATATCTGATCAAATCAAATCATTGTGTCTATACAGGCTCTCCTTTAATCTCCTTTAATCTCCTTTAATTGAATATGACAGGAGATAAGAATAAGGATCATATTTACAAAAATGGCTTTTAGGCAAGGACTTCTTTACAAATGACATGTGTAATGATTGTCAAAATATATTCTTTGTTTCCTTTTTTTATGTATTTATTTATTACTGAGAGAGAGAGAGAGAGAGAGAGAGAGTGCAAGCAGGGGAGGGAAAGATAGAGAGAGGGAGACACAGAATCCAAAGGAGGCTCCAGGCTCTGAGCTGTCAGCACAGAGCCCGATGTGGGGCTTGAACTCATGAAACGTGAGATCATGACCTGAGCTGAAGTCAGTCGCTTAACCAACTGAGGCACCCAAGTGGCCCACAAAAGTTTTTTGTTTTTGTTTTAAATACAACATTTCAGAATTTATTTTTAAAACAATGGGATGAGTCCTTGAACAATTCTTATTCATTTTTTAAAACTTTATTTATTTTGAGAGCGAGAGTGGGGGAGAGGCAGGGAGAGAGAGAGGAAGAGAGAGAGAATCCCAGGCAAGCTCTGTGCTGTCAGCCCCGTGTGGGGCTCGAACTCACCAACCACAATATCGTGACCTGAGCTGAGATCAAGGGTCTGACACTTAACCAGCTGAGCCACCCAGGTGCTCCTTCTTATTAATTTTTCAAAGTCTGTCTAGCTTTACTATTTTCAGTAACAGGATTCCAACTCTCCTGTAACTTGTAGAAACTGCCTAGCCTAGGATATGAGGGTTTTGTAAACCGAAGAAAACATCGCGATTGTGAGATTTGCCGTATTCCCAATTTATGTTATTTTTTTTTCTGCCTCCAGTTCCCACATTAGATGGATAATGTTCTCTTCTCTGTGGATTAGATGAGTGGAGGTATGCAATCAGAGTTGAGACGAGCAGGATGCAAAAAAGATGAAAATAACAATATATGATATTGCAAGATGATTTTAAATGCCAATGGACACAGATTAACGTTCTGGTTGATGAATTTCTTTAATCCTTCATTTAATTGTCAGTTATTTAATTTATTCATCAATTCATCAAATATCTATGGCCTCTCTCTGCACTGTATTCAGAATTTAGAACACAAACTTTAAGGAGAACCAGATATTTTTGCCTCCAATGTGGTTAAGCAGCTCCAACAGACATTTGATTATAGAGAAACTATTTTAAAAACAACTACATGTAGGCACTGATGATTGAAGAGAAGGAGGCAGAACTATGAGGAGTGTTGATACTTAGAGAAAGGGAGCAAAACAGCGTGATTTTTTTATCTGTACGTTTTCCCAGGAAAAGGCTTCTGTCTATACCACATAAGGTAGCTAAAACTCCAATCGGAAAATCACAATCCTGGTGCTCTGATAATCCAGGGAACAGGGACTAGGGTGCTGGCCAACATTGGAGCTTAATTGCAATGAGGAATCTTGGAGAATCTGGGATAAGCACCATAGTTTCTGCCTCAACTCTGTTCCAATCTCTAGCTGACACCTGAAGCTTACATGTTCAGGCTAGAATCTAAGCACTTCAGCTGTGTCTGAAAGAACTATGCTTAGTTTTGACTTGTATTCTCCTCAGAGAAAACAAACATCGGGGTTTCACTTCAACCCAATTAATAGGTTGCTTAAATTAGAAAAAAAATGTCCTCTTCAAAAGAATGTATGAAAATATAGAACTTCCACAAAATATCCATCACAATGTAGTATGCAATACAAAACTACAGGAAATACAAACATAGGCACAGAATTTAACTTATCCTTAAGAGAAAAGACAATCAATAGAAACAAACCCTGAGATGGGCCAGATGCTCAAATTATGAAGGGATTTTAGAGTAGCTGTTATGATAATATTTGATGAGTTAAAAACATATGCCACCATAAAAGAAAAGATATCATATTTCAATGGACAAATAAAATCACAAAAGAGACCCTAATGGAAATTCTAAAACCATAAATTAAAACATCTATATATTTATATAGCTACATGTCTGTATTAATGTATCTATCTATATCCTGGGTGGTCTCAACAGCAGAATGGAAATGGCAAGACAAAACAAAATTTAAAAAAATATCACTGCACTTGCCCTTAGATCAACAGAAATTATTCACATGAAAGAAGGTTGAAGAAACAGAGATAAAAAAATGTTTAATAAAGTGGTAGAGACCTATGGGACAATATTGAAAAGTTAAACATATGGACATACTAGAGGAAAAAAAAAAAAGAGAGAGAGAAAATGGAGCTTTTCCCCAAATCAAAGAACTATTGACCAAACATTTCCAAAATAAAACAGTAAAAGAAGAACAGAGCTATAATCACGATTAAAATCATTATTGGACACAACAGAAAACAAACAGAAAAACAGCATCAAATATTTCCTTAAAAGATAATGGCTCAAACTATCTAACTAAAATGGATAGAAAATTGAGACCTACCTAAATGTTCTCAACAATAAATGTGCTAACCCTAGGTTTTTTTAATGTTTATTTATTTTTGAGAGAGAGACAGAGAGAGAGAGACAGAGAGAGCACAAGTGGGGAGGGACAGAAAGAGAGGGAGACACGGAATCTGAAGGAGGCTCCAGGCTCAGAGGTGTAAGCTCGGCTTGAACTCAGGACGCTTGAGTTCAAGAGATCATGAACTGAGCCGAGGTCAGAGGCTCAACCGACTGAGCCACCCAGGTGCCCCTAAATGCGCTAAGTCTAAAGACACAGACAGATTGAAAGTAAATGGATGGAAGATATGCACTGAGCACACTGTATGTTAGCTAATCTGACAATAAATTATATTCAAAAATAAATAAAAATATGTCAAGGAAGGAAAAAAAAAGAAAACATGCAATCAAAACAATTAGCATAGGGATGTTGGAGTGGCAATATATATTATTGATTAAAGTTGATTTCAAGACAAAATGGGTCCTCAGAGATAAAGTAGTACATTTAATACCTAGAAAAGGGTCGGGGCACCTGGGTGGCTCCGTCAGTTAAGAGTCTGACTGATGCTCAGGTCATGATCTCATGGCTCATGAATTCGAGCCCTGTGCTGACAGCTCAGAGCCTGGAGCCTGCTGAGTTCTGTGTGTCTCTCTCTCTGCTCCTCCCCCATTCACGGTCTGTGTCTCTCTCTCAAAAATGAATGAACATTAAAAACAAATTAAAGACAATACTGAGAAAAGGGGCAATTTATCAAAAAGATATCATCATCACAAACGTATTTGCATCCAGCAACAAAGCTTCAAAATACTGAACTAAAAATCGAGAGAATTAATGGAAAAAACAGCAAATTCCACATTGTTAGTTTTTAATAATTTCTTTCCAATAAAACAGAAAGACTGTAATACAGTAAATAAAAGCTCTGAACAACATTATCACCTGCCATGACATAAGAATACTATACAGGAAAATTGTAAAATACGTATTTATATTTAAACATTAAAATACATAGGGGAGCCTGGATGGCTCAGTTGGTTAAGTGTCCAACTTCTGCTCAGATCATGATCTTGCAGTCTATGGGTTTGAGCCCCACGTGGGGCTCTGGGCTGACAGTTCAGAGCCTGGAGCCTGTTTCAGATCCTGTGTCTCCCTTTCTTTCTGCCCCTCCCCTGCTTGTGCCCTGTCTCTCTTGCTCTCAAAAATAAATAAGACATAAAAAAGTATTAAAATACATACATAAACTAGAAATATATATAACTATATAAAAAATAAAATAAAAAGTATATTTTATATATCACATTTTGAAACACAGAGGGTATATTCACCAAGATGGACTATATTCTGGACCACAAAACAAGTCTAAGTATATTAAAATAAATTTAATCCTACAAAATATGCAGTATAATTATAATTATATTAAAT
Organism: Panthera tigris; assembly: GCF_018350195.1. Lineage (NCBI taxonomy): Eukaryota > Metazoa > Chordata > Mammalia > Carnivora > Felidae > Panthera > Panthera tigris. The sequence continues at coordinate 15,890,476 of NC_056665.1, read as the reverse complement.
TAAGTATGAATTAGCTACCTAGAAAGTGTCTAGTATTGAAAAGTAAAAAAGGAAAACCAAACAACAACAAAATAAATATCTGAGTCATTCATAAATTTAAAATTTCACAAAGGAAATTATAAAATATTTTAAACTGAATTTAATAAACATACAAATCAAATGTTGTTGGGATGCAACAAAAGCAATGCTTAGGATTAAATTTATAGATATAAATGGTTATATTAGAAAAGAAGACAGATCTAAAATCAATGACTTCAGGTTCCGCCTTGAAGGGATAGAGAAAGTAAAGTAAAACTGAAGTAGGTAAAAAGAGGAAGTAATGAAGAATAGAATAGAAATCAATGAGAGAGAAAATAGACTTCACATAATAGCAAGTAAGGAAAAACAATAGAACATAAAGTATTTAGCAAATGTTTAAAAATGTGAACTTTTTGTTTGAAAATATGAATAAAATTGAAAAAAAATCCTAGCTAAATGGATCAATGAAATATATGGAAGAATAATTATTAATGGATAGAGTTATCACTACAGATACCACAGACATCAAAATGATAACAGTGACATCATTGTATAATAATATAGTGGTAAAATGATGTCACTTTATACCATAAAATTCAAAAAACAACAAATGACTTGAACAATACAAAGTATTATAGTGACAAAAGATAAAAGTAAAAATGTGAACAGCTCTAAGTGGATTTCAAAGTTAATTTGTTATCAAAGTCCTTTCCCAAAACTGCAACATGAAACAATACTCAGACCCAGGTGGTTTCACTGATGAATTCTATCAAATATCTAAGGAAGGAAAAACACCAATCTTATGCAAACTCTTACAGAAAATAGATAAGGAAAGACTACTTCCTCTGTTGTTTTATGAAGCCTATATAGCCAATCCAACTATGCAAAAATATTACCAAAAATACAGTCAATATGCCTCATGTATATGGATGTAAATATTACTAATATTAGCAAATCAAATCCATCAATATAAAAAGATAATACACACAACCATACAACTGAGTGACTTTATATAAAGAGTGAAAGTTTGGTCTCACATTCAGCAATCAATCAACATAACTTCACATATTACCATAACAAATGTGAAATACTAAATTATCATTTTCAATAAAATGTCATTTTCAATAGATGGGAAACCATATTTAATAAAATTCGACACCCATTCAAGAGAAAAATTCTCATAAAATTAGGAAGAACGAAAATGTTCTCAGGCTTACATAGGATTTGGTCTACAAAAATCCTACAGCTGACATCACATATAATGGTGAGATTTTGAATTCTTTCTGCCTAAGTTCTGGAAAAAGGCAAGGATACCCACTTATATTTCTAGTTCTGTTTTTTTAAGCAAGTTCATTGGGATAACGCACATATCATAAAATTCTTAGAGTATAGAATTCAGAAAAGCAGAGTTACGTCACCAGTATCTCACCCTCATCTTAGAACATTCTCATGATTCCAAAAAGAAACTTTGTATTAGTGTATTAGATCTTCCATAACAAAATACCACAGGCTTGGACAACAGAAATTCATTTTCTCATATTTCTGGAAGCTGGAAGTCCAAGATCAAGATGTTGTTAGCAGGCTTCGTTTATTCTGGGTTTTTCTCCTTTACTTACAGGTGGCTGCCTTCTCACTGTGTCCTCACATGGTCTTTTCTTTATCACATTTGAAAAGGTTTACTTCTAAATACAGTCACATTCTGAGATCCTGGGGTTATACATCAACCTATACATTTGAGAGGAAGCACAACTCGGCCGATAACAAACCTCGTGCTCATTAATAGTCATTCCCAATTCTTGCCCTTTGCCAGCCCCTGGCAACCACAAACTCCTATTCTGTCTCTACAGATTTGCCAAATCTGGATATTTCAGAGAAATAAAATCATGGAATATATGGCGTTGTGTGTGTGGCTTCTTTCACTTAGCGTAATGTTTTCAAGAGTCATCCCTATAGCAGCACGTGTTAGTATTTTATTATTTTTTATGGCAAAAAATCAATTGTATGGATATACTACAATTTACTTATCCATTCATCCGTTGATGACTATTTGAGTTGTTTCCATCTTGTGGCTATTATGAACATTCATGTTTTTTGTGTAGACGTATGTTTTTTTTAAATTTTTTTAACGTTTTTTTATTTATTTTTGAGACAGAGAGAGACAGAGCATGAATGGGGGAGGGGCAGAGAGAGAGGGAGACACAGAATCGGAAGCAGGCTCCAGGCTCTGAGCCATCAGCCCAGAGCCCGACGCAGGGCTCGAACTCACAGATTGCGAGATGGTGACCTGAGCCGAAGTCAGTCGCCCCACCGACTGAGCCACCCAGGCGCCCCAATTATCTGTCTTTTTGTGTATAGCCATCCTACTGAGTGTCAATGAGTATCTCATTGTGCTTTTGATTTGCACTTCATTACTGACTAATGATGTTGCCCATTGTTTCATGAATCATTGGCCACTTATTTGTCTTCTTCAGGTAATTGTTCAGGTATTTCGCTCATTTTTAACTTGTGTTATCTTGTTATATTTGAGTTGTAAGAGTTTTTAAGTCTGGATGCAAGCCACTTTTGAGGTATATGATTTCCATATACTTTTTTGCCATTCTGTGGGCTGTCTTTTCACCTTCATTATAATGTTCTTTAAAGCAGAAAAATTTTAGTTTTGAGGAAGGCCGATTTATCTATTCCCCCCCCCCCCACTGGTCATTGGTGCTTTTGATGTGAAAACTAAGAAACCATTGCTAAACTCAAGGCCACAAGGATTTGCTTGTCTGTTTTCTTCTATGAGTTTTCCTAAGTCTTGCTTTTACACTGAGGTCTATGGTCTATTTTGAGTTGATTTTTTAATGTGATGTGAGTAGGTATTTGGCTTCAATCATCTGCGTGTGGATATTCAGATGACCTACCACCACTTATTCAAGAGACTACTTCTGCCCTTCACTTGCCTTGATATCCATTGAAACACCAATTTAACGTTTTATTTATTTAAATCAAAACTTAAAAAAAATGAGTAAAGTTTTATTTTTCACACTCAATTCCACTCCATCGATTTCTATGTCTGTCCTCATTCCAGGATGATACTACCTTAATTACCACAGCTTTGTGGTAAGTTTTGAAAACAGGAAGCATTGGTACTTCAGAAACTTTGCTCTTTTTTCAAAATTACTTCGGCTATTTTGGTGTTTTTTTGTTTCCATACGAATTTTAGGGATGACTTTCCAGCTTATGCAAAAAGGATAGTTAGCTAGAATTCTGAGAAGAACTGCACTGAATTTGTAGAGCAATTTAGGGGAAATTGCCATCTTAACAAGAGTGAGCCTTCCATTCTATGGTGTGGAATGTCTTTCCACGTATTTAGGTCTTTACTGTCTTTGAATGATGGTTTTAGTTTTCACTGTACAAATATTGCACTTCTGTTAAATTTGTGTTTATTTTAGCCTTTTTTATGCTATTGTAAATAAAATTGTTTTAATAAATTTACTTTTGCATTATTCATTGCTAGTATACAGAAATACCTTTGAGTTTGCTATGTTGATTTTTTTTCCTGGGACCTTGCTGAAGTAGATTATTCTAGTTTTGTTTGTTTTTTTTTGTTGGGGGTGGGTGCGGGTCTCTTATAATTCATCCATCTTATGCCTATCAACCCCATTTCTAGTTATTCATCCAAGAGAAAAAATTATAATGATGGAAAATGTTTTTCAAGAAGGTTCATATCAGCTTTATTGACAATAGCCAAAAACAGTTCCAGTGTCCAACCAAAAGAGAATGCATAAGCAAACTGTGGTATATACATACAATAATAAACTACTCAACCTTCCCCTCCAAAAAGGTAGAAGGAAAAAAAAAACTTCTTGCAGCATGAAACAACATAAACATATCTCAAAAATAAGGAATGAAAAGGGAGAGACGCTAAAGTCCTGAACTTTAACTTAAAACATTAAGTTATAACAATAACCTATACCAAGAGTGTTATAAAGGAACATTTTAAACAACTGTGTACCATCAAATTAAATAGCCAGATGAAATAGATAAGCTCCTAGAAAGACATAACTACCAAAATTGCCTGAGGAAGAAATAGAAACTATGAATAGACCTTTAAAAAGTAAATATATTGAAATAATTATATATACAAGAAAAAAACACTTTCCCATGAAGAAAAGCCCAAGAACAAATGGCTTCACTGGTGAATTCCACCAAATGTTAAAAGAAGAATACAAATCCTTCACAAACTCTCTGGAAAAAACAGAAGATGATGAAGCACTTCCAAATTGTTTCTCTGAGTCAGCATTACCCTAACACTGAAACCAGACAAAGATATCACAAGATAAGAAAATTATAGACCAATATCTCTCATGATTACAGACCAAAAAATACTCAAAATAAATACTAGCAAACTGAATCAAGTAACACATGAAATGGATTATACACTATGACTGAGTTAAATTTATTCCTGGAATGCAAGGTTGGTTTAACATACAAATTTAATCAATCCAATATGTCATTTAATAGAACAAAGAGCAAAAACCACACAATCACCTCAACAGACATAGGTAAAGAATTTGACAAAATGAAGTCCTCCCCTTCACTGCAAAACAGTCAACAATCGAAGGAGAGAAGGGAACACCACATCATCCTGACGAAGGGCTTTTACAAAAACAAAAAAGTTAACATAATATTAATTATGTTATAAATACTAATGGTGAAAGATCGAATGCTTTTCCCTTGAATAAGAAATAAATAGACTGTCTACTCTGTCTACTTCTGCTCAACATTGTTCTGAGGTTCTAGCTAGAACGATTCTGCACAGAAAAGAACTAAAAGGGATCCAAATGGGAAAGGAAGAAGGAAACTACTTCTAGTCACAGATGACATTATATTGTACATAGAAAATCATAAGAAAAAAAGTTGGCTGTGGGAGAAGAAAAGCAGAACGGGGGTTTTCTCTAGAAGTGATGGAAGGTAGCCGGAGGGAAATTTCTCTAGTGAAAATATTCTGCATCACCGGTGTTTTGCTTGCACAGGTAAATGCATTAGTCAGAACTCATCAGGTGCCATACTTGAGATTTGTGGGTTTTGATATATGTAAAAATATTTAACTCTTGTGATTTTTGTGCATGACGAATTGCACAGGGTGAATTTTACAGATCTGAAACTTACTTCGACTGCATAAAAATAATCAGGTGGGTTGATGGATGGAAAGAGGGATGGTACATGCATGAAATAGATGACAAAGTAAGTACATCAAAATGTTAAACGCAGATTCACATTAGGGTATATAGGTATTCACCCTAGAATTCTTTCAACTTTCCTGTATGTTTAACATTTCCAGAATCATACTTTGGAGGATAAAAGGAAATGCAGACCAGGATGCAAGAAGCTCAAAGTCTAGAAAGATGGACTTCCAAACAAGTAACTGTAATACAGTAATGACCACAAAGTAGAAGTGTGTTCATAGTACAGTGTGGCACTGAGGAGTGGGTAAGATTCCAGGTCTAGTTAGGGACGAGTTGAACTCAGAGAGGGTGATACAGAGGAACAGAAGGGCAACAAAGCATTCTGGGAATTCTCTCTCCCACCTGCACAGGCTTATCTGGAGGGACTGGGCTATGGCTAACAGGGAAGTTTCACCACTTCGGGCATGGGTATATCTGTCTTAAAATGAGCTTTGCCCACCGGATTGTGTGGGATTTCTGGAAGGGGTCAGCTCAGTACCCCAAGACACATTTAGGCTAGGCTTGCCCCGCATTGCAAGGGCATCCTGACATCTTTCAGCAGGACTGTGAGCTAGTCTTGTCCATCATTTGGAGAGAAGGGGGCGTTGGGCATTGCTTCAGTATTAAGATTTTCTCTGACTTCCTAAAAACTTTCACCCTTTCCTCAAAGCCTTTTCAGGATGGGTTTATTTATTTTATTTGCATTTTTTAGAAGCCTAGCAAATGACATTGCAGGAGTACTAATGTTTTCTAATAGAGCCCCCCAGTTTCTTACGTTAGAGCTGAGTTTCATGATGAATTGTCTAAGATCATTTTATACTCACCTGGATGTAAGACTGAATTAGAAACACATATCATAGATGATGTGGCTTTAAACTGTGAGTCAATTCTAAATTTTTTTTAATGTTTATTTATTTTTGAGACAGAGAGAGACAGAGCATGAATGGGGGAGGGTCAGAGAGAGGGAGACACAGAATCCGAAGCAGGCTCCAGGCTCTGAGCTGTCAGCACAGAGCCCGACGCGGGGCTCGAACTCACGGACTGTGAGATCATGACCCGAGCCGAAGTCGGCCGCCCAACCGACTGAGCCACCCAGGCGCCCCTAAACTGTGAGTCAATTTTAAAAAGACACATAAATTTTGTCCAGTTTACTGAAAGTCCAATAAGTACAAATAAATTTCAGAATGACAATGTATCAGATACCATTAGGTGAAATGTAGGTTGTGCAGATGGCAATGATATATAAACAGCCAAATATGAATTAGGGCTAGATTAAGTACTTCTTTCAATTTTTCAAAAGTTAAGGAAAACTCGGAGGCAATGCCATTTGTCATATCTACTGTTTAAGGAAGAAAAATGGAGGCGTAAAAATATATCTAATGTCACAGTAACACAGAGGATTGATTTTGAGGTGACAAAATTAAGTGACCCAGTAACGTATCCCAGGAAGCACCTTGCTATAAAATACTATTTTTAGGTAATTCTACAGAACATACCAATATTACAAGAAAACAACTTAAGCTGTGCTCCCAAGCCTTCAACTCTTTGAAGTCAATTTCGAAGACTCATTCATATACATGATGTGTTCACCAGGGTGCTGTGAATCCCACCTGGATTTTCAGTGTCTTTTCTCATTTTCAAATCAATTCATTACAATAACAAACAAAACAAACAAATATAAAATATCAATTATTGTTCCGTTATTTAGTAAACATTTCTAGCTCGGAAACAAACGTGTGTGTTTCTTTAAAAACAAACACATGGAACTCGACTACCATTTTAACAATAGTATAGAGGTGCTCAAGTTCCCATAGCCCCTACATAGCCGAGTATGCACTTGACCGATGGGAAAAGTGTAAACCATATGAGCCATCTCCATGGAAATGCATCTTCCCTTGGGGACTGATTCCTACATCCATACTGAGGAGTTAAATCATTTGCCACTGGCAAGAAACAAATGCAGCCATTTTCACTCTGACATATAGTGTCTATGGCTCTATAGATTTTTCAAAGGAAATAGATTCAAGCTCTATCAGACTGAAGGCTTAGGAAATAATAATCACAGATTCCTCTTTTTAGAGCCATTTGTCCTCTTGCTCCTGATTTTCATCAATTCTCTGTAATTTTCACCCACTCTGTCTCAGGATCATGAGTTATCATTGGTTGCCACTGGAACACTCCAGGGCAATCTGTCTTATTGAAACATGGGTTGGCCTCATGGCTGTGAATAATCATTCACTTTCTAATCTATCATATATTCTCTAAAATTCTCTCCCCTCCTAAGGACGGCACCATGCTGTCCTGGAGCTGATGGGCCCAGAAATTGTTTTCCTGGCGTTTTCGAAAGTGCTAGAGTTCTTTTTACGTGTTAATTTTTTTTTAATTTGGACCAGATTAAAGGCATTCCCTAAAACCTAAACAGTTACTATGCCCTGTGCATGAATAAGAATTGCTTTGAGGCAGGCAGGCAGGAGCCAAACACAGATCAGGAGGTCCCACTGGAGTAGACAAAGCTCCTGAATTGGGCGTGCCTGCCTTTCCCTCCTTTTTGGCTGGATCTAGTTTTGCCCACGAGTGAGTTGATGTGAAGGACACTAGTTTTGCTGATTCCATAAAGGTACAATGTGTTTTGTGTTCTGCTAGCAATTTCGTATTTAAACAATGATGTGCCAGAGGTTTTAGTATGCTTTATGCTTTTTTACAGCATTCTTTCATTTTAATATAGGGCAGCAATTTCGATTTCAATAGTAATAGCACTGATTGATAATGCAGGGGAGATGCTGGCCTCGTTTGAGGTTCGTGTGGAGTTCTGATCATGCAAAATGCACTTAAAACACAGCGCTGTCTTCTAGTTCATTGACTCTTCTTGCAAGACAGCGTTCTAAAAGGGAAAACACTTGTAAAATTATGCTTAAAGGCCTTCTGGACATCAATATAATTTCTTTAAGGCAACAGTCTGTGAGTTAAATGCAAACACATCGGAAACATATGGATTGAATATTCCTGAAAGAACACATGGGCTCAAGAATTAAAAGAAAAATATTTGCAAAAGTAGCTTGATATGTTTTCAGCAACATTAATTACTAGGCTGTAATGGCCATGTCCGTTTTGATTATGAAACACACAATCAAATGACTCAGGAAAATTCTATTCCAACATGAAGTCCTGATGGGCACTGCATCTATTGAGTCAACTGCTGACATCATAGAGATAAATATCCTGTCTTAGTAAGAGACACCGTAGGATTGCAGGGCCACAGTCACCGTTGTAATCTGCATTGGGTGGAGGTGGCTTCCTGTTCCTGTGACTTTCAGACCCACACGGAAACTCCTTCCACACTGAGGATGGCAGACGACCCAGAAGCAGAGCTCAACTACAGTGGCTACTCCCTGATGCAGTAACCAAGGAAGAAGACGGACACAAGCGCTTCCTTATAAAGTATTATATTTCATGTTGTAGAGGAGTAAGTTTTATTTTAAACACTGATCTATAGTTTTTCCTTGGCACCACCAAGTGCATGAAACCGGATCTGTTACATGATGTCAGAACAAAGTCAAGACGCGGATCCCCTTCTTTCTAGCCGCGTGTCCCTTGTGCAAGTTACTTAACTTGTGTGAGTTTCAATTGCTTTTTGACCAAACCGTAATGCACACAGAACAGAGTTTTGAAAGGTTTAGCAAGGACATGTGAGCTGTGCCTGGCGCGGGGCCAGGGCACCGAGGAGACTCAGCCAATTGCTGCTTGTGTCATCGGATGAATTAAGTTCCTAAATATTTAAAATGGGAAAACTCACTTGAAATTGCTGAAGTTTGATAAATTATTTACATTATCAATAAGTAATCATGACCCATCGGTTTAATAATTAGTGATTATCAACAAAGCACTAGTGACGATTATGTTATGTGCTTTTAACACAAAGGTATCTGGATTACTTAAATTACGAAAGTTGCAGAATGAAGCTATTGCAATGATTATCTAACAAGGACTTTTTGAAGACTATCACTTTAATAAGGTTCTATTTTTCAGCCCCATCAACGAAAATGGGTAAGCATACCCGATCAGGTGTTTACCACCGGGGCACAAAAAGGGAAGCGAGTGAATAATCTTTGCAAATACGAGTATTGACATCATTAGAGATTTTTCCTGCATCACACTGTTTTTGTATTTAGTTAAAAGTTGTATGTGGTAGGTCTTGTCAGGTAATCATCAATTTACATAAGACTTTTGTTTCTACAATGCAATATAGGGACAGTTCTCTCTCTCTCTCTCTCTCTCTCTCTCTCTCTCTCACACACACACACACACACACACACAACTTCATTTCCTCTGTTTAAGTCTTCATCAACATACCAATCAAACAGTTGTTACAGTGCCTGAAAATATATGCGAAGTGAGTTCAAGAAACTACTGATTGTCCCAACCAACATGTGCACGGCTCCTGTATCCCTGAAATGTTTATGCTTGAGAAATAGGGAAAGAAATTACCTACGGAAAATTTTTAACACTGGGGGGGGGGTGAGGGGGGGTTGCACGTGAATTCTACCCGGGTTGTAAACGACTTATCATCACACTCTTTTCCCATCTGGAATCTCTGAACTATAACAAAGTTCTGATCCATGGCGGCTAATTTATAGTTTTTAAAAGAGAAGAACATCCGACAATGAAAGTGACATCTTAGGATCTTTTGCATTCACTCAATTGGGCACCGGTCGATTCAGATGCAATTGAACTGAATACACAAATGAACGGGGCCTAACGTGGCTTGTAGGAGTGCATTTAAAAAAAAATGTGTCTCAGTGTATTGAAAACCTTTTAGTGCAAGGTAGGGGGTTCGCAGCCTTTTTCAAACCATGACCCTACATTCAGCCACACACAAGCCGCCCTCTTCAGATGTGCCGAAGAATCTTTTGTTCTCCCTGCTCTTCGAAAGACCTGTTCACAGAATCCTACAGTGAGACACAGAGGATGTCATGGGAATTAGCACAAAGGTTATGGGGTGCTCCCGGCCCATGAAGAGGTCCTCGCTGCAAGCGACAGAACAAATCCACTTCAACAGAATGGAGGTCAGTGCCTGGGAACGGGTTTCAGCCCCGTGACACCCCTCAGCCTGATAAGCTGCAGCCAAAAGACCCCAAGACTGAGAATCTCCGTGTTCGCGGCCCCAGGGTCCGGGCTCTGGCCCTCGGGAGGGCGTGCTTAATTGCCTGCGGTTCAAGAAACACTTTGCGGCCGGCAACGCCACACGTAGGGCAGGATCCCCCACTCTTCGAGGAGAACGGTCTCCGGGTTCCCAGGAGAAGGCCCCTCCGTGTAGATTTGCGCCGCATCGAAGCAGTCCAACGTGTGTGGAGGCTTCCTGCCTTCTTTCACTTACGTATTCATTTCTTCATCTTCTTCAATAAGATTCCTCTTGGGGATGCAAGTTTGGCACCTGTGGGGTCTCAGGGTTTCACCCGATAGCGTGGGCGTGATCGGGGCTCGGCAGTGGGAGTCGGGAGGTCAGCTCCCTGTGCTTTTCCTGGAGATCTGACGGCAGACAAGATCACCCCAGCCCGCACCGCCACGGTGCTGATTTCGAACCCAATCCTTCTCTGGCTCAGCTACTAGCAGTATTTCTGGAGGTGCTAAAAGCATGTCTTCATGTAAACCAGGGCGGGCAAAGCAAAAAGCCAATCTGGGATTCATTCTGTTTTGCAACTTCAAAGCAAGCCATTAACGTGCTGGTTAAAACAACTGCATTTTTCACAGGGTTTATTATTACAGTCAGGGTTTCTCTCTGACCTTCGTGTGTTTCTGTTTGTTTTTTCTTGTCAAAAGTGTGTCCTTTAGCTCCACCGAGAGTTGAGGCAAAAAACTCTTCATTCTTGGGATGTGGCTAGAAACTTTTCTTAAAACCTAAAGAAAATTCCATTCAGATCAGGATTTCTTAGAGGCATCTGAGAAAGGAGGCCTGTGGCTCTGGAGGAAATTTGTTACTTCTCATTTAAGAAGGTATGAAGACAGTTTTAAAATTCCATGTTGCATGTATTTACAAACTAATAGCCAAGACTGCTTTTGTCTTTGGGTTCTTGGCTATTTCCCAGCAATGTTGGGGATTTCTGTGTCTCTGTACTCAAGAATCTTCTTTCTAGATCTTTCTCTAATTTTATTTATTTTTTAATTTCTTTACTATTTTATTTATTTTTGAGAGAGAGAGAGAGAGAGAGAGAGAGCAAGCGGAGGAGAGGCAGAGAGAGAGGGAGACACAGAATCCAAAGCAGGCGTCAGGCTCTGGGCTGTCAGCACAGAGCCTGACGCAGGGCTCGAACTCACAAACCGTGAGATCATGACCTGAGCCGAGATCAAGAGTCAGACGCTTAACCGACTGAGCCACCAAGTGCCCCTAGATCTTCCTCTGATTTCAAGGGGTCATTCGGAATTCAAGTTTAGTACGTTACTTGGCAACCGTATCAGGCAGGAAAGGCTTCCCCAAAGCTGGTGGTAAACTTATACATCAACTTATTTGTAGACTCATTACTAGGCCTTGAAGTTCAGTCTAAAGTAACCACGTGAATCCCCAGTTCTTATGATAGTTACTGTTCTTTACCTCACTATGTAGTGCCACAAATATTTTTACTTGTAGTTGGCATTTTCCTACAATTTTATCTCATAAAGAAGTCAAAATATAAAACCACAGAAACGTGCCCATTACCAATGAAGCAACTAACTCAAGGGTCACCCCCTGATATCGTTCTGCTTTCCTGGGTACAATAATAGATGATGTGAGTCCTCCTCAGGACTTTCGTGGTTTTCTAATTTTTACGGAATTCTTAAACCTTGGATACATATTATTTCTTCCTTCCTGGTAAGCAGTATATTGCGAATGGAAATACTAAACCTGTTCGTCACAACACAGATACTGTGAGCCAAGTTCTTTGCTCAAAGCATGACGCTTGGAGAAAGGAGAAATCCCCAGGACTTGCTTCATATGTGAATATCTGTGCTGTGACGAGTAAAAGGAAAATAGTCAGTGAACTTCATGGAGACATACTTAACCTAGATAAGACAAAATAATGCACCAATGAGGAGCCAGTGTTATTAACAGGTTGCTGTAGTGCAGGCGATATTCTGAGTCCAGAAGCAAACAAAGAGTTGCGTAAGGGCATTTTTTTATATTTTCCAGTTTGCCATTCGTGTTTACGTTGTGACGGCATTCGTGTTCTCAAGAACCAAAAATTATTTTGGTAGTCCTCTTTTCTTAACAACAACATTACAACAAACATTAACAAACAACAAACATTAAAAATAAATATGGCTTATATACCGAGTTTTTCAGTCACTGGACTTATAAGAGACTTTGCTAAGAGTCTACGTATACCTGCCCTAAAGTAGGCATGGGAGAGACATCTCTTTAAGGTCTCTGTTGGCTAATCAGTATGCATAGAAAGTAATACTCTTAATGCAGACTGAGGCATCGGTATTTAGGGCATATGTTCAAATAATTCTACATTCTTTCCATAGACTCTAATGTCCAAATCCAAGCCTGGGAATATTAACTGAGAAGAAGGCTCCCTTTGTAAAAACATAAAATGGATCATATCAAATTGTGAAGAGACATACAAATATAATCATTATCACCACCCTTGTAATTGCTTTTATTTCTTTTAAATTATAAAGCCTTTTTCTATTAACATTTTTCTCTCTTACAAGTTATTTTCTTGATAAAATAATTTTGTGATGCAGGTTCACAGTCGAGAGGGAGGAAGTCAGACCAGATAGATCCTCTCAGGACGAACGACCAAAAATAAACAGATAAGTAGACAGATAGATACTAATTACTTGAAATAATGGTTTTTAAGTCACTGAACATAAGGCAACAAAGGACATTCATCCTTGAGAAATGGTAAACAAAGAAAGTGAGTCTAGGATTGCTCAGGATGCATGACTTAAGATTGAGTTTCTAGGCCATGGTATAGGAATGTGGATTCCTTGAGTTAAGGAGAAGAATCTAAGAGTTCAGGAAGACCAATACAGCTAGACTTTATAGGACCAAGTATTGGAAAGGAGCCTCTTGAGTATTCAGCAGAATGCTGATCTGCCCAGGAAATCTGAGAAATCATAACAAGAGATTAGAAGGAACAGTGCCTGGTACCTATGCAGGGCTGGGAATAGTACCTGTTCCATCAGCCAGACTGGGTATCGGGTAAGGTACTCAGAAAGGTCTTTATTCAGTAATGGGTAATAAATAGGCACATACTGACAAAATTCTGATCCCACCTAACAAATGTTAAAGACCAAAAGTACCAAATTCTTCCAAATAACTACATCCCAGAGCAAATCTCAAAAATTATAGAGGAAGGCAAAAATATCAAGCACCAAAAAAAAGGTCAAGGTCATAATGCCTGGCATCCAAACAAGATTCACCCATCACACAAAGAAGAACATAATAAAGAGAAAAGCCAGTCAACTGAAACTGACCAGGCACTGACGTAGATGTTAGAATGAACATACAAGGACATAAAACAGCTATTATTGGTGTATTCCATATGCTCAGAAGGTTAACCAGAAACATGAAAGTATAAAGACACAAATCAAACTTCTAGCGGTAGACACTACAAATGGGATTAAAAATGTTCTGGGTCGTATTAAGAACAGTCTAGACATTGCAGAAGAAAAGAATAATGAACCTGACGACATAGTAATAAAAACAATCCAGAAGGAAATACAGAAACATAATGAAAATTAAGAAAATAAATAAACAGCATTCTTCACTCTGAGTGAATTTCCAGAAGCCTAATACTCATGTAAGTGGAGACCCTTAAAGGAGAGAATTAGGGAAGAGGGATACCTAAAGAAATAAAGGCAGACACTTGTTAGAAATATGATGAAAATTATAAACCCGTAGATTCAAGAAGCTTGATGAACACCAAGAACTTCATGAAGCATGGAGAAAAATAACAATAATATCATAAGAATTATATTAACTATTAACAACTTATTAATAATTATTTATACCATAAATGTACTTGTTATTATAAAAATGTCATATTAATAGTATATTAATATGTATATCATAAGTAATTTAAACATAAAATAATACCATATTTAAATGGCTGAAAATCCATAAAGAAAGAAAATCTTAAGGTATCCAGAGAATAATAACTTTTAACAACAGATTTCTCCTCAGAAACAATGCAGAAAACAGTAGGAGTGTATAGGTACTAGAAAAAATACAGTTGGCCCTCAAATAACGTAGGTCCACCCCACACAGTTAAAAATCTGCATGTAACTTTTGTCTCCCCCCAAATCTAACTACTAATACCACACTGTTGACTGGAAGCCTTACCGATCACAGTAAGAAACACTTTAAATATAAAGACACGGTTTGAAACTAAAAAGATAAAAAAGAAACACACTATGCTAACACTGATAAAAAGAAATCTGGCATGATTGCATTAATGTCAGATTAAATTGACTTCAGAGCAAAGAATATTTCCAGAGAGCAAAAAAAAAAGTCATTCCATAATGATGAAGAGGTCAGTTTGTCAGTAAAACATTACAATCTTAAATGTCTGTGCACTTAATAATATTTTAAAATAACCAGAGTGGGGGATTAAGAGTATACTTATTTTGATGAGAACTGGGTAATCATCAGTACTGTTGAATCACTCTATTGTACATCTAAAACTAATATAACACTCACTGCATGTTAACTACACTGGAATTAAAAATGTTTTTAATAATAAAATAAAATAACAAATGTAAAAACTTATAAAACTGAAAGGAGAAATAGACAAATCTGAAATAATAGTTGGAGATTTCAATACTCTCTCTCAGTCGTTAATAGAACACGTAAAGGAAAACCAGTGAGGATAGCAATGAAAGAAAATGATTAACTCTTTTGTCCTAATTAATATTTTCACAATAGTAGAATGCACGTTATTTTTAAACACTCCTAGGACATTTATCAATGTTGACTATATGTGGAGCCTTAAAAAGGCCTAAATCAGTTTAAAATAATTGAAGACTAACAAAGTATGCTCTGCAACCGCCATGGAATTAAATTAGAAATAAATAGCAAAAGATCTCTGCAGAAGAACCCAAATAGTTGGAAAGTAAATAACACTCTTCTAAATAACTCACAGTTAAAAAGAAAAGGAAAGGGAAATTTGAAAGTATTTTCAATTAACTGAAAATGAAAACACAACATAATTTTTGTGGATATTGCTAAGTTAGTACTTACGGACAAAGTTGTATCACTAAATATCTAATGTAGAAAAAAAAAAAGAAAGGCCTCACATCACTGACTAAAATTTTCATCTTAAGAAACCAGAAAGAAAGGATATAAAACCAAAGGAAGCAAAAGAAAAGAAAGAATAAAAGTGAAAGCAGAGATAACGTAATAAGAATCTGAAAGACACTAAAGTGATGAAACTAAAAACTGATTATTTGGAAATAATCGATCAAATTGTCCACCGCCTAACCATACTAATGAACAGAGACCAATTATTAGCATCAAGACTGAGAAAAATTACATCACTACATATTTGACAGACATTGCAAGGATATTAAGCATGAATTATAGGGGTGCCGGTGTGGCTCCGTTGGTTAAGCATCCAACTCTTGATCTCATCTCAGATCATGATCTCACGGTTCATGAGACTGAGCCCTGCGTCAGGCTCTGTGTTGACAGCACAGAATCTGCTTGGGATTCTCTGTCTCTCTTTCCCTCTGTCCCTCCCCTGCTCTCTCTCTTTCTCTCTCTCTCTCTCTCTGATGATATCATTATTCTTTCATGAATAGCTAAAATGACATTCTAAGAGACTGAATATGTTCATCAAATACACTCCCCTGTAAGTCAGGCAGTGAGAATTTAAATCCAGAGCTCTTTGATGAATTCAACTTTTATCCTAAAGGGCTGGGGTAAAAAGAACATCATGGTCACCAGTTAGAAAGACCTGAGTTCAGATCTGAGGCTCCACTTGTCTGCTTTGTAAACTTGATCAATTAGGTAGAAACTGAGCTTCCTTTGCTCATCTAAATGTGAAAACAATAGTATCTATCTCATACAATCTCTCTGAGAATTATGTCAAATAAGGCATGCCAGAGTACAATCATATATACGGTCGCCTTAACAAAACACCACCGACTGGATGATTTAAACCACAGGAATTCATTTCTCAAAGTTCTGGAGCTGGAAGTCCAAGATCAAAGGGGTAGCAGCTTGGTTTCTCCTTGGCCTGCAGATGACTGCCTTCTTCCTGTGTTCTCACATGACCTTTTGCCCCTGGTGTCTCTTCCTCTTCGTATAAGGATACTAGTCATACTGGATTAAGGTTCCACCCTCTGAACTCCTTTAAGCCTAATTGCCTCCTTAGGCTATATCTTTAAAAACAGTCACATTGGGGGTTAGCCTTCAACATATGAATTGGGGGGAGAGGGGAGAACACAACTTAGTCCATAACAAGATGCAATCATGAACACTGGTACACAATACCTCTTGACTTCCTATTTTCCTTTTTCTCGAAAAACCTTTACTTACTCCTGATTGTATGCACACATCCCCTACAAGCCAGTCATAATTGTTACCTCAAACTGTTACCATGTGCAGCCAACTTAAAGAGAGGATTCTGAACTCCTGTAGACTAATGTCAATTCTAGGCTACCAAGTCAGGGGCAGAACACGTAAGACAGTGTATATGTGTGATGACTTCATTTATTGGCACTCATTCCAGAAAACAGAAGGAAAAAAACTGATGAAAAGTACACAGATCCCCCATCAAATTTCAGCCAGACAGAACCTGTGTTCCAGTGACTTTCTCCAGTTGCGAGTATGTATCTTTTCTTTCTTTTTTTCTATTCTTTTTTTTTTCTTTTTGCTTTATCATTTAATTGACCGGGGGCCATGGTAAGCAAGGAAAATTGGGACAGCTCAAAATGTCTTGGTCAAGCTCAACTTGTGTTGTGTTCACCTGGTTTTGTGTCTACAAGAATGAAAAATGTATTTGAATCATACATTCTACAGTTCTGGTATTTCCATTTTCCCAAGGTCTTGCCAACCTGGGCACTGTTTCCACTTTTTTTTTTTAACCTGACACATTTTACTTCTAAATAAGGTTGATGCCCATCTCTTCTCCATTATAATAGGTTTTTCCTTTCTCATTAATAGAATTCCTTCAAATTCCCTTAGTGGATGTCGGCGACAAGAAGCTGACATCTGTAAGGACTGAGCCTTTGGGTTTCCTCTCCCATTCCTGGATATTTAAACTGTTTAGTTAAGACAGAAAAGTGTTCCAAGTACTTGTGAGAAGTACATTTTGGAAATGAACTCCCAAGCTTTACAGAATATGTATGAATAACCCCATGGAATGTAAGCTATTGCGTAATTACTTGTTATTAGCATTTCCCAATATGGTGCCTCATACGAGGACAGATTTGTTTTCAGCCTTTTTAGCCTTTTTTTAGCCATCAACTGGTGAATTCAGTCAAGGTTTCAATAAACAACACTATAGTTTATTATATATAATTTTAAGCTTTTAGACCCAAATCAAATTGGTGGCTCCTTAATTGACTTGAATATATTATTATTTGGTTTAGCTATTATTGAGTTTGGGTAGATTGAGAAGGTCACAATTTCTCTTATATTTACAATGTCAGGATTTGAAAATCAATGTTAATATGGCACATGGATCTTATAAGTCATTTAGGTTTTTAAAAGTGTTTCTTTATGATTATTTTCTAATTAAGTTTATTTTTGGTCAATACAGATCTATGCAATTACAAGTAAGAGATTATATCATGTTGACCCTTGAATTTATTGATGTACTCTTCATAGAAATTTGATTTAAGATAATGTTTGCTAATAAAAAATCCAAGGAAAGTAATGGGTCTGAATCTTTCATGAACCTCTTTGGGTAGAAGTAGAGTTTGTTATTATTTATACCTTTTATTTTCTCTTCTTTCTTTTGCTATTCGGGAATTGAGCGTCCACAAAAATGGTGATCCATGTTAGAGGTAGAAAGTTTTGACGATGTATCAGAAAACTAAGGAGTTGGGTGTTTCCTCTCCCTCGGGGTAAACATGAAGTTAAATTAAAACAACAAGAACAAACCTTGCATGACCCATTCTTCCTTTTATCTATGTGTGTATCAAACCACAAATCACAGTCTGGGATTTGAGGAGTTCTGGACCAACCCTAAAGATTCTCCAAGCTGCTTACTCTAGGGAGAACTGAAATATCAAAATCTTACGTCATCTTAATTGTCACGGCACGTCTTGCTACAAACCATGTAACTGATGAGGACCAGGGCCATGAAAACTCTTATGTGCTCCTTGTCCTGTGAATAGCTCCTCTCCAATTAAAGCCATCTCACCCAGCCTGATCATTTTCAGACAGAAATATTGATTAATTCACTTATAGTCAGTGCATAGAAATGTCTTTTAATGAGAATTATAATGACCTCTGATCTCTGTTCTTTAACCATATGATACATTCTCTCAATTTTTGGTTAAGTGGTTCAGTGGCATGTCACCAGAGATAGAAAGACACTCTAGTTCTCAATTCTTGACGTAAGAATGCGCAGAAGACATGCTTGTAACCTCATTTTAATGGGGATGGAGGTGCGAGTGGTCAGTAAAAAGGTCGCTTCTACAGAATGCTTTCTGCCTGTTTGACAGGGTCCCTCTAATCAACCAAGCATTATTGGGGGACACTTGTCCATCAAATAGTACAGTCACTGAGGAGAAATACTATGAAGCAACCACAGGATGAACTTTCAGGCTAGTAGTTATTTAAGTTGCATGATGTTGTATGGCAATGACTATATTATTGACAGCATTCACCAAAATGATGTCCAGTTGGCAAACATAACCCGAGATTACTGTTTAGAAACTGGACGCCATGCCATTAAATTAACACTGAATCCACGCACTGAACAATTAAGTTAGCGCATCTCCCCACCGTAGCTTGACTCTCATTTCACCTATTTCAGATCTGATCACCCATCTGATATGTAAGGCGTTGCTGAGGCAGGTTACCGTGCTGCCAGTTTACCAAAGAGCTTAAAAATTTTGTTTAGAGAGTGTACACACTTCTTCAAAGATAAATGCACACCAGAGAAAATCCTAACAGCTTTTAATTTCCATGCTTTTCAGTTTTATTGTTGTAAATGCAACTGTTTATAGGACTAATGACACAGGCTGGCTCTGTTGAGTCAATTATACCAGTAGGCAGTTGGATCAGATTCTTCACTCATGTTCCATTTACACTAGGCGGATGTCTGATATTTGACTAAATTGAATTGCACCAGAGCGCCTTGGTGCTTTCCAGACTCTGCATCTCTGAGCACTTTATAGAACAATGCGATAAGTGATAATATGCTAGATGCGGGGCGGTGACTCTGCACAAGCATGTGTGGCCAGAGCTACGTGGTGAGTAATCACCAACCGACAGCTCTGTTTGTTATATTAGATGCATCAGCTAGGGCAGTGTTCCATGGGAGGAACCTTATCAGGTGTGTGTGTGTGTGTGTGTGTGTGTGTGTGTTGATATTGAGCTTTTTATTGTGTGTGTCTGTGTGTGTGTATGTGTGTTTTTTAATTTTATAAGGTAGAGAGGAAGTAGGATCAGTGAACAGAGAAAAAGGGGATATCACGAAGTCAAGTGCTCATGTTATTGACAGTCAGATAGGACCATCTGGACTCCAGGAGCGTGCAGGCAGATGCCGACCAGCCTCCCCACACACGCCTAAATGCCAGAGTGCTTCTCTGCTGACCCACAACTAAGCATGCAATTCTGGTAATGAGCCGCCCGGTGTGCGGAGATCTTGATGGTCCCAGTTTATGCCACCCTGAGGGAAGATGCATAATGCTGGGAGGGGTTCACTGGGAGCCTTGTCTGTGGCCTGCTCATTCGTTTCTTTCCTGACACATGCTGTAATATTGTTACCATCTACCGAATTCTGAACTATAAAACAGACCTCTGTGTGCATTGTCTCATTTAATCTCAATAGCAAACCCCAAGCAAGCAATAATATTGGCCATAATACAAAAGGAACGAGGGAATTAAGAATGTTCATGTATTTGTTCTAGAGCACCTGGCATTAGAATTTAAGTGCAAACCTGCTTAAATAAAATCATATCCTTTTACCACTCTGTCACACAGCTTTTCCAACAAGCATTTCTTCCTTTAAAATTTAGTTGGTATTTTAAGACCTTATGAAACTTGCAACGTCATTTTCAAACAAATATTCACTACGCTCATAGTTTTATTTTCTAAAGTATCTCTCCCTGGGGCATGGTGTCGAGGAATAACGACTTCAACCACGGTAAAATATATCCTAACCCTCCACATATCTTGAAAAGAATTAGATAATTTAGCATCAATCTGTTTGGAATTAATACTACTGCTTAGAAGAAATCATTCCTTAGGGTTGCAGGGTTTTACGATCCTAAATTGGTAACTATGTCATCAAGGCAAATGGACAAATGGTAGGGTTGTTAATTCTGTGTCTGTGCATCAGCGAATCTTGGGGCATAATTTATCTTGTAGTGTGAGCTAAACCCAAAAAAAAATGCAATTATTTTAACATTAATAAATAGAAGAAATTGAAGAAAACCAAAGCTGTGTTTCACACTGTCTCATATGGAAATATGTGGCGTGACCTTGCTCTTTCCTATTTCTGTCTATTTGAGTCCTTGCTATCTTCCTTCCTTCCTTCCTTCCTTCCTTCCTTCCTTCCTTCCTTCCTTCCTCCACCTCCAATAGGCCTATATTTTGGGACAATGGTACTGAAAATGAACTGCCAAAAAGAGGAAACAATTTGGGGGCATCTGGGTGGCTCAGTTGGTTAAGCATCTGACTCTTAATTTAGGCTCAGGCCATTGTTGAGATAGAACCCCATGTTGGGCTCTGCAGAGTGCACAGCCCTGCCTAGGATTCTCTCTCCCTCTCTCTCTCTCTGCTCCTGCTTCTCTGTCTCTCTGTCTCTCTGTCTCTCTCTCTCTGTGTCTCTCTCAAAATAAGTAAATAAACAATTAAAAAAAGAAAAAGAGGAAGCAATTTGAATGGGACCTACAAGGTCCCTACAGGATAGGTAATACAGGATACCCTACAGGATAATCATTGGTAAGCTGACACTTAGTAGAGCATTGTCTACTGACACTAAAAATAAGCTGAGTTAGGAGGACCCAAGGTCTCACTTCAGAATCAACTCTCTCTCTTTACTAACTTGTCAGTCAAAAGTTTCACGTGAAGAAAATTCTAGAAGGATATGCCAACAGCAGCAGGTCTCCGTTGGGCCCACACAAGGATAATGTGTTTGTATCACTTCAGCACAACTCAGGAGGAAGTTGACTGAAGGAGCCCGTTTCTGTACCAGTCAAGGGCATGGTGGAAAAGAACAGAGCAGATAACACAAGAGTTATCACCATAAATTTCTAAAGGCATGTGATAGTGTGACTTGACAGGGGATGATGTATTTTAATAACCACCTCCTCTAGTCTCCGGCTAAATTGAGTGATAGACAAAATGTATAAAGCATATCTGAATTTTAATTTTCTGCAGTAACATACCACATGAATTTTTATTTGTAGGTTTATCTCTGTGCTTTAATATCTCTGCTTTTTAAATTTTAACACTGCTCTTGGACGCTTCTCAGCAGGTTAAAGAAAACTGGTAAAAACTCTAGTAAAAATTTTCAATAGCAAAACAATGTCTCAAAATACCGTGTTTAAGCCTCAAGAGTTGATACGCCTTTACAGTTGCCTTACAGGGGCGCCGGGGTGGCTCCGTTGATTAAGCACAATTGCCTTAGAGACGAAAACGTACTGGAAAAAAATTATTTTGAAAGGCACGATAATGTTGCAAACATCAATAGGTTTAACTATTTTTTTTTTGGACTTCACAAAACAAAGCCAAGTATGTTATCGTGACATTCAAATCGAAGCTGAGCAAATTGTCTTGAGTTCGTGAAAGCCAAGGTACTCAACAGCAACAACAAGGGTGAGAAGACCACCATTTATTTGTATATTCAGATCTAGCTTGGAGCTGAGCGCGATGTCACGGAAACTGGGTTTAGAGAAGCAAAGTACCCTCCATCGGGTCATTTGGTAAGTTCAGAAGAAAGAATTGCTTTTGCTCTTTCCAAACCTGTATTATCTTTTCATTCATCCCATCCTCAAAACCATGCACCCTGTCTACCTAAAAACCAGATAATTTGTTCCCTTGAAAAATCAAATGAAAAAACTTAGGACCCAGGCATCACCTTTGGCTAACCTCACTGGTGTCTCCCTCATCCCTGTGGGTAAAAACATGGTGTATAATGACTCTTGCTAATTGTACTGACTCACATTTAGGCATCGTAGGCACTGGGTTCTGATTGTCTGAAGTCAAGGGTTGGTTTTATCACTTGCAAGCTGCATGATGTTGGGCAACTTACTTAACCTCTCTGTGCTTTGGCTACCCTCTCTGTAAAATGGAGGTTATAATAGTTTTTACCCTGCAGGATTACTATGCACATTGGACGGCTTGGACCCCATACGTGTATAGTATGCGCTCAATAAACGGTCATTAAGACTGTTAAAGATGTCAAGAGTTGAACAAACAGGGATGGGAACGTCAGTAAGGAAGACACCTAGCCTACTGTTCTCAGCTTCCCTACTTTCCAAGGACTCATGCTTTCTTCTGTCTATAAATCTACACCAGGTTCGTTCTCCTCCCCGCCCTCCCCTTGGTCCATCATCCCCGTGTTTTTTCCAAATCGGTGGGAACAGTTTTTTGGAAGAGTTTTGACTGTGAACAATTGGCTATGTGAGACAGGCGAGGCCAATTGCCCTCTGAAGGTGCTATCATATTATCTGAGGTATCGTCTTAACCAGGGCACTTGATGGCACCCTTGTGCCCCCGTGCCATCGTTTCTATCACCAGGTGAGCCGATTATTTGAGGGAATTTCACTCACCTGCTCTTCCACTCAGGCTGCTTCACACACCAGAGCATGTGCTATTTTTAGTGAAACGATGACCCTGCTCCAGAATGCCGGCACATTAAGGATGCCTAATTATGTATGATGGTCCCGTTTAGTTGTTAAGGGAGCGAGACATGATAGGAATTGGTGAAGTTAAATTACCAAATAACAGGAGACTTTCTGTTGTTGTGCAGGTAACTCGTGCTTTCAGGAGAAGCAGTGATAAAAATGGAAACAATCAATTTAAGAAACTGTTGTAGGAAAGCGCTAGAATTTCACGTACGTTTGGCACCTTCTGGGCTAAGTTGACCTAATGTCTTTCCGGGAATATGTCAATTAAAAATGTGCCCTTTGGAGGAGCGTGAGTGTGTACAGCTTCCAGGATAATAAATAATGGGGGGAAATCCGAATATTGGCTCCCAGCTGGCATGGCAGAGGTGTTTTTAATTGAGAAAAATAAAAACTGGGATTAGGCAGCTTTTCAGTACCGTCAAGCTGCTACTGCCCTATGACTGCCCTAAGACTGCCCTACGACAAGACCAGCCTGTCTCAAAAACTCTGCTTTCGTTAGATTGTAACAACAGTGGCTGCTGTAAAAGAACCTTCTCTCCCATCTCTGTATTTTCTTTATGGATGTCAGTTACCTTCCCAGAGTTCAGTAAACATCTCTTATTTTTCTTCTTCTTCTTCTTCTTCTTCTTTTTTTTTTTTTTTTTTGTCCAGAATTTTGAAAGCTGTTTTATGTACCTAAGTTTTACGGGAGCGCAAGGCAGAGGAACGAAAAAGCAGAACCTCTCCAACTGCATTTGCGCTCAGCGCTTCCTGAGAGGGGTGCACCCCTCGATTCTGCAACAATCCGAGCAAAAGCAGATAGGCTCTGAAGCCGGTAATCGCAAAGGAAAATCTTTCAAACACATACATCATTTTGATTTTAAGACTGCTATTCACCTGCTTGGGGACAAGGGCCTCTGTCTGTGGGCTTCCCTCTTTAACCTTACCATCTGTCAGCAAGGGTTTAAAGGAGCAGCCTGGTTGGGAGCTTTGTCTCCTCTCCCACTTAATGCATTCACATTTATTTCCGAGACGGGGATAAAAGTTACATTTTATCTTCGCCTGTGCTGTTTTGAAATCAAGCATCTGGCTGGCTGGAAAAAGGCTATGGTGCCATTTTGTTTTATAACTAAGAAGGTGCTGAACTCCATTACGAGGGAATTAAATTCTCCTAGGGTGTTTGGCTGGTGCTGTCTTTCGGGGAAATCATCGTCCTTAGCCCTCTGCCTCATTTTCCACCAGACTCGCTCTTCACCAAAGGAAGTCGGGGGAACTGGGAAAGCAGTGTCGTGGAAACAAAGACTCCAATCTGCACAGGGGACCATAATCTCATTGTGTCAGTCAGAAACGTTGAATCGGATCGGGCTCGCCAGATTCCCTCTGTAATGTGTCAGCCACATCTGTAGCTCCGTGGCTGCATCGCTGTCCTTTGGCCATTCAGACAAGGACCGTCGTTTTATTCCTTTCCTCACCACCCCCACCCCCTGCTTTTTTTCTCCTCCTGTCTTTCTTTCCTTGTTTTATTTCTTTTTTCTTTCCGTTCTTACGTCTTTTCATTCACTGGCCGCTGCTTCCCTGACCTGTTACATCTGAGATAGCTGGGTGTGTATTTTCAGTACACCTCATGGGGCTCCCTGAGAAATTGTCTTGTTTACCATCCGTTTGTCAATAGATCACACAGAACGATAGTGATGACGCTAGATGCTTCCATACGCCGACCATCTTGATGCCAAGGAGAGAAGGCACCCGAGGAGGCGGTTTTTCCCCCTATCAGGCTGAGTGGTATAATTTCTATTCACATCTCAACTACCTGCACTTTCCTTCCAGAAACATCTTGCTCCATTTTGGAAAACTTGGCTCATTAATGTGTTGGCGACAGAGTTGGCTTTTGTAAAGGGAACCGTTGGCGCTCATGGGCCCTGCTGAAAGGGATGATGGTCTCCTTGCGCTGTCTCTTTTTCAGATTGGAGGCTTTCGAAGGCGACAGAATTCTCCAGAACTCCGTTTTTAGGAAACAGGTTTCTCACTCTCCAGAGCTGAGCAGAGCGTCCCCTGTTACCGCCTGACAGGACTGAGCTGTGGCCGCTTCTCCAGAGGAGACGGGACACTGTTTTCGCTGTAACAAGATAAGGCGGCCAAGCTGTATCTCCTGGAACACGCTCTGTATTTGTTGCTGCTGCCCTCTTCCTTCCAATCGACTCCCCCAGGTCTGCCCCGGATGCCCTCCCAAGAAGCACATGGGCTTCGTGGCTGCACTCCCCTCTTGTGAATCAGAGCTGCCCTGAGGCCTCAGCCTCAGGAGTGCCAGCCAGGGCCCCTCACAAGTGGCAAGGCCATTTCCTGCACCGGGGCGGACGATGGGAGAGCATCCTTTCACAGCATGCTAACCAACGCCATCATCCGGAAAGGGAGACACTCTTGTTACTTTTTACTGAAGGCAAGTGTTGACTTTCCCCATATTGCCCCGTGTTTGTTTCTTCTTCTTCAGTACCGCAATTTTGTTTTACGAGGCCAGCCCTCCACTGAAAGCATTCACTGACGTTGGAATATCAAGCAGAGCACAGCAGATGTATATTTCTGGACTGAGATCTGTACTACGTCGAAGCCTTGATTGCTTTTTTTTTTTTTTTTTTAATGTTTATTTTTGAGAGAGAGAGAGACAGAGACAGAACATGAGCGGGGAGGGGGAGAGAGAGGGAGACACAGAATCTGAAGCAGGCGCCAGGCTCCTAGCTGTCAGCACAGAGCCCGACGCGGGGCTCGAACTCACGAACTGTGAGATCATGACCTGAGCCAAAGTAAGGCACTTAACCGACGAGCCACCCAGGCACCCTAGAAGCCTTGATTCCTAAGTGCAGACCTTTCTCGGTTTGTATCGACAACTGGCCTAATCTTGGTCTTCCACAATTGAGAAAAGTCCTTTAAGTCTTTTTTTTTTTTTTTTTTTTTTTTAATGGTTAAGCAAGGCAGGTATGATGAAAATCTCTAAAGTGGATGTAGGATTTTTAAAATGTAATATTGGAGTTAAAACGATATCAGGGCTGGAAGTGAGAAACAGTAAGGTGCCATTTTCCACATTTTCCTCTGTTTCCTTAACAGAAAAGGTAAGATGCAAGGAGTTTACCAATATTTTTTTTTTCCTTTTCCAGAATGCGCATTTCTTTTGATTATATATTTTTCTCAGAGTAGTCCTGTGCTCATTCATCGCAAGAATGGATCAGTCGCTGCCTGGTTTTCTTTTCAGATTTCCAAAATTGCGCGGCAAGCTGAGGTGTTTGTTTCTCAGCCCAGAGAGGATGCAATTCTTCTAGGTGGTTGTGGAGGAGAAGCCGCATTCGAACAAACACCCGGTGCTAAACGTTGGCATTCCCCAGCTCTGCTGTGAAACTCCATTACCCCTTCCTCAAAGGGTTAATGGCACCACCATCCAGGGGACAATTCATTCTCCTGCTAAACGTGATGACAAATAACCATTATTCTTTCCAACTGCACTGATAATCGGGACAGCTTAAACATTTTCGCCAGTATAAGTGAAACCATTAATCCTCTTGGATTTCATGATAAGTGGTGGCTTTGAAGTAATGACTGTGTCATTGAAGGCAGGAAAAAATGTTAACAATTAAAACAAGTTAGCCATTATCTTACCGGGTACTGAATCGCTTTCACATTTCATTAGCAATATTGTAAATGATATGTACCTTATTAAAAAGCTCTTATTATCCAAGAAACCTAATTAGTCAAAAATTCTCAGTCACCACTATAATTTTCTAATGATATGCTACAGCGGGTATTGCGATGTGGGGAATGTTTCTGTTTATCCATAAAAGAGCCACAATATGTAATTGTTTCCCCAGAAATATCATAGAACACAGGTATAACTCAGGGTTGTTGTGGTTTTTTTTTCTAGATATAATGATGTTTTTATTTTAAGTGATCCACCTGGCTATTACTGAACAAAATGCAAAAATCTCTTCTTAGCTAACCGTGTATTTAGGCCAAACATTAAGCTTTTTGCCAAAAGATTATAAAAATCCAAGAAAGTAACTATTATAATCTTACAGCGTGCTCTGGAGATTTTTTTTTTCTTTCCTCGTGCTCAACCCTTAAGCTTCTCATAAATGAAACTGACGGACTGCCCCCTGAGAATGGGTGTGCCTACAGGCTTGATAGGATGGGTCCGAACATTTCTCAAAGGAAATACAGGGTCAAGGTCAAATCCAAGAGCTTCTTCTCCGGACCTATACAGTGATTAAAATAATACCAACATTTCTTCAGGAGAGAGTATGAATACAGATAGAAGTATCCATGTATCCTCTATACGTTTATAAGAATAAAGTAAACACTCTCAGTCTGCATTATTGTGCATTCGAACAGGGCTATACATTTTCTCTCTGAAAGTCAAGTTAGAAAGACAGGCATGCACGCCGTATATGGATTCACAATGGTAGATTACACAACCTGCTAACATATTTGATACTAATTGAAATGATTCGTGCCAAGCACTTAGAACCCTTGATGTTTATCAGTGTTTAATAAATGGTAGCTGTTTTATAATCATCGTTCTATCACATGACTCCAGGAATATGTAATGCAACATGTGTGCATATATATAGATCCTAACAGACAGAAATGGACTCTCCTACATAACATGTGTCCGAATGGAAATGACAGAAGCCAGAAGCCTTCTTTCTGGAGTCGAATTCTGCAGTTTTAAGTATCAGTTATTCCTTTACGGAATTTTCAAATCTTGCTTTACTTCCTCTTTCATTGCTTATGTACTTAGTGCCTACTTTGCGCTCAGCTATGTGCATGGCACAGAGGGTGGGAAGAATAAGACGAAGCTTGGTATGTGGTCTTTACCCTCCACAATCTTTCCGCCCTCCAACGGGGTTTCTTCTGTGCATTTTGCTTTTTAATAATTCACAAAAATTTACACAGACTTTTTTTTTTTAAATCTCTCTAAAACCTGCGTAAAACAACTAGCACCATTGAGAAGTGGCAGAAAGACTGAAGAACGTGAATGGAGCATGAAGGTGGGTGGAAGGGGGGAAGACAGGACAGAAAAGAGGGAAGAAAGAAAGGCAGGAAAGAGGGAGGGAGGGAGGGAGGGAGGGAAAGCAAGAAAACATTTGAACACCAGGCTTTCTTCTTAGAGTTGGTGTGAGTGCCATCTGGTTTGGCCCTTAAACTCTGTGGAGGCAATATTATTATCCCAATTTCACGGGTAAAAGTGAATGCCTGTGCTGTTTGGTTTATCTTTAAGATGATGGAGGGAGGTGGGTGGGGGATGGGCTAGGTGGGGGATGGGAAGGAGGGCACTTGTCGGGATGAGCACTGGGTGTTGTATGGAAGTAATGAGTCATTGAATTCTACTCCTGAAGCCAACGTCGTACTTCATGTTAACTAACTAGAGTTGAAATAAAAATTTGGAAGCAAAAAAAAAAAAATAAAATGAAACTAGTCATTTGGCCTTTCTATATCAGTTCCAACCGAGGCAACGTCAAGGGTTTAGATTACAACAGAGGGAACTCCAATGAACCTACAAAAGCCTGCAGATATGTGATGCTTCTGAAGCTCAGTCATTGAACGTGGATCTGATCCTCTGCTACAGGAACACTTTTAGGTGGACATTCCTCCTGCTGTCTCTTAAGCAAAGGGTTCTGGGGCTTTTGCCCCAAACCACATTGAAACAAGGGCATGTGTCTACTTGATTCCCTAGTTGTCTGAGTTCTTCCTACCAGGAAGGATTCACTCACCTGCTTTCCTGTCAATTGTCACCCCTACCTCCAATGCCCAAAGCCAGCTTAGAAACACAATAACTTTAAAAACACATATACTGAGGGATGCCTGGGTGGCTCAGTCAGTTAAGCCTCTGACTCTTGACTTCCGCTTAGGTTGTGATCTCACGGTCCTGAGACAGAGCCCTGTGCCAAGCTCTGTGCTTGGCATAGAGTCTGCTTAAGGTTCTCTCCCCCTCTGTCTCTGCCCTTCCCCTGCTCACTCACACACACCCTCTCTCTCTCTCTCTCTCTCTCTGTCTCAAAAAAAAAAAAACACGTATATTGAGACAAAAAATGTATAACCTAGAATATTGAGTAACAAAATGATAGGGCAAATAATTAGATCAAGAGCTCTTGGATAAAGAAAACTATAGAATTGAAGATGTACCATTGAGCCTCCTAGCACTGAAAGCAAACACAGAACCAGTACAACCTAGATGTTCTCATCTGACTTCCTGTTTTGTTTTGTTGCTGCTGGGAAGTAAAATGGCCCCAGGTGACCCCTCTCTCCTCTTTCCACAGAAGCATGTGACCATTTAGAGTAAGTTCCAAAATGTTCTGTCTTTTGATAATAACAGTAAAGGTAATAAAGAAAAGTGTCCACTGTCATCCCTTCCCTTCCTTTCTCTCCTTTCTTATTTTATTTTATTTTTAACTTTTTTTAACGTTTATTTATTTTTGAGACAGAGAGAGACAGAGCATGAACAGGGGAGGAGCAGAGAGAGAGGGAGACACAGAATCCGAAACAGGCTCCAGGCTCTGAGCTGTCAGCACAGAGCCCGACGCGGGGCTCGAACTCACGGACCGCGAGATCATGATCTGAGCTGAAGTCGGACGCTTAACCGACTGAGCCACCCAGGCACCCCATCTCCTTTCTTATTTTAGATGATGCAAGTGATGGGTCTTCTAGGAGGTAAAAGGCCATTGTAACTGAAATAAACATCACGTATATTTCAGAAAACAATCTGGTCCCACTACACTGCAGATTTTGCCATAGGAACAGCATAGGAAAAGGGGCCCCAACGGATAGAATTGTGTCCTTCAAAATTCATATGCTAATTGCCCTGATGCCCAATATGATTGTGTTTGGAGATAGGGCCTTCAAAGAAGTTCTTCAGCTTAAATGAGGTAATAAAGGTAAACTCGAATCCAATATGACTGGTGTTTTGCAAGAGGAAGAAATACCAGAGACACACAAGAACAGAGGAAAGACCGTGTGAGGACACAGGGAGAAGATGGCCATTTGCAAGCCAACAAGAGAAGCCTAAGGAGAAACCATTCATGCTGGCACCTTATTCTTGGACTTCCAGACTCCAGACCTGTGGGAAAAGAAATGCCTGTTATTTAAGCCACCCAGGCTATGGTATTTTTTTACGGCAGCCCTAGGAAACTAATATAGGACCTCTCGGATAAAATCAAGCAGAAGCCATAGTGTTGGTGGAGATTTTAGAAATAAGTGGAAATGGCGTGGGGCGGTGTTTCACAAAGTGCGTTCCTCAGACTCTCTTGCCCCAGGATATTGGAAGTATATAGGCAAAGTGACATCCAAGCAGACTGAGAAACAGTGAGTCGCACAGATTTCTTTGCTGGTAATTTTCCGGGGTTTTGAATATGCTTACATGCACTGAAGTCTCCAGTACGAGGAGATCATGGACAGTTTCCCAAAATGTAAATGAAAGCCAGCTTGGGGAACCATCTTAGGGTGCTGACTTCCCTTTGTAATGCGACTAGGTCCCTCTGATGTGCTGGTGTAAAAGAAAGTCTTGAGAAAGCAGCAGAAATTGGTGAGCTTGAGGGCACTTGGATTTTCTCCCCACTGCTTGTCTTCACCATCATGGAGACCTGATCCGGGACTGTCTCTAAGAAAAGTGAGACAAAGACATTGGAAGGGATGTGAGTAAGATCTCAGCCCGTTACGCAGTAAGGAAATTGAAGGAATGGTTCGGGAACCTGGTTTGGGGATCAGCCATAGCTTTGATTCACTTCCCCCACCCCATATAATCACTCGGTTCTGTGTCATTGAACAAGCGACTGAGCCTTGACTTCGTATCCACAAAAGGTGAATGGCAACGCCTTGCTGGGATTCAATGTTCAACAAACTGGGGAGATCATTAAGAAGGGGGTGGGTGGTGAAAGGAAAACAGGCATGTCAGGGATCACAGGGTAGCCCACGTGGGACTGCTCTTCCTGGGGATCATTCCCCCTGGACACACACCTTAGCCATTTAAAAAAAATTTTTTAACATTTATTTATTTTTTTTTAATTTTTTTAACGTTTATTTATTTTTGAGACAGAGAGAGACAGAGCATGAACGGGGGAGGGTCAGAGAGAGGGAGACACAGAATCCGAAACAGGCTCCAGGCTCCGAGCTGTCAGCATAGAGCCCGACGCGGGGCTCGAACTCACGGACCGCGAGATCATGACCTGAGCCGAAGTCGGCCGCTTAACCGACTGAGCCACCCAGGCGCCCCAACATTTATTTATTTTTGAGAGACAGAGCATGAGTGGGGAAGGGGCAGAGAGAGAATGAGACAGAATCCGAAACAGGCTCCAGGCTCCGAGCTGTCAGCACAGAGCCCGACGTGGGGCTCGAACCCACAAACCATGAGATCATGACCTGAACCAAATTCGGATTCTTAACTGACTGAGCCACCCGGGCTCCCTGTGCATCAGCTTCTTGTAGCGAATTGCCCTCATGCCTCCCTGAACCTGTACACACACAGCATGAAAACACAGAGAATGCCTCCTCCCGCGTGTCCTCCGGATTCTCTGGGCACTCAACAGACATTTGCTGAATGAATGGAATAAACTTACCATTGTTTTCAAACTTCAGATTGGTTGCTGTGATTTTTTTTTTTTATAGCTCCATGTATCTGTATAAAATACCTCCCAAAGCTATGTATACTAAGCCAGAGGTAGTTATGTGAAAGTCCCTCGTGGAAGTGAATGAATTGTACAAAAATCAGACCTGTCTTGGCTTTAGGTGGCCCTCTTCACAATACGTGCCTGTATCACCCTGCCATATGCAACACAACCTAGTTGCGACCTTGCCACACCCTCATATTGTCTGGAAGCCCAGGACGGGGTGCATCAAGGGCTCTAAAGGAGACAGGCTCGTCAGTGTTAACAGCAACCGACTTCTCTGATACCCACATTCACCATGAAACTATCTTCCTTCAATACGTCTTATAATTTAAGGGATCTGAGATCATACAGAAGCCCAGACATAAATCCTACTAATGGCTTCATCCCTGGAGAATTTCTGCAGTGTTCCACTGAGAATGCTTCCTCTAGTCTCCGAAGATGCCTGCAAGCGACCCCTGCCTGAAGCCACCCCTGTCAAGCTCATCTGGCCACTGCAGTCCCTCAGGCTGCCTCCTCCAACCCCTCAGCCTTGGTTGCCCTAGGGACAAAGAGTCAGTGCGGTCAGACCCCACGGTGGCTGCAGCTCCCGTTACCTATTCATTACAGGTGCACGTCGCCCTGTGCTTGTGACAGTGGGATTTCTCACTGGTGGCTGGGCCACCTGACTGCAGTTCTCAGCAGACCCACTCCTGAGAAGTGCCCCGCGCTCCAAGAAGTGTCTTCTCTTGATCCTTCTAAATTTATTTTCGGAAGGAACGTTTTGTGATTTAACCCTTTTTTCATTCTGATGGCATAACACTTCCAGAAAAATTATAATGCGTCTCAGTATAGCGGGTGAGAAATAACAAAGTGTTTTCAAACACTCGGCCTCATGTGACCCTCTTGCTGGAAATGAGGGAGGATTCTGAAGAGCAACTCAAGGTTCAGAGAGATGAAGATATTTGCCCAAAGTCACATGGTTACTGAGGGGTGCAACTTTAAGGCAAAGCTTTTTGTTTCCTACTTTTCAGACAGAGGTCAAGGGCACAGCTACAAGAGAGTACGGAAGGAGACCCTTGGAGAACGTCTCCACCGACGTTTCCATTTGCTTTGGAAAGATCTGCCATGATGTCTTCTTAAAAGGTCTGTGAAATAAAGACCATAATTGCTCTTTTTGCTTATCTGATAACTCGCTTACAGGAACTATCAATTAGTCTGGGCAGCCGAAACCTTCAGACTTTGGCACACAAGTAGGCATCGACTGGAAGAGTTTTCTGCCAAGTCTGTGTCCGATTTGGAGCCCAAATGAGGAGCCACGGTACGATCGCAAGTGTATACAACATTGCTGGTGAACTAGTAATGTGCAAGAGAAGCCAACAAAACAGACGTGAACAAATAGACTCGCACATGGAAAGAAAGGGCTTCCCTCTAAAGAATCTTAACCTGCACGCATCTGGAGAAGGCAGCAGGAGAGGCAAAGTGTGCGATATTTGTGCAGAAATACCCGAAGGAAAGATGTGCTGGGCTCTCCCCACCTCGCCCCCTGCCAGGCCTGAGTTATGCTCAATTTGGTTTGCTTTGGCCTTTCTTATTTCTTTTTTTTTCCCCCGTGTTTATTTATTTATTTATTGAGAGAGAGAGAGAGAGAGAGTGAGAGCACGCCGGGGGAGGGGCAGAGAGAAAGGGAGAGAGAGAATCCCGAGCAGGCTCCGCACTCAGCACAGAGCCCGATGCAGGGCTCAAACTCACGAACTGTGAGATCGTGACCGGGGCCGAAACCGAGAGTCGGGTGCTTCGCCATCTGAGCCACCCAGGCGCCCCTGGCCTTTCTTCTTTCTCAAAAGTGAGTCCAGCTGTCCCCGACTTTTTGAAAGGTCACGTGATGCCGCTTCCTTTTTATGAAAGATCTAATGAATACCTAAAGAAATCTGGAGGGGATTTTTGCTCTTACAAAAAAAACCCAAAAGGCAAAAGTGGAAAGAGCATGGCGTTCGTTTTGCAGCGAGCTGTTAAAGGGGCAGCGCTCTTCTCTAGCAGCAAGTGTGGCCCCTCCAAGCTCCTTCCTGGGGAACGACCCTCAGCATCTTAGCATCCAGCCCCCAGGGCTCTGACCCGTGTCTGGGAGCATCTGTGTTTCATCTCCATTTATCTTGTGCATCTGTTAGCAGGACATGTCCTAAGGTATCAGAAAAGCCTAAGAGAGGCGATTTGGGGGGTGGGGGTGGGGGGCGGTCTGGAAATGCTTAAAATTTTTCCATCTAAATTAATGGCAACTGCTTCTTTGTTTACACTATTTCGGCTTTTCGAAGGCGCTACTTTCCAATAGGGGGAGAAACCTCTAGGACGTACGTGTTAATTTATTCCTTGAGGGTGGTCTGCTCAAGGAACCAGCAGAAATTCACGCAAAGGCAACCCCTCCCGACAGCAAACACTTCGGGAAAGGCTACGTTAAGTTACCGTGGCCCCCGGTGCTGAGAATTAGAAACGAACATGTTGCTTCTGGATGGGTCCAGTGGAGGGAGAATCAAATCCCGGCCTTGCCTTTGAGTCACAAGCGTATCAGAGCCTGCCTGAGGTCATTACTCCCGAGCTGACCGCCTTGTAACTAAGAAGATGCTACAGGCGAGCGGGGCCTGTCGTGTTCCATCTACTGCCCGGGCCTCAGCCTGTGTCTGCAGGTGTTTCTCTGTATTGAATCTCCCTGGGGAATCCTTGGCTTCACAGCAAAAGCTGGCTGAAGTGAAAGTGATTTGATTTGGATCCTATTACAGGCACTTTACCTCTTCTATTTCCGTGATAATAGCAGATTGGAGTCGATTATTGTACTGGGAGGGAAGTTAATGCGATGTCGAGAAACACTGGCAAAACTGGCCCAGGGAGAGAGGGATGGATGAAAAGTTTAGCGCGGATTGAAAACCGGGGAGCAGGCCAGCGCAGCCACTGGTTAGGCAGCCACCCCGCGTCGGGGCGGTGTTTTCCGAAGGGTCGGGGTCATTTCCCTGGCCGCTGGGGAAGGGACACAGATCGCTCTGGCCACGCAGCGTCGATGAACCAACCACTCTGCCCTTCGAATCCCTTGCCCTTCCTCTGCACTGCCTGTCGGTTCAGGGGCTGCAGGGATCCCAGCCCGGGTGGCCACCAGTCCTTTTCCTGTGAGGGCAGAAGGGTGCCCGCCTTCCACAACTCACCTTGATGATCACACAAACCACAAAGAAATATGGACTTACCTTAGCAGAACTGCGTGATGTTTGTCCACAAAGAGAGGGTGCACGCTCCACAGCTATGCCACATGGATACGCAGAACGTGATTCAGAGGACGGTAGAGCCAGGTGGCAAGCAGAATCTTTTTTACCTTTGCTTTGGTCGTGTTTTCCTTTGAAATACGATCTACAGAAAGAAGAGCACACGTGTCAGAGGCATTGAAGCTACACATACCCGGATCAACAAACAGGAGTACACAAGCCCTCAAGCAGGCGGCCTCCTCCTTCCCGCCTCCACCACCAAAGTTCGTCTCTGTTTGACGTCAGACAACACGGGCTGTAGTTCGTTCTTTTCCAAACACCGGCGGAATCATACATTCCACGGTCTTTTGTGTGTCTAGCTTCCTGCACATACGGCTGTCTCTGCAAGATTCACATATATCGTGGCACGTAACTGCGGGGTTGTTGGTTCCCTTTGTTTACGGCGTTCAGATGACAGTATTCGTGCGCCACCCTTTGTCATCGGTTCTAATGTTTTGGGCGTCTGGATAGTATCCAATTTCTGGTCATTGCAAATAGGGTTGTCTTTGGGCAACCATGAGGAAGCATTTCTAGAGGGTATGTTCTTAGAAGCGCCATTACTCTGTCCCAGAGGGTCGCCATGCACCCAGCTTTGGCAGCTACGGCCGGGAGGTTTACCCAAGTAGCAGTTTTGTTTTTTTTTTTCATTTTTTTTTTAACGTTTATTTATTTTTGAGACAGAGAGAGACAAAGCATGAACAGGGGAGGGTCAGAGAGAGGGAGACACAGAATCTGAAACAGGCTCCAGGCTCTGAGCTGTCAGCACAGAGCCCGACGTGGGGCTCGAACTCACGGACCATGAGATCATGACCTGGGCCGAAGTCGGCCACTTAACCGACTGAGCCACCCAGGCGCCCCCCAAGTAGCAGTTTTAATGGCCGTGGTCGCTCCACATCGTCACCAGTATTTGATATGTCCTTTTTATAATTTTTTTCTACTTACACTTGTGGCAGAAGACTTTATCTCACGCGGCATTAGTTTCCATTTACCCAAGAGCTCAACATCTGTGTAACTTTTTAACGTACGTATTAGGTATTTGGTTGTCCTCTTTTGTTAAATATGTGTTCAGCTAATGTGCCAATCTTTCACATTGGGTTGATTCTCCTCTTGATGTGCTCAGAGTTCCACATATATTCTAGGTATGAGTTTTTGTGGAATACATATATTGTAAACATCTTACACTGTTCGGGGTTCATTTTATTCACTTTCTGGTGGCCCTTGATGAATAGATCTTCTTGATGTCAATATAATCCGATTTATCAGGTTTTTCCTTTATGGTTACATTCCATATTCTGTTTAAGAAACTCTGCCTGTTGCGGGGCACCTGGCTGGCTCAGTCTATTGACTGCCTGACTTTGGCTTAGGTCATGATCTCAAGGTTTGAGCCCCGCATCGCGCTCTGTGCTAACAGCTCAGAGCCTGGAGCTACTTCAGATTCTATGTCCCTCTCTCTGCCTCTCCCCCACTCACGCTCTCTCTCTCAAAAATAAATAAAATTTAGAAAAAAAAATTTTAAAAAGAAAAAACTCTGCCTGTTCTAAACAATCATATTTCTTGTTTTTTACTTATTTATTTATTTATTTGGGAGAGACAGAGACAGCACAACCGGGAAAGGGTCAGAGAGAGAGAATCCCAAGCAGGCTCTGCACTCTGGGCTTGAACTCACAAAACCGGGAAATCATGACCTAAGCCAAAAACCAAGAATCAGATGCTTAATCGACTGAGCCACCCAAGCCCCCCCCCCCACAAAGACCCTATTTCTAAACAAACTATCTCATAGCAATAACTAAAGTGAATTTTATTGTTTCTGTCCTATTTTTGGCTGATGACTCCAACACAAATCAGTTTCATTAGGCCCGCCTAAACCTTCGCAGATTTCCTGCACAAAAACACACACCCATTTCAAGCATCTTGAAAGGAAATATACCAAAGAATAGCCACATTGGGACAAGCTGAGAAAAGACAGAAGTGAGGAGGTGGGCTCTTGTTTTCACCTCTGGGCCAGCTTCACAGCAAATTACAGAGTTAGATTTGCAGGTGTATATGGCAGCTGTTAATATTCAACCCTCTCCCTTCCAAAAGGGGGAATAAGGGCAGCAATGATCCCACTGAGCCATTATAGGAATTAAATGAGAAATTGCATAGTGCTTTGCCCAGCATCCGGCTTAAGTAAACTCAATAACTTTTGGGTATTGTAATTAACATTAATGATAATATATGTAGCTAGTGCCTTTTAATTTGCAAAGTAAACGAATTTCATTGGAAGCTCGGAAGAGTCCTGTGAAGGAGGTAGTTATTTTGTTTTGTTTAGCCTCTCTGGCATCTTATGGACTACATTAAACCAGTATTTCTTGGTTCCCTACAATGTGTCAGGCACTGTTCTAAGCACTGAGGATACAGCAGACAACAGATAGATAAAAGTCCCTGTTTGCCTGGAAATTTTCTTCCAGCGGGGAAAGACAGAAATGATACAATAAAAAAGAAGAGTGCTATATGTAGGAAGGAGGCCAGTGCTCTCGAGAAAACTAAAGCAGGGAAGATGCAGGATGATGAAGAAGGGATTTCAGTGTTAACCCAGCAGAGGAAGGACCGGCAAGAAACTTGAGCAGAAACAGAGCACGAGTGAAGGAATATCAATATGTGGGCAGGATGGAAGGACGTGAGGGATAAGGTCCAGGAGGTCAAAAGGGAGTAGACTAGGCATGCATGGGAGGCCACAGGGTAGATTCTGGGCTTTCACTTGGGCGGTAGTCTTGGAGGGAAGGAATGTTTTGGAAGAATAACTCTGGCTGTTGTGTTGAGAAATGGCTGTGGAGTGCCTACTCCAAGAGATCAATGAGGGGACAACTATCATAAGCTAGGTGACAATGGATGGCACGGCGGTGAGATAGAGGGCTGTATTCTCGAGGTACTAACACCAGGATTTACCGAGTTACAGGAGGTGGGATGTGAGAGAGGAAGACTGTCTCAGACAAAACTGCAAGAATCTGGACCTGAGTTAACCAGAAGGACAGAACCCCCGCTGAGATAGGGGAGAGTGTGGAAGAAGGGGGTTGGGAGGAAAGTGCAAGGGTCCAGACTTCCGGTATTGCTGCGGCCCCGTGATGCCTGCAATTGTTTCCAGAGTTTTACTTTCCAAACGCCAGTGTTCAAGACTTTCCTTCTACCCTCTGGTGTCCTTGGTTTACACATCCAAACCCGCCATTGTCTCTTTCATGTCTCTTTCTTTGTAGCAAAAGCTACATCCTACGTAAAAGATGACTGTTTCTCTTGAACCTGCCAGAATTATTGAGTTCTTTTGTTTGTCCGCTTGTGAATGTGAGAATGCATGAAATGCCACCTGATATATATGAATAATGGCAGCTTAGAGAGGGGAGAATGCATGCAGAAAATCACTAATATCCGTGAACTGGACTATTGGATAAAATGCCCCCACAGTGATAAAATCCAAGTTGATTATAATGTTCTTTTTTCTGTGTTTCTTTCTTTCTTTCTTTTGAGAAAGAGAGAGATGGAGAGACAGCAGGGGAGGGGCAGAGAGAGAGAGAGGGAGACAGAGAATCCAGACAGGCTCTGCAGCTGTCAGTGCAGAGCCCGATGCAGGGCTGGAACCCATGAACCATGAGATCATGACCTGCGCTGAAACCAAGAATCAGACCTTTAACTGACTGAGCCACCCAGATACCCCGGTGCTTTTTTTTTTAACGTTTGTGTATTTATTTTGAAGAGGGGAGGGGCAGAGAAAGGGAGGGAGAGAAAATCCAAGCAGCCTCCACACTCAGAGCCTGATACGGGGTTTGATCACACAACTGTGAGATCATGACTTCAGCCAAAATGAAGAGCCAGATGTTTAACCGACTGAGCCATGCAGGTGCCCCAAATGCTTCTTTTTAAAAAAAAAAAATTTTTTTTAATGTTTGTTTACTTTTGAGAGGTAGAGAGACACAGACCGTAAGCGGGGGAGGGGCAGAGGGAGACAGGGAGACACAGAATCGGAAGCGGGTTCCAGGCTCAGAGCTGTCATCACAGAGCCCGATGCAGGGCTCGAACTCATGAACCGTGAGATCATGAACTGAGCCGAAGTCCGATGCCTAACCGACCGAGCCACCCAGGCGCCTCCCCAAATGGTTCTTAATTGTAGTTGCTGTCCCCCATCTACCTACACAGGGAAAAATGTAAATGGCAGGATGTTCCATTCATTTAAAGTACCATGACTCAGTGTTTGTAAAGCTAGATGGTTTCGTCTCCTTCTGCAGATGCATAGTCTAGTTAATGTCAAGTGTCTTAATTCAACAATGTCTGTGAAAATGTGTCAAGGTAGTGTACAGATGCTGCTCTGATGCAGTCACCTTTTAAATCTTTTCCATGACTGGCGTTGGATAAACAATGATGTATTGCCATTCAGTCCACGCACATGTGAGTGTCCCCTAGTGGGTTATTGCCCTACATGACTTTCTTTGCTAGGTGTAGTATACTTGAAGACGGACAGTGTGACACAGGCTATCTGGACCCTCATTAATCCCCGTCCCTGTCCTCATCCTCCTACGGGACATGGGGGCACGAGAAGA
Organism: Panthera tigris; assembly: GCF_018350195.1. NCBI lineage: Eukaryota > Metazoa > Chordata > Mammalia > Carnivora > Felidae > Panthera > Panthera tigris. The sequence goes on along the minus strand of NC_056665.1, from coordinate 15,850,784 downwards.
CTACATTTTCCAGCCTCCTTGCAGTTAGGTCGGGTCATAAGGCAGGATGCTGGCCAGTGGAATTGGAAAAAATAAGTGTTGTGCACCACTTTGTACTTTCACTCAAGTCACCCTCGTAACATAAATTGAACCATTATTTTTTTAACGAGACCGTATGAGTAGTTGGATATACCAATCCTCATCCTTAAGGGGCTCTGGCTCCCGCGTAGACAGACACACGTCATAACTATAGGCAGACATTGCCCAGGGCTCTAGCGGTCTTGTGCATGGAGAGCTACAGCACCCTGGGAGAGCAATGACTTCTTTTCCTTTCTCATCTCAGAATTGGAAAAGAACAGTTACAGAAAAAAATCACACCACGGAAGAATTCAGCAGGCGGAAATAAAGAGAAAGTGCACTTGGGGCAGAGAAATGGATGTGTGGACATTTAGAATAAGGGTGGGGCGCCTGGGTGGCTCAGTCGGTTGAGCACCTGACTCTTGATCTCGGCTCAGGTCATGATCTTGCGGTTCGCGGGATCGAGCCCCGAGTTGGGCTCTGCGCGGACAGCACGGAGCCTGCTCGGGATTCTCTCTCTCCCTCTCTCTGTGTCCTACCCTGCTCACACTTTCTCCCTCTCTCTCCCTCGAAAAACAAATAAATAAACTTCAACATAATGGTGGGTGGCTTGAGATGAAGCCAACCTAGGGAATTAGGAGTGCTCATTATGAAGTTGTTTTCTCTTTGCTTCAAATTCACCTTCCAGTATTCTGCTCTGTGAGAAGACGGAGTAGACAGTTTGTTTCCCCTTCGTCAGCTGACTTCCTATTAGGTTTTGATCATGGGACACTAGGGGGAGACAAGGGGGCAGGAGAAGTAGAGAAGAACCCTCCCCTCTTCCCGTTCTTGTCAGGGTTCTCCCAGCAGTGACCTTTCACCATGACGGCACCGCCTCATTCAAGGCCCAGCTATTTTCTGCACAGCCAGAACCCGCCACACCTTAGGGGCGCCAACCCCCAAGTGAGGAGCCCTGTCTTCTCAGAAGGGTACTTCCCAGTTCTGTGGCATCTCCTATGCCAACGTCATCCTTTTCCCTTTCTTCCCTGCCCTCTGGGTGACAGTATCCTCCTTCGGTTAGTATCTCTGTGCTGCTTCACGTTTCCTTTACACCAGCCTCCCAATACCTATGCAACGGATATTAAATTCTGTCCGTTGGCATATCTAGCCGAGCTGTTGTTTTCCTGACCGGATCCTAGGTGTGGCAGGTGGTGATGTGTAAAGCATCTGAAACGTCAGGTCTACCGTGAAGGTGAGGCAAAGGGTTGAGGGCAGAGAGATCTTGAGTCAGAGTGGGTGTGGTCAAGTAGGGGGTATGCTCAAGCGAAGGCCACGGTTAAGAAAGGAAAGAGTAGGGCTAGACGTTCCATATGGGGTTTATGACCTGGGAGAAAAGCTAGCTGGATTCATTCAGTATCCTACCAACAACGGCAAACGTAAGAGAACGGAGACGAGAGAAGCAAAGTGAGGTGCCCACTAGCTTGATAGAGTTGGAATTGCGTGCAGAAGGCATGCCTGGTTTTAGATGGCAGAGGCAGGCGATCACTCAGTGGGTCTTTATTTCTGCTGAGATGCTGTGGCTTCCAATAAGGTCCCTAGAGGAGGGAACAATGGCCAGGAAGGGAAAAGGGAGTCAGGGAAGGGACAGGGACAGAGCACAGACTCACTCAAGGCCAATTTATCATTAGGAGACCATTAAAAGGACAAGTTGGCAAATGCCTATGTAGGGCTCTGCTACAAGCCTGGGATAATGAATGGCTAAGGATGACTCCATGGGACTTCTGAAAATTAATTCAGCTGTCAAGGAAGAGGCAGGATGATGTAAGCCACAGGAGTGAGGTAATTTATGAGATTTTGGAGAATTTTTAGTTTGATTTTTCAGTAATATCTGTAAGAAGGTCAAGGACAGAAACTCTATACCTGTGATTTTTTAAATTAAATTGTTTCTTAAAAAGGCAGTTGGCTATGGTTGTTATAAATCAGCTGAATAGCATATTGGCATGATGTAGGGCATCGCCGTTCTGGTCATATAAATACACTTACTGAAATCCATGCTTAAATTCTGACCAGACGCTATAGAATATGGTTGTACTGCAGTTAAAACACCGCTCAGTGAGAAGCTTTTTTCAAATTCGATCACTGACTTTTTACCCCCCATTTTATAGAATATCTACGCATCATCAATGCACAAGATATCGTGATAACTTTATGGACATTGCATTCTAATAAGGATAGAAGGAAATGACTGGCCAAGTTGATGCATTTTTAAACATTCAGTAAAGTAAATGTTATAAACAGCAAAGTGAAAAGGCATATGAGGGCCATCCGGGTGGCTCAGTCAGTTAAGCGCCCAACTTAACTCAGGTCATGATCTCATGGTTCGTGGGTTTGGGCCCCACATCGGGCTCTGTGCTGACAGCTCAGAGCCTAGAGCCTGCTTTAGATTCTGTGTCTCCTTCTATCTGCCCCTCACCGGCTCACATTCTCTCTCTCTCTCTCTCTCTCTCAACAATAAACTCTAAAAAAATTTGTTTAATAAAAATAAAAAAAGAAAAGACATATGACAACCCTAGAAAAATATGTTCAGTATGAGAAATTGTTAACAATGGTTACTTCCTGGAATCAGGGGTGAGATGAAGGGAGAGAAAGGAATATCTGTTTCAAAATCCATCCCTCGGGGTCACAGGATCGAGCCCCACATTGGGCTTCACACTGAGTATGGAGCCTGCTTGAGATTCTCTCTGTCCCTATGCCCCTCTCTTCCAATCACACTCTCTCCCCAAAAAAGAAAGAAAGAAAGAAAGAAAGAAAGAAAGAAAGAAAGAAAAGAATCCATCCCTCTGTATTGTTTCAATTTTCAACACAAATCTGTCTTACTTTTCTAATTTAAAAATATTACTAGGCAGTTTGAGAGAAATGGTAACAAATATATGTAAAAAAAAAATGTATCATGGGATTTCCAAGAAGGCATACTGCTTTTTGCTTTGAGTACTAGGAACACTTTTACGGAATAGACAGCATTCAGTCTGTGTTTTGCAGAATGGACACAGTTAGATAGTCAAGTATATAGCAAATAAATGTCTCTTTTAAGTATATGGCAAATGAAAGTGCAGAAGGTGGGAACTTCATGATGAGCAAGGTTCATGAGACCAGACAGATATATGGCGTTTAGAAGACATGGGTTGTGCGTGGTAGGAATAGTTCCAGTGGGGCTAGAAGAGCCTATTATAGAATCCTGACTGTGCAGGTCCTGACTCCCAGAACGTATCAGTTAGGAGAGAATTTTCGTTTTCCAGGCGAGGGCTGCAGCTGCTGTAACTAGGGTGCAATAGTGGATATGTTTCTTTTTTTTTTTTTTTTTTTTTTTTTTTTAAATTTTTTTCAACGTTTTTTATTTATTTTTGGGACAGAGAGAGACAGAGCATGAACGGGGGAGGGGCAGAGAGAGAGGGAGACACAGAATCGGAAACAGGCTCCAGGCTCCGAGCCATCAGCCCAGAGCCTGACGCGGGGCTCGAACTCACGGACCGCGAGATCGTGACCTGGCTGAAGTCGGACGCTTAACCGACTGCGCCACCCAGGCGCCCCAATAGTGGATATGTTTCAAAGGATCCAGGAGGTATATTTGCTGACAAACTGGACACAGGCTATAAAGAAAGAGGGGAGTCAAGAATAACTCCAAATTATTTGCTTCAAAACAGCTAGATAAAGGTTGATGCTATTTATTGAAAAGAGGATCATTGAGAGCGAAGCATATTACCCAGTAGACATCAAAGGGTCCGTCCTGGAAACGTTAAGTTTGAAGCAGCTGTCGGAGCGGGACGTAAGATGCTACCTAGACATTTGGCTTCCAGCTGGCACCAAAGAAGTTCAAGACTGGAGGAAGAATTTGAAAAATCATCAGCTCATACACGGTGTTGAAGACATGGCCGCCAGCTAAGGAGAGAGAATTTGGGTTCGGTGAGGTTCTGCAGTCACGTGAGGAACTGGAATTCACAGACCCATACTGAGGTACAGGTGACCTCAGAGAAGAATCCAGTTTGAGAAGGATGGGTTTTTAAAATTTTTTTTTAAGGTTTATTTATTTTTGAGACAGAGAGAGACAGAGCATGAACAGGGGAGGGGCAGAGGGTGAGGGAGACACAGAATCGGAAGCAGGCTCCAGGCTCTGAGCCATCAGCCCAGAGCCCGACGCGGGGCTCGAACTCACGGACCGCGAGATCGTGACCTGAGCCGAAGTCGGACGCTCAACCGACTGAGCCACCCAGGCGCCCCAAGAAGGATGTTTTTTTTTTTTTTTTATTTTTTATTTTTTTTAACGTTTATTTATTTTTGAGACAGAGAGAGAGAGCATGAACAGGGGAGGGGCAGAGAGAGAGGGAGACACAGAATCTGAAACAGGCTCCAGGCTCTGAGCTGTCAGCACAGAGCCCGACGCGGGGCTTGAACTCACGGACCGTGAGATCATGACCTGAGCTGAAGTCGGACGCTTAACCGACCAAGCCACCCAGGCGCCCCAAGAAGGATGTTTTTAAAAAAGAGAGAAACGCCCTAAGCTAGTAACAATTAAAATAGCCTAGTGGTATATGTGGCACGGATATAAAAGTTGAGTGTCTTAAGTATTAAATAACTAGGCCAAAGTCTGACAGCCAGGTCTCAAACCCAGATCGCTGTGACTCCAAATCTTAAGTCCTTTTCACTACAGGCAGTAGCCTGAAACTTTCCTGCAGACACAAGAAAGCTACCAGACAAGGGAAGACACTAATGGGACCTAAGAAGAGACAAATATAAGAGAAAGGCTGAGATAGAAATTTGACCCAAACGCATGACTCCAATAGTCTAAAGCAAAAGAATCATTAATGAGTCTCTTAGTGAAATAACCTTGGGGTTTAAAGAGAATGATACTTGAAATGTTATAAACCTGTCTAAGGTAACTTCTAGATAGCTTCTTTCTAGACTGTTCCAAATCGTAATGAGTTGTCCCCATAAGTTCTTTGTTTTCAGAGTGCCGATTACCCCCTTTGGTGCACCATACTAAAAGTGAAATCACTCAACTACCAAGGGATAGGGCAATTTCAAACTCTTTATCTTTCCTTATGACATACGAAGATAAATATGAAAGTACCAAAATGTAAATATAAATAAGTAATCTAAAATTAGTTGTATATACAAGAATCGGCCCCAGATGGATTAAACATTCAAATGCCAGAAACAGAGAATTCTAATTTCAGCTCGGAGAAGGAGAGAGCTAAAAAACAGAAGCTCTTACCCTTGTGACAGGAAAACCCAGTATGGAGAAAATTAACAACTTTTCAAGAATCCATTTGATAACCGAGTTCACAGAACAAATGGCCCTTCCAAATCTGGAAAGAGACACTCCTTCAGGGACATGCCAATGTGAAGCCGAACAATGGCAACTCCTTAAGGTGAAGCAGAACAAAAACAAAAACGAAAACAAAAACAAAACAAAACAAAAATGGAAAAAATCTAAAGTGGGGGGACGGATTTTGATGAAGAAAGATAATGGAACGTTTTTGAAAAGTCTCCCCTAAATAACAGCAAGGGAAAAACCATCACTGTATAAGGTGGAAACCAGAGAACGTCTTGACTGAGTGACAGATATTATCTGTATACAGACGTGGCATGTTGAGAGCACATCTCTTCTGTAATATTCTGAATTAAAATGCATAACCTGAGCCTGACCATGAGAAAACATCACACAAATCCCAAATGCAAAATATTCTACTCAACAAAACGCCATTGTCGTATTAGCGTAAGAAGAATTCAACTATAAATAATAATTTTATTAAGTATACTTTTGCCCTTTAGTATGGATAGGATAAAGTTAAATTTAATTCAGTCACCACTCACATGAAGGAAGAGAATGTAGCTTTATAAAATCGGAATTCTTAAAATTTTACGAAAAATTTCACGGTATTGTGCAACATAACAAATCAAACCAACTTAAATGTAGTGAAGGGAAAAAATCAAATTGAGACCATCTGATTTAGAAGAACCCCTTTAGTCTCATCTTGTGAGTGTTGGTCAGTTAACAATAGCATACTTTTTTTTTGTCCATTATCTTGTTTATTTTTATTTTTTTTCAAATGCAGAAGGGGTGTCCTTGGGAGAGCTGGGGTTAAAAAATCACGTGGCAAATCCTCATTTCAACTAGCAGAAGAAAAGAAGACGGGCACAGCACAAATCACTATGTACAATTTATGGAAGAGGTAAAGGTAATTTAATATTATTATGAAAAAATACCTGTATAATGGAATCATTTGGACTATTACAGCAGGTCTAGAGATATAAAATAATGTGAAGAGAAAGTGATCTATTGTTGCAACCTTACATTACGGAGATATTACCATGCCCCAGCCAATCATTTTTGGTCTCGCTAAATGTTAATAATGAATTAGAGATAATATAGTCATTAATCGCAATATAGAAATAACCATAACAAAAATTACTAAAAAAGTAAAAAGCAACTATGAAGTGGATTTATTAAAAATAGGACATTTCTAGGTATTTCTGTGCTACTTTGTAATTCACTGGCTACTCCTCTGAATTTGGAGCTTTATTCTAAACATGTTTGCTTTGAGGGGTGCCTGGGTGGCTCGGTCGGTTAAGGGTCCGACTTCAGCTCAGGTCATGATCTCGCGGTCCGTGAGTTCGAGCCCCGCGTCGGGCTCTATGCTGACAGCTCAGAGCCTGGAGCCTGTTTCAGATTCTGTGTCTCCTCTCTCTGACCCTACCCCATTCATGCTCTGTCTCTGTCTCAAAAATAAATAAATGTTAAAAAAAAAAAAATTAAAAAAAAAAGATTTAATTTTTTTTTTTTAACGTTTATTTTTGAGACAGAGAGACAGAGCATGAATGGGGGAGGGTCAGAGAGAGAGGGAGACACAGAATCTGAAACAGGCTCCAAGCTCTGAGTGGTCAGGCCAGAGCCCGACGCGGGGCTCGAACTCACAGACCGCGAGATCATGACTTGAGCCGAAGTCGGACGCCTAACCGACCGAGCCACCCAAGCGCCCCCCCCCCCAAAAAAAAAGATTTAAACATGTTTGCTTTGGGGTCTCTACTAGCAGAGTTATGCATCTAAGGTACTAATTGCCCTAAATTCTGTTGATATCATTTTTTCCCCTAAACCACTATTCTTTAGAAAATTTAAGTGACTAATCTTTTCTAAGGGCTCTACGTATATATTTAAGTATATATGCAAATGTTTTCATGCACACATATTTATACAATGTTTTGAAATGTAGAGAGGCCTTATCAACATCACTGGCTTTCCCTGAGACATACATCTATTTTTCAGACTCTGAGAATATTTTATAATAGCTCCTTCTTTCGGTCATTAGCTGATACGTTTAAAAATGCAGCTTTGCCATTTGAAATGCTGCGTAATTTACAGTAACCTGGGAGCAGAGTGGATTTGCCCTTGGTGGTGCTGATTGCCCCACTTCCGAATATAAGTGCACGTCAACAAGGAAGCCTGGGCAGGATTGCTGGCATTCTCTTCCCTTCCTCTGAGGCAAAGAAGATTCCAGAGCTCCGCAGGAGGTCCCAGAGAGGTCTGGCTCCTCATGTTGTTATGGGAACTGTGTCTTACAAAAGAAACCCAGAAGTGACAGCTTCTGAATTCAAAGGCAGGCAAATAATGCTGTTTGCCAGCCAGGTATAGAAATTTGCGTACCGCCTTCCTTGCAATCGATGTTAGCAGAGGTGAGAAGTACTTATTTTCCCTGAAGAAAAAGTGGAAGTCCCCGTTGAAAGTCAAAATGGTGCCGTTTCCTTCCTCCCTACACACAACCGTGAATGAATTATTTATTGCAACGGCAGGGTTGTAATGTACCAGGGATTTGCTCAGAAGGGTGTTAGGTGCTTGGAGAAATGCAACAGAGACGCACCAGGTTCTCTCATCAGCTCAGCTTCAGGCTCACTTTCTTGAGGTTCTTGAATACCTCTCCTCGCCCCCTTCTCTGCCCTGTTTCCCGGGTTCCTCTTCACCTGTGGAAAATCTCTGCTGGCCCATTCCTTGCGCTCACTTTATGCCTTCCTTCACCGCTGTCCTCAGAACCAACTCTTTTTTTCCCCGTTTTAATGAGATACAATTTATGTACAGCATTGTACGAGTCTGCCGTGTGTGGGATAATGATTGGAGTTACATAGTATGTCATGCCATCGTAACCAAAGTAATTTCACTTAACCTCCGTATCTCAAATAAACATAGATTTTTTGTTGTTGTTGTTTCTTGTATAAGAGGTCTTACAGTCTACTCTTTCTCTTTTTTTAATGTTTATTTTTGAGAGGGAGAGTGAGAGACAGAGAGCAAGCAAGCGGGGTGGGGCAGGGAGAGGGGGGACATAGGACCCAAAGCAGGCTCCGCACTGACAGCAGAGAGCCCAACGTGGGGCTGGAACTCACAAACCCACAAACCCACAAACCCACGAACCACAAGATGAGGACCCGAGCCACAGTCGGGTTCCCAACTGACTGAGCCACCCACGCGCTCCCAGGATCTGCTCCTTTTAACAATTTCCCTCTATGCCACACGACAGTGTTCATTATAATCAACACTGTTACACTTTACATCCCTAGCGCTTATTTGCCTTAGGACCAGAGTTTTGCTCTCTTTGACCTTTGTCCACGCCCTACCTCTTGCAACTACAAATCTGATCTCCCGTTCTATGAGTTGGAAATCCCAGCTTTTTTGTTGTTGTTTTTATACAGAGCTTTTGACAGCAGAAAGGAAACAAGATTTATTTCAATTTTTATTATTTATTTGTTATTAGTATTATTATTTTTTTTAACCGTAGACCAGCTCAGACGACAACCTGCTCCTCTTGTGAGTCTCTCCTAATCAACTTCTTTATCTCATTTGGATGAAAATTTTCCTGATGTGACCAAGTTTGCTTCCTGTAGAGCATCGCGGCTTTGTTTCTATCCAAATCTAATGTTTACAGTTTTGAAAAGGATGGATTTGCTGTGTTAGGTCAGGCAATAATGTTTCATTCAGGGAATGCATGGATAGAAATTGAAGTCATTAATAAGCAATGACTTGCCTTTGAAACAATAGAAATTTACAGCCGACTTCAAATACCAGTAGAGGATCAGCAAGGTTGTTCATATTTATATGATGCCATCCATTCATACCTCTTCCATAATAAAACTGACAATTAGGATTCATAGCATCGTGGCGCCTGGGTGGCTCAGTCGGTTAAGCGTCCGACTTCCGCTCAGGTCACGATCTCATGGTTCGTGGGTTCGAGCCCCCGCGTCGGGCTCTGTGCTGACAGCTGGGAGCCTGGAGCCTGCTTCGGATTTTGTGTGTGTGTCTCTCTCTGCCCCTCCCCTGCTCATGCTCTGATTCTCAAAAATAAATGAATGTAATAAAAAAAAATTTAAAAAAGGATTCATAGCATCAAATACCAAAATCTGACATTTCTTCAACTAAGTCCAGGTAAACAGAGACTTTTCACCGATAACGCTCTCCGTGTGTATATCCTCACTCTTATCTGCTGCCATGAGTATGACCCTTCTTTATAGTCAGAACTATTGAAGGGTTCTAGCAGCAGGTCTGGCCCTAGCTTATTTCTGGGCTAATAGTAACTCCCACACTTATTTATTCAAACCTTTTTACATGAGCTTCTACTATATACCAGACAATGTGTAAGTCACACTACAACGGTGAACATCTCTGTTTCTCACGGAGCTTGCATTCTGATGGGGAAAAAAACATAAAGGACATTAAAAAAACAAACAAACAAGGGAAAACGTTTATATGCATTCCCCAAAATGACCACTGCTTGTGCTGTGAAGGAAATAAAACAAGCAATGCGAGCAACAAAGAAAGTGCAGTAGCTAGTTTAGATGTGGAAGCCAGGAAAAGTCTCTACAGATTGCTTTGGCTTCCACGCGGGGAAATATAAATGAGCATGTCCGGAAGCCTAACGAGCAGAACTACTGTAATAGTCCAAGCAATATATCTTGGTGGCCTGATCAGGGGAACAGAGGTGGCAATGAGAAACAGTTACGTTATGGACAAACGTCTACCAAAGAGCCAGAAGGTTTTCTCACTGGTTGAATGTGGGAGAGAAAGAGAAGTCAAGGAAAATGTCGAGGTTTCCCCTGCCAGAGGAACTCAAGCATAGTGGGGCGGAGAAGGTTGTGAGAACTTTGGGACGTTGGGGGTACAAAGCAAGGGTTCCCAGTTGGGCGTGCAAGCGTGGGGTGTCAGTTAGAGAAGTGGGTAGACTTGAGGTATAGGTCAGAGTTGGTAATTACTGAAATGTGGAGCCTGAGGGAGGGGGGAAGGGAAGACAACACCAGCTTCCGCCTTCGTGAGCTGGGTGAAGGAAGGTGCCATTCGCTGAAGGAAGAGGAGATCTGGGCCAAGGGCAGGCGGGGCCAGCTCCGTTTGTCATTTAATGGGGTTGAGATATATGTGATTTTCAGAAGAGGTTCAAAGGTCAGATGGATAGGACCTGAAACCCTGACGGACGTCAAGTCCAGAAATAGCGGATTTGGGTACCAGGAACGTGTAGATGGTCTCTACAGTCCTGAGAATGGAGGCGACCCTCTTTGTCCTTATGGCCAAATTCCCTAAGAATATTGTACATACTCAGTTTCCGTTTGCTACCCTTCCACTTGTCCCTCCCTCTACCGTGTGAATATGCCTTCACTTGGCAAAAGGGATCTTTCTTGGCCACAGTGGCCACAGCACTGGTAAATGCAGTGGATGATTCTTCGTGCTCATGTTGACTTCTCAGAGCATTTTATACTCTTAATCACTCCTTCCCCTTCCTTTGGTTTTCATGACACAACATTCTTCCGATTCTCCTACTTCTCTTGAGGCACCTGCACGGTGTTTTTTGTGGATTAATGCACATCCACCTAGTCTTTAATGTTTGAAGTCACTCATCTTGGCTGTTTTTCAGGTCACTCTATAAGAAATACAGCCCCTGAAAGATCTCAGCTAAGTCCAGGGCTTCCATTATTAGAGCATCAAATGCCAACAACTCACAGTATTCTATGTGCATCCAGATATTGTCCAATATCTTTAAATCCAGACATCCCGTCTCCTCTCTTTAGCGTCTGTTTGAATGGCCCAATGCCACTCAAACTTGATGTACTCAAAATTCAGCCTTTCTCAGTGTTGCCTAATTTAATGAATGACCCTGGAATGTGTTCAATTGTAGAATTGTCCTTGACTTCTCCACCCCTCACCTCCAGAACTAGCCAAGCCATTACCCAATCCTTTCAACTTCACCTGCAAAATATTTCTTGAGTCTATCTACTTTTTTCATGATCTCTACTACCATCTCCAAGCTGGCACTCTCTCTTTCTGGCAGTACTTGGCTCCCAGAGTCCATTATTCCCACAGCAGTCCAAATAATCTTTTCAAAGAACAAATCTGATTCTATTCTATCTCTGCTTGGCGCTGTGGAAAGGTTTCCCACCAGTCTTAAGGGAAGAACAAAATCTTCATGGTAGCACCACATGGTCTGGTCACTGGTTAGCTTGCTAACTGGGTCCTACGTCTCCATCCTGGTCATTCTCTCTCCGCCTGCCCCATTGGCTCCTTCCAGACTTCTTGTAAGCTACTCTTCTTCCCACCATCAGGATTTTACACATGCTCATCCTTCTTTCTCTAACCCTTCCTCTCATCCCATCTAGTTCTTTCTCCCCCATCCTTTAGATCTTAAGAGGCTTAAGCTACATGTGCTTCAGGAAAGCCTTTCGTAGAATCCCCTGTTCCCAATAACGTCATGTTTCTTTCTTATCTCTTTCGATAGAACCATTTTCCTATCTCTTTTGGTACTCATTTTTATTTCACTTCTAAATCTCTTAGGTGTTCATCACCGTGCTTATTCGATGATGGTCTGTCTAGATGCCCCACTAGAGTGTAGACTCCATTAAAACTCATACACTCACAACTGAATCCCAACCACTGATTCCAATGTTTAGCACCTCATGTGTACTTATTAAATATCTTCTGAATAAATAAAGGGACCCTGGAGTAAGTTTTTTGAAAAATGAAGGGGGATCTTTTCCTTTTTTTTTTTTTTTTCCAACATGAGTAAGTATTTTCTGGACTTCTGTATTATTCTGTACAACCGTCATTATAAGAGGAAATTAACTTTTGAGAATGAGATATTAATACTGATTGTTAGAAGCTTATGTGATAACCTTTGGGCTTTCCTAAGACAAGGACTGCCATCTGCTATGAGATCTGTTAAAGCCAGCTAAAATGGGAGTAAAGCATTCAACAAAACCTGACCTGATTGCCTCTTTCCTGACCTTCTAGGTCACATCTACTTGGCCTAATTGTCTTTGTAATCATTTGCTTTAGATCTACTTACAATATTTCGGCTACCACTTTTTCGGTCTTAAAAGGTCTGAGGCTCCACGGGCCTCAGAGTCGCATCAAGGTGACCCAAATGGGCTTCAGGAGTGAGACGATAGACAGATTCTGTTCTGTCTCACTAGGTGAATAAATACACTAATGCAGAACACCAGAACCACACTTAGGAAATCTCCCACTTCAAGTCTTTATCTTCAAAATGTGCCCCATGAACATTTCTTTTTTGAGCCAAGATCTAAGGATTCCTAGCAGATCCTATGTGGGTATGCAAAGCATGAAATGTTTTGTCATATAAAGAATACATGTAAACCTCCCAAGGAGTGGAGTAGGTTACTTATAGGTTATTGACAAAAGAACATAGTCTAAGCACTTTTCTCGCATTATTATGTCCTGGGGAAATTTTCTTTAAATAGTACTTTTTTCTCCCCATTTTTACATGCGGGGACCAAGTTGAAAGAGGTTAAATACCTCACCTGAGCAGCACACAGATTTTGCAAGTGGAAATCGAACCCAGTGTTCCTGACTGCTGCACCATGAATGCCACTTGAGAGAAAGAAAATTGAGAGAATGAGAAGGTGGGCTCCTCGTAACCGTGACTTTACTTCCAGAAAAGGCAGAGTAAATAATTGAATGCCACTGAATTTAGAGTCAAAAAAAAAAAAAAAAAATGGGTGTGAGTCTTTACTCTCATCCTCATTAGCTTTGAATTAATCACTTAGGCTTGGAAGGTCACTTTTCTCAAATGTAAAGTGGGGCTAATAATGTCCTTATTTCAAGCCTGTAGTGTGGATTACCACATGACCTAATGACATCACATGACATCCGTGACATCAGCAATCTTGCTCTCGCCACTTTGTGAACCACAGACGCATGATTTCAGGAGACGATGCCATTATTATGTGGGTGCGTGTACCTGCATATGCATATACCATACGTATCTGTATACTTCACGAAGAAAACGCTACATTAAATTCACATATCACTATTCGATGTGACAGTTCTCTCTTTGCCCAAAGAGAAAGCAAATTCCCCAGCCATTTGACCATCTGTGAAATTTTAAAGCTTCTCCAACACACTTCAGTAGTCCGATCTTTTTGTCCCCAAAGCCCACTCTCCTCGCCTGAAGTGGGAGGCAGGCTGCACACACAGCCTGGCAAGAACGGAGGGTTCAGGGCGGCCGCGGGAAAGCAGCCTGCGAAAACACTTAGGGAAAAAGCATTACGTCCAATCGCGAAAATTAATGTCAACTTCAGATGTTCAGATGTGAGTGAGGAAGGCCCTGATCGACTTCAGACAGGATCCAGTTATCTTACTTAATAACACAGTTGTAAATCTGAATAAAATTAAAAAGAGATCAAGCCCTGTAGACAAATGCTTTCACTAAATGCCCTCTCTTGTGATCTGAATACCAACTACTGTGTTATATAGCCATTTATAAAGGGGCTTGGAGATAGGCAATAGTGGGGGGAAGGGGTCATTAATTTCAGCCCACCCAGAAAGGTGTTAACTATGCCCCATCCTTCTGGCTAGATGATAATTAAGCCGCCTCTTTTGTGCCTCCCTAGAGGAGGCATATATACTGTATTACTCTACAACACAGTTAGTACAGTGCGATCTCAGTGAATCAAATCTTGTTGATCCTAAGGATGGGGCGGGCTCTCCCAGCTAGGGGTTTTATTTTTAATTGGGGTTCACAGCAGAGTGAACACCCTCTTAGCTGAAAATTCTGGATGGCTCTGGGGCACGTTCAGTTAACTCCCTCCCTGCCAACACCTACCGCCGCTGACTAGCATCTGTAAAATCTGTCTCTACCACGAAAGGTCTGGTGCACTTCTCATGCGACAGGAGTTCTTAAGTCTTCTCCGAAGAGCTTTTGGAGTCCACCGGAGACTGAGTAGGCTTCACGTATGACTTTTATAATTTTGGATCATAAATCAATCTTTAGAGTGCACGCCTCTGGCAGGGGTTTTCGCGTTCATTTCCCACGCTCTGGTCCTGACGCCTAGAGATGCTTAAATGACCTGTCTAGTGAATGACATCAGTTAATTAGAAAGCCAGATGTGGGCTCTTCCCACTCACGTGGGTCAGGAGGCCGTGAACCCTGCCCTGGTTTGGGGTGAAAAGAGAAAGTGTGCCGTGGGTTTCATTTCATTTTGACTGAAGCCAGTCTGGCCTTCTAGAAGTTGCCGGATGAGTACTGTTTGGAGCTGATGAGTGCTGTTTACTTTGAGCCTAAGAGCCATATATGCAGGAGCAGGACCCTATAGCACTGTGGCTAAGGTGTCACCTAATGCATCGAGGGCCTTGATGGTCTTTCGTGGAGCGGCCCGTAGGTGATGTGCTGGATAGAAAAAAGCACGGGCTTTGAGATCAGATCTGATTCAGTTAACCTTTCTGAAAACTCAGCTTCATCATACAATAAAAAGGAAGGTTAAAAATGTTGCTGGTTTACAGTGATGATCAGAATAAATAACGGCAAATGCCTGGCACCCAGCAGGCACTTTGGTTCATAGCATTATTTTTTCATAGTCCTCTTTCTATACACAAACATATTCATCTCACCCCTTACTTGTCTGCAAGTCTTTCCCTCTTTTTTTTTTTTTAAGTTTATTTATTTTTGAGGGAGAGATAAAGCACCGAGGAGGAGCAGAGAGAGAGAGAGAGAATCCCCAACAGGCTCCGCACTGTCAGCCCAGAGCCCAACTCAGGGCTAGAACTCACGAGCCAGGAGGAGGTCATGACCTGGGCCTAAACCAAGAGTCGGATGCTGCTTGACTGACGAGTCCCCCAGGAGGCCCTGTCTGCAAGCCTCTTGAAGGGAGGGGTGTGAGAGATTCACCTCTGATGACCCCCAATGAGAAACTCAGTGAATATTTGTTGAACGAATGGTAACATGCTGAGAGGTCTAGATAGTCTTTCACTGGGAACAGGAGTTTGCTTCAGAGTTTCAATGGTTAAGTGACCAACTGAGAGAGGAATGTGGATTATTTATCATGATGGAGATAAGCTTGAGTCCGATGATTTTGGCGGGGCCAAAACAGACAAGCGGTTGTTCTCTGGAAGAAAAATGTGAAGAAAACTTCTGGAGGCTAAGGCAGAATAAAATGAGCTCTCCCACGAGCCATGGAGGCAAAAGGGGAATTTAAGTACATGTAATGTCAGGTTCTACATCTCCAAGAGAAGACGATTGCGAGGTGCCCAGGAAAGAGTGGATTGGCTGGGAAGAGAGTCAATCCTTTGTCATTTCAAACGAGGTTCAGTGGGGGTGCCCTCGTCAATGGCTGAGACAGCATATCTTGGGGGGAAGTCAACCAGACTGATGTGGATGGGCTCTAGGACCCTCCCCCCGCCCACACTCACCCCTCTTCAACCAGCCCAACACATGTCCGTTTTGCCTCCTTCAAAACTGGCATTCTGCATCCGTCTACATTCGGACAAAAAAGGAAAGATTTTGTAAAACGAACAGGTGATCAATATAACTGGAAATGAATAAAGAATGCACGTCTCTGCCGCAAAGATGGTGGGGTTTAAATTTAAACAGCTTGGCGCTTTCAGAAATTAAACTCTTGAATCTACCCGGCAGATTTCGAAATGTGTACATTTGAGCCAAGTATCAACAACCACGAAGCCTCCTAGGGGAGGAGGGGTGAGAAGCGTCCTAGGGGAGAGGGGTGAGAACTCTAATTCAAATCTCCAGGCAGGTGCACCTCCCGGTCATGTGCTACCTGACACTGGGCATTAATATTTCAGATGCTGGAGGCACACTTGTGTGTCACACAGCGAGACAGCAACTCCACTTCTCCCAGCCCTGTGCTCAGAGAAAGGGCGCACCAGGAAGAGGGGAAAGGGAGAGACTGCCCTCCGGCAAACTCAACATTTAATTGACACAGAACAAAAGGAAGAACGTATATAGATCAAAGCAGAATTGAGGGGAAATTAACAGAGGTAAGTGTCAAGGAAATTAAGTACTGTTTTGACACATAATATGCAATCCGCTTGCTTTGCTGACAGAAGATACTTCTATGCTTCAACAACAACAACAACATTGTGACTTACGTCTTTTAAATTTTACATGAGAACACCTTCTTCAGTTGTAATAAAGTGTGACAACGACAAAAGAAAAGGACAATGGACATTCAGAGTAACAATTAGAATACACTTGAAGACAATGAAACCTCTCTACTTTATTCAGTGTTACAGTCTTTGCAAGTTCTGCCCTTATATTGAAATATGATTAAAACTGAGTCTAACTAACACCGTCTTTGGATAAGCAGGAAAATGTGTGTGTGTGTGTGTGTGTGTGTGTGTGTGTGTGTGTGTGAGTGTTCATCCTCCTTAACCTAGACAGTGAATGCCATCTTGTTCAACTCAGACACAGCCTGTTTGAAGGACAAGTCTGGGATAACTATGGGCCAGAGAAAAAAAATTGCCTTCATTTTAAGAAAGATTTTTTTTAATTGTAAAAGTCGTCTTGATATTCAGCCCCCATATTCTCTGGAATTAGTGCAGTATATAGAATATGATAAGTTTTCAAAGATTTTTTTTTAATTGTAAAATATAAAGGTGCCTATGTGGCTCAGTCGGTTGAGTGTCCAACTCTTGAATTTGGCTGAGGTGATGATCTCAGAGTCATGGGATCGAGCCCTGCAACTGTTATGGAACCTGCTTGGGATTCTCTCTCTCTCTCTCTCTCTCTCCCTCTCTCTGCTCCCCCCCCAGAATAAAAAACTTTTTTTTAAAATTTTTTTAATGTTTATTTTTGACAGAAAGAGAGACAGAGAGACAGGGCATGAGCGGGACAGGGGCAGAGAGAAAGGGAGACACAGAATTCGAAGCAGGCTCCAGGCTCCGAGCTGTCAGCACAGAGCCTGATGTGGGACTCGAACTCATGAACTGCAAGATCATGACCTGAGCCGAAGTCGGATGCTTAACCGGCTGAGCCACCCAGGTGCCCCACACACCATATTTTGATTAACCGTTCACTGGCCTGCGGACATTTGCTTGTCAGACACGTGAGTTAATGAAAGGATGAGTAACTGAAGAAATTAATAAACAAGTGAATGAAGTGGCAAAGACTTCCACTTTGGAGGGAGACAGGACCTGGTGAAGGCTCGGACCAGCATTGTTCCCAGCATTGCAAACCTGGGTCAAGGCCAACACCTCCCGTAATCTCACCTTCTCTTCTGTAAGGAAGAAGAGGTGATTCCGTTAGAAAGCTAAACAGCACATAGCCCTCGGAAAATGTCAGTCATCCTCCCT
Organism: Panthera tigris; assembly: GCF_018350195.1. Classification (NCBI taxonomy): domain Eukaryota; kingdom Metazoa; phylum Chordata; class Mammalia; order Carnivora; family Felidae; genus Panthera; species Panthera tigris. The sequence goes on along the minus strand of NC_056665.1, from coordinate 15,833,119 downwards.
CTGCCAGGCACGGGGGCCAACAAGGGTGGCCCGTCTCCCCTCGGCCATTCGCAGTGAGGTGAAACAAAGCTGGCTCTGTTGCTCTCGTGTTCTGCAGCAGAGAATGAAGCAACCATCACGCCCAGATCACACGATGCCCTCTTTTAAAACTTTTTCACCCACCCTGAGAAGAAAAGTAACCTGGGAACCATTTGCATAAAATAAAAGCTCATCCATCAAAAGCACGAACGCTAGTCTCTATTTGTTACTTGACAAAACTGTGTTTCTAGAAGGATGATCTCAGGGGAATAGACCAAAAACTCCTAGTCTTATACTTCCATGGCAATCCTTGCGACCTCCTGTCCTACACCAGGAAAGTCAAGGAGACCATTCAAAGCTGATATGGTAAACGTATCTTATCCAGGGAGTTTTTTAATACCACCCTGTTTCTCAGGAGGTGCTTATGTCCAGACCTTGAGGGTATCATGTGTCAGGGAAGATGTTCTCTGTGAAGCCTAAGCCTTTGCCTGTCTGAATAACCACTCCCACGCGTCTTTCCCTCTTGGCCCCCAAGGGCACTCCAGCACTTGAGGAGGCCAAAGCGGGTGCCATCTTCCTGCGAATCAAGATGGGCCCACTCTCCCAAGTGAGGCAGACAAGTCAAGTGCTTTGGCTCTGGTTTCCAGTCAGCTTGGTTGCCTCTGGGAAAGGCAAGGGGGCCAGTTACCTCAGTTTCCAAATACGTCAGGCAAAGTTCTGGCCTTTTGTGCAACAGGTGCCCCACCGTACGTAGATGAAAGATGCTCCAAGAGCGGCCATATTTCTTTTTATTATTACTTTGTCATCAGCGATTACCAAAGCCCTCAAGTGCTTGATGTGGTTGCCTAGAAGCAGCAGTTCTCAGTCCCTGCTTGAAAGGGGTCGACAGTATGTAAGTAGTTAACCCTTGCCCTGCTGAGCAGCCCAACGTGATCACCCACGTATAAACATTTTCTCTGTGCTGGCAAGCAAAGAGGAGCAGATATATCTGCTCAGGGGCAATGTGCAAGAGGTCAGCTCCACCTAAAAATCAAAGCCTACCAGGTACTATAGGTGAAAAACCCTGTGGAGAAAATAACTGGCGTTACGAAGCTGATCTTGGTTCAGAGACTGTTTTAAAAAACCAGCCCCATCTTCTGAAAGGCTGGTTAATGGTGCTCTTTTGCAAATTACGTCTCATTTGGGCTGTGACCAAACGCACCATGATCATTGCAACCCCCTTCCTCTGGGGGAGTAGATTACTCGAGATTCAACCTCATTCATTCTTGCTGCGTGTGCCTGAGCCTCGACACTTGCGTTTTCTTTCGGCTTCCAAATGTTCAGCCGGCCCGAAGCCCAAATAGCTCCTACGCTTATTTTTTTTTTTTGCTTTATTTATTTTTTTTAATATCTAGATAATGTTCCAAATAGAAAAATCACTGACCAGCCCCCGCTACACACACACACACACACACACCATACTAGATTATTACCTCTACCTCCCCTCTGGTTAGCTAACTTCGACTAAATTGACAATAAACTTTATTTTCTCTATCAACTAAAAATTAAATAGATGAGAAGAAACTGAGTATTATTAGAAGGTTGTACAAGAATGACCAAACCGGAGAGCAAATCTGCTTTGGCTTGAGCCAGATGACAACCTGAGCTTTACAGATTTGAGGGTAGAAAATTTATATATATATATATATATATATATATATATATACACATACACACACACAAATATATACGTATCTATACACACATAGACAAACACACATATACAAACACACACACATACATATACACGAATATATATATATTTGCATACTTTTTTTCTTTCGGATTCGGCAGCCTAATGCTAAAAATGAAATATTTAGCTATTTAGGGGTGGATGATTTTCAGCAAAAGGGTTTATAATTTAGTAATTGGAGAAATAAAAGATGCCTTTCCAACATGGCATTAAAACTCTCTAATAAAATAGGGAAAATGAAGGTCTAAGATGACAGTCTTTATCAAAGTGTTTATAGAGACATTATATGTTCCCGTAATTGTTTAGGCCAGTGAATTAATGAATCCTCTCTGTAAGTCTCCATTTGAAATGATTTCGATGGTGTCTGCTGCTCGGCTGCTTTGGAAAAGCCTGTTGTCTGCAGCTCGGGAGAAGGGCCTTGAACCCTGCCATTCAATCCCTTTCAGCCCATCAGCTGAGTCTAATTGCCAGAAAGCACACGAGACCCCTGAGCCTGATTGTTCCCCCACCTCCTTTGAGGTTTGGAAGTATGAAAAGCAAAAGGGAAAAAAAAGCTCCCTTTTGATCTTCTGTTCCTTTCTCTCTCTCTCTCCCTCTCCCTCTCTCTTCCTTTTTTTGTCTGCCCACTCCTACTCTGAGAATGACACATTTCTTTATAAGGCTTCTTCTCCTTCTTATAAGGACAATAATTAATAAGGCCTTTATAAAATGAGGCTTGAATTGGTGTCACCTCGGGGGTGGTCTGGGGCTCTGAAGTGAAACCTCGGTGGGCCCCAGCCTTGTCTGGCCTCTGCACAGGTCAGGTTTAAATACTCTGACCCCAATTTTGAGTCTCTTTCCCTAATGAGGCGATTCGCACAAGGATACAAAATTATAGGAGCTGGGAAAGAAGACAAAAGGGCCAAGGTGTAGCTAACACCACGCTAGCCACATTTTATTATCTTTGTGCCTGTGACATCACAGCTGTGTGTGTCCTTAAAGCACAGAGCTCTCCCTCGGTTCCCATGGTGAGCTCTCTGGAATGACTTCACAGACCCCCGTGAGCTGCCTGCTCCTTGACAAGCTCCGAAGGGAGTGGCCTGCCGGAGCCAGTGACCAGTGGCTGGCGCCTTCTCTGGCTCCACGAGAGGGGCTTTCTGAATTTCTGAGCCACCGGCTTCTGGCAGTTGCTTGGGGAACACCGCGTTACTTGCGTCCATACAATTTTACAGGCTTATCGTGTTGACATCAAGAGTCTGAAACCTTCTCCTGCGCCTGTTATCTGTCCCCAGTCTGGCTACAAGCAGGCGGGCTCTGACCCAACAGGATGGGGATATAGTCTCTTGCCGAAGTAAGAGGTTTTTAAAATGACCGAACAGCCTTAGTAAATCACGTGTGTGTTTTGTCCCAGAGCCGCTAATAACAGGCCAGATGACCTGTATGAATTATGTTTGGGAGGCTCATGACAATTTTTTTTTACAGATAAAACGATGTGATTAAGGGACAGGAAGAGAGACGCAGTAAACTGGGAGTTTCACTAGGAAATATAAAGATAAGTCTTTTGCTCCTTGGCAAGAGGACTTCTTACTGCACCAGAGACATTGCGATCAAGTTGGGAGTAGTGGGTTCTAGCCAGAGGAAAATAAAAAGACACCTGCATTAAGAGAATCCGATGGAAATCTGATGAACAACCACGTTCTAAATGCTAAAAGACTACTGGGCTTGGGGCAGGGGGTGGGGAAAGAAAGGTTGCAACATAAATACTATAAATCCAGTTATACAAATTGAAATGAAACGAGATGTTTTCATTTTAAAACGATGTTTTTCTTCTGGGTTAAATGGGTAGATCGCTTTCATTTCTGCTCATAAAGCATGGTACCAGATCCTTTCAGAAGTATTACAGCAAAATAATCACCATCCCCAAAGAATCACCACATACTGAATGTCTACAAATACGGGTAATGAAATAAGACCACTGTCTCTGAGTAATGAAGGGAAGAAAATTATATCATCATAGTAGATTTTCTTATGACATAGCTGGTCCATAATGGCCTTCATCGAATTGGAAGTGGGGGCTACTGGTGTACCGGGGCTAGACCGCTTTAATTTCCGAACTTTATTCACTGGTGCCATAAAGATCTAGGAATTGTTTTGAGGTTCAGGCAAAAAGAAATGTCCGTGAACTTCAGGAAAAAAACAAATCCTTTAAGAAAAAGGAATATAACACGGTAAAAGAAGTAAACAAGACGGACAGAGGTCTCTACCTCCTAGGGCCACCGTAAGAGTGAAATTCTTGGCCCCCTGGTGAGCGGGCCACGTGAAAAGTTCTGGCCAATGAGCTGCGAGCAAAGTGATGGGCGTCACCGCAGGATCAAGCATTTCAGTGCCAGACCCCTTCCCCTCCGGGGTGGTGACTGATCATGGCTGGAGTGGAAATGCTCAGTCAGTCTGGGTCTCCGAAGAGTAGAGCACCTATGTCACAACAGAGGGAGCGCAGCTGCTTCAAGCCATTGAGATATTAGGACTGCGTGTAACCCCCCCCCCCCCCCCATACCCTGTATAGTCTGGTTGAAATAGGACAAATCCCACCCAACTGAGCTGAGACAAAGTAGTGTCTCATCTTGAGGGGCAGCGACAAAAATATGTGAATGATGCCGTGTGTAATGAAGCTTTCCTACTGCTTGAAATTGGTGACGGCCATTAAAAGCGAGGTAAGGGGCGCCTGGGTGGCTCAGTCGGTTGGGCGACCGACTTCGGCTCAGGTCATGATCTCGCGGTCCATGAGTTCGAGCCCCGCATCGGGCTCTGTGCTGAGAGCTCAGAGCCTGGAGCCTGTTTCAGATTCTGTGTCTCCCTCTCTCTCTGACCTTCCCCCATTCATGCTCTCTCTCTGTGTCTAAAATGAATAAACGTTAAAAAATAAAAATAAAAAAAAGAGTGAGGTAAGCAGGTGTCAAGACAGAAGCGTGTGCCCTCACCCAGCTCCCCTTCAGCCGTGTGAAGGATCTAGGATTATATTAGCAGGTGAAGGAAATGGATAAATAAATAAATACTGGTAGTATCTTTTGAAGAATTCTTTCGTTCTTTTGTTTTGTTTGGCTTTCAAGGAAATACCACACGTGAGGTTGTAAGGCTGAACATATCGGATAAATAGTACGGTGCTTTGGTTAGTGAGAGAGAAATCAGCAGTCATAAATTTAAATTTCTGGGTGGAATCGATCAGGTGACCGATATCTATGAATTATGAACCAGGAGAGTGTAGACCGCTAAACACGGGTGATGTCGGCAGCAGCTGGAAAGAACTGCTAAGCCTAAAGATATTCAAAAATGAAAGATTAGCGGTTAAAAGAGTAACAAGAATAACAATGAAATTTACCAATGGGCCAGCCAGACCTGTGGTCTAAATTCAGCCCTTCAAACAGCAGTTTTCTACCCCTGGGAGAAGATGTCTTTGAACCGACGGCACTTTCTAGGTCCTCCCAAGAGCTCCGAATACACACCACGGAATCCTTCATCAAAATAACTTCTCACCGTGATACTCTTTTATGGTAGGAAGATTCTCCTGATTGGTGATCGGTTCTGGCTGATGAGTGAGCTCTGAAATGAGAGCTTCAACCAAATTGTTGTCAAATAGACCTGGACTTTGATTCTAGCTCTGCCATTCAGACCCGTGTGACTTTTGTCACTGAACCTTTCTAAGACCCACTTTTCTCCTGTGTAATGGCGGGGAAAGCGGGTGCACCGAGACTTGGCAGAGCGGTAACACCTACAGAGTTGAAGAGTGGATATAAATAGGGTGCAGGTCGGTTGTTCAGGCCTTACACCAGAATCCTTGTGTCCAGGGTTTACGTATTGCCTGGATGGGAGTCACAGTCAGAGATACACAGATGAGAGTGGAAGAGAAAGAGTGAAAAAGCTAGAGGCAGTGCTGGCCATGCACAGAGGCTACCAGAGCCTTCTGGAGCTGGGCAGCTGGGGACAGTGCTTTCTTCTGTGCTGCTCATGGGCCTTACAGACAGTAAACAACAACAACAACAACAACAACAATAACAACAACAACAAAAACTTCTCTTCTGATTGAAAAGTCAAGACTTCAGGATCACAATTGGTTTGCATCCCCCTCCTTAGACGGTCCGGAGAAAGAGGAATTTTCAAGGATCAGGCCCCTTGTTGTGGCTGTTTCGTCATGCACACAGCAACTGGAAGGGGGCCTGACCTTTGGCCTTATTAGCCAGGCACCAACTCAGTGAGCCACCAGCTGCACTCCAGGAGTCCACGGGCGATCACACCAGATATTTGCCTCATCATTATCAACCATCCTATTCTTTGCCAATCATTTATCAAAGTTGCAGCGTTAGTAGTTATTTGAGGCTACGGAAGGGTTCGTTGAAACAATTAGGAGTCTGAAAAGAAATCGTGGTTTTAGGATAACTCTTTACGCTAAGTGTCTCTGCACGTCTTATTTACTTTTATGATTTTCTATTTTACGGTCAAAATGTCAATGTAACTGATTTTTTCCTAATTTGAAGCCTGGATTCTTGAGTGCATATAAGAATCACCCGGGAACGTGGTTAAATTGCAGAATCTGACTCAGCCGGTCTGGAATGGGGGGTGAGACTCTGCATCTGGGCGATAGTGATACATACCCCCAGCTCCCCAGACCAAATTCTGAACGGGAGGAGTTGAGATATGTTTCTTAATATTTGTGAGTTTCATCTACCAAATCTATAAATGGGTTTAATAACACCCACCTTACAAGGTTTGGGGGCATATTAGCACAAGTGAAAATGTGGCTCATTTACAAATGGATAAGAGGGGGTAAAATATAAAACCCAAGACTATAGGACCTAGGGGAACTTGGCTATGATAATCCTGAAAAGTTCTCTGCAAAAAAAAAAAAAAAAGTCTGAAGAGCCAAAGAGATTTTGGAATAGTACTTGCTATCAAAAGACAGAGCTCACTGTGTGTCCCTTTAATCTTTCTCTTCACACAAGAACAGCAGGGAGAGAACAAGCCATTCCAAGAAAAATGAAGCTCTCCACAACACCCAAATTGAAGGTCTGGACCTCCTCAGCAGCCAGCATCTCAAAAGCCTACCAAAGTGGGAAAAACCACCTACCTCTGTACGAAAACCTGTGAAGACTGAACTCACAATGATGAGGGAGAGAGCGAAGATCCTGGAAGTGAGGGTCACCATGGGGTCAAGAAAGTGGCCTGGCTAGCGTGGCCCTAGGTCCTATAGTGGCTAAGTTCCCCTAGGTCCTATAGTCTTGGGTTTTATATTTTACCCCCTCTTATCCATTTGTAAATGAGCCACATTTTCACTTGAGGAAAGGCTGGGTCCGGAAAGCAGAAAGGCAGGCCAAGACATCGGCAGATCAAATCTATGACTATGGGAATTTTTTTTAAAAAATCCAGTTTTCAGACTTCGGAAAAGTACATTATCTCGTGTTGTCAGTGTGGTCTGGGCAGCCCCCACCTCCCCACTATTATCTACCACAATATTTCTGACTGAAATATATGGCTAGTCACGCTGAGTAGGGGTAATAGAAACTGCACTGGAGGCATCGTGGCAATGCACATCGAGTTCTGTCACCAAATAAATTATGGGGAAACAAACCTTTTGGGAGATTGTGATTACAGATGAAGACTTGTAGATCTTCCCTTGTTGAGATGGGTTTGAGACTGGTTACTAGAGCCGAACTACAGTCGGGTCTGTTTGTTACTCAGCATTGCTCTCTCTCGCTGACCCGTCCGAACGCATTCACGCTTCATTAACCTGTTAGTGCATGTCATAGAGGAGTTTGGGCATTTTTTTTTCACCAAATCTCTTTATTAAAGTCCTTATTTCAAAATCCCTGTGCTTGCTGAGATGCGTCCTGAATATAACCAAGGAGAGATGTCACAATAGTAAGGAAGTGATATCCCACCGTGAATGGGCCACAGGAGCGGTAGCCTGAAGAATGTTCTCTGCTGTCACTCTGAGGGCCTCGTATGCCCATTGTAAACTATCACAATGCCCTGTGCATGGGAGAGGTTCAAACAAATAGTGTGCCCTCCCTTCCCCTGCCCTAGAGGCTATATTTCCCAATCTGCCACTAGCATAAGGGGAGACTTTCACTCTTCCGTGTACATAACTACACCGAGGCCTACTTTACATCTCCGGTAATGGGGAAAGAATAGTTTTTAGAAGATCACTTACTTCACCATGACAATCTCACAACTTGAAACACCATTTCAATCTCTTGTGCTTGAATCTTGTCTGAAAATTCTCCAAACTCTTCTGATGCATTTTATAGCTTTTTCTGGTTTGCTTAAAATCACATCCTTCTATTTAAAAAAAATTAACATTTATTCATTTTTTTGATAGAGACAGAGCATGAGTGGAGGAGGGGCAAGAGAGAGGGAGACACAGAATCTGAAGCAGCCTTCAGGCTGAGCTGTCAGCACAGAGCCCAAACCGTGAGATCATGACCTGAGCCGAAGTCGGATGCCCAACCTACTGAGCCACCCAGGCACCCCACATCCTTATATTTTATTTGTGGGGTAATACATGCTGTTTTCCAATTTTGAGGCCATTTTAGAGCATATTCCAGTTAAGATTTGGGCGGTCTCCTTTTAGTACATTGCTGCCTCTGTGTGTGTGTGTGTGTGTGTGTGTGTGTGCGTGTATCTTTTAAAATATTTGTTTTTGATGCAAAAACTCGGAATGGATTGCAATGAGAATATGTACAAAAGATCAGAGATGTGTGAAGAACTAAGGTTTTAAACAAACGTCTCTTGGTTTTCTGTAAATTAATTCCCTAATGTAAGGTTACAACTTTTATATGTATTTTTTTTAACAAAAAGAAATCTCTCTGGTGTCAAAGTACTAACTTTATAATTCTCTCTTCACCCTTGCCAACTCCCAGCAATGGTGTCCAACTTAATTAACTTGTGGCTTAACCACATTTACAGTGTTCCTGAGCCAGTCTCTATTAAGCAAGTGACTCAAAGCGAGGGTCAAGGCTATTTTTCCCCCAAGTGAGTCACAAAAAGTACTTTGCTGTGTAGGTGGACATAAAATCAGTGAAAATATGCAAAGTCACTGAGTTCGTAATGGATTCTCTTATTTAAAAAAAAGAGTTTCAAATGAGTTTTCTGGTTTTAATTTCCCAAATGAATGTAGAGGAAATGGCAATTCAGTCATAGATTGGAAGACAGTCCATTTGGTGCTCCTTTTTTTTTTCTTTTTTCTCCCTCTGACTGTGCTTGTTACCAACACAACTGAGATGATCCTGAAGTCTAGTTCCTGATTCGAATCCAGTTTAAGTGCTTACATGAACAGCGCACTTTAACGAAAAGCGTTACCATTATTTTATAGAGTATGAAATCGTACAAAAACAGTGTTGAGGGGTGCCTGGGTGGCTCGGTCGGTTAGCGTCTGACTTCGGCTCAGGTCATAATCTCAGGGCTCGTGAGTTCGAGCCCCGCATTGGAATGTCTGCTGTGGGCACAGAGCCCGCTTCGGATCCTCTGTCTCCCTCTCTTTCTGCCCCTCCCCAGCTTGCGCTCTCGCTCTTTCTCTCTCTCTCTCAAAAATAAATAAACATCTTTAAAAAAATGTTTAAAACGGTGACTGTTGAATTGTGTGACATTTGCTTTTGATTAAGAAATTGACATGATGACAGTTCAGCTAAGATTGTGAGCTATTGCCAAAGTGTGGGGCGGGGGTAGAATGAGACTCAATTTTTACATGAAAAAGGAAAAAAATCCATTACGGGTACCCTCACAAAAATCGAACTGCTTATGGCAAAGAAAATCAAGTCAACGTCTCAATTTCTGCCACTTTCCACAGCATATATTTAAATTTTCATCACAGCGCAGATCAACGCTGTCGGCTTTCCCTTCATGTGACCTAAATTACGGCAGAAGTTATACCTGCAACAGCCAGAGCTCAAAGCAGGCAGGTGCTTCTGATAAGGAAAATTGCAGTAATTAAAAACAAAACAAAAAAACCTTCATAACTTCATTTTCCCCCCAATAAACACACAAGTGAAGTTCACAACTTGATTTTTTTTTCCCCCAGGAAAGTGGTTCCCTGGAAGCCAGAATGAATACAAATAAAAGTGCCACATGTGAAAATGCCTCATCGTCATCTTCATGGTACGGAAACTGCAGGCTGAAGAGGGGTGTTTAGTGGAAACGGGCTCGTGATCTGCGCGTGAACAATAGTTCGTTTTAAGGGTGTGCGTCTGAAAGCCCGCATGCTTACCCCTAGAGTAAACACACGGCCCAGAGAATGAGAGAAATCGCAATACCGCATCCCTCCTTGTGAGGTCACCCACTGCTAATGAGCACCGTAATGAGCCCAGAGATTCGCACAGATTAGGCATCAGCCTGTTAATACTCACCCGCCAGGGTCCCCTCGAGGGAAGCTACTTAGACTAGAGCCTAATAAAGACATCTGTGCTTGTCTCCACTCAGATGCAGCTTCTAAAGAAACAGTCATTTGTAAGGTTCTTTTTTACATGCCATAATGTTCTTCCACGTTAAAAAAAAAAAAAAAAGTCCAAATCGTCGTAGGTTACAATGTTTGGGCATTATATTCTCTGCGATGCGCCGTTATTCCTTTTCTGATACGATTATTTAATCTATGGATTCTCTATAAAATATAAAAGTCATGCTTCTTCCCACGAAATGGTATTGGCGGGGAGTAGTGTTCCCAGTCTCTGACTATACCCAGACATAGAAAACAAAATAGGACCTTGGTACCACTGAAATACCCAGCGTTTATCATTTTGGATGCAACATCAAACTCACCTTGGGACACTCAGAAAGCACTGCCTTAACTGTTGTGTAAAATCAGAGACCAGATTTGTTCATATTCTGATGTATAGGAAAAGTCAAAGAATGCATTTTAGTCTTATTTAACAGGAGGGTTATGTACGAGTCTCCTGACATAACAGGTAGTTATAAAAATTTGACATGTAGGGGCACCTGGGTGGCTCAGTCGGTTAAGCGTCCAACTTTGGCTCAGGTCACGATCTCACAGCTCGTGAGTTCGGGCCCCACATTGGGGTCTGTGCTGATAGTGCAGAGCCTGCTTAGGACTCTGTCACCCTCTCTCTCTCTCTCTCTCTCTGCCCCTCCCCCACTTGCTCTCTGTCTCTCAAAATAAACTTTAAAAATTGTATCCATAGATAGGCAAGGTTATGTGCGAATACACAGAGTTTGTGCCAATGGCACCACGTGCTTATTTTACTGGGATTACTATAGCCCATATGCCAAGGCCGTCACTGTGTGACATGGAAAAGTCGGCGTACTTCAGCGTAGATTCGATGGTCAGCCATCAGGTTGCCCCTGAAATCGTGCTAGATGCAAGAAGCAGGAGAGAGGGAGAGCGAATTCGCCAGGTCTGATCCCTGCTCTATGGGGGAAGCTGGCATGTAAATAAATCAATAAATAGGAAACCTGAGCAAAGCAGGGTCCCGCTTCCTCTTGAGGGCTCTGCTCATCAGTGTTAGGTACAAAATGACCGTTGTGTCTGACTCCCAAAACCGTGAGCAATGTAGATGTTTACTAATGGTTTCCTTGAGGGCATAATGATGGACAAGACCTCATTTAGTTGCACACAGTAACACTTCCTGAAAATCCGCTCTACTTGTCCTCTCCTCAAAGTTACTCTTTGTGCCTCTATGTAAGTCTCTTTGTGTCTTCAGAAGTCCCATAATCCTCTAGTGCTTAGCCTCACTGCGTCTCATCTCCTGTCTTCCTACCTCTTGCTTCCACTCCCACTGTGCCTCTCAAGCTCCACGTGGGGCTATTCTCCTGGTCTTTTCTTCCATTATCCACTTCTACCAATAGCCATGGGGGTTTCAATAAAGACCAACAGCAGAGCAACTGAGGAAAGGTTGCAAACCATGTGAAAGTCAGGCTTGTTAAGACGTAACTTACATAGAGTAAGATGCATCCTTTTAAGATGTAGAGTCTGAGGAGTTTTGACAGATAAGTATAAATAAATGTTGATAGTCCAGGAACATTCTTTTCATCCTTCTGTGAGGTATATCCTCTCCTTCCCTTCACCTCTGGAACCCATTTGTCTGATTTCTGTCCCTATATTTTGGCCTTTTCCACAAGTCATCTGTATTCATTTTCCAATGGCTGCCGTAGCAAAGTGCCACACACTGGGGGGCTTAACAACAGAAATTTATTGTCTCACAGTCCTGGGGGCTAAGAGTCTGAGATTAAGGCATTGGTAGGGTGGGTTCCTTCTGAGGGCTGCGAGGGAACATTCTGGTCCAAGCCTCCCTCCTTCACTCGAAGATGGCCATCTTCTCCTTGGGTCGTCACATCATTTTTTCCCTATGCGTCTCTGTCTGTTCCCAGATTTTCCCTTTTAATAGGGACACTAGTCATATTGGATTGGGACCCACCAAATGACCTCATTTAACTTGACTACCTCTGTAAAGACTCTTACCTGGAAATAAGGTTATATTCAGAGATACCACGGGTTAGGACGTCAACACACAAACTTTGGGGGGCACAGCTCAACCCATAGTCATGTGAATGAAAAAAATACAACATGCGGTTGACTCTATACCAACAGTTTATGTTACCGGTAAGGCTTCCTGTCAATGGTAGGCTATTAGTGGTTACGCTTTTGCAAGAGTCCAAGGTTATACATGGATTTTTGGCTGTATAGGGGGTTGGTGCCCCTAAAGAACCCCAAGTTGCTTAAGGATCAACTACATAGCATTTTCTTTTATTTTTTCTCTCATGTGGTGCACTACTTGGATATTCATCTATTTTGTTATATTTATAGCAATTTTGTTTCTTTTTAGTGCTGAGAAGTACTCCATCTTAAAAAAATAATAAAATCATAACAAACAAACAAAAAAGAAGTATTCCGTATTTTTGACGTATCACCAGTTTTTTTCATTCTCTTAATGATTCAATAATTGGTAGATAGTTTTATCTCCAGTTTGGGGTTATGATTAATAAAGCTGCTATAAATATTTGCATATATATCTTTGCATGTCCTTATGCCTTCCCTAGTTAATATCTAAGGATATGACTGCTGGGTCATGTAAATGAGTAATTAATTTTGTAAAACTGTCCAATTATTTTCTAAAGTGTCCGCCTGGTTTCGCACTCTTATCAGCAATATAGGGGTTCCAGTGCCTTCACATCTTTATCAGCCCTTTGTATTGTCCATTTTCTTTAATCTCACTATTTTAGTACATATATTGTGGTATCTCATGGTGATTTTGATTTTCATGGGCACCTCTTGATGTGCTTATTCCTTTTTTTTTTTTTTTAATGTTTTTCTGTTTATTTTGAGGGAGAGAGATAGAGAGGAGCAGGGGAGGGGCAGAGAGAGAGGGAAAGAGAGAATCCCAAACAGGCTCTGCCAGAGCCTGACGGGGGGCTCGAACCCACAAATTGTGAGATCGTGGCCTGAGCCAAAGTCAGACACTTAACTGACTGAGCCACCCGGGCGCCCCCTGATGTGCTTATTCTTTGTCCTATTTTTAATTGGATTATCGCGTTGTTGTCCCTTTTCTTGAGTTGTAAGCTCCGTTTATGCAACCTGAATATGAGAACTTTATCGATACGGACTTCCCAAATACTCCCCCATGGTCTGTGGCTTTCCTTTCATTTTCTTCACGATGTCTTTCTAGGAGAAGCACAAGAAGTCCTCTTTTAATATTCTGTTCTTATCACAAAATCCACTAGAAAAGGGACTTAGGGTCTGAACGGCTGTTCACAAACGAAGTTTATTAACTCCACAAATCGAAGGGAAATCTAATGAAAAGGTGGGGATTTTGTTGTGACAGTAGCTCCTTCTTCTTTGTGGGGATTCCCCCAATTCCTTGAAGAGTTTGCCCCCAGTCCGTTGCCTGTTGCACAAATGCCACTCAGGCCATATTTCTTGATGATTTCAGTATTTATATCGTTGATGGCAGAGTTGGCATAACTTACTTCTCCTTTATCCTACTTTTCCCCTAGTCCACTGGCTCCACCTTCTCCATACCGTTTCAAACCCTAACCATCTTCTTGACTCATGAGCTAAAAGGGCCCTGGGCTCAGCTTTGTGCCTCTTTACTTTCTCTTTCCCCTGGGAAAGGCAGTTATTCATTTGAATTTAATACTATTTATTAAAAAAAAAAATGACTCCCCAATCCCTTCCTCATTATCCATATAATTTCTAGGCAGCAAAAGCTGTTAAACCTGTCAAGTAAAGGCTGGATATCCCACGCAATGTAAATGAGGACTTTTGCAGTAGACTGCATAACAGACCCCAAAGATATCAGTTCCTAATCCCTATTATGTTGTTTTAAAAAGTAACTACCAAGCAAATGTGATTAAATTGAGACCTTGAGATGGAAAGATTATCCTGGATTATCTAGTTGGCCTTAAATTCGATCACAAGAGTCCATGTAAGACAAAGCAGAGAGATATTTGGACACATACAAAGAATAACGTGATGTACGAATAGAGTCATGTGGCCACAAGCCAAAGAATACCAGAAGACACTAGAAGCTGGGAGATGCAGGGATTATCCCTTCAAACCTCAAGAAGGAGTGTAGCCCTGGCAACACCTTGATTTAAGCCCAGTGATACTAATTTTGGGATTTTCAACATCAAAACTGTGGGAGAGTATATTTCTGTTATCTTAAGCCACCCGGCTTGTGATCAGTTGTTATAGAAGCCACAGAAAGCGAATACAATTTGCCCTGGATCTGTGTTGGTACAGCAATGACTGGGCACAGATATAGATGTCCAGCTGGACTGATTAAGAATTCCCTGATTAATGGGGGTGCCTAGGTGGCTCAGTTGGTTAAGCATCAGACTCTTGATTTTGGCTCATATCATCATCTCACAGTCATGAGATCGAGACCCACATTGGGCTCTACACTGGACATGGGGCCTGCTTAAGATTCTCTCCCTCTCCCTCTATCCATCCCCTGCTTGCTCTCTTTCTTAAAAAAAAATCCTGATTAACAATAATGCTACTAATAAATATTAGAGAAGGCACTAGAATATCAGGGTGAGGAACTTTGAAACTTTCAGTCTGCAATCCTGAACTGATTACATGGGGGGGGGGCATAATAATGTTCTAGATATATGTATCTTTCAATAGTATATCTTCTATCTAAAGATAAGATCAATACATGTGCTTGTATGCCTATGACAACCTTCATGTCACATTTCCCTTTACAACAGCAATATAGTAATTCCCAGTGTAGCTGCCATGTTCCTTTAAAAAAAAAACCTTAAATGTTTATTCATTTTTGAGAGACAGAGACAGAGTGTGAGCAAGGGAGGGGCAGAGAGAGGGAGACACAGAATCTGAATCAGGCTCCAGACTCAGCTGTCAGCACAGAGCCCGATGCAGGGCTCGAACTCACGGACTGCGAGATCATGACCTGAGCTGAAGTCGGAAGCCTAGCCAACTGAGCCACCCAGGTGCCCCTGCCATGTTCTCATCCAAGAGTAAAACAGTACATTTCAGCCTTATTGTCCCTGAGTAGTAATAGGTATATACGAGAGTATAGGATCCAGACACACCAAAGTAACATAAATTCAACATGGCAACCCATAAACAAATTTCAAAGTACCATGAAATTAAAAGACACCATGAATATCTAAATTCCAGCAAAACAAATCCAAAATAATCTACCAAAAGCAAAGTAGGCAACATGAGCTGATAAAAAGTAATCAAGAGTAGGCATCAAAGAATCTGAGATTCTCCTCTGATTTCTGGATACTTGTGTCACTTTGGACTTGTGACTTTGCAACTCTGGGGCACATCTCTCTCCCATGGAAAACCCAATCTTAACTGTAGATATTCACGAATCAAACCATGTATTCTATTTAAACATTTTTTGCCATTTTTTGTGCCTCTTGCTTTCAAGATGTATTTTCTTCATAAATGAACTCTATCTCAGTACCACACAGTCCAGGAGGGGTACCTATCATTGCTCTCACGCTGGCTTTTCTACCTTTGGCCAAAGCTGAGCTCAGCAGCCTACCTTGCAGAGGAAGCAGAATCCCATTGGATTCTCTTATTCCCCAGGGATCGAGTTAACACTCAACCTGGTCCTACTTTTCACATGAATCTCAGAAGAACAAGATTCTCTCCTGGTTTTTATGTACTACAGAACTCTCACATTGAATTTCTCCCCCATCTCCTGACAGAATTTGGGTTAATTCAGAAAGAGAATGATATTTGTAAGAGTTAGGTAGGTAGGTAACTACATACACTCTATTTTGTTAAAGTCAGCATTGAGATTTAGGCTACCCTGACTTTGGTACCTGATACTTCCTTTTAATTCATTTAATCCATTTAATTCATTAATTTAATTCATTTAAACTTATGTTTACCAATGCACTTCTGTTTAACTATAGTATTCACATTAGTTCCTGACCAAATCCACACTTCTGATAAAAAGAAAAAGAAAACACCGTCAATATCAATGATTAAGACAGTGAAGATGAACAAAATAGAATACACAAAAATTATTTTAAATGTATCTGCATAGAGAAAGACAGTGAAGAATGCTTCAGATGGCAAATATAAATGTTTTTACAAACAATTATGGAAAATATCATTTAAAATGTTTGCTAACAAGGAGACTCAATTATTAAATGTATTGAAGAATTCCCTAAGATGCATTAACATGTATGATGTAGAGTTCATTGTCATGAATACCTTTCTTTCAGACACATATTAATTAGATTTTCCTATATTTCTTCATTATAAAATACATTTAAACAATATACTTTTGAGATCAAATTAGGAAACATTCATTTTTATTTTGAAAGGTTATGTATTTTAAGCTCAAATCAGTATATTTCTTATGTTTCTTGTTCATAAATCTTATGATTGCTTTGCTTAATATAGTCAAAGGTCAAAGTGAAAGAAGCATGAAATTACTCATGCAGAATATATGCACTATGGAAGATTTTCCTGGAATTAGACTTAGGGTCTGAAGATAATGAGTTGGATTTTATTCCTTATCATGATGGCAAATTTAATAGAGGGAACTAAATATTTTTGGAAAAGTTTGCTCACGTTATTAAATAGTTAGGTGTCTTGTTCTTTTGCACGGTGATGCTATAACAAGGAAGAATGGAGAAGCAGGTTTCTGAACCATGGTGATATGAACACAGCCTCTTTTCCTTTCACTCCCAACTTCACTAAAACAAACAACTGTGGAGGGACATACAAAACTGGGCTCAGGTGAAGTCTTAGGTTATGTTAGAGCTTCCGAGGAAAGAAATCAGCGTAGGAACCTTCTTCTCTCTGCTATAAGATCTCCAAGACAGCTTGGAAGACCAATTTGTTTTTTTTTTAACTTTATTCATTTATTTTGAGAGAGAGAGAGAGAGAGTGTGTGTGTGTGTGTGTGTGTGTGTGTGTGAGTAGGGGAGGGACAGGGAGAGGGAGGGGAGACAGGATTCCCAGCAGCCAGATATGGGGCTCAAACTCAGGACTGTGAGATCATGACCTGAGGCGAAATCAAAAGTCTGATGCTTAAAATCAAGACTCTGACACTTAACCAAGGGAGCCACCTAGGCACCCTGGGGGGTTAAGTTTTATAAAGCCACGACAAAGGGACTTCTGGTATGGCAGCCTGAGGAATAATGCAGACCAGCTCCCAAATGAAGCTGGTGAAAATGATTAACAAATAACAATTTAAAAATCTCTGGAAATGGTCCTAAGGACATACAGCAAATGAAGGGATATTTAATTGGGAAGACCTACTAATATTTGGTGAGAACAGGGAGTCTGTGGCCTTTGGACCCTGACCCACTCCCCCATCCCACATCCCAGCTTAGTGGGCTGGGAACTTAGTGGGAATGGGGGCCCATTCCAGATGGGTGCAATCAAGAACACAGGGCTCCCTCTCCGAAGGCTCCTAGTTGAAGGCCTATGTATCTTTCCAGGAAAGGCAGGACATCAACATTTTTCCTCATGTTCCGCTTACCTGTTGCAGAGACTATGTTCCAAACAAGTACAGCGAAAGAGTGAGGGTTCAAGTTCTTCTGCCCTGTTCCCCCTTGTGAGTTGGAGGCTCTGTCTTGGATGAAGCACCTTGAGAATACTGGGACCCAGGTCACCTCCATTGCAGTTTGTTTGTACCAGTTTGGGACAAACGATTGGAGAAGACCGAAGGGTACAGCCCTGTCTAGAACTCAATATCCCTGGCCGAATGCCTACCTTATTGGGGGTATCGAATCAGAGAAGAGTATTCCATTGTCTCCACCCCCAGCTCTAGAGCTTTGACGCATATATTTTACCTCCGGGCAGAGGCAGGCCATAAAACAGAAAGCTCTGAATCTCTTCTCAAGGAACTGGTTTAATTGCAACAGAGTGCAGCCTTAGAATTTTCAAAACAATGGGTGGTGTGGTGAAAAATAATTAAAAGGAAACTGAATAATTCCTAAGTAATACAAGCTAAAGCATTATCTGACTAAATTTCCAGAAAAAAGAAATAACAGGAAACAGACAACTCAGGAGAACCCTTCTGTGCTTAAAACAATCTCAAACACAAACCTCGAAATCTGTCCCTATAAGGGAGCCAACATTTTATTGGATAGAATTTGTGGAGAAGTTTATGACCCAGGTCATTGATGAAAATGACAGAGAAGTCAAAAATGAGTGGAGCTTAATGGCAGGATATTATGAAGACGAGGCATCAAAAACAAAACAAAACAAAACAAAACAAAACAAAACAAAACAAAACACCCATGCCAGAACCATCATCATGCCAGGATGATAGCCCTCACGCTCAAGGTTTCACCTTTATGGGGCAACACCAGAGGCTCACATTGTAAGGGTGACTTTGCTAAAATAATCCAGCCAGTCATTAAAATAATGATGAACACATAAGAATAACAATCCCAGAGGGATGGGATTGGGGACAGTATCAAACTTGCTACAATATATTGTTTCAATGTTTAGCACCCCCTCTAAACAGATAGAAATAAACTGAACTGGTGGGGGTGGGGGTGGGGGGTGAGGGGTGTGGGGGGGAGGGGGTGGGGGACTGGACATTTAAAAAATATTTTTTTTAATTTTTTTTAACGTTTTATTTATTTTTGAGACAGAGACAGAGCATAAACGGGGGAGGGTCAGAGAGAGGGAGACACAGAATCGGAAGCAGGCTCCAGGCTCTGAGCCATCAGCCCAGAGCCCGACGCAGGGCTCAAACTCACGGACCACAAGATCGTGACCTGAGCTGAAGTCAGACGCTTAACCGACTAAGCCACCCAGGCGCCCCTAAAAAATATTTTATAACAACTGTATCGACATGGTATTACCCCAATTGTATCAATGTCATGTTTGTTTCATGCAAAGACATAGGGAGTTTTGACACATACACAGAAAAAGTAACCAGGCAACAGGGTATCAGAAATGCCTGTGAGAGGAAGGAGACATCAGATTTAGCAGAGACTTCAAAGTAACTATTATAAATATGTTCAAAAACTAAAGAAAAACCATGCTGAAAGGAGTAAAAAAAGACATGATGATAATGTGAGAACAAATAAGAAATACAAAAAAAGGGGGGGGGGCCTTTGGGTGGCTCAGTCAGTTAAGCATTTGACTTCAGCTCAGGTCATGATTTCAGAGTTCATGAATTCAAGCCCTGCTTCTGTGCTGACAGCTCAGAGCCTGGAGCCTGCTTCGGATTCTGTGTCTCCCTCTCTCTCTGTCCCTCCCCCACTAGCACTCTGTCTCTTTCCCTCAGAAATAAATAAAAACATTAAACATATTTAAAAAATAAATTGTAAATACATTAAAAATAGTAGTCTTGAAGCTGAAAATTATAATAATTGAAAGGAAAATCTAGAAGCTTTCAACGGTAGAGCTGAACTGGCAGAAGAAAGAATTAATGAACCTGAAAATAAATCAATGGAGATAATGCAATCTCAGTAATAAAAAAAAAATAATAATGAAAAAAAAATAGAAAAAGAATAGACAGGCTCCGAGAAATGTGGGGTACCATTAAGCTTACCAATGTACTCATAATGACAATTCCAGAAGGACAGTAAGGAGAAATGAAGAAGAAAACTATCTGAAGAAATAATAGTTGAAAACTTCCCAAATTTCATGAAAAAGTTTAATCCAAAGATCCAAGAAGGTAAAAAAAGAATCCAGGTAGAAAAATACAAAGAGATACACACATAGACACATCTGAGTAAGAAAATCAACAGGGAAATAGAAAACTAGAGCAACACTATAAACCAAGTAGACCTACAAGATCTCAGTAGAACATTCCATCCAGAATAGTGCAATGTGTACTGTTCACAAGTACGCAAAGAGCATTATCTGGAATAGGCACCAAGTCATAAAACAAAACTGAATGTAATTTAAAATGTTAAAAGAGTATAAATGTTTACGTGCTCCAACCACGGTAGAATGAAGTTACGAGTCAATAACAGAAAAAAATGGAGAAACTCAAAAATACGTGGGCATTAAAATAGTTCACTCCTAAGTAACTGAAGGACCAGAAAAGGAAATGAGAAACTATAAGTTACCTTTAATGAAGTTACCTGAAGGCACAGTGTGCCAAAAATTATGAAATTCAGTGCAAGCAGTACTCAGAACATTTATAGGTTTAAATGTCTACATTGCAAAAAAGAATACAAATTAATAATCCAACCCTCCATCTTAAGAGAAAGTTGCAAATTAAAAGAACAAAAAACAAAAAACTAAGATTATGTCAGGCAGAAGGAAATAACATAAATTGGAGGAGAAATTTATGAAATAGAAAATAGAAAAAAATCAACAAAAACAAACGTTGGTTCTTTGAAAATATCAACAAAATGACAAAATTTTAATTAGATTGATCAAGAACATAAGATATGAGGCTCGTTACAAGGAAACAGCAATGAAAGAGCAGATATTACCACCAACTCTACCAAAATGGAAAGGACTAAGAAAAATTGTACGCCAATAAATAAGACAACTTGGGAGGCGGGGATGAATTCTCAGAAAGACACAAATCATCAAAACTGAATCTAGAAAAAAATAGAAAATCGTGATAGTCATATAAGAAACGAAGGGTCTTAATTAGTAGTGGGAAAACTACCAACAAAGAAAAATGCAAGCCTGTATGGCTTTACCGGTGAATTTTATCACACATTTAAACAATTAAGTGATTCAAGTATTAACCGATTCTTCACAAATCTCCAAAAAAAAAAAAAATACAAGAGAAGGGGACACTACCCAGTGTATTCTATGAGTCCAGTATAACCCTAACACAAAACCAGACAAAGACATAAGAACTCTACAGATCCCTTACCTATGATGAACACAGATGCAAAACTGCTCAACAGAATACTAGCAAACCAAATTCAACAACATATAGGTAAATCTATGCAAGTAGAAAGCAGATTAGTGGTTGCTTAGGGCTAAGGGTATGAGTGGCAGAAGGGAGGTGACAGTTAATGTGTACGGAGTTTATGTTCTGAGGTGATGAACATGCTCTATAAACGACCGTAGTAGTGGTTATACAATTTTCTGAATATACTAGAAACCACTGAATTGTATATTTTAAGTGGTTATGTGAATTAGACCTCAAAACAATGTTACCAAAAAAGTTACTGTACAGTATGATAAAAGGGTGACTAATTGTAGACAAACAAAAAACCTAGAAAGAAGACGTCTTGGGGAGTTGGCTACAAATTGTTGAATTCTGAGAAGAGCTTGGCACGCAGTCGTTCATGCCCATCAGAGAGGGTCTTTAATGAGCCCTGAGCGTGTACACCTGCCATCCTTGAGCCTCAAAATGCCAAGAAGGATGGGTTCAGGTACCTCTGCCCCAAGGGCAAGGGACTGAGGAGAAAGCTAGAACAGGGAGTCTACTGTAGCTTGCCTCAGCAGAAAACTGGCCGCCTTCCAAACCTATATGTTACCAATAGAGGTAGCGTTTCGATGGCGGGTGAGACAGCTAGCATTTGTGATATGCCAACGATCAAGTCAGTGCTCCCGTGAACCAACAACGACAAAACAAAATTCCTCCAACATAGTCCAGCAGTGGCTGCCCTGCAGCCATAACAGGAGGCAGTTGGGCAACAACGGAGGGCAAGAGAATTATTTAAACACACACGCGCACACGCGCGCGCACACACACACACACACACACACACGAAGAGATTCCAATATAAAATAAAAAGTCTATTTTTGAGCTAAAAAAAAATAAAACCTCTCCGAATTAAACAGTGCATCAGATGTATTGTGTAAGAATCTACTTCCTGGTGAAACCTCCACTCCTGACCTGAAATCAAGTGCAAGAAACATCTTAACGCACACAGAAACCATGTACAAGGAGAAATCATGAGACAAGAGCTAAAAGATTGAGGCTAGAGCTGTAGATCCAGGATATCTACTACACAAATAGTAGGCTCTCCAGAAACAGAAAATGACGGAGGAAAAGTCTTTGTTGTCTGGTTTCCTTAACTTACCTGTGGCACCTAAGATTTGTCCATGGTTTGGGGCACCCAGGTGGCTCAGTCGGTTAAGCATCTGACTTCGGCTCAGGTCATGAGCTCACGGTTTGTGGGTTGGAGCCCCGCGTCGGGCTCTGTGCTGACAGCTCAGAGCCTGGAGCCTGCGTTGGATTCTGTGCCTCCCTCTCTTTCTGCCCCTCCCCAGCTTATGCGCTGTCTCTCTCAAAAATAAATAAACATTTGAAAAAATTTAAAAAAAAAAAGATTTGCCCATGGTTTTGCAAGAACTGATAGTTCATTTCCTTTTCCTGATGAATAGCCCTCCATTGTATGGATGTACTACAGCTTGTGTATCCATTAATGTATTGACAGCCATTTTGCTTACAGCTTAGGGAGATTATGAATAAAACAGCTATAATCTTTTGTATGAAGGTTTTTCCGTGAACATAGATTTTCAACACATTTAGGTAAATACCCAGAGCACAACTGATAGAGTGAAATTGTCCGTTAAGACTGTTGGCTTCGGAAGCAATCATCAAACTGTAATCCAAAGTAGTGGGGCCATTGTACATTCCTACCTACAATGAGTCAGAGTTCTACGTGTTATGATTCTTCCTCGGCAATTAGTACTGTCAGATTTTTGTGGTTTAGGTATTCTGAGAAGGTATTTCTTTTTGTTTTGACTTGTGCTTCCCTAATGACAAAAGCTGTTTAGCAACTTTTTATATACTCATTTGTCATCAACATATTTTCTTTGGTGAGGTATCTGTTCAGATCTTTTGCCTATTTTCAAGTGGGTTATGTGTTCTCTAGGTGTTATGTTTTAAGAGTACTTGGAATGCGAATTCTTTCTCAGATAATGTGTTTTGCAAATACTTTTCCCAATCTGTGAGAAAAATAATGAAAAGCCATTTAATTCTGTTTATAAGGTCTACAGAATTTTTTTCCACTTTGATAACTGACATTTAGCATTGTGTTAGGTCAAAATGTACAAAATGATGATTATATATACATATATCAATGATTACCACAGTAAATGTACATTTCCTCACCTCACACGGTTACAATTTTTTTCTGGTGGTAAGAACTTGTAAGACCTATATTTTTTACAACTTACAAATATGTAATATAGTTATTATTAACATTAGTTACCATGCTGTACGTTACATCCCCCAAACTTATTTATCTTAAAAGTAGAGGTTTGTACCATTAGATTACCTTCACCCATCTCCCCCTTTCCCCCCCTCCCCACCCTGGCAACCATCAGTCTCTTTCTTCTGTTTCTATATTTCATTTAGCGTACTGCCTTCTAGTTCATCCATGTCACAAATGGCAGGATTTCCTTCTTCTTTATGGCTGGATAAGACCCACGAACCACAAGATCATGACTTGAGCCGAAGTTGGTGCTTACCCAACTGAGCCACCCAGGTGCCCACCATATACATTTTCTTTTTCCATTCTTCTGTCAGTGAACGCTTAGGTTGTTCCCATGTCTCGGCTATTAATGCCACAATGAACGAGAGGGTGCAGATCTCTTTGAGATAGTGATTTCACTCCCAGAAGTAGAACTGTTGAGTCATAAGGTAGTTATAATTTTAATTTTTTGAGGAACTTCCATACTGTTTTCCATAGTTGCTGTGTCAGTTCACATTCCCACTAAGAGTCCCAAGGGTTTCCTTTCCTCCACATTCTCGCCAATGTGAGATAAAACAAGTTTATTTATTTATTTTCGAGAGAGAGAGGGAAAAAGCACAAGCGGGGAAGGGGAAGAGAGAGATGGAGAGAGAGAATCTCAAGCAGGCTCTGTGTTGTCAGTGCAGAGCCCAATGTGGGGCTCGAACCCACACCATGAGATCATGACCTGAGCTGAAACCAAGAGTTGGACGCTTAACTGACTGAGTCACCCATGTGCCCCTCTTGTCTTTTTTGGTGATAGCCTTTCTATCATTCTCTATTGAAGAGACTATCTTTTCTCCATTGTGCATTCTTGGCTCTTTTGTCATAAATTAACTGACCATTTTAGGTTTATTTCTGGGATCTCTGCTCTGTTCTGTTGCTCTGTTTATCTGTTTTTATGCCAATAACATTCTGTTTTGATTACTGTAGCTTTGTGATACAGCTTAAATCAGGAACTGTAATGCCTCCGGCTTTGTTCTTCTTTCTCAAGACTGCTTTGGCTAATTTGGGGTCTTTTCTGGTTTCACACATTTTTTTAAAATTTTTTTAATGTTTATTTATTTTTGAGAGACACAGAGACACAGAGCATGAGCAGAGGAGGGGCAGAGAGAGAGAGGGAGACACAGAATCCAAAGTAGGCTCCAGGCTCTGAGCTGTCAGCATAGAGCCCAAAGCGGGGCTCAAACCCATGAACCACAAGATCATGACTTGAGCCGAAGTTGGTGCTTACCCAACTGAGCCACCCAGGTGCCCACCATACACATTTTACGATTGTTTTTTCTACTTCTGTGAAAAACTCCATTGGGATTCTGATAAAGATTGCATTGAATCTATAGATTGGTTAGTATGGACATTTACCAATATTAATTCTTGTAATCCATAAGCATGGGATATCTTTCCATTTATTTGTGACTTCTTCAGTTTCTTCCAACAATATCTTATAGCTTTCAGTGAACATATTTTTCACCCCCTTGGTTAAATTTGCTCTTAGGTATTTTATTCTTTTTGATGCAATTATAAGTGGGATTGTTTTCTTAATTTCTCTTTCTGGTAGTTTGTTATTAGTGTATAGACATACAACAGATTCCTGTAGATTGATTTGATATCCTGCAACTTTACTGAACTTGTTTATTGTAACCATAAAGTCTTTAGGCTTTTCCATAGTGACAAAATTACTTCTTCCTTTTTGATTTAGATGTCTCTTATTTCTTTTTCTTGCCTAATTGCTCTGGCTAGGACCTCCAGTACTAGTTGAATAAACATGGCAAGAGTGGGCATCCTTGTCTTATTCCTGATCTTATAGGAAAAACTTTTAGCTTTTCACCATTGAGTACGATTGGCTGGCTGTGGGCTTACCATATATGACTTTTATTATGTTAAGAACATTCCCTCTACATCCAGTTTGTTGATAGTTTTTATCATGAAAGAATGTTGAACTTTGCCAAATGTTTTCTTGACATCTATTAATTTGATCATAAGATTTATATCCTTCATTTTGTTAATGTGTTGTATAACACGGATTGACTTGTAAAGGTTTAGCCATCTTTGCACCCCAGTGATAAATTCCACTTGGTCATCTTGTATGATCCTTTTAATGTATCACTGAATTCAGTTTGTTAATAATTTGTTGAGGACTTTTGCATCTATGTTCATCAGGGATATTGGCTTGTAATTTTCTTTTCTTATAGTGGCCTTATCTGGTTTTAGATCAGAGAAGTTTTTAAATTTTAATGAAGTAAAACTGACCATTTTTTCTTTCATGGCTTATATTGTTTCCTATCTAAAAGTCCATTACCAAATCCAAAGTCACTAAGTTTTTCTCCTGTATTTCCTTCAGGAAATTCTATTATTTTAGCTCTTACATTTGGGTCTTTGACCCATTTTGAGACCCTACTTGTTTATGACACTAGGTAAGGGCCTAAATTCACCTTCTTATATATGAATATCCAACTATATCAAAATTATTTGTTGAAAAGAATTTGCATCCCCATTGAACTTTCTTGAGTCTTTGTGAAAGGTCATTTGACCATACATATAAGATCAAATGTTCAGATCCTCAATTCTGGTGTATTGATCTGTACTTATATACTTATTTCAGAACTACATTATGTTGATTATTGTAGCTTTCTAGTACATTTTGAAATTAGCAAATATAAGTCTTCCAATTTTGTTCTTTGCCAAAACTTGCTTTGTCTATTCTGGATCCTTCATATTTTTACGTACATTTTTAAAAAGGCTTTTCTATTTCTACAAAATCTATGCTAGAATTCTGATAGGCAATGCACCGAGTCCATAGATCATTTTGGAGAAAATTAGCATTTTCAAAATCCAAAATCTTAATGTCTTAACACAACAAATATTTCTTTCTCTCTCTTATGTTACAGGTTATCTTGGGGAAACAACAAGGTTGTTTCTGCACCAGGGAGCTCACAGTCTATTGAGAAACATCATAAATGTAATGTAAAATTACATCTCAATACTTTTTACTGTATCTATTCAATAAAGGCATGTGCACACTATATTTTGGCACAAGAGGCGGGAATGACCTGATTGTGTTAGAGAAAGGGGAGGAGACAGTCAAAGGAAGTTTGCAGGATGATGGCCAAGTCAGATATTGAAGGATCACCTGGAATTTAACAAGTGATGCCTGGCAGAGGCACCTGTTGGGGTTGGGAACAGCATGAAGTTTGGCAAAATGGCCAAATTAAGGTGACATTTGTATTCCATACCAAGAATTTCTAGCACTTATTCAAAAAACACAAGGGAGCTATTGACGCATGTCAATGGCTTGTGATCAGATCTGGAAGAGGGGCGAGAAGACAAATTCAATGGGCAGAATGAGGAATGGACAAGATAAAAAGCAGAGCAAAACGACGGAGGACTAGGTATGAAAGTGTCAAAACAATAACCCACCAAGTAAATGAAATCTGTCTAGCATGGCTTATTTCTCTGACCATTATAACAATTACTTCCAGAATATTCCTGAGCAGTGACTCCAATCCAAATCTTTTAGACCTTGCAGATCTTTCCTCCTCATATTTTTATTTTTTTCTTTGAGATGTTTGCTCATATCTAGTTTTTTTAGCTTGCTCCTCGTGAAGGCCACTTTTCTCAAATCTGACCAAACATTTCCCTTAGCAGCCTTTATTGTTACTTATCTGGACCAGAGATTCGAAACGTGAATGTTAGAAAATGTTTTGCTTGAAATGATGTATTTAAATGAGGATTTTCTTAAATTATCTTATGAGAATGAGACTTTCATTTCCTTTACCCATGATTTTGTCTACTGTTACAATCAAATATTTTGTCTTCCCTCTTAGAAGAAATAAATAGAAAGTAAAAAAAAAAAAAAAAAGATAAGACCACAAGCAGCTTATTAAGGTTGGTCTTAATATAAGTGAAGCTAAAATATCACAACCCTGACCCTAATTAAGTTTAAGTAATTATTTCAGAGGAAAGGAATCTATTGGAAAAAAAATCTCATGACAACTTCTTTGAATTATTGACCTATTTGCTCTTAGCATATTTTCATGGAGAGCTCACATGACATTTCCCAAATTATCGTCTATCAGACATAGTAGAGATTTGAGCAAGTTTGCATATGAACAATTGTCAAAATAGATTTACCTAAACGGAAATGATTTTAGTGACTTAATATTCTTGAACTCTCCTTTTGACTCAGTTTTGGGTACCAAGGATGATCGTATGGTATGTTTCGAGAATTTAGGTGGGAAACTGCTGAGTGTACTAGAAAGAAACAAAGGTCCTACTCCTACTCTTTCAATATGTAACCTTCTCCAATACTCTGATGTGTCTCTTTTTTCTCCTTAGTTAGCGAGTTCAAGTAGCTTTCACGGGATAGCCTAGAAATAACTCCTGTTGTATTATCTTCAGAGAGGGGTTAACATATTGATAAATACACTTGAGCACAGCTGAAGGAATTTGTGATTGATGTAGTCCCAGAAGAAAATAAGGGACCTGGAGACAGGTTCAAGCATACCAATATGCCAATCACAGCAAATGGATGGAAAGGGTGGTAAATGTGGGTTACTCACACAGCAGTGAGTGGGCGTCTCAAGTTACCCAAGTGCCATAACTGGATATGATAATCACACACTTGTCTTAATGTGTCACAATCTTAACAGGAGAAACCACTGTCCACCTCAAATGGAGACAGTCTGGCAAACCTGATCAGATTATTGCCGTCATTATTTCAAGCAAATTAACAGGTTACAGGATTGTGCACCTTGCCTGACACCATTGTGGAGTATGACAGCTGGGCTTCAAATGAGAAAAATACA
Organism: Panthera tigris; assembly: GCF_018350195.1. Lineage (NCBI taxonomy): Eukaryota > Metazoa > Chordata > Mammalia > Carnivora > Felidae > Panthera > Panthera tigris. The sequence continues at coordinate 15,804,967 of NC_056665.1, read as the reverse complement.
TCGGGCTGATTTGCAAAAGGCTCACCTGAGATGACTCCTCCAGTCCAAAGGGTCTCTACTTAGGAGCACTGTTAGCAATGAGACCCTTCCCCCGGGGGTTGGTAGAGCAAGTCACCACTAAACCTAGCTGCCACGTCTTCAACAGGTCCCTGGAGCAGTTGGGTTCTGGGCGAAAGGCTTCGGACAGGGCAGCCGGCTCCTTCAAGCCCAGTACAGTTACACTCTTGGCACTAGGGCTTTCTCCGCAGGAGCCAAGGCTTCCCAAGCATCGCCAGGGAATGAAGTGAACCTACAGGGGAAAAAAAAAAAAACGAGTTTTGAGTGTCCTTCATTCATATTGCCCCAGCTTAACTAAAGGGGAAAGTTCACACAGTGCGAGTTGGAAAGGCAAGAACACCCTTCGGTACACGATGATTTCTTTTGCGTCAGAACACAGTAATTGTAGCTCTGCAGTGTCCCGATTTCCTCATGGCCTCTTGACGGTCTCTCAGCTTTGTGCTTCCCGAGTGTATGTGCCTGTGAGCGCACATGCGTGAGTGTGTGTGTGTGTGTGTGTACACACGTACCTGCACGTGTGTAGGGAGCACTGGTCCCGTGTTTTCCGTAGCTTCCGGTTATTCCCAATGGTTTTGCCTCCATTACATCGTGACTCTTTATGTCTCAGGCTCTATGCGGTGTCGCTCGGGATGCACTAAGGAGGAGTGGATGACCCCAGCCCTCCCCCAACTTTACTAAGTCTGGGATGATTGACTGCTCTCTCCCATGGGGGAGGGAAGGAAAGATAAGATAAAAACAGAGGAGGCAAAACATAACAGACTCTTCAAGACAGAGAACAAACTGAGGGTTGACTGGGGGGCGGTGGGGACAATAGGTGATGGGCATTAAGGAGAACACTTGTTGGGATGAGCACTGGGTATTATATGTAAGTGATCAATCACTGGATTCTACTCCTGAAGCCAAGACTACACTGAGTGTTAACTAACTTGAGAATAAAAAAATATATATATTTTATAATATATATATATAATTATATATATAATTATATATATATATAATTTTATATATATATATATATATATATATATATATATATGAAAACAGGGGGTTCTGACTTCTCTTTAATTCTGTGTCTCTTAAAACTCCCAAATTCCATTTTTTTTTTTTTTTTTTAAATCCCAACATGGGGCACCTGGGTGGCTCAGTCGGTTAAGCGTCTGGCTTCAGCTCAGGTCATGATCTCCCAGTTTGTGAGTTCGAGCCCCGCATCGGGCTCTGTGCTGACAGCTCTGGAGCCTGGAGCCTGCTTCGGATTCTGTGTCTCCCCTTTCTCTGCCTCTGCCCAGCTTGTGCTCTGTCTCTCTGTGTCTCTCAAAAATAAATACACATTTAAAAAATGTTTTAATCTCCAACATGAACAAACTTTCTATGTGGTCAAACCTGCTGAGTACTAGATGTCTCTAATTCTGAAACAAACAAAAAATGTTATATATATATATATATATACACATATATATACATATATATACATATACATATATACGTATATATACACATACATATGCATATATACATGTGTATATATACACGTATATATACGTATATATACGTATATACATACGTGTATATATATATACACGTATATATATACGTATATACGTGTATATGTATACACACATATATACGTGTGTGTATATATACACGTATATACGTATATATACATATATGTGTATATATATATATATATACACGTATATACGTGTATATATATATATATATATGCACAAGTTCCAAGGAATCACTCAAAAGCCTCATCGCTTTAGCCTAGGAAAACATTAACGAAAGACTTTATTATTAAAATACTTTGGAATCTTTCCAAAATGTGTTTGGCTGCCCATATTACGCACTCCCATTTGTTGTACATTTGGAAGCAGGACAATGTGTGTGAAGAATCGCAGGTTTTGAAGGCATATCCTCATGCATTTGAAAACACCTTGGCTAGTTAATTGCTTTATGACATTATGTCATCATCACGTCAGCTGGGTTGACACCTTCACTGGTACCTGTATCAGTCAGGCTTCATGTGTTCAGGAAACATATGGTAAATTCAGATTGGGTCATTTGAAGACCTTTAATGAAAGGACTCTTTAAAAGGATTTTTAAGTGGTTGTTTTATCATTTGCTACTTTATTAAATTCTAAAATTTATATGTGGTAAGTCCTGATTTAGTTCTTTAAATAAAAAAATATGCACTGTAAGCGAGTTTTAAGAGTACAGCTAAAACACCATGTATTAACCAAAAGAAAGGTTACATGTCAATATTTAATAGACTGTAAGCAAAAGTCATAACTCTGTTATGACTTAGCATCTTTAAATACTGATAAAAGAGTCAATCTTCTGAAGTGAGGGAAATAACTTATGCCTGTGTGCATCTATCAAAATAACCTTAAAAAGCATCAAAACTATTGACAGAATCTCAAGGAAAAATGGGCAAGTAAACCATGTTATAAGATTTTTAATATCTCCCTTTCACAACTGAAAGCCAAGTGGACAAAAATTATCAACAACATAGATGAATTGAGAAATAAAATGACCAGGAGTAGAGACATGGCAAGTCTCAATAAATATTTTTAAATCCTGTTGTTATCAGACCATATTTTCAGACTACAATTAATTGGTTAATCCAGAAATAATGATTAACATTTAAAATTATATAGAATTCAATTCACAGTGAAAATCCCACTTATTAAAGCATGTATCTTGCTGCTGGAACTGGTATCTAGAGAATTTGTAGTCTGAGAAGCACATATTAGAAGGCAAGAAAGAATGTAAATTAAACTGTGTGCCCACCTCACAAAGACAGGAACACCATAAAAAAAACTAGCAGACTAAATAAGAGACACTAAAAGGAAGGAAATAAAAAGATAAGAGCAAAAAAGCAAATCTGAACAAAAATTTGCCTTTAAACTTGTGCCTATTAATGATCATTATTGACATATCTGATTTTTTACTCCATCTGATATATTTTTCTTATACTTTTATGTACTTTTGTTTTTAACTTTCTTTTTTTTCCGCTTTTTCTCCCATCCATCATTCATTTTTTTTTCCCTCTAACATTTTGGAAATTTTTCTCCACTTTTGCTTGGAAACAACCAAAATTTGATTCTTTGAAAAGACTAAACTTAGAATAAATTTAGGCTAGATTGATCAATGAATAAGACAGATCGCAAAAGCCAGGAATATTACAAGTGAAGCAGGGAAAGAAAATTACAAAGAAAGCTATACTAGAATATGACTTGGCCCTTTAAAATAATTCTGCACTTTTTAAAATTTCAGTTCATTCTCTAGCTTGAAACAGCAAATTGGAAGGACTTGGTAAAAAAGACCTAGTGTTATTCCTGTCGCTGCTTACCACTGCTACCCCCATAGTATTACACTTTTGTTGCTGTCATATCTTTGTGAAGAATGTAAAGGGTCTGCTATTTGCATGCTAACAAGTTAACCTGCCTCAAGTTGTATAAATGCTGGCAGAAGACACGAGACTCCTGGGTCATAGAATAAAGACGTTATTACTCACAGGATGAGCTTCATGTTCACATCAGTTACAGTCGTCCCCCAAATCCCAAGGGGGCAATGGGAGCACAGAGTCAGAAGGATGCTGTATACACAGTGTGAAGCATCACAGCAGAGGAATTCAGACTTAGAAAACCATTTAATTTGTAAGAGGATGCTAGAAAACCTATCTGAATCTTGACCCAGGAGAAGACATTATCTTTCTTATACAAACAAATAGCAAACAGATCTTCCCTCCTCGCCCTGGAGGGAGAAACTATTTCCATCTTCTATATTAAAATCTTTGAAAAGATAGCTTGGAGCAAAAATCACTGACTCCATTCACGAAATATACAGAGACTCAATGGATGTTAATATCCTCTCAAAATTTGTATCTCCTTCTACTGCTGTTACTGTTGCCACTGTATTGGAAATAAAATACAAATGTATGATTTATATAGAATTCTAATTTATAATTTTTCCTTAGGCCTTTTCTACATCCCCCTGTGATGTCCTGAATATAGGAAACAGTACTTCTAAAACTTGCCATTGCTTTTCAAGCAATATCCAATATCGGGTGGGGGAGCGGGGAGAAAGAATAAAACAATCAAATAAACAAACACAAGTTTATTGCTCCGTAGAATTGATCACAACATGTAAGCACCTGGGTAAATGTTTAGGATTTATTTTATCTGAAATCCCCAAAATGAGGTCACTGTGTACGTTTATGTAATAGAATGTTCTTGGCTAACATTTCTGGAGTAGGAAAATAGTATGGGTAAATTCACATTTCCATCTGAGGTCTACTTTTGCAAATCATCACGCAGCTGATGAGATGTGGAGTGAAGAATGTTGTTACCAGCATATGAGGAATTGTTTTAAGTCCATTACTATTACTTTTTTTAAAAAAAAACTTTTTTTTAATGTTTTATTTGTTTTTGAGACAGAGAGAGACAGAGCATGAACGGGGGAGGGGCAGAGAGAGAGAGGGAGACAAAGAATCCGAAACAGGCTCCAGGCTCTGAGCTGTCAGCACACAGCCTGATGCGGGGCTTGAACTCACAGACCATGAGATCATGACCTGAGCCGAAGTCGGACGCTGAACTGACTGAGCCACCCAGGCGCCATTACTTTTGTAATATATTCCTGAAATGTACCATGCCTTCTATAATCCTTAATTCCGGACTTACTTCTTGCTAGCCTCAATACCTATCCTCTTGAGCATTTTTGGCAACAAACTACCCATTTCTTAACTCTGTATGGTCATGTATTTCCTGACGTATAAAAGTCAAAGTTAGAAATTAAGGTGACATGAAAGGTCGTAATTGCTGGGACTTCTGCTTCAATAGAGTGCTAGACTTACCTGTGTTTCTAAAAGTATCACACAGAAGAATAAATTTGAGGAGTTAATCATCTCTATTCTATGAACCCACTAACCTGATAATATTATGTACTGAGTGCCCTCATTATTTTAATTCTTTTTACTCCAATGAGCGCGATTTCCTATATTTTGAATATATTGTGTATAGAAATTTGGCTGATATGCCCCACAGTCTCCTGAAGTGGCTGTTATTCAAAAGTGCCAATCCATTTTGAAATATTTGTTGTGACTATTCAGACCTCTCATCTTTAAATTTTATTTATTTTTGAGAGAGAGAGAGATCAAGAGTAAGCAAGGGAGGGGCAGAGACAGAGACAGACAATTCTAGGCAGAGCCTGATGTGGGGCTTAAACTCAGGAACTGAAAGACCATGACCTGAGCTGAAACCAAGAGTCGGACACTCAACCAACTGAGCCACCCAGGCATCCCTAGACCTCCCAACTTGAAATTGAAATTGAAATTGAAATTGAGTAAACTGACACTTGATACTCTGTATTTTTTTTTTAATTTTTAAATGATTTTTACTTATTTTTCGGAGACAGAGTAAGCAGGGGGAGGGACGGAGAGAGAGGGGGACACAGGGTCTGAAGTGGGCTCTGAGCTGACAGGCTGACAGCAGTGAGCCCGAGGTGGGGCTCGAACTCATGAACCACGAGATGATGGCCGGAGCTGAAGTCATACACTTAACTGACTGAGCCACCCAGGCACCCCTGATACTCTGTAGTTTTAAATTCAAGGTCCATTTTTATGCTGAAAGCAGTAAAAAACATGACTGTGTTTGAAATGGTTAATGATATTACCAAGAACATGGACATTTGAGCCAGTTAATTTTATTTGAGGCATTATGTAACAACTGTTTTATTCATTGTATGGATTACGTCTTTCACCGACCAGTGATATATTTTCCTCAATACCAGCTAGAGTATGTCGTTTATATGGAGCATGCTAGAAAACGTGTCCAAACTCTGCACCAGAAAAAAGACATTTTCTTTATTAGAGTCTATAATTTAACTGACAAAATTTAATTGAGTAAATGAATGATATTTTTAAAAAAACAAAGTCACGAATGATTCTATACATACATACATAGGAATCATAAGTGTGTGTGGTTTCATTTAACCTTAGTCAACTCCTGAAAGGCGCTATTTCCAAATAAAGTGAGTTAGGGTTTCAACAGAAGGATTTGGAGGAGGGGCTGGGATACAAATCAGTCCATAATACAGAGGTAACTTTGGAATCCCGGGAAGAATTTCCAATAAGGATGCATAGTCTGAGGCAAAATATAATCCATCTATCTACCCTCAGTGTATACCCCCAACACAGAGTTACAGCCCTTCGTGAATCGAATATAGGACCCACACTCCCATTATCTGAAGGGGAAGACATTGACCCACACATTTCCCATCCTTTCCTTTTTCCTTTTAAGTTTATTTATTTACTTTTGAGAGAGACAGAGACAAAATGAGTGGGGAAAGGGCAGAGAGAGGGGGACAGAGAGAACCCCAAGCAGGCACTGTGCCATCAGGGCAGGGCCCAATGTGGGGCTTGAACTCACCAAACTGTGAGATCCTAACCTGAGCCGAAACTAAGAGTCGGACGCTTAACAGCCTGAGCCAGCCAGGTGGCCCTCGCATCATTTTCTTTGAAGGTGGTTTTCAGTCTTTTATTTCAAGAATGTTTTCGGAAAGCACGATTTGTGTGGCTCCTTTGCAGAAATGCGTATACTCAAAATGGTGCCCTTCACCACTCCTTTCAAAGCCCTTGCTAGGAAGGACCGTGTCAGGTGCCTCAGCGGGTCTATAAAGGTGTCCCCAGTCGGCATGCTCTTCACTTACCAGGTATCGCCTCAGTGCCCTGTTGATGCTTGAACCGAAATATTTATTTTCCAGAACATTACATTTTATATCATTGAAACACAAAGGTTTTATTATTTATTTATTTATTTATTTTTGGTTGTTGTTGTTGGTTTTTTTTGTTTTGTTTTGTTTTCTCTGGCCACTATAGACACAACTTTTCTTAGGCAACACTTCAGTTTCCCAGTAGCAATAAGTACCCTATGCCACACAGGATTGGAAAGCCCATGACCCCCTTCAGCTAAATGTTGGGAAAGCCCTACCAGGGCCTGAAGTATCCTCAGAGCTGGCTTTTCTGTGTGGGCTTCAGCACACGGATGTCCCTTAGTCTTCCACACCAGATACCACTTCTGGTGTGGCAACCTGGCCAGGGGCAGAAATTTGTGTTTTAAAAGACATTTTTCTGAGGTAAAAACAACAACAACAACAACAACAACAACAACAAAGAGGCTAATTGAGATTGGAAAAGCTACTTGAGAGGTAATCTCTGCAGTTGTTCATTCACTGTTGCTGGCAAAGGAAGAACCGTGGACTGCTTTAGCCTTCCAATAAATAAATCTCAACTTTCAGAGTCGGATAACCAGGCAGCTCCCTCCGCTGAGCAATATATTCACACGAATAAATGGCTGCTGAGGAACAAGTCATGGGCCGAGGGATTTGCACAACACGCCAAGTTGAAAGTTCTGACTGAAGAAGATTTCCAAAGGGCCCACGTGGGAACTGAAGGACTAAGAAGGCAATCCATGTGCCCTGCCAATAAAACCACTTCCCACTCCTTATACTTGAACATTCTAAGGTATAAGGAGTGGGCCATTCTGGGGAACATTCCAGGGGAGCCTCTACTTATTCAAGAGAACAAACCTACCTAGGCATCCACAAATATTTGGCAGTAAAAACAACCACCAAGGAAGGAGACAGTACCCAATAGACGGAGGGAGAAAGAGCTTAATTTGGGGGCAAATTAGCTAGATTACATATATATGCACAGTTGTATATATATGTGTTTGTGTGTTTGTGTTTATTCCATCTATGTTTACAATAAAACATAAGAAATAGACAAACTCTTTGATAGTAGAGGTAATAATATAAAAATTATGTTACTAAAATGAAAGAGCTGATTGAAAGACGTTGGATAAGAAAGATGATTTACGGGGCGCCTGGGTGGCTCAGTCGGTTAAGCGTCCGACTTTGGCTCAGGTCATGATCTCACGGTCCGTGAGTTCGAGCCCCGCGTCGGGCTCTGGGCTGATGGCTCAGAGCCTGGAGCCTGCTTCCGATTCTGTGTCTCCCTCTCTCTCTGCCCCCCGCCCCCGTTCATGCTCTGTCTCTCTGTGTCTCAAAAAAAACAAAAACAAAAACAAAAAAACATTAAAAAAAAAAAGAAAGATGATTTACACTGAGAAATACTGAAGAGCAGAATCAACATGGCAGAAAATGGGGATGTAGTTGAAAGCCTCGAAGATTTTCACAGAAAAAAGAACACAAAAACTTTATCTAATAGGATCCTTTCTAGGCAAGCTATAGAAACATGCCTTTGACTGGTTTAATAATAAGAAATCTCAGAAGTGGGCAGTTCCAAGATTGTTAAATTCAGTGGTTCGGCAATATCTTCAGAGACCCATATTCTTTCCACATTTCTGCTGGCTCATTATCAGAGTATTCTATCGTAATACACGTGATTTAAGATATTTATGTAATTCATTACAAAACTTGAAGTTTTAAGGTCAATTGAAGAGAGAGAACGATTTTAAACCCCTTAACCACAAAATGCAACTTTGATGACCTCTGCTGGGAATTTCATGAAAAAATTAAGAAATAATAAAATCATTTACTCTTTATAAGAATACTAATGGCATGGTATTAGACGCTGCTATAAGTAAGAAGTCCATTAAAGCAAATGAACAATTATTTGGCTTATGTCATTAAATTAGTTCTGTTAATAATTATATGCACATGGTCTTATGCCATTTTCATTTTTTGTGAAATAATTTTATTCCTGAAAATAGTTTTTGAGTGGAAGACTTTTATGTGTCTACTCCTATAATAGGACATTTCTGCGTATGGATAAATAATAAATAAATATTTGAAAATTATATGGCTTTAATTACTTTTAGGCATTTTTCACACTCCAAATGTCTCTGTTTAAACAATAAATTATATGTTAATCACATAATTAAAAGTTTGAAGTTAAAGCATGAGACTCTATAATCTACAGTCTCTATAGAGCATCTGTACTCTATGGAAAATGAGTATAGATGGGAAAAGGTGGAGGTGTTAGCAATTAACCCGAAAAGAATTTCAATCTTAAGAAGTCAAGGAGATGAGAAAGAGTCAACAAAAGGAGACTGAGACTACTGAGTATAAAAAAGAAGAAAGCAAACAAGTAGGAGATTGTGATGTTTGGGAAGCCAAGTGAAGAAACTGCTTCAAGAAAATGAAATGGTGAACTATGTCGGATGTTGCTCTCAGGTCCGGAAGGATAAGGGCTGCGGATTTAACGTTGGGTCAGCAACAGAGAGATCATCGGTGACCTCAAAGAGAGCAGTTTTGGTGAGTAAAGGCTGAGGGGAGAGCGAAGCCAAATTGGGGTGAAACTAAGAAAGAATGGGATTAAATGAATTGGAGACAGTGAATAGAGACAACTCTTCCAAGGTGTCCTGCTGGAAAGGAGAGCAGAACGGTGGTAATCACTGAAGGGGAAAGTTGGATCCAGAGAGTTTTTAGACTTCATTACCATTATAATAATTACTTGTCTTTTTTTTCCAACAAAGAGAGAAGTAACAGCATGTTCGGATGTTAATGGGAGGGAACTAGCGGAGAAGAAAAAAGTTGAGCATGAAAGGGAGAGAGAGGACAAACCGGGGGCTGATGGGCTTAGTTGGTGCGAGAGCACGGAACTCGGTGCCCAGGGACAGGTGCTGTGACAGATGTCACAGCCAGGTCATCCCTGATACAAACAGAGAAACCACAGTATGCAGGTCCACGTGGAGTAGAGCAAATAGGTACGATATTTGACCGCCCTGGTCGCTTCTAATTTTTCAGCTTTATCTAGATGTGAATGGAGGAGAAGGAGACAGAGGCTTCAGGGAAGCGAAGAGGTATGAAAGAGTGACATTGGAGCTTGCTATTTATTGTGTGGTCCATGGACCAACAGTAGCAGGGGAACCTGGGACCCGCAGCTGAAGAATGGAAGAGGGTAAGGATAACGATGCACCATGCAACTGAAGGTATGTGGTCTGGAAGGTGGAAGCGGGAGAGAGTGAAAAGGAAGTGTGCCAATGGATTGTAGGTTCCAGTGGCTGAAGGACAGCTCGAGTTGGGCAGCTGGGAGTGAGCGGAAAGACAAGAATCGCTTGAGAGGGGTGGCTCAAAATTGAGGTAAGAGGTTTGTTACGGACACAGGTAATGGCAAGATTCACGCCTGGGCCATGGGGGTGAGGGATTGACCTGAGGTGCAGGATAAGACGTACCACAGAAGAGGAGGTCAAGTGCATGAGAGGTCAGGATAGTAGGAGGGTTGCCAATGCAGATCATGACATCATCAAAGACCAGGACGATGATGTTGGATTGAAGGACAGTGAGGCAGGAGCTAAAATCTCCAAGAGACAAATGGAGGACCCAGGAATCTATGGCTGACTACAAACAGGAGTTCAAGGGGCTGTATAAATTTGAGGACAAGAGATCTACACGTAGTGCGTTTGGGAAGGTGGGAGGGACCTGCAGAGCAAGAAAGACATCTATCCCACCCCCAGACCAAATGACAAAAGGTGTGTGGGACAGAAAATACCTACCCCTTAAGACAGTGGATGTGGGATAGAAAAGGAAACCGCAGGAAGCCACGAGAATGGAAGTAGATAATTAGCCCTGAATTAGTCAAGGAGGAGAATGGTGTGACGTAGTGGGAATCTTTTTAGAAAGGGGTAGGAGATTCAGTGTCCTTTCAGGAGACCCAGTGGTGGGCCTCTTTTCACTCTGGTCCGTGGCACTGTGAGAGCTGATTAGGGGAGTCTTATTCAGACACACGAGGCTCTAGGGATCCTTTATACTGCCCCCATTGAATTAGCTATAATAAACCAAGACAATCTGGCATAAGAAGTCTACAACTTTTCATACACATCAGAAATAATGAGTTTGTATGAGCTGAAAACACCCACGTCACCAGTACTCAAATGAAAGATCAGAGCATCACCAGCCTCCTTGGAATTCTCTTTCAGTGTCTATCAGCCTCCAAAGTGAATCACTACCATGTTTCTCACACCATAAACGATGAGTTTCTGGGTTCCCTTTGGACATCTGTCGATGGAGGCAAGTGGGGGACGAAAAGGGTGGTCTCATCATGAGTAGACAGTGTTCTATGGCTCCCTTTCAACACATTGATTGTTACCTTAAGGTCGTAGAAGAGGCAATGATAGTCATAGACCATGGACCCATCTGGAGAATTGATTGCTTCTTTCCTGCACTGTTACAGTTTTTTGTGCCCACTTCAATAAGAGCATGTTTAGTACAATACTATAATTGTATCTTGATCTCCTTGCGGCCTCCAAATACATACACACATGCACATAAGTGCGTGCGTGCACACACACGCACACACACGCACACACACACACATAACTGAATTCTCGGAGACAGCAGGTCTTACTACTATTTTTTTTTCATTCACATGGCTTTGTACCATGACTCTCACAGGATAGATCTTGAAAAAAATGTGAATGGAAGTCATTATATATCTCTGCCACCAATCCTAAAACCAAGTAAAAAAAAAATAAAGAATTTCCCAGCAAAACCTTGTGTTTATATTGATCCGTGCTTACGGTTTCCTATAACACACTTTACACAGGTGTAGGTCAATCATCTTGGAGAAGTCTTAAAGATGGGCTGATTCTGAATATGTCTCATCACAGCTAAGTTCTATGAACTGATTTTGCCAAGTATATAATTGTAGGAATAATATTTTGCAATGGATTAGGGCCATTTTTATCTGATCTCTCACCTGAAATACTTCAATAGGTGTCACAGAAGTACTAATCAAGGGCCTGCCACTCACAGAGAGCTATTTTATAATGTTCCAAGGATAAAATGAGACCTAGAAGACATGATTGCTACGTCAACTATTTATTCTGGCCGCATTCCATTGAAAAGAGAAGCAAGGCAGCCACAATTCATAATATTTGCAGATGAAGGAACAAAGTCAGGAGAAGGTTAAATGGCCTTCCCATGACAATGTGAATTAAATCCAAAAGCCTTTGATTGTAGACTACACGTTATTCTGTTTACAGCTAACATGCCTGAAATTTCACTCTTAGTGATTCATCCCTGCCAGTAAGTGTCTGTCCTCTGTGAACACGTTACCGTTCTATTCTCAAAATGAACAAACACCTCTTAATTTGAATCTGATGATTGTAGTAAGGGTTTGAAGGAGAACTCGGGTCGGGAGCACCACTGGAGACCCCAAGAAACCGGAAGCAACACGTGAAGGGCCCAATGCCTTCAAGAAAAACACTTCAGGCTTCACAGACCTCAAGTAAATTCTTCAGTCTGAAGAGGAGTCGATCCATTCATTCCATGATGTTGCAAAATACACCGGTTGGCACTGTAGGCCAAGAATTTGACATAGATGTACCTTTCTCCCTACCTCATTTATTTTGTTTATTCAGCGGAAAGGCACTGGGGACCCACCATGTGCCTGGCAATGGTCTGTGTACCAGGGATCCAACAATGGAGAAAACAGAATCTTCACTCTCAAGTTTACATTTTAACGCAATCACTGTTCTGAAAAGTACCTAATCTCAGCTACACGAGGTATTTCACCTCCTTCGTTCTAAGCCGTGTATCAAATTTACCTGTATGTCCACCTACCTCAATGTCCACATGCAAGCCCATTATATCCTTTGCTCATAGCTCCCGTTCCCAATGCTGATGCTATCCTGCATGCCGTCCCTCCCGCTAGAAACCTAGAAATTCCTCTTGGTCACTCTCCCTGTCCCTGGAAGACCGCTTCCAGTCTCAGTGACTCTCAGTCATAATGAATTGTCCCCCTCTCCTCCATCTCCATCGGCCATCACCGTGTCCTTCTTTCTGTGGAAGGACTGTCATGTCCTTCAGAGAGGGCCCTTGGTTTCTCGCCCTCTGCCTTTCAACCACGGTGTTTACTGCTCTTCTTTGGGAACCTAAAACCTTGTTATGACAAGCTTCTGAATAAAAGCGCTTCAGTGAAAGTTCACCATTCAGAGACACAGGTTACCTTTCCAAACGGAACTCCCTTCACCCCCCAACCAATGGATCACTCACATGTTACTCACCTCTCTGTTTTTCAAACACCGACCTTTTGCTTCGGCTTCCTGCTTCCAGGCTCTTTTGCCTTGGGTTTCACCTGCTCTGCATCTGCTCAAATATCACCTCTTCAGAGAGGCCTCGGGCTATCCGATAAAATGTTTTCCCTCTGCATACCTCTGCCCCAACCAGATTACTCTCATTATCTTCAGAAGTTATTACCATATGAAATTATCAGAGGAATTTTTTATTTTTTTTTTTATTTTTTTTTTTTGCTTAGAGTTTCTTTTCTCTGTGTCTTCCTTACATCAAAGCGTAGGCCTTGGTATCCTAGAACTGAAATCAGCACCTGGCACAGAGTAGACCCTCAAGGATTACTTGCATAAGGGACGTCACCCTCTGTCCAGAAAGTCCCTACTCCCTTCGAGATTTTAACATTCTCCAACCATTAATTGTTTATGTTTATGTGATCCTACAAAACGTTTTGCATGCCTATTTCATAATACTTCTCACATTATATCGGAATTACTGGTGAACTAGATAAAAAAATATATATATACGTGTTTTCATCTCTTATCGTATCCACCTTCTAAGGAAGGTGAATTAGTGCCTTTTCTGGTTTGGCAATAGTTGCTGCTCTCATAGCCTTAAAAAATAGAAGAGAACATGTTAGGAGTTGAAGGAACTATGTGTGGGAAAGGCAATGAGGGAGAAAATAAGTTGACAGCAGTTGATAGTGTTTATCAGTGATGCAAGGCACCCCTTTTCAAAACAAGCTAGGAGTTTAGTAAAATCTACTACACTTACAAAGCCTCAGAGAGATGGAAGGGTCTCTCCTGGAGAATGTGCACTTCCTGGGAAATTATAGCGATCGTTGGAAAGGTTTATGTTTTCTCAGTTATGGAATCCAGGCAATTAGTGATCTCGAGTGTCACAGCAATCATAGATGACATCCAGGCGACTTTGATTCGTGTAGTTTTATGCGCACATATACACATAGGGAGTTATCTACATAATCCTAGGCATGGTGGTAACAAAGGTAATAAGGAGCTGTAAATAACATTCCACAGACCTCCCCGAACCTCCAAACAAACTTGTGAACAAGGCAAATATGATGAAGCCCATTCTACAGAAGAGGACAATGATTCTCAGAAAGCTCTGCTGTGGACCAGCAGATTGGAGCTCTTTCAGACTATTTCACACACACACACACACACACACACGCACGCAAGGAACTAGATCTTCTAGGAACCAGTGGAAGTCATGTTAAGAACCTCTGTGCAGGCTCTAAAATGATTCTACTATTCATACAGTAGAAGTTCCTAATTGGTTGTTACCAGCAAAGGTAGAACTTCTGGAAAGTTTCTTCAGCTAAGTCACAGAAGGCTTCACAGCTGTGAGCTTCTTCATTCTCCAGTTGCATAGAATTTCTGACTTGCACTGCTGGCTTTAAGTTATGCAACAGAATGTCTAAGAACTACAGTTTGCTCTTTGAGATGCAGTTTGCAACCAGCTTTTCCAGGTTGCAAATGCCATGTCATTAGGTCAAAGCAATCATACCCATTCCCTGGAAGATCCCTGGGCAGGAAATGCACACCACGTCATTGTGTTAATGTCATGCCAACAGGGATTAATAGAGCTGCTTGTCCATTAATAGAGTAGGGAGTCCTTTTGGGGTCTGATGCATAAGCAGATGACAGTGATTTTAAAAGGCATCTGTTCCTAACTTTAGGCTACTCTGGTCTCACTCTGCATTCTGTAACCAGCCAGTCACAGCATCGTAACCTCTGAATAAGTGAGACCCTCCAGACCACACTCCCTGTAAGTAAATTTGTCATCTGTGAAAGTAGCATTAGATCTTCTATTTCCGAAAGGTGTCCTGATGCATGAACTCATCCCTAAGAAGAAGCTTATACAATAGCAGAATCCAGCTCAGAATCTTATATACAACTTAGTAAATAATAATGACGATGCCAATAATAACGATAATAGACGTGGTTTTCAAAATAGTCAAAAACAGTAGGAAATGTCTAGGTAGAAAATTAATATTAATAAGCAGACTGGGGATGTGTCTACTTGTCCCTTTTCTAAATAAGAGAAACAAAGAATGCCATTGGATATAAATCAAAACTTCCATACCCATCACACACTCGCAGGGATTTGAGAGGGGCACTGTATCTGCTATATAGACATCCGCTTGTTGCACAAACATTGAGGTCCAACCATGTTGGAAGCACCCAACATATATCGAAGAATAAGATAGAAATAAGGTAAAACCTTCGATGGCAAGTAACTTATTCTGCCAGTGTTCCTCAAGACGAGCAAACATTTCTAATACATTTTAACTTGATAAAGGAGTGATGATGATAAAAAGCAATCAATGCAAGTAGAATGTGATGCCGAACCTCGCATGATCACAACTGAGCCAATGGTTCTTGAAATTCGCTTTGATATACAAGTGCTTTGGATTACGAGCATGTTTGTGGAATGAATTATGCTCGCAACCCAAGGTTTTACTGTACTTGCCTTCTTGACGCTTATGTTCTAGTTGGGGGGAGTGGTAAAAGTGGTCTGGGAGGATAGGCAGGGAGAAAAAAAATCATCGTAAAGAAATAAATTATATGATATGTTAGAAGGGGAGGAGTACTATGGACAAAAGGAAGAGTAGAGCAGAGTATGGAACCCAGAAGTTCAAAGCCAGCTAGGTGATCTGTTTTCAGAGATGTCAGAAGAAGTGTCTATCTGAATGGCTTGCCAAGCATCCCTGATGTGAGGTAAGGCACTGTCTCCAGAAAGCATCTACTAAAGTGTGGCTAGATTAGGGGCGCCGGGGGTGGCTCAGTTGTTAAGCATCTAGCTCTTGATTTCGGCTCAAGTCATGATTTCACAATTCGTGACATGGAGCCCCACGTGGAGCTCTGTGCCCCACTCATGGTCTTTCTGTCTCAAAATAAACAAATAAACATTAAAAAGCATAAAGTGTGGCTACATTAGCAGAGTGTCCCTTCCAGAAGATAAGCTATATTGTCTTGGAGCCTCAGCCTCCTCACTCCTCCCAATAGATTACTTCCTTCCCAGACGGCACCCAGCATCTTCAGGTTCCCACCACCCTCCTTCCTGAATCCTGTTCTGTGAGTGTTCTTTCAGGGCGGGGAAGGATTTAATCTTTAATTGATGCGTACTATCACATCTGCAGAACAGGGAGATGTCATACATGCCTGGAGAAGTCTGGATGAGATGTCAGGGAAGAAAAACATGATGGCAGAGTTCCAGGTGTTGACAGTCAGGTAACGGGGCCCAGAAGGGACTTGATGGGTCAGAAGGTAGTGACAAACTTCACATCCAGGAGGGCGTTCTCTAGACTTCACTGCTTGCCTCATAGTACATGACAGGTTTCAACACCCTCCTACCCACATCACTTTCTAATACACACCGAAGCAGATTGGTCTTAATTTAAAACCAACTGACCTTGAAGAATGTCCTCGGTTCCTCTTCTAATACAGGGTGCGTTTCGGAGTACAGACTGAGTTCATTTTTGTGCGTGCGATGATTTGGACAAAAACTCATTCTCTGGAAGAGTGCAGTCACAACTACGGAGGGTTTTTTGTTGTTGTTGTGTTTGGTACCTTTGCTTGTTTAATTGTTTGTCTGAAATGAGCCTTGCTCATGGCAACATCCATATTTCCATGATAAGGCTTAGAAAGTTAAGGACCCAATAAAAGATTTCCATTGCACCTAATTCTAAATCACAGCTTTCTTACTTGTGAGAGATATAAAACAATACTCTCTAAAGAATACCCTTTGACACATAGTTGCTCGCAATTATTGCTGGACATGTAAAATCATATGTGAAATTTCCACAGAATTACAATAGCATATCACATAAAAACAATCCATGACTCAGATACTCAATGGTAAACAAACAAATAAATATAAAGGAGTGAGGAAAAGCGTTCTCCTTTTTTTTTTCTCTTTGGACAAAGCTTTTTTTCTATAATAAAATACTAAGTAACAAATATAGGAGGCACAACAGAATTAGGAAATCACCACTCTGCAACTACCACAGTAATAAAATTAATACAGGCAAGAATCATCAATGGATACTAAAACCGTTACCAAATTTTTTTCTTAAGCAATGGTGTATCTGCGTAGTCTCTAAAGATCTCCACATAGATCTCTTATTAATTACAAAGGTAAAAAAGAGACTTTTATAAAGGAAAAATAGTGTGTAGCCACCGAAATCAGAGTATGATGAGCTTCGTGATATGGTTCCCTGAGAAGAACGCAAAAAAAAACCTGCCAGCAAATGCATACCCTGAATCCCATTGTGAGGAAACAATGAGACAACCCCAAATTGGGGGAACATTTTAAATAAAACACCCGATCTATACTTCGCCTGTCAGTGTCACGAAGGGAAAGAATAAAATTTAAAGAACTTTTTCTGCTTACAGAAAGTAAAGAGACGTAGCAACTAAGTGCAGCGTGTGATTCTCTGCTGAAATCTGAACTGAAAGAGAAAATAAATTGGACAACAACAGAAAACTGCATTTGGACTGTATTTTCGATAATACTATTCTATTTCTGTTCAACGTTCCCAGGTTTAATAATTGTCTTATGAATGTTGTATTCCACTATAAGAATATCATTGTTCTCATAAGGAGACTGTGGAAACGCTTAGGAGATTGTATCTTATGTCATATGGCTCAGCAAATAATAACGGTCCTGTATAATAAAGAACTTGACTGGCCTTTGTCCCTGGATTCCGGAAGTATATTCTAAACACTTGGAATTTTCTGTCTTTGGGGAATGTCTCTTCTTTTGTCTTCGGAGTATCTGTCCTTGTTATTCATGGTGGGACCCTTGGACCCCATCTGAGAGCTTATACTCACTAAGGTGGTACAGGGTGGGCCCCTAGATACGGATGCTAACAAACTTATGCAAGATGGAGGATGGTAATTCCGGAAAGACCAACTGTGTGATTACGGGGCTGGGGCTTTGAGCCACTTGGTATCTGCCAAAACTTGGAAGAGGTGAGGGGGGCTGGATATTGAGTCATACAGCCAGTGATTCAATCAAGGGTGCCTACATAACAAAGCCTTTAAAAACTATGGACACTAAAGCTTGCATGAGCTCTCTTGTTTGGAAATAATCCGTGTATTGTCATACATTGATGTGCCAGAGGGTGACTGACATGTCCTCAGAGACAATGGTATTATATTTATATTTGGCATTCCCCAGACCCTTCCCTATGTGTCGCGCCCATGGCTGTTTCTGATTTGTATCTTTTTGCTGTAATAAAACTGTAATCATCCAGAGAGCACTCTCCTGAGTTCTGTGAGTTAGTCTAATGGGTTATCAAACCTGAGTGGCCAGTGGGAACCTCCGAATTTGAGGATAGTTGACGAGGAGTGAGGATGGCCTGAGGACTTCTCAGTTTATGATGGGGAGCACTTTTGTAAAGGATTGTGCTCTTACCCTGTGAAGTCTGACCTAGCTGTGGGTAGCTGGTAGAAATCATTTGTAGATGCACTGCGCTATGGTTTTACAAATTTCCGTAAGTTTCATTTTTTTCAAAACAAAAATCTGGTTCAAAAGATGGATGGTTCTTATTACTTTTAGGGAGGGGGGAAAATAATCTGAAGACAATGTTCGGTAGAACTGCCTGTGTGTCCCTATTGTCTGGTTAGGCGGACATTTAGATTGTTAGGCTAATTTTTCTCCAGAAGTTAGGTTATTTGTATTGAAAAAATCTGCCCTTTTAAAAACAAATATCTATTATTACTTTTTAGAGGTGGGGAGGGGCAGAGAGAGAGAGAACAGAGAATCCTTAGTGGGCTCTGTGCTGACAGCAGAGAGCCTGATGCAGGGCTCGAACTCACGAACATTCACAAACTGAGACATCATAACCTGAGCCCAAGTCGGATGCTCAAACAACTGAGCCACCCAGGTGCCCCTAAAAAAGCCCATATTAAGCCGGCTTGATTTTATGGGCTTAAAAATGCCAAACACAACTACTCTAGAATTAAAATTTATAAGTGAATGAATGAATGAATGAATGAATGAATAAAAGTAAAAATATAAATGCCAAACACTAAATATTAAGCCGATGCTGCTACTGGCATCAAAATGAGTAAACTTTACCCAGTAGACTTGGGAAAAAAATTAAAATGACAATATTAAGGCCATGCTGAAAACAGCAATCTGAACAATGTAGCACAGTCAATCAAGAGAGGTATTTAGCCGTCCAAAAGTGTTGGAAACAATCTGGGCCTGGCACATAGCGAATGCTCAGGGAATAGCAATAAATTGCAGGCAAGAAACATGGGAGGCTTGAGAAGATAATACTATCAACCATCCCTTTCCTTCGGTGTTCGGCACTCTTCACCTTAAAGTTGAAAGGACTTTGTGCAGCACATTTTCACCAAGTGAGAGTAGGATATGTGTAGACAGTTCCAATCACCACTGTGATACGAAAGAGAAAATTATCCGTAAAGCAGGATACATGCCCAAGGTCAGAAACTGCAGAACTGGCCAGTTCAGTGCCTTTTCTCACCATGTCATATAGGTGCCCGAATTGAGGAGTCTGATAACTCTTCTTATAGAATTCAAGAGAAAGACAGAGAGAAAGAGGGAGAGAAGGGATAGGGATGGAGAGAGGAAAAGAGCTAGGAAGGAGGGAAAGAGGGAAGGAAGGAGAGGGAGAATGAAGGAAGGAGGGAAGGAACGGGGGACAGAAGAGGGAAGGGAGGAGGGGAGGGGAAGAAGGGACAGAGAAGGGTAGGGGTGGAAGGGAGAGAAAGGGGGAGGAAGGATGGAATTTCCTTCCAAATATATTTCCCTTCTCCTTGTTCAAAATTTATTACGTTATCAATTAAAAATGGAACTTCAGTTTACTTTCAGCTTTCAACACTGCTATGTTTCTATGGTTCATCACCAACCTGCTTTCTCCCATATAATGAGTTTTGTCCTTCATAGTTGCATTGTCCACACCAATAGCTCAGACAAATGCTTGTAAAATAAATTTCATAAAATCTTGTACGTGTTGCTTGTAACTTCTGTGGTTATCAGGCGAGGTACTTGAAAATGCATATTAATTCACCTGCAATCAGCTTGCATGAATGCAGGGGAAATAATTTACTCTGTCGCATTCGCTCTTCCTTCCTTTCTCTCATCTCTACACGTTATATGCTACATGTTGTATTTTGAGGCATTACGCTGTTACCTGGCTGTCATTCTGAGGTTTAGCTGGTAAAACCAATTCTTTTTTTTTTTTTTTAAGACAGTCAAGTGTCCTGACAAGTTGATTTCTTTTTTCAGCTATATGTAACAGCTTAAAACATCAGAATATTTCCGTTGGACTTTTTAATTATATATCTTAGCAGTCCAACGTGCTCAGGAGCTGTACTTGAATATTCAACCTGAAATGGACGGAGCATTAAATTAAAGTAAACTACTAACTAAAGCAACTTTGCATGGTGTATCTGCCATAAGAAGTGACAATTCATCTAATGAGTTTGCAATACTAGAGACGTTCTGAATTATTTCCCTCTGGTATGGCTTTTTTTCATAGTCACTGTGCATGTAGGGTCCACATGACATTCTTGGTTTCTATTAAAGGGAGACTCCTAACAACCAGCACACTGATATGTAATTTTTCTACACCTAATGGTATGGATAAGGTGTGGTAGTGAGACTGTGGACGACCCAGCAAATAAAAATGATCCATTTGGGAACGTGATATCTCATGTCTTAGACACCCAACACCATGCAGCAGTTGGCAGAAGTGACCCAGGAGCCCTAAAAGATGAGCTCGAAGAGAGGAACAGTGAAGAGTGTGTGGGTCCACTCCTTCCTATTATTATTAAGTGGATATCAGTGCGGGATGAGAGAATAAGATTATTAAGGATAACCTTGAACTCTCATATGTCGATCGATCAATTGGTACAGATTAGCATGTATCACTCAGATGATCGTGTTAGAAAAGCAAATCCTTAGCAAATGTTGGAAACTCAACTGTTCGGGGTTGCAACTGCGTTGTAATCTGACTCATCACCAATGTATTGAAGGTTCCATTGTGACCCACTGGGTAAGACCCTTTCCAAAGGCACTGGAAAGGCTAAAATGGTCGTGGGACTTTGGAGAGCTGGGACCATTTAGGAAGGCCAAGAGTTAATATGTGTCCCAGGGGAAGGGCTAAGGGAACAGTCTGGAGAAGACGCGAAACATCAAAAGGGCATAATGGAGGTCAGGACCCAGGGCCAGGGGCCTCTCCAGGGAGGAGAGGCCACCGAGATGGGCTTGAAGCCAGCTGGATGAGACTGAACTGATCGGCCTTTATTCGTTAGACCAAGTAGTGGGTATTCATCTAAACGTTTCTATTTTTAACACTATCAGGCAATACATATTTCCAGACATATTTTCATTGTCTTGGGGATTGGTTAGTTAGGATTTTTGGGGGAGGTCGATGATAATTAGGAGAAGACAAGTGTATGATGAAGATTCAGACCATATCAATAACTTCGTTTAGCAGGCAACCACCGCGACAGAAAAAGAAGAGCTGGGAAAATGAGATGTGCTGAGCCTCTGTGTTATTTACCACTTACTGGAATGCCGGCCGAAAACGGTAAAATAAATATTTCATTTTACGCAGCATCGCTTACGTAGTGAACAAGACACAGAGCCCTCCTAAGACAATTGCTGTGGCGGTGTGGGGTAGATAGAATGGGCTCCAAGCCACATCAAGTTTAAGCTAATATTCTTGGGCTTAGGAGTTTCTCTCTTCCCTTCCCCTGAAACAGTCCCCTATCCCATTCCCATAGGTAAAATCATCGCAGTAGGTTTCCCAGACCCGTGTAAGTTAAGAGCAGGTTCCCATTAAAGCTCCGACTCCATGTTAAAGCCAAATCAACACCCTTTACTAATAGAGATGTTCAAAAAAAGATAAAACACCTCAAAGCCCGGGCGCTGGGTTTGTGCTGCTATTTCATGTCCGGGCAATTACAGTGATGGTATTAGGGAAGAGGAGGGCGGGGGTCCTGTTGTCATCGGGGGGAAGGGGACGCAGGCCTTTAAGCAATCATGTAGAGCATGCAGAACATCTCAGAGCTGGGGCGGGAACAAAGCTCCGCGCTGTCAGAGTATTGATCTGCTCCAGAAGGTGCAGAGAGCGGCACTATGGTGATTGCCTTCCCCGCTGGGTTTAGAGAGGTCTGAAAGAATACAGTATTGATCTGGCCCCGTTCCTGAGAAGTAACTTACAGATAAAGCCTGACTGGAGGCCACCAACCTTGAGAACAAACTGTTGCCAAGAAGCCCCCCCCCCCCCGCCTTTGCTAGGCGTTCCAACATCAGAGCTAATGCTTTGGGGGTGATGATTAGAACACACTTAAGCCCAGGCCCGGGAAGGGCTGAGGACATGTTTTCTCCGTTACCCAAATCGCTACATGTCCAAGATCTGAAGCAGTGAAAACAATGTCTTGAGTGGAGAGGGGGAGAGGGGGCAGCTGAGGTCCCATCTGCGGAGCTCTATTTTAGCAAGGAAGAAAGTTGGGAGTTTTTGAAGTTTTGTGTGTTTGTTGGAATCCACTCAGAGCCTCATTTACCCTTTAAATGGGAACGCAAATGCCAATTTCACAGACTGTGGTCCGGATTCAGGGGGATAAAGGAACCTACTTGGAAAATGGTAGCTCTTAGTAATCAGGGAAATGTTTGGGAGGGACGTCATCTCTCTGCTCCCTCTTAGAAAGAATGACTCTCTCCCAGTCGCGAAATTCCACCAATACATTTTTTTTTTTTAAAGAACATTTTTCAGGGAAAGAGATACTTTCAAAATTTCCACTTCCAGAACTGCGTGTAGAATTAGTTTGCCACTTCTGTCCTTGTATATTACCAAACCTCAAGTTCCAACTCGGAAAAATAGAATAATCTCGGCTGAAAATTATTCATATGTATACCCCTCAGTGTCTCATGGTTTCCTGGTGGAAATTACTGTAACCACAGGATTTCGTATGGTTTCAACCTCCAGCCACAAGTTAAAATTGGCCAGATGCTCCTGAGAAGCTGGGGAACGAGGCTGTTAGCTGGGCATTTATCCTAGTGTGGAACTAGATCCAAGCACAAATATATTTGGACTTGGATTTTAAGGTACGATGGTATTATTTCCATCCTGGTTAAGAATATTCATTTGCTAAGGAAGACGGCACCAAGTCTATCACTCCCCTGGGCAAGCTAGCCCAACAATTCTGTGGCGGTATCGTAATCCCGGGACCGCCTCTGCAGCCTGGAGTTATCTCCCTGGAGTATGTGGTGTGTAAAATGGGGTACATGCGACATCCCAGGTGCCAAGGATTTTACGAGTCATGTATAAAAAAGACTCTGTGTGTTTTTGTCTTTCAAAATCAGTATGAGTTCATCACAGCCATCATATAATGGTTTTGTCAATTTCTGCACCGTGTGTTGTATAAACACCAACTTCTCTCAGACTCTTGAAACAAAAGGGGATTTGATAATTTTGTTGTCATAGTTGAGCTCAGCTCAAAGGATACAGGGAGAGGAGAGACATGTCCCACCTCTGATTATTTTCTCCAGCAACTGTGTGTGCGAGTTGGTGGGGTTGGGGGAGGAACTACGGCAAACGCCCCATGAACACGTTTTCCGTACTTAACAATCATAATTGCAACAGCAATAACATCTTGCAGTTTTCAAAGAGCTTCCCGTGCATTGTCAATTTTTTTTTTATCATCCTCGAGGCCCCTGGAGGTTGGCAGGCACATTCATTCCTGCTTCATTTGATCCAGTCCTGCTTGACCACTGCCGGACTTTTTCCCAGGTGAAGGAACACCCGGGAGAGGGCCCAAACTGGACAAAAAGGCTGCAGAGGTGGTTTGATTTCACCACAATCTTTTAATCTCTCTTAGCAGAAATCCCCTGGGCCCGCCCTCCGGTACACAAACTTGCCTTTGTTCATGCAGCTCAACTAGAAAGCTTCCCCTTCAAAATTTAACTTGTCTCTCGGAAACATTTAAAGGAAACGTGGCCTGTAATTGTCCAACGTGGAATGCAAGATATTCGATCCTTTGTCCGAGGGCTAATATTGAATCCTTGTAAAGCTCCTAGGAGCAGCCTTTGAAGCTCTGACAGAGTTCGCAAAGCCAAATAAAAATAGCCTGAAATATGTATTTGCTTTATCAAAAACTTCAAGCATTCATCCTTATTTTAAGCGTACTCTCAGCCAGCCCCGCACCCTTACATATCGCCCCACAAAAGGCAGTAAGATCATTGATTTTTGGAAATGTATCCGTAATTGAAAAGTCATTTAGTCATCCTCCCGTTGAGAGGACACGCTTTCAAGAATACCATGTCGACCAAGATTCCTGACCTGCCAAGGTAGAGATGTCTAGCGGCTTAAAATTTTCCTGCGCATACAAAGTCCAAAATGCATTGTGAAGAGCAACCCCTCGTGCGGCAAGCCACTGCCTTCCAGACAAGCCACGTACGTGAGCACAGTCATTACCCATGTGATCAGAGCATCAAGGGCCTTTCTGGTATCTCGCAAGCCCTTCTTCTTTCTTCCTTCCCTCCTTTTGCCGCTGTAAGGGAAGTCAAGGTGAATGGTTTAATGCCTCTGAAGCGGGGGCAAGAAAACAGTCCCCTTTTCCAGTGGTTAGTAAAGGATACGAGGGAACAGTTAAAACAGAGCCACTGAAGTGAACAACCTTGATGTGACCAACGGGAGGAACACCCCCTTCAGGTACTCCCCGCAGGGTTCCCTTTTGGTCGCTAGGCCAGGAAGGTCAGCCCATCTCTATGGCACTCCCTTTCAAGTGCAGCGCTGAATGCCAGGAGACAGGTTCCGCATGACTGCCGGTTTGCAGGGAAACTCCTCAGAGAGAGACCCCTGACCGACCAGGGGGGGCAGGAACCAAAGCAGGGATCAGGCACTTTATTTCAAGGGTGTGTGTGTGTGTGTGTGTGTGGGTGTGTGTGCGCGCATGTGTGTGTAGGAAGCCTTTCAAATCCAGAAACACTACACAGGTACTCAGAAGAAAAATAGGAAATGGAAATGAGACTATCTTTTCAGAAATAAACAACTTAGAAGTCACCGAGAAGACTAGTGACTCTGCAGTTCGAAATTTCTATTTTGACTGAATTCCATTGCTTTGCAGGAACAGAGCGAATATTGTGGTTTCTTCGTCTTTTGCATACGATAGAAATTCTGCAGCTACGGTTGTCTGTCTAGGCAGGTTTCTTTCCATCATTACTTGATACATGAAAAGTAGGGCATTAATGTTGCTAGAAAATTCCATTCTTGTTATCTGAGAGGATTCTTTCTGCTACAGATACACAGGGCTGTGATCTTTCATTACATGGTGCATCCTTGGATGCTTACATATTAATTAATGAGCAGAGTTAGCAAAACAAACGCGTGACATGGGCGTCACTAACAAGTTCTGGAATAGGCCAGAGACTCCTTGGCCTAAACTTTTCACATCTGCAAATTGAAGGCAATTGTGCTTCCTCACAAGCCATCTTGCTCATAAGCTGATGATTGATGAGTATCCTTACACTGTCAAGCAGCTCTTGGAAGTTCTTATAAGATATCAGAGCTGCTATGTACAGCCCTGTGCACTTCTGTTATGTTTCATTTCTGCATCTACTCAACGCTCCCGGGTCGCAAGGAACTAGTTTTGTATGTCCCAGCAAGTCATGGACCAGAGCACGAGCTCCCATAGTTGGGAGGGTTGAAGTCAGGCTGGAGATTTGTTGGGGTGGGAATATTGATAAGAGGGCTCAAGCCTAACCCCCCACATTCAGCTCAGTGCTTCTGCTTCATTTTGGGCCCCGGAGATACTTAAATACAACGTTCACAGCCCAGCATTCATGGAGCCCACACCCTTGGAAGGATGACGATATATGGGACAGTTAAGTTTACTTGTGTCCAGCACAAGAAGCAGTAGATACTGATGGGACATAGAAGACAACAGACTGAGCACTATGGGAAGCTTTATGGAGAACGGAATGTTTCTCTGAAAAGGGAAGACAATATATGAGTGACTTACAGACCTGATTTTTACTGATTTTCTGTTGTGATTATCACAGGTGTCTACAAAAATTTCCAGACTCATTCTCTTTTTCCCACCCCACTCTGACTTACCTCCCTTTAGCTCCCCCCCCCCCACCACACTAGTTGGATTTGAAAACCCTCTTTCAATTAAATTTGGAAATCCCAGCAGGGAAACATTCTCAGGAGCCTGTCTGATTAAGAATAGAAAAATAATTATATTTTGACATCTATAATCAAACCCCATAAAAGAGCCCCAACTTATTTTAAAACTGGTACTTCATATATTACATTTTTATTTTCAAAAGCACTGACACTGTCCTATCTTACATCTGGCTATCATTTCATAATTTGCTGTCCTTACAAAATTCTGTGGCAGCTATGAAATTTAAGGCACGGCTTTGAGGCAGAAATGCGGTGCCTTTTTCCACAGAATTTGGGATGCTGGATTCTCCCTTTATCGAACTAACAAAAAAAAGATATCCAATTTTGTGTAGGTATGGCTTAAGGTGCTTGCAGGTATAGTCTTTTTGGAAGAGGGAAATAAGACTTTTAAAATGTGGAATTTGAAGATAAACTAGGAAGCGTTGACTTGCCAACCTGCAGCATATCAAAATGTCAGCTCAGCACCTTAAAGAGTCTGAAGGGATTATTCAGCCCAATTTTCTCTGTGCTTAATGCCATATCCTGGCTTAGAGTCAGGCTCTTCTGGAAGAACATTTAACTCTTACGGCACACCCTGGCCCCATTTCGTGCAATAGAGTCGCCATTTCCGAAATAAGATTCTAATAGTCTGAAATATTTCCCTCAGCTTTGAAAGGATCCTTGCTTTGAGGATATAGCTTACATACTGTGATAACCTCAATCATCCCTGGCAAGAATATACCAAAATCATCCTTATGCTTCCATTAGTAGGGCCTAACAAGAATGGTAATAAGAATATTCTTAGCACTCTCCCAAGAAGGGACAGTGGCATGAATCTTAAGACAACTCCCTCTAAGCCCGTAGGTGATGCATAATGGCTTTCGTGAAACAAGTGTAAATCTTCAACCAGGACATTCAAACTCTGAAGGAACAGCTATGTCATATGACATTTGGAAGGGACCTCAGAGGTAGACAAGTTTATTTTCTGTATGATTCACGAAGCCGCTCTATTGTCTTTCCGACGGATGGACACAAGGACTGAGTCTTTGGATGTCAAAGAACTCCCGCGTCAGAAAGCAGCCTGTTACTGAAACTGATGGGTCTAATACGAGCTTCTTTCTTATATTTTGCCATAATCACCCCTCAAAAACTTTAACCACACAAGCTATTTCTGTACGAGGGGGCCTCATAGAGTAGAACCGATTATTTTCCCGCAAGATATCCTTGCTAAAATTTTAATTAAATCGTTCCTGTATTCAACCACTTACTGGGCACCCACTATGAGTCAAGCACCCATTTCGTTGCCGGGGATACAGCTGTAAACATAGTGAACAGTCCTCTCCTTCATGAAACTCACATTGTGGTCTGAGTGCAGAGGGAGAAGATAGGCAAACAAATACGTGAAAATATAAAATGTCATGTGGAACAACGTCTGGCAGAGGAGAATGCTGGAGCATGCAGGGTGAGGAGGGGAGCTGGGCGTTTGTATCAGGTGGTCAGGGAAGGCCTCACTTATAAGGTTGTATGTGAGCAGAGATCTAAAGGAGGGGGGAGACATACCAAGTATCCCGATTCCTCCCACTCTGGGTTGGCAAAGGGATTTCACCTCTCCTGTTGGCTCTAATTGGTTGGTAATGCGGTCTAGATCTCCATACACAAGCCTGGGACATCAGTCGCATCCTGGCTAGTGTAGACAGGAGTTTCATTTGATTTACAGCATCTGCCATGGATGCCAGACAGAGATGGGCAGGAAACATTCAATAGGTGTATATTGTGGACCTGCAATATACTGTGTGGCTCATCCATTGTCCAGTCTTCTCTAACTTGTATATAGTAGTCCCCCGTCATCCACGAGGGATGTGTTTCAAGACCCCCCTCCCCCAGTGGATGCCTGAGACTGTAGATCATATCAGCTCTACATATACTGTTTTGTTCCTATACATACATCATTACGATAAAGTTTAATTTATAAACTAGGCACAGTAGGAGATTAACAACCGTACCTGATAATAAATTAGAACAGTTATAACAATAGACTTCACTATATTTCAAGTTATAGAAATGTGGTCTCTGTCTCTCAAAATATCTTATTGTACTATACTCATCCTTCTTCTTGTGAGGATGTGAAATGATGAAATGCCTACACGATGAGGGAAAGCGAGGTAGACATTGTGACGTAGCGTTAGGCTACTATTGACCTTCCGACGATACGTCAGAAGGAGGATTATCTGCCTCCAGACCGCCGTTGACCGTGAGTAATTAAAACTGTGGAAAGTGACACCACGGTTAAGCGGGGGGGAACCACCGTCCCCATTCTTCCAAATGAATCTCTTATGTTGTTTTCAGTCTTTGCTACGCTTTCCCTTTCTCCAGAGTAAAGGTTAATATCTCTCCTAAAGGGTGAAAGTCAGGGTGGAGCATAGGCATTGAGGGGGGCGGGGGGGGGGGCCTGGTGCGCACAGAGAAGACCTGAAATCTCAGCACCCTTGTTCGGGACTCCACACTGACACATATTCAGTACAGGGTCGTATTAATTTGGTTTAGGAAGGACTTTTCATCTCATCCATGTGTTTAGTGCTACGTGGCTGCCAGCAGGACAGGCACACGGCAGGCACTTCCTTCTCTCCTTCCTTCCTTGGCTAAAACCTTAACATGATATTTAAAGAAAGCTGTGTGCATGAGAGGAGTACCATTTATCAAAGTTTCACAAGTTCTAGCACACAGTGTAAAACCACAGTGTGACGGTGCCCATTCCTAACAAAAGGTTAACGCTTTAAGCGTAAAAAAAAAAAAAAAAAAAAAAAAATTTGGATCTGCTGGTGGGTAATTGGAATAAACATTCAAATTTGAGCATCAAATTTCTCATTAGTTTCACATCAATACCTGTGCTGCAACTATGGATCAGTGAACTGGACTCCTCGCTGCCCAAGTGAGTTCATTAATCACTCTCCCCTAAGATGGCTGTGTAAGTAGACAGCTGTTCTAAGCAGCTGTCTTCCAGTAAGACTCCTCTCGGGCAGACGGTGGGAAACTTTTTGCAGGAGTCGGCTGTTGTTTCAGCTGGAAGTCCCACTTGTCGTGACAGGTCCAGGAGCAAGTGGGTCTGAGGTCAGGAAAGCATTCCAATTTGTAAATGGTCACTTTATGGTCACAGATAGAATGGTTTCAAACCATTAAGGCTAAGTTTCCATATCTTATCTGACTAATCACCAGGAAGAAGAAATCCGAAGCTATGCATTTCAAGTTTACACTGTATTTGGTGAAAAGCCACAAACCTAAAGTGAACTCTTAAAAACCTTTTTTTCTTTTCCTTGCACAAAATGATATGGCTTGGCTCCTTTGCTGCCCTGATCTTCCAACTATAGATAGTTAACTTTATTTTCATATTTTCAGACACACTTGGCTGCTTAGAGAGATCAGAATCCACACACAGCTCCAATTCTCCATTATATTGAAGCGAGTACTCCTGTAATTGGAGCTTATCCTGTTGTAATATATGCAATCAGGAAATTTGAAGCAGCCTTGATGGCCCCTATAATATTTCCCTTAGATGCTCTCTGATATGTCAGTGTCTACAAGTTCATCCACACAGCAATGACCTCATGTGGCAACCTTTTTCCATCCGCTAGAACACTTAGTAGTAACATGAGAACCTGATTATCTTCTCTTAGGGAAAAAAAAAAAAAAAGGAGGAGGAAAGACTAAGAAAAACAACACACATAAACACGAACTGAAAAGGTATCTCTCTCTCGTAAACAGAACCGCCAATAGAAAAAGAAAAATCACAAAATCCTAACAATTGTTTTGTGGAAAGGAGGTGGGTGGGAGTTTGTTGGAAATCAAGGACTTCCAGGCATATCTATTTCCTGGAGATGTATTTAGTGTTTTCACAGTAAGGAAAAGAGAAGAGGAGGTCAAAAGTTGAACTCCTGAAAACTTTGGTTTCTCTCATTAATTGCAATCAGGAAATATACAAAGGGAAGGGGGAAGGGTAAAGAATGAATATTTCCTGGGTACTTCTTAGGCAAACCATTTAAAATTGAACTCCCCTAGTGTGTGATCAGGACAGCTTTTAGGTAGGCAATGCCACCCCCAAGTGAGATGAGGCAACGAAATATTGTTCATTCATTCATTCATTCATCCATTCAGTATATCTGTTATCACATTCGTTCAGAGAAAGCACTATGTGCCAGGTTACTGTTCTCGATCTCAGGAATAGAGGTAAACAAGGCAGAAAAGAGCCTTGTTTTTACAAAATTTACATCTTAGTGGGCAAGGACATAAACCAGAAAATACCAGCTAGTAAGAGGGTTAGGGGTAAAAATAAAATAGAATCACATAAAGAGAGACTGGAAGCTATTTAAGGTTAAGCGGGGTTACCTAACCTTACTGGGTTATTTAACTTGGGGTTCTCTAACTTGAGGCCCGCGAAACAAAAAGCAGTGCTAGAGAAGCCGGCAGAAATAATCCTCCCATAACAACACAGCTGGTACAAGATGTGGGGTATTTGGACTCACTTCTGTGTAAGTGTAAAGCCCCCATCTTTCTTCCAAAATCCGCTTTATAGGGTCATCGTGAAATAACACATGACTAGTTTTGCGAACCATAAAACCAAAAAGGGAGTTGGAAATTATACATGGAAAGTGGACAGACAGCATAATCAGATAATTAAATTACAAATTTTCTGTATCTGCCTGGGCCCCTCCAAACTGTTCACCTGTCTAGCGTCATTTCTCTGGATAATGGTCCAGTTTAAAATTCTTTTGGCAATAGCTTTCCCTCGAGACCACCATTTCTAAAAGTTTCCTCATCCTTAAAATTGGGGTGTATTTTCCCATTTAAGGTAGGGCTGTGTTTTCGTCCTCACTGCTTCTACCTCTTACTCTCTTAAAATCCAATTTTGTCCAGTGTGTCTTAAATTTACCTTGGCTCGGGGCGCCTGGGTGGCTCAGTCGGTTGGGCGTCCGACTTCAGCTCAGGTCATGATCTTGTGGTCTGTGAGTTCGAGCCCCGCATCGGGTTCTGTGCTGACAGCTCAGAGCCTGGAGCCTGTTTCGGATTCTGTGTCTCCCAATCTCTCTGCCCCTCCCCCGTTCATGCTCTGTCTCTCTCTGTCTCAAAAATAAATAAACGTAAAAAAAAAAAATTAAAAAAAACTTACCTTGGCTCTAGCATGGAGTATGTTGGGACTAGATCTCTGTATTCAAGCCAATGAGGGGAGGTAGTGGAAAATGGGATGTAGAAAAAGATTTATAAAACATTAAAAAATACTATATGGAAAGACACACCCAGAAAACCCTAGAGAGTTGAACCGTCTATGCCCAATGGGGTCTATTAATGGAAATTGTTTAATGAGTGTCTTTTAAGGTAATTACCTATTAAAATACTAAACACTTGAATGGTAACTTTGGTCTCTAAGAACCTTGGAACATTTTCTACACTCTTGACTCCTGGGATGATTTCACTCACTACTGAATTGCAATCCCTTCTAAGGGTGATTGTTTCAACTCTAACACACCCATCAGCGTCTTCTTCCTTTATAAATCTAGCTGACTGAGGAATAACCCAAGAGTCAAACCAGAGTTGATAACCTCTGACCTTTGAGATTTTTACAGACCTGTTGATGTAAAATCCAAATTTTATACGTTTCCCTTTTTTCTTTTATGTCCTTCCCAACTTGTTTATATAATCGGTACGAGGAGCTCATCAAACAAAACTGTCTTTGTTTTATGGCATATATGGAGGAAATTGCTAGGCAATAAATATTCATAAAAATTATTAATAAGGCTCCAATTTTGAAATATGTTTGCTAATACTCGACTCATAAAAATGAATTATTTTACTGGACTGTTCCTCCTTGTTCCCGTTTTTGCTGAAATTCCAAATATGGATCCAATTTCTCCCTTAAATTTGAGCTGTATTTCATCCCATTTGCTCCCCACTTCAAGGGTCGAGTTAAAGAGAATCCGATGCAGTTTATTCCGTTGAACATAACAATAATCCAGAATGATTCGTATAAATGAAACTGGTGGGGAAATAAACACACATGCATAAATTATCTGTACACACGATTTTTATAAGTTAGGCATTCTGTACAATATGTTACTTTCCATGTTATAATTTCTGACAGTTGCATCACAGGTGTGAGAATACTGAGCCACAAGAAACAGTCACAGATGCATGAAATTCAGAGCTAAAAGAAACTTGAGAAGACATCTGGTCGAAACCCCTCTCTTTAAAGAGGTAGACAGCAAGAGCCAGAAAGGTTATGGGCCTTACTTCTAGTGGAACAGCTAGTTAAGGGGAGAGTCTAGCCCTTCTGACTGCATGTGTGCAAGGCAACAAGGAGAACTTGCTTCAAGCTCTTGGTGTGAAGTTTCTTTGGCCTAATTATACAATCTTATTTGAAACTCGGTGAAATATTTATCTAACGAATGTCTTACCAAGAAAAACTTCCACTGACCAGGAAACTGTATACTGTATTATAAACTGAATGCTTCTGTGCCCCCAAATTCCTATACTTAGAAGCCCTAACCCCCAGTGTGACTCATTTGGAGAAGGGGGTTCTAAGGAACTAATTAAGATTGAATGAGGTCAATGGGGTGGGGATCCTGATTTCACAGGATTAGTGTCCTTAAAAGAAGAGATACCAAAGAAATCTCTGTCTCTCTCTCTGTGTGTCTGTCTCTCTCTCTCTGTCTTGAGTTCTCTTTCCCTATCCCTCCATCTCCCCCTCTCTCCCATGTTTCCCTCCTCCCCTCTCCCTACATGCATGCAAAGAAGAGGGGATCGGGTACACAGAAAGATGGTGGCCGTGCACCAGCCAAGACAAGAGGCCTCAGGATCAAAGCTATGTTGCCCACACCTTGATCTGGGGCGTCTGTCCTCCAGACCCGTGAGAAATAGATTCCGTTGTTGAGGGCATCCAGTCTATGGTATTTTGTTACAGCAGCTCAAATGGACCAACTGACTGCAATGATTAAAGACAGATTTACCTAAATCTCCCAGTTTTACTTAAGAAGAACTGGTTATCTTCGCAAGGACATAGTATTCAATCAAAGAAAAGAAAAAAGAAACCGGAAGACTCTAACACAGGTAGACAGAGAGTTTGAAAAAGCACATTCTACCTATCGTGGTTGCAATAAACATGCCCTCAGGTAAAGCTGTACATATACCCTTGACTCTTTTCTCAGAAAAAAGTATTGGAATTGAAATTGAAACGGCTGGATCAAAGTAGGAATGTCTTCAGGCTTTGAGGGAGTAAATTTTCACAGAAATATTAACTAGATATTACACTCCTCTCAACAGTTTTTCGCAACCAGGCGGCCAGTTGCTGGACAAGAGTCAGAGAAGACCGCTACTCTATGCAGAACCTTCTCGTAGATCAGCTATCGTCCACACTAAGGATCCCTGGTGGGACTGAGGTGCCCAAAGAACACTTGGAAATCTAGGAGGTACTAAGATCTGAGGAGGAGAGGTGGTTTGACTTCACTTTTGTTTATCAAAGCCAAATTACCAATTTACCTTAATTTGGAGATACACTATTAGCTGAAAACTAGCACCAAAAAAAAAAAAAAAAAAAAAAAAAAAAAGTGACCCAATTCAACTAAAAATCTTCTGTAGGAATAAAGGTAAGCGGAATTCAAGGGTACATCTGACTGAAGCAACAGTTTCTTGAACTGGGTCATCGATTAGAACCTTTTTTTTTTTTCCTTTTCCCTTCTTTCCTTCCTCCCTCCTTCCTTCTTTCTCTCTTTCTGTTGTGCAATCCAAGAATCTAAGGCCAGTTTTCTACAAAGATACAAGTAGTATTCCCCTTGGTGATCAACGGACACACTTACAGAGCACACTCCAATCCCAGTCATTACTGACTGACCAGAATTTTCTATTTTACATCGCCTTCTACCCAGAAATTCTTCAAAAGGTAACTGATCAAGTGAAGCTTCCTGGAAAATGCACAGTTTGGAGAATTTGGCTAAGACACCTAGTCAAACCGACACTTTGCCTAGCAAGTGTAAAAGCAATGCTCTTAACATCTCACGGAAGTATCCACCCTATTCATGAACTTTAAAACCACCATGTGGACACGTGTTCGCCCTCCCCACCCGCACTCCACCCCTTATACCTGAACATTCTAAGGAAAGTTAAAATTTTAAAAGGAGGGAAAATATATCATAGAGATATACTAATCCTCTAATTCCTTAGAGGAGAGAGTAACCTTTTCTCTTGATATAGGAACCAAGCATTGATCTGTCACACTGTTTGTTCTAGAGAGAGTTCCCAGAGGCACATTCAGTTTGAAACGTTAAGGCTAGTTCATTAGGCGTCCCTAGCTCGTTTCTCCGAGAGAATCAAGATAACACTGTGGTTAGTTAATGGCTTTCTCTTGTTTCCCCCAGAGCCTGCCTGTCTGAAGCCTGCAGGCTCGAGAAGCTTCTTCCCCCCT
Organism: Panthera tigris; assembly: GCF_018350195.1. Lineage (NCBI taxonomy): Eukaryota > Metazoa > Chordata > Mammalia > Carnivora > Felidae > Panthera > Panthera tigris. The sequence goes on along the minus strand of NC_056665.1, from coordinate 15,770,261 downwards.
TCTCTTTGCTATTAGTCACAGCTGGTAAGGCTCACAGGAGCCGAGCCTGTTTGAAAACAGTCGGATCACGAAAGCGTTTGAGTCTTTCTGCTGTGAGCAACAAACTTGGCCCGGCTGCCACCACCGGGGGATGGGGTGCGGGTGGGGGTGGGGAAGGGATGCGCGGGGAAGGGAGGAAGAAAGAGAAATCGCTACCCACCTGGCTTCAGAATCCTCTCCGAGGGAGCCAGCGATGGGCTGCTTTGCTGGGAAAGTGGGAGGACTAACTTTTCAAAGGGAGCAATGCCTCCTGGGGGCTCCTGCCTCCCTGCACTGTTCTCCCCTGTATTCTGGTAACGGGGTGTTGGAGGGGGCTAATGATGACGCCTCCCCCCCCCTCCCCGATGCAGGGAACTAACCCCCCGGCTGATGCGGTTCCCCAAGACCCACTCACCACCCTCCCCGCGACCCCCGCCTACTTTTTATAGAACCGGAGGTGGAGGAAAGCCAGAATTCAGATATTACAGATGAATTGCAAAACCAAACCCGTAGGCCTCGCTAACGTCTGAGCGCCGAATTACACAGAGGAAGAAAACGTGACGCCCCACAAGCACGGCCTGATGTCTAAGAGCCCTGGTATTTCGTTGTTCAGTGCACGCTCCTCACAAAGCTGGTCCTAGAAGTGCTGAATAATTTTATCTTTTGCCTCCGCTGGGGCCTCGGTGAGCTGCTAACAGGGGCCACGTGTCTGCTGCTCCCTGGAGTAGCTCGTGTGCTGGCCGTGCAGAGGGATGTCCAGACATGTTCCAGGATGATGTAGGTGATAACAATGATGTCATCGCCGGTGACAAATTACCCTTTGTCACAGCCCCTCATCCTGATTCATGAACGGTACGGTTGCCTCGGGTTTACGAGGCCAATAAACATACATGCTTCGGGGTCGCGTTTAAATACAGGCCGGAAGGGTGTCATTTCCCTTTCTGGATGTCTCTAGGATTCATATTGTCCCGAGAACTCGCACAGGAAAGTTTTACGAGGGTTCAGGTCAAGCCCGTAAAAGCAATAGGGTTCTCCAGGCCACCGCTTTCAGGGCAGTCTGCTTATCTGGTTTGGGGTTTGCAGACCACGTCCCTGCCTCTTCTGAAACAGTCGAAGGATAGTTCGGTCCTTCCTCTGAATTTGGAACATCCTAACAACCTCGGAGAGATGATAAGCACAGGAGTGTATCTGGACTTCCAAATTCAAGTTTTGATTAAGAAGACAAAAAAAAAAAAAAAAAATCATTCAGACACACTTTTCTTCTCTTTCCCCAAAAAAGGCAATGTGGGTGTAAGAGTTCTAACTAACAAGGTTTAGCACAATCATGTTTTAGGTTTTTGTCTCTGTTCAAAGGTCACGCAGAGGAGAAGACCAAGGGGGAAGGTGGAAAATCCACATCCCCTGGGATGCGTCTGGACTGTCCACTATAGCTCTTGCTATACAACAGGGAGTTGATCACTAATATCTCACGTCTGCAAGTGGAATTACGGGGCTACCGCATAATGTTTCTAAACCACACCGGCATCCGTACGTCCGACTTTTAAACTTGAGTTTCTTAAATCGCCCAAGTTAAAAAGAAGTATCATTCAAGTTAAAAAGGCATATCATTCAAACAAGCCACAGCTCACGTAAAGATTTCACTTAGGCCTCCGATTTTAGGGGATTTTTTTTTTCCCCATGTCTCATATCGGACATCAGCCGACTGCATTTCCAGCAACTTACCCTGGAGGTGAACGTATCTCTGGGTATGCATGAAGTGACATCAGTGTTGTTCATTTATTCATCAGGCACCAATAACAACTGCATTATTTAATACAGTTCGTTCTCAGCACTTTGGCTCCTGGCAATTTCACCCTCCTGTATCTCTTCTTTCTGCCTAACCCTTCTAGAGCGTGTATTCTTCCTCGCAGAGCCGGCACACTGATGGTCGATGGCCTTGGCCCTTGGTTCTGACTGATCCAATATTTCGCTCCTCAGAGAAGGAAGACAACGCCCATTCACAAAGGAAGCATCAGATTACACTCTAGCTGGCTTTCATTGAACACCTACTGTATACAGGCCATTGTGTTTTTTTTTAGGGAATATACTAAATAGGCCATTTTTGGGAATATAAAGATAAATAAGTATCCTTGCTTACTTTCTTAGCAGATGAGATTAGTAAGAGTCATAATAACTAAAATCACCTGCTAGCACTACATGTCCGGCCATGTTCTAAGTACTGTATACGCATAAACCCATTTAATCTTCAAAGAATCCTTTGAGGGAGGTATTATCATTATCCCATTATACAGAGAAGCAAATGAAAACACAGATGGGTTGAATTATGATTGCTCAATGCTGTAAACAAGAATATGAATAATCATGGGGCAAAGGGGTACATTTGAAAAGCAGCATTCGGGAGACAGGAATGATACCCCATGGAGCCTCAACCAGTGGAGAAGAAAAAGCCTAGAACAGCAACAACAAAAACACAGGCCAGATTTCCTGCAAAGCTGAACTTCGATGGAATTTTAAAGTGAGCTTTAAATTTTTTTGTAATGTTTATTTATTTATTTATTTATTTTTGAGAGAGAGAGAGAGAGAGAGAGAGAGAGAGAGGCAGAGTGTGAGTGGGGGAGGGTCAGAGAGAGAGGGAGTCACAGAATCTGAAGCAGGCTCCAAGGCTCCGAGCTGTCAGCACAGAGCCCGACGTGGGGCTCGAACCCACGGACTGTGAGATCATGACCTGTGCTGAAGTGGGACGCTCAACCGACTGAGCCACCCGGGAGCCACTAATTTTAAAGTCACCTTTAAGGACACTGTGTTCCAGGAACTTTGGCCAAGTGCTTTGCTTCATATAATTCCCAATTTCACCACTCTCCATTCTACAGATGAGCCATTAGATACTTAAAGAGGAAATAGGTTGTCTGATTTTGCAAAATAATTAAAGGCAAAGAATTTAAGCCCAGGTCTGCCTTAAATGAGTGCCTGTGATTTTAGTCACTTTACCAAATCGCCTCTATCATTCGGGGAGATATCTGGTATGATATGGAAGAGTGAGGCTGCAATGCCTTATGCAGAGAAATGTGGGAAGAGAGATGGAGAAATAAGGTTGAGGACGTATCACAAAGGGCCAAGATAAGAAGTTTCAACTGAGGACGTCACGCGATGGGTAGCTACTTCCAATTCCCCGGAAGAATCCATAGTAGGAATTATGCTTTATCTTTTAAAAATTTTTTTTTAACATTTATTTATTTTTGAGACAGAGAGGGAGAGAGCATGAACGGAGGAGGGTCAGAGAGAGGATGACACAGAATCCGAAACAGGCTCCAGGCTCCGAGCTGTCAGCACAGAGCCCGACGCGGGGCTCGAACCCACGGACCGTGAGATCATGACCTGAGCCAAAGTTGGCCGCTTAACCGACTGAGCCACCCAGGCGCCCCAGGAATTATGCTTTAGTAACACTACTCAGACAATGAGATATATTTGGAGAAGTAACAGAAGGGGCATTTTGGAGGCCCTTGGAAATGACGCCAAAGCTCTACGAGTATCTAAATAACAGCGTGACAATCATAATCAAAAAGAGGGAAGAAACCCAAAAGTCACTGTAGGCAACTGATAAGATACATATTTGACAACTGATGTCCATTGGATTAGAGAAGGGAAAGAATGGGTGGTGACTGTCAGCTTTCCAGACTGGTAAACCAGTAAAATAATGGTACAGTACTGATACCTGGGATAAACACATTAGAAAATCTAGCTGATTTGATGCTCACGATGATGAGTTTGGATTTGGACAACTTGATCTGAGGTTCCCACAGAAGACTGCATTGGAGCAATCCAGCAGGTAATTAGAAATGTGGTCCTGTGCTCAGGATAGGCGCCGAGATAAAAAATATCAGTTTTAAACAAAATTAAAACTTTTTAGGTTTATAGAAAAATTGTGAGGCTACTATAGAAGGCTTCCATATAGCATACACCCAATTTCTCCTATCATAAACACCTTGCATAAGTCTGATACATTTGTTAACATTAATGACCTAATATTAATACTTTATTATTAACTAAAGTCCATTGTTTATTTAGATTTCCTTAATTTTTACTTACTCTTCTTTTTCTTTTTTAACGTTTTTTTTTTGTTTTGTTTTGTTTTTGTTTTTGTTTTTTTTTTTTTGAGAGACAGAGAGAGATACTACAGGAGCAGGGGAGGGGCAGAGAGAGAGGAAGACACAGAATCCAAAGCAGGCTCCAGGCTCTGAGCTGTCAGTACAGAGCCCGACGCGGGGCTCGAACCCACGTACTGCGAGATCATGACCTGAGCTGAAGTTGGACGTCCAAACGACTGAGCCACCCAGGAGCCCCTAATCTTTTTTTTGCTGTGGAATCACAATCAGGATACGACATTACATTTAATCATCATGTCTCCTTAGGCTCCTCTTGGCTGTTACAGAGTCTCGGACTTACCTTATTTGGATGACTTTGACAGTTTTGATGAATGTTGCTCAGGTATTTTGAATGACACTCTATTAAGACTTGTTTGATGTTTTTCTCATGATTATGGTTATGCTGTGGTTATGTGTCTTTGGAAGGTAGACCACAGTGCCGTTCTCATTGCATCATATCAAGGGTACATGTTACTAATATGACCATCGCTGTTGATATTCACTTTGATGACTTAGCTGAGGTTGTGTTTGTCAGATTCCTCCATGATAAACTTACTCTTTCCTTTTCCTCTACGTTCCATTCTGTACCCTTTAAAAGGAAGTCGCTTACTGGGGCACCTGCGTGGCTCAGTCGGTTAAGCGTCCGACTTCGGCTCAGGTCGTGATCTCGCAGTTCGTGGGTTCGAGCCCCGCGGCGGGCTCTGTGCTGCCTGCTCAGAGCCTTCTTCAGATCCTCTGTCCCCTCTCTCTCTCTGCCCCTGCCCCCACTCACACACACACACTCTCCCTCTCAAAAATAAATAAATTAAAAAATAAATAAATAAATAAATAAATAATACAAGGAAGTCACTTAGGTAAGGAGCGGAGGGGTGTTACCCCCTTGAGAGTCAATTGCCTATGTAAATCATTTGAAATTCTTTAGCACAAAACATTTGTCTGTTTTCCACAATTATTTATTTATTCATATAAATTCAATTATTTATATAAGTACTGACGTATGGATATTGATTTTATACCTAAATTATAACCCAATACTACCGTGTTCTTGCTCACATTGTTCCAGCTGAAGCCATTGGGAACTCTTTCTGTTGGTTCCTATGCCCCTTTGCCATCCCTCCATCACCGCGTGTAGATTTTTTGTGTGTAGTGTCAGAATTGTTAGCCTGTATTGTACCACGGGAAAGAATGGTCTCAGATAATGTACAGTCTCTTTTCACTTTATTTTTACAGACTCCACTCGTTGCAAAGTCACTTAGCCCGACACCTTTTCCCTCTACCCAAAAGTAATTGGGGGGATTTGTACAAAGAGGATGGCTGACAATAAGAGTTTAGATGAGTTTGCTAAGGAAGTGTAGGGGCAATGGCACAGCTTGAGGAAATGCTGCTCTTTTTTGGAATGGTGGGAGAAGGGGGAGCGAGTGACAGGGACAATAGAAAATTAGGAGGAAAATGAAGAGTACAATGGTACAGCTGCCAGTGGCAAGAAAGGAAGGAAGGGCCAGTTGGTTGGGTGAGGTGGAGACCAGGCTCTCACATCTGCAGCCCAAACATGGGCTCCCTCCTTGGGATCATTCCTCTTTAACAAATATTCTCAAGGAACATTCCCTCTTTGGGTCCCTGTAGTGTTTTCAAAACAAAAGGCCTCATTTCCCCCTCAGATGAACTTATCCCCCCATCCTCTTCCTCCTTGCGGTTCTCCTCCCACTCCTTTTGTCCTTCCGCTCTTCCTCTGTCTAGGTGTCCCATTTTGCCCAGTGTTTGCAGCTATAATAAGTACCACCCAGTGCAATCTAACCTGGATTTTCTAGATGTAACTTTCCAGTAATCATTCTCCAGTTCTCAAATGGCATTTCCTTCAAAAAGCCCCTCTTGATCTTGATCTTGCCTTCTCTAAAAGAAAAAGTTAGATGCTTCTGGAATGAACGCCCATCACCACACGTGGCCTGTCATGTCAGTCCTTCTGGTTAACTCCTCAGTCTTCCGGCACCAACCTGTCAACTAACTACATGAGAAGACCATATTCATTTCAGTCACCATTGTATGTGTCCATAGGGCACATGACATCGGGTAAGTACTTGATAAACATTTAAGTCATGAATTCATCTATAAAAAGAACCCTTAGCTGTCATCGTGTCAGTCTGAAAATAACATAGTCATTGTCATCTTTAAGAGTTGGGGCGCCTGGGTGGCTCAGTCCGTTGAGCATCTGGCTCTTGATTTCTGCCGAGGTCATGATCTCACGGTTTGTGAGTTCGAGCTCCACATCGGGCTCTGTGCTGACAGTGCAGAGCCTGCTTGGGATTCTGTCTCTGTCTCTCTTTCTGCCTCTCCCCAACCTGCTCTCTCTCAAAATTAACAACAACAACAAAAAGGAGGTACTTATTCCATTCTCCCCTGGTCCTCTCCTCATCACCCAAAATATATCCCATTCTGCAGCTTTCCAGTGATTCCTTTGGCTTCCCAGTATGTGAAGTATTCCAGCTTACAATGTTCAGTTGCTCACTTTGATTTTCTGTCATTTAATTTTGCCACAAGTCCTTGTTTATGGCACCAGCTAGATTACAACTTTTCCGAGAACAGTGGATGGGATCTGTGTTTAACTATAGCAAGCATTTACTAAACACCAAGTCAATGCACGGAGAGAGACGTGGCCTCCATCCTTCAGGAGCTCCTTATTATGTAGCTACCAGACAGGACAGACATGAACTGATGAGGGAGGACTTGCAAAGTCATGTGGAAGAAAGTGTGCGACAGAATACAAACTGGCTTAGTAATCGTAGGAGGCAGTAGAGATGGTCAGGGGAGGTGGGATAAAGCTGGAAAGGGGGGAAAACTGTGGCAATAGGACAAATACATGAAACTGACTGCTCTTCTTGTCCCTTTCGCCAGTCCCCTTCAGGTGTGAGGGGCTGGGGGCAGGAAGCAAAGATGGATGCCAGAAGGTCTGACTTCAGATGACCTTTGGGTCCACCATCGGCTGGTTGTAGGACCCTGGGCAAGTCATTTAACTTCACTGAGCTCAGTTAGACCTCTATAAGATGATGATTTAATGTTGGCCTACTTCTTGTGGATTGTAGGTCAGTGTAGATGCTGATGAACAGTATTCAGATGGAAGTAGGTAAGGGTTAAAAAAAAATTCAATCAGATTCCTGTGTTTCTAGACCTGAATCCTTATGTAACTAGTGGCATCACTGAGATGAGAAAAATGGGGAGAAAAGGAAGTTTGGAAGGGAGGGAAAGCTAGGAAGGCAGAGAGTCACCAATGTGGTTTTCAACATGTTCCCTTACAATACTTGTTAGATAATGGCCTGTTTTGACAGCTCATTCTGCGTTCTGCTTCCTGACCCATCGATCCCAAATAGAATGTTCCATCCCTTTCTGCTTCTGCTCTGCCTTGAGTTTTTCCATAAAATATATTCCTTTCCCAAAGTATGTTACATTTCTGCTTTTGTTGTTGTTGTCGTTCATTGTTTAGGTCCCTCTCAAGTCTGTAAATGCTGAAAGGGCAGGTATTTTATGTTGCTCACTATAGAACCTCTAATGCCCAGTTCAGTGGCTGCCATATTGCCGACATTCAACAATGAATGAACAAATGAGTGACTAACTGAATGAATCTATGTAGAGATGTCCCTGTAACTTCTGAGTAACTTTGTTTTGGGATCAAGGGTCAGAATACAGCTAAAAATACAGTTAGTTATCATCTGCAATCAGGTGGGATTTAAAGCCATGGGAATACGCATGGAGAAGAGCCAGAAAAAGAGAAGAAAACACCAGCCAAGAGCCGGTGGAAGACTCTGGAATGCAGTTGTGAAAGAACTGGGTTTGAATGTAGTTGCTTGTTGCCTCCAGGTCTCAGACTGTGTAAGGCTGTTCTATTCTGCTTCTCTCCGCTGGGGGAGAGATCCTTTGTCAAGGCCCCGCCTCACCCTCACCCCTGCCCTCCACCAGAGAGAGTGCATGCAAGTGGGGGAGGGACAGAAAGACAGGAAAAGCGAGAATCCCAAGCAGGCTCCACTCGGAGAACAACACAGGGCTCTGTCCCAGGAACTGTGAGATCATGACCTAAACCCAAATCAAGAGTCAGACACATAATGGACTGAGCCACCCAGGTGACTCCCAAGAAAGTTAATTTTCAAGAGTAGAATTTTAGGCTTCAGCTGCAGATTATTCTCAGCGATCAAGAAAAAGCCTGTATAGGTGTTGTAGTGTCGGTAGATGGCTGCCTGTCAACACTTGAATGTAAAACATCCTGTTCCCCGAAGATTGGTGATCAAGAAAACTGAATAGTCCAGCCTAGTAGTTTTTCTGCTTAAAGAATACCCTAGCATCTTTCTGTTGATGTTTACTTATTTTTGAGACGGGGGTGTGGGGGGGTGCTCATAACCCAAGCTGAAGTAGGATGCTTAAAGGACTGAGCCACCCAGGCGCCCCAAGAGTACCCTGGCATCTTTCTACAAGCAGAGTGATAGTTCATACTCTCCCAAAATAGGCAAAATGATGTCTTTTGATACTTCTTCTGCTATCTAGCTAAATAAAGAGAGAGATGTGTTCCATGTTCCACACTACGTGCTTAAGTGGAAAGCCATGCGCCCTTTAACGTAAGTTCAAAGTCCCTGGTTAAGATCTTTTGGCCCACCGCCTTTGAAAGTCACAGCAATTCAAAAAAAAAAAAAAAAAAAAAAAAAGACCGATTTTGGTTTTGCAGGTTACAGGAAATTCGTTCTTGAGTTTGAGATGTTTGCAAGTAAGAAACAAACGCGCTGTCAGGAAAGCAGTGCTCTTTTAAGGGTGAGAAAATGTGCAACATCTCTTTCATTTGCTTCAGGGGACAAGCAACCTACTCTGGCATTTTCTCTGCAGCGTCTGCGATCAAGAATTTTAGGAGCTCAGAATTCATGACAAAATTAAGAAAGCAGCAAGCTGTCTGGTCGAATACGCATGTATAACTTGTTCTCCCCAAATATTTCTTTCTGAGCAAAAGATTTCATTACGTAAATTACACGGAAGGAAAGATCGTCTTCCATAAGATATTTAAAATAATAGGAAGGGTAATGACAGTGGCAATAGTAGCGATACCAAGGGACCAGCTTTGCAAACGAAAAGCTGAATGTCCCTACGTTCTGGAGAGAAAATTTTCGATCTTACAGTTCAACTGCATATTAACCCGTCTTCCTGTCAACATTGGTCCGTGAGAAAGCTCTGGTTAGATCTCATCATCAAGTGCCCTAACTTAGAGATAGGGCTTTTTTTTTTTTTTTCTTAAGGATGATCAAATGTAGTGGCACCCGGTTGAGTCGCACACAGAGTAATGTCAGCAGAGTGGTTCCGCCACAGCCAGCTGAAGGGGCTAAAACTTCACCACTCCCTTCGTTTGAATTCCTTAGACGTCACTCTTCTCAGACATCGGCAAAGAAAGATGGCAACAGCCAATCTGGAACAACGATGAAAAATTCTCACCCTAGACACCCAAAGAAGGCTGAATTTTGCTCTCTGCCGAGAATCTCCCACGAAGCCCCCAGATCCAGCGTTATTCTTTGTCGGTCAAGGCAGTCGTCTATTAAACACGCTGCGTAGCATCGAGGTTATACTCTCAGATGCCATTAAAGCCAGCCTTGAATAATGTATTTATATTTGCTTTTGGGGATGGGGGGGGGGTGCCGTCTTGTATGCAAACTTGTAAAATAAAACTTGGAGTGCCTAAAAGAACTTCATTTCACATATGACCTTTTACAGTAATTGGATCTGAATTATAATCAGTCACCTGAATCCTGAAATAGATAAAATAGTTTTTTAATGTTAAAAAGTTTTAGCCCTTCGTTGATTATCTATCAGTGCTTACAGTCCTGTGAAAATAAGATAAATGAGAAATTTGGTCTCTAATTAGACTTCACTAGATTTACAGCTTTTAATTTATACGCCAATGCAGCTCAGGCCGGCGCTAACGCAGATAGAGAATGGAGCCACAGTTTTCGATTGATTTAACAATTTAATTGCAGCATTAACATCCATTAACATTTAACTAACCTTTTAAACTAACCTCAGGCACAACCTTAAAGACTAAATGAAGTAAAATTGCATATAAAAAGGTACTAACATACAGCTGGAAGAAGCCAAAGCCAATCTTGAGGGAGATTTAGCATTACTTCCCCACATCAGCAGGAGGGAGTCTGTTTTCCTTCTTGCAAAATTCAGAAGGAAAGCATGCTCTAATTTATAGGAAAAGGAAATAGGCACATTTGATGGTTATTAACTCTCATTTATGTCTTCTTGTCTATAGTGATGTCTACAAGATGCTGTACCCCTTACCACAGTGAAACTCTAATGTTAAAGGAGATACAGGAGGGGACCTGAAAAGGAGGACCGTGCCAGAACTGAATGCAAATTTGGTAGGAGGTGGATATACAATCCATTTCAGACTCTGTTGTACTCAGGAAACATGGAGAATGCATCCACGAATTCAGTTAGGGCAACCAAACAGTTGAAAATTTGCTTATTTGTTTGTTTGAATTGGGGTTGGGTTGCTTGGTCCATGTTTCTCTTTAAAACGTTTTCAGCCTTCTCTTCTCTCTCTCTCTCTCTCTCTCTCTTTTAACCAAATGGGAAGATTGTAATGGGACCATAGATTATATTTTAAATGTGCAGGCACACTCAGGGTTATAGTTGTAAGGTCAGGGAGAAACTGTGAGGTATCATGCTTTGACTTCAAAAACAAATATTCCATTGTAAAAGATCTAGTTTCACGCACGTAGACTCCTTCTACAGAAGAACCTTCTCCATGGCTCTGGTAATGTAACTGGAGAGTTTCTTTACGTGTTGATTTTAGCACATTCTCCAAGGCAACCCAGGAGGACTAAACAAAGTCATGCTGGAATCCTTGTGATCTTCAGGAAGCTGTCCCGGAGTTTCAGATTGGGCATTGGTCCCACCCCCGGCCCCAAGGCACTGGAATTGTTCAGACTATATGAATTTACGCCCTGCCTTCACCACTTGCTAGTTTTATGTCCAAAGCAAGTTCTTTAAACGCTCTAGGTCTCCGGTTCTTTTTCTTAAAAAAAAAAAAAAATTAAAATAGCTCCTTCTCCATAGGATAGTAGCCAATATTAAATAAATACTCAACATGGCATGCATTTAGTGCAGTGCTCAGTAGAGGATTTTTCACTAAATACGTGTTGAAGGCAGAGAGGAAAGGAGGGAGAGAGAGAGAGAAGCATGGAGTTGAGATTCTAAGAAATCTGCAAATATGAGAATTATGTCTCAAAATGTTTTAGAGAGACAGCAAGAGTGCAAGCGGGGTAGAGGAACAGAAGGAAAGAGAGAGAGGGAGAGAGAGAGTTTCAAGCAGGCTCCACACTCAGCACAGAGCCCGAAGTGGAGCTCGATCCCACCACCCTGAGATCACATCCTGAGCAGAAATCAAATTGGTTGGATGCTCAACCAACTGAGCCACCCAGGCACTCCTCAAAAACACTATTAATATAATTATTGGTATAGGATGCTAAAGGGAATCAAATAGATATGAAAAGTACCAAAGTTTTGAGAGAGTTACAATGAACAACAAATGAATAACTTACCGTCCTATTAAAAGACACTGTAATAAACTATGAGATGATAATATTTTTAGAAAAAACATAGGAGAAAATCTTCATGGTGAGTTTCTTAGACAAGATACCAAAAACCCGAGCAGTAATAGGGAAAACTAATAAATCTGATCTCCTCAAAAGAAAAAAAAAAAACTTTGTTAAAAGATTCAGTTAAAAGGATCAAATGACAAACTAAAGACTGAGAGAAAATATTTTCAAACCATATGTTCAGTAAAACGTTAGTATTTAGAATATATAAAGAAATCATACGTGGAGAGTAGAAAGCCAAAAAATTCTATTAGGAAATCAAACGGGCAGTTCATTGAAAAGGAAATGCAGATTGCAAATAAGCACGTGAAAACACATTAAATATCTTTACTTATTAGAGAACTAAGAATTGAAACGATGAGATATCACTATATGCCTAACAGAACAGCTAAAATGGAAAAAATAGTAAAGTATCAAATGCTGGCAAGGATGCGGAGAAACTGTATCCTGCCTCCATTGCTGGGGGCCAGGGGGGTGGGGTGGGGGGGAATATGAAATGGTACAACCACTCCAAAAAACTGGTTGGCAATTTCTTGCCAACTGAACACATGATCGTCATACCACTCAGCCATTGCCATCTAGGACCTTTACCCTAAAAAAAGAAATACAAACTTGTGTTTGTACAAAAAAATTAACATGAGCGTTCACAACTGCGTTATTCACAATAGCCTCAAACGGGAAACACCACTAATATTGTTCAATAGGCAAATGATTAAAATACCGTAGTGCATCCATGTTATTACTTAGCCATAAAAAAAGTTAAAAACAACCAATACGTGTCACAATTGGATGGGCTCCAAGGAAATGATGTTGAGTGAAAAGCCAACCCGAAGACGTTGCACACTGTAAAGTTTCATTTATATAATGTTCTCCAAATGACAAAATTATCGACATGGAACAGATCAGTGGTTCTCAGAGGTTAGTGACAGAGAGGGGAGGGTTTTTCTGTTTTTTGTTTTTTGGTTTTTTTTTAATTTTTTTACAAAAGGGCAGCAAAAGAGATTCTGGTCATGGTAAACTGCTCTCATCTTGACTACAGTCGCGATATATGAATATAGTCACGTGATGGAATTACATAGAACAAAATACACACGCATACTCACACAAACAAATAAGTACCTGTAAAACTTATGGAATCTGAGTAAGATCAGTAGATTATATCAATGTCAGTTTCCTTTTATGATATTGTGTGTACTATAATCATGCAGATGTTAGCATTAGGGAAAAATGGATGAAGGGTACATAGGATCCCCCTGTGTTCTAACAATTGCATGTGACTCTAGGATTATCTCAAAACGAAATGGTTACTATAAAAAAGGGAAGAGGGGCGCTTGGGTGGGCTCATTCGGTTAAGCTTCAAACTCTTGATTTTGGCTCAGGTCGTGATCTCACAGTCGCGAGACTGAACCCTGCATTGGGCTCTACGCTGACAGCCCGGAGCCTGTTTGGGAATCTTTCTCTTCCTCTCTGTCGGCTGCTGCTGTCTCTCTCTCAAAGTAAATAAATAAACTTAAAAAAAAGAGAGAGAGAGAGAAAAGAGGAGAGACTGTAATATTTGAAACAGCAGCGAGCATTTTTCTGGGACCAACTCTCCTCATGAGGCAAGCAATAGACTCCCATGCCCAGGGGTCATGACATCCTCCGGTCGCAGGGATGGCATTGGTATCTTCACTGCCCTTGCTTTGTGGTGTGATATAAACTAGGATCCTCACTGTTTCCCAGCCCCTCTTTTCATAAGCCCGATGCTATAGCCTTCCCAGAAATTCTGTGACCTACTCGATATACAGAATTCCTTTGATGCTTAAAACGGGCTGTGTCGGCATCTATTGCAGGCAGTTGAGAGCTCAGACTGATACAGACGGATACGGACTTGCTTCCTGACGCTAATAACACTGAAACAGTATGAATGATGCAAAACCCTCTTTAAATTCTGCATCCTTCACTCCGAGCTGAGCTACTTGAGTGTAATCGTTTGACAAGAGCAAATTAAAAATCATGCCGAGAGAGCACTGATTGGCCATAGATCACAAGTGCTCAAAACTGTAATTTTTTTTTAAAGGGAGAAATCTCTCAGGGGTAACTTCTCATGTGGCCTCTGGCGTGCCTCGTGCTGTGCACATCCTCGAGAGCCAAGCTGAAAGGTCAAGTCTAGGTTTTCAAGGGTACGAACACGGAACCCTCGGGGACTTTATTCTCGCTATCTCTTCTGAGGGCAGGAGTACCCGAGAAGAAAAGGTTTTGAACATTTGAATCCATTGCTGTAGGTTTTAATATGAGGCTGTGGGTTCTAGTTGCTGATTCTAGTTATAAAAAAAATACAAGAATGTCTGTGCTATCAGTTTGTCTCAAGGTAAATCACAATAATTGCTGTGGCCCCCAGGATTTCCCAAAGACAGCCACAGCAATATCTCCTATCCCATAAGTTCTCTAGACATTTGTCGTTCCCCAATTGAGAGGTGGAGTCTATGTCCCCTTCTCTTAAACCCGTGACTGCCGTGACCAATGGAATGTCAGTTACTATGTGACTTCTGAGGCTGGGTCATAAATGCCCTGCACTTCTGCCTTGCTCCCTTAAGACTTTTACTCTTGGGTCTTGGAACACAGCTGCTATGCTGTGAGCCCAAGCAGCCCAGGGAAAAACCTACAAAAAAAGAACCACAGCTCTGGCTGAGCTCCCACCTGACAGCCAGCATCAACTTACGAGTCATATGAGAGAGCCATCTTGAAAGCGGGTCCTCTCCGTCCTAGTGAGCCCCCCAACTGATGTCGGGTAGAGCAGAGATAAGCCATCCACCTCATCCCAGGTCCTGCCTAAATTGAATATTTCTGAGACAATATTTTTTTAGGTACTAAGTTTCAGGGTGGTTTGATATGCAGCAAAAGACAAGCAAACAATCACATATGGATGGGCCCTTCATATACAAGTTCAGAAGGAACAGGTCTCCTTCCGCATATTTCAATCCATTGCACTTCCATCTGGACTTTAGAAGAGTCACATTGTTGTGATGGTAAAGTTAAGATCAAAACTGACTTCGACAGACAGGACAGAATTCTATGAGCTGAAACACATCCACAGCAGAAGAGAACTGAACTGCCCACTGAGTGGGGTCTTCTGTGAGGAAGCTCTGTGGTTGAAAAGGAGGCTCTGAAAATCTCCTAGGACGCTCAAATTATTGGCAAGGACTCAGCCTTCCTCGACTCTCAGCCCAGCCATTCGCTATGTTCCTCAGGCGTGAACCCCATTGTCCCCATCCTTTCTACAGCAGCAAACTTACTTTAAAGGTCATGCTCATTGTCAAGCATGGAGAACCTGAGTTACTTGACCACTCCCTCCCACTCATTCCCCGGCTACATGACTTTGCATAAGAACACCTAAGGTTCTCTTAAACGATTCAAAAAGAAGACAGAAGGAAAAGATCAGGAAGAATCAGAAGAAAGGCTCTCGTATCAGAATCAGGAAGAAGGCTCTTGCCTACGAAGAAGGAAGGAAGTAAAAATGGACATGCTCCAAACTGATTCACGTTCAGAATTTAGGTCAGGCCCAAGCTTCCGAAGCCAAGCCAAGCCAAGCCATTGGCCAGGCTACACCCTGGAGTAGGAGACCACAGGTGGGTTAGGGCTCTGGTGGGCTTGAGATCAGGAGTAAATCAGAGTTTGGGAATCTGGGAAGTCAGCGAGAGGAGAGCACGGAAAGAGGTCCTTGGGGAGCGGAAGCCAAAGAGGAGACTGGGGTTCAATGGGGAGTTTGAGGTCAAGAAATCAGTAGAAAGGCCTACTTCACCTCTTCTCGGGTCTAGAAAATATTTGTTCTCTGGCTTCTTTTACACTTTCTGCTTCTGGTAGAAGACCTTGGATCTTTCAAACAGGTAGCATTTGCTGGAGGCTCAGAGACCACCAGAGATCCACAAATGCCCCAATCCCACATAAAGCTAAGACCATATATACTACCTAATATACTTAAAAGTCATTACCAAAAAAAAAAAAAAAAAAGAAAGATTGTTGAAACAGGCATTTTCATTATGTACTTAAACACAATATCTTGCTTAATCTTCATGATACCCCGATAAAGGAAGCTGTATCATTTCTATTTTTGACAGGACAAATAGAGATTTGGAGAGGCCAAGAAGCTTCTAAAATGTTACAAAACTAGCCCCCAGTGAATGTCACACTTTGAGTCAATATCTGCCATCTTCCAAAGCCCTTGTTCTTACGTAGCGAGCTAAGTTGTGTTAGTGCTTGGGAATTAATAGATTGGTAATCAAATCACTACATCACTTTTGTGCCAAAGCGGGTATCCAAATAACCAACAGTCATTTTCTTATGACTAGTATGGAATGTTCTTGACTTCTTGAACCTCTCAACCAAGAGTTTAGTCTGTATTGTTGTCGAATACAAAACGAATAAGGCTTGTCGAAAACCCTATCAACAAAATCCTGCTGTCATGAAGTGCTCTGAAAGCCAAATGTCAATCAAGCTGGAAGTCCAGAATATACTGCATGTGTACCCACCCGCTGTCCAGGATCCTTTCTGCCTCAGACTAAGTCAGACTACCTTTGTCCTAGATGCACGTACCTCGGTGGCTTGAGCCTAGAGATAGAGACCAAGAGGGGAAGGTTATCTGCCGAGAAGGTAAAGAGGCTTTGGTGAGTGTACTGATGAAATCGGCACCAATTTGGCATAACACCAGACATTTCTGTCCAGGTAATGCATGCTGAAAATTCAGTTTTATAAGATGCTCCCAAAGGGTTTTGATGAATTTCTGATTTTTTTTGTACTAAATAATTTTTGTACTAAATAATCTGATATAAAGAGAAGAATCTTAGGCATTTGGAAAAAAAGAACATTAAAAAGATATGTGATGGGGCCCCGGGGTGGCTCAGTCAGTTGGGCATCCAGTTTCTGCTCAGGCCATGGTCTCACGGTCTGTGAGTTTGAGCCCTGCGTTGGGCTCTGTGCTGATGGCTCGGGGCCTGGAGCCTGCTTTGGATTCTGTGTCTCTCTCTCTCTTTGCCTTTCCCCTGCTCATGCTCTCTCTCTCTCTCAAAAATAAATAAACATTTAAAGATTAAAAAAAATTTTTCCTATTTAAATTGTAAATATCCTTTTATAGAGATGAATTAAGAAACGGTTAGTTCCTTCTGACACATCTCCCTGCTGTTTGTGGGAGGGTGTTCTTGTGAACTCTGGGTGGCGTTTCTGCTACAATCGGGTTCCTGGACAGTGTGAACATGCCAGCATCCGAGTGAGCACGGGGTGGAAATGTGCTCCCATTTACATGGTTCACCACCTACCTGCCTTTCCCCGCCATCTGGGTTGGCGCTAGTGATGAGATGGCTCATGACAAGCTCAGGTAAAAGGAAGAAATGCGCTTTTGGAGGCAGCGAAGTGGTTCTTTTGCTCCGGAGACTCTCTCTTGCTTCCTCTGTTCTCTCACTCCTAATCAGAGCCACGTGGACCAGACACAACTTTCGTTTCCACTTCCGGCTAAAGAGTCCAAGGGAAAACTGTAAAATGCTCTAGAGCACCAGAGAAACTTGAGCCATTATCTGATCTCCACCAGTTGACAAACTTAACCCGTGGAACCCAAAGGCATATTGCAGGACGTGAAGATCATAGATGCGATTTGAAGGTGCTGTTGCGCTGAGTGTTATTTCTGTATCCAAATATACATAGGCTATTCGGATGTCTTCCCCTGGCATTCATCCAGGCAATGGTTTAACTCTTTAGTTTTCGTTCATTGAAGACAAGGGCTTCTAATACATTTTTAAAATATGCTACCAAACCTTATCCTTCTGTTCAATGTCAATACAGCTGTAAACAAAGAACATCTTTAGAATAATTGAAACTTGAAGGCAAAGGGAATCTGGGAAATCAATATTTGAATGTATTGTGACAGTATCTAGAGATATATCTAAACTTCAGAATTAAATAGAAATTCTGAGATTTCACGAAGCCATAGAAGGTGAACTATTCGGGAGATATTAATAATAATGGGTTTGTCCAGACTTACTAGTAGATTGTAGGCATTAAAAATAATTAGCAAAATACTTTTAAAATCTGAAAAATACCTCCTGCTGGGGAGGTTATGGCAAAAAGGCTGTTATAGAAATGTAAATTGATCCATTCTTTTTGCAAAGCCATTTGCCAATATGAACCAAATGTCCTTAAAATATTCAACACCAAATGAGTTCACTTACCGGAATCTCGACTAAGGGAATAGTACTAATTGCAGAAAAAAAGCATTGTGTGCAAAATGCTCATTTCTGTGCGATACAAAATTGTGAAACGTTGAAAACCGGCAATTTGAACACAGAGGGTTAAGTAAATTATGGTACAGTCATTAAATGAAGATTTATAATAACACGATAAAAGCTTTCAATGGGTTTTGAGTTAGGAAAAAAAACTGTAACTGATCATTCCACACGTGAAAGAGTGAGTGAAGGAGAGAAAAACAGAGAAAAGAAACCATCCAGTGATATGTTTATGTTCATAGTGGGGGGGGGGTGTTGTGTTCTTTACTTTCACTTTTTTGCTTCCACTAAGAAACATTTACTTGTGAAATACATATAGTAGCACCCGTTGGTAGAATTAGCGCTATCAGAGTATGAGGAGAAACATAATAGTATTTAGAATACAATCCATTGTGCAGAATATCGCCTTTCTTGTGTCAAAAACAACAACGAACAAAAAATAACCCCCACACAAAAAACCCCCACAAGGACAGGCTGAATCCCTCAGTTCTTTCTGAGAAGGCATGAAGTTGAAATAACAAAATAAAACAAACCCACCTCCTCCCCTCTCTCCTGCCTTTGCTTTGAGCTTCATTGAGTATACTTCATTTTTCAAGGAGAGTGCTCTAATCAGGGCGAAGGGGTGGAGTGTATGAAGCTGTTGGTTATTTACCAGAAGTGAGCACTGAAAACACATCTGTGCCTTGAGGCATTATGGAGCCTTTCAAACAGCCTCGGAAGCGACCGCCTATAAATCTCTGCCCCTGTCATGGTTAACTAAAACCCAATACCCACTCCACAGGAAATTCATCAATGTTATAAAGAAAACAATGACAAAGCACTCTCCTTTGTGTCGGGAAAAACAGATACTTCACAGGCAAAGAAGAAATCATTCTCAAATCCCTTCTCCTTCTCTGTTCCTTCTCTCTCCTCCCTTTGCTTGCTCTCTTGCTCTCATTCTCTCTCTCTCTCTCTCTCTCTGTCTCTGTGTCTCTTTCTCTCTCCCCCCCACCCCCAGCCCCCTACAAGCTTCCATTCCAGTAAGGCCAAAAGAAGCTGTTTCCAGTGAGAGGAGAGAATTTTAGGTTATCAAAATACGAGAGCACAAATGACCTTCCCAAACTCACACCGGCAGCCTGCGATAATGTATGAGGCACCCCAAGCATCATTTCCTGCTAAAATCTGACGTGGAGATGGGCCTCCGGGGGCAAAAGTCCTTCGCATTCCAGCTGCACACTGCTGTTCTATCGGGAGTGGCGTTTCACTCTTAACCAACATCTGTTACTCCCCTATGATCCTGCTCAGTCTTCGTTTTAATTCCCTTGCTTACATCTTTGGAGAAAATAGCCAGTGACTGGGGAGAACTGTAAGTCCAAGAGAGGCATTCGATTTCATTTGGTGATCAGACCTATATGTTACTTTGCCCTCTTTTGTACCTGACCGTCGTAGTAGTGGATGCGTTTGAAGGCTATGTAAAATTTGGGGAGATGAGGGCGCCTGGGTGGCTCAGTCGGCTGAGCGGCCGACTTCAGCTCGGGTCATGATCTCACGGTTTGTGAGTTCGAGCCCCCGCGTCAGGCTCTGTGCTGAAGGCTCAGAGCCCGGAGCCTGTTTCAGATTCTGTGTCTCCCTCTCTCTCTGCCCCTCCTCTGCTCGTGCTCTGTCTCTCTCTGTCTCAAAAAAAAACAAAACAAAAAAACTCTTGGAAAGATAATGTTAACCTGCTGGTAAGGTTCGAATTGAGTTTTGAACACACGCTTTGGCGTGTGGGTTGATCATGTCTCAGATCTCCCCCCGCACCCGCCCTGGGGAATCTAGGATGTAGTGTAAAGACATATATCGTCTCAACTGATGGACTCCGTCCATTGGCTCCGAAACCCCGCCATGTCCTGGTAGAAAGAAACTACCTGGTCCCATGTCATGTATCCCACATCACATGCCTGTTCGACTCCACACAGCAAGAAAGGAAGGTTACCCGCCCCCCACACCCTCTCCTTTGTCGCCGGGCCGCTCATTAAGGGGGCACCTCATTCAACTCTTAACCAACTGTAATATCAGATTGTATCAATTTATACTCTTAAATCTATTCCTAAAATGTGCATACTTAGATACCCACTTTTAGTTGTTTTTTTTTTTTTTTTTGAACAGTATTTTTTTAGCTTTTAGTCTAACTACCCTGGGTTCTTCCCTTCCTTCCATCTCTTACTGACAATGATCTCCAATTCTCCTTAATATCAAGAACCAAATTACATTATATTAACAAACCTAGGGGCTCCTGGGTGGCTCAGTCAGTTAAGCGTCCGACTTGGCTCAGGTCATCATCTCGTGGTCTGTGAGTTCGAGCCCCCTTCGGGCTCTGTGCTGACAGCTCAGAGCCTGCAGCCTGCTTCAGATTCTGTCTCCCTCTCTCTCTGCCCCTCCCCCACTCATTCTCTCTCTCTCTCTCTCTCTCTCTCTCTCTCTCAAAAACAAATAAACATTTAAGAAAACGTGTTTTTTTAATATGAAATTTAATGTCAGATTGGTTTCCATACAACACCCAGTGCTCATCCCAAAAGGTGCCCTCCTCAATGCCCATCACCCACTTTCCCCTCTCCCCTACCCCCCCCCCCATCAACCCTCAGTTTATTCTCAGTTTTTAAGAGTCTCTTATGGTTTGGCTCCCTCCCTCTCTGTAACTTTTTTTTCCCCTTCACCTCCCCCATGGTCTTCTATTTTATATTAGCAAGCCCAACTTACAGAATGTGTTAATAAATTTAAATTTATCTCCCCCAATTATTATTAATCCTATTGTAACTTTTAGTATTTCATAAATACCATGTGAAACTTAACATTTTAGAGATTATGGTATTTTAATGGAAACATTCCCATAATAGCTTTAAATAACTTTGTAAAGAAAACAGAGATTATGCTATTCCCATGAGTGTGATAAAGAGACTGACCTCCTTACTATAGAGCATTTCCCAAAGTCTCACAACTCATAAGTGACCATTTGGGATTTCCTACAAAATGTTTTTGCTTCTTCTGTCTAGAAATCAAGCCAGGTTGTACCCCTCACGGTGCCTGAGCCTTACAGTGTTCTTACTTGGGGCTCTGGCTGTATTATTTTCCTCACTGCATTTATCTAATTGATTGAAAGATCAGCTCAGTGCCCTATTCTACCTGATCAGCAGAGTCTCAAACTGATAAATATTGGCAAACGTGGAAACTGTGAGAAATCGCATGTTTAGGAAGATCTTAACTCCAACTCATTTTTAAGGCTAAAAGATACAATTAGGAATGTCCCTTGCTACTACAGTGAGCTAGAACCTTCTTTAATGAGTCAATAATGATGATAAGATTGTCACCGTGGGCATGGCTCCCAGTTACGCCCACCCGTCAGTCACAGTTTTCTCAGATCCTCGGCCTGGGCATCCGTGCTGAGAAGCATTGGGTCTGCACAATGGACACATTTCAGGCAGCATCTGTTGTATGTGAGCGTTTTGCATTTCTCTAAAACGTCAGTACTAATGTGCCTAATACCAACGACCATCACTTTTCGTTCTAATTACATATTTGCAGCACATTTTTCTCTTTTTCTTTTTAAAGTTTGTATCTATTTATTTAGAGAAAGAGAGAGGGAGAGAGAGGAGAAGGAGGAGGGGGAGAGAGAGAGACAGGGAGAGAGAGAGAGGGAATCCCAAGTAGGCTCAGTGCGGTCAGCATGGAGCCTGATGTGAGGCTCAGTCTCACGAAAGGTGAGGTCATGACCTGAGACGAAATCACGAGTCCGAAGCTTAAGGGAAAGAGTCCCCCTCGGTGCCCCTGCAGCATATTTTTCCTGCATCGAGTTCCTATCGCTATTTGGAGTATCTGAATCCTAGCGTCCCTCAACAGAAAAACATTCTGCCATCCTCTCCTTCTCTAGGCGAGAGGAAAGCCCGAGATCACAGGGGAAGGCTTTAAACATTATTCTATGCTGCCACAGACCTTACACCAGGGACTAAATTTCCAGGAAAGGAAGTGCATTTGAGGAGGTGGCCCCATTTTCAGTCGAATTGCTTGACACTCCATAGGTGAAAGGACAGTTTGGATCCCGGGTTGGGTTCTCCTGGGGGCATCCGAAGGTTGACTGAAGGACAGGCTTTGAGGGTTAGAGGGACAAGCAGGTAATGCAATACCTTGTTTTCATGCTTTTGCAACGTCTGCTTTGAATTTATTAAAATGTGTCTTGTGTCCAATCACTTAGAAACAATGTCTAAGGCAACAGTAAAAAAGTCACTCGGGGGCGGGGGGGGGGGGCACCAGGGTGGCTCAGTCGGTTAAGTGGCCAAATTCGGCTCACGTCATGATCTCGCGGTCTGTGAGTTCGAGCCCCGCGTCCGGCTCTGTGCTGACCGCTCAGAGCCTGGAGCCTGTTTCAGATTCTGTGTCTCCCTCTCTCTGACCCTCCCCCGTTCATGCTCTGTCTCTCTCTGTCTCAAAAATAAATAAACGTTAAAAAAAATTAAAAAAAAAAAAAGTAACTCAGGGACACCTGGCTGGCTCAGTTCCTTGAGCATCCAACTCCTGATGTCGCCTCAGGTCATGATCTCACAGTTTGTGACACTGAGCCCAACATCAGACTCTAAGCTGACAGCGCAGAACCTGCTTGGGATTCTCTCTCCCCTCTCTCTGCTCCTCCCCTGATTGCACAGGAGCACACACACTTTTTCTCTCTCACTCTCTCTCAAAATAAATAATAAATAAACACTTACAAAATAGGTAACTCTGGTTAAACTATCTCAGGGAATATTAAGTCCCTTGTCAAGTCAGCATAGTCCTTTCTCACGAGTCTACGTCCAATATGTAAATTTGATGAAGTTCTTTTTATACAACCAGTGTCCAAAAAGCAAAGATAAATTTGCCTCCCCACCATGACCACAATGATTCCCAACTATTTTTATCGATTTAAGAAGCAAACCATATTTCTTGTTTCTTAGTTGAATAAATAAATCTCCCCCAAAGGTGTGTATGGGAGCAATTGGAAAGCTCTTTTTTATTATTTCTTTTAAGGAGGACCAAAAGAAAAGAATCAAAAGAGATTAGTAAAAAGTTCCTTTACTTATGCCAAAGAAAGGAAAGGAAGGAAAGAATGGAGGCAGAGAACAAGAAATAGAGGGAGGAAGAATGGAAGAAAATGAGAGAGAAGGGAAGGATGGAGAATGAGTAACAGGGTTGGAGGGACGACGTTCCATAATACTCAGAGATACCACTAACACAAAGCCAAATATTCCTCACTGAACAAGCTGTGTTCTTCTAGAAAATGTTTTATTAGCCAGCCATGAATATCGTGAGTCTCCAGATATGTTCAAAATTCGTTCTTACTGCTACAAATAAATTCCCTTCCAGATTTAGTTATGTAATTCATTTTAATCGGTAAAATATGCTTAGCAGAGCGGGACTATGGGATTGATTAATAAATTACCTTCAACTGTCAGTATTCTAGGATTCCCTACTAGTAATATGTGAAACAGAATTGACCGTAATCAAATAATCATTTCAAACATCCAATAACAATTTAATATATCCAACAGAGTGGATCGCTTATGTAACATCAAAAATCCTATTCTTACAGTGTTACGTTGATTGATAGATGAACGAAGATGACAATTATAGACAATTTTCTTTTAAAGAAACTAGATTAAGATGGTTCTTTTTATTGTAAAACTATTAAAGATAGCCTTTTTTTTAACAAATGGAAAACTCTGCTGTCAATTTGACTTTCTGAAGCCAATAGTAACAATCACCTCCAAACTCAAATGGTTTGCATTTGGAAAATTGGCAACAAATATATTTTGGGGCATGCAAAATAAATGAAAGTCTCATAAATATGAAGACTTATATTTTTCACGTTGTAATCCATCTTACAACTGAGGAGGTGACTTAACTTAAAGGAGAGAAGATTTCTTTATTACGTGTATGTAAAATACCTATGCACGTTAAAATAGATGAGTCTAGATTTAATAAAATATGCTATGTTTGACATTATTTCTAATTTCGGAAAGTCACTTTAGATGTTTGCCTTAGATTGACTATCTTAATACTTAGATAAATTCTGACAACTTGAAACATTAATAATTTATGAGGATAAAAGAAACACAGTAAAACCTTGGATTACAAGTAACTTGTTCTGCGAGTGTTCCACAAGATGAGCAAACATTTCTAATAAATTTTAACTTGATAAATGAGCGATGTTTTGCAATACGAGTAGTACGTGACACTGAATGTCACATGATCACAACTGAGCCAATGGTTCTTCTCTCTCTCTCTCTCCTTCTCTCTCTCCTCTCTCTCTCTCTCTCTCTCTCTCTGCAGGATTGTGGGTGAACGTCTCCCATGCTTGGATGCTCAGTCTCAGGCTGAGGTGTTTGGCAGAATCAGTGATTTTTCAGAACCTTGGAAGGTGCCCACAACTGGCACTAGGGTATTTTCTGTCACTTCAAAGCCTGTATGGACAGTCCTTTGCTTTTCCATCCAAGAGTGAGCTTAAGAATGCTTTGCTTCGTTCTAGGTCAGGCTGCCTGCAGATATAGACCCTTTCCTCTACCACCTTATTACCAGTTATGTTAAATACAGTATATGACAAGAGTTTATTGATACTGTACTGTAGTCAACATCCATACGAGCATGTACAGTGGCCCCCATGCAGAAAAGGTTGAAAAGAAAGGCAGGAAGAAGAAGGGGATGATTACAGTGGAAGTTAAAAAGGAAATCATTGAGAAGTGCAAATGAGGTATGCAAGTGGCCAAAACTGCGGGATTGTATAAGAAGTCTGCATCTCGTCTGCAGTGGAAAAGGAGAAAAAGGCAGAGGAACCCCTCACTTCAGATGAGATTAGGGAGATGTGTAAAATGTCGGAGACAGTGCAAAGTTTTGTAGAAAAGCACCACCCGAATAAGGCTGTAGCAGTGCGAGGGATGAATCTGTTTAGCGACAACCAAAGTCACATTTCCGCCAAATCTTCAAAAGGAGGCAAAAGCAAGTGTCATCGGATAGGTTCCTGGTTAAAATTGCAGGAAAAGAAAAAGATTCCATTGAGCCAATAGATAGCAGCGATTCCGTTAGTGATAGTGAAAGTCTCCCTACACAATGACTCTCCTCTGTCTTGTCTCCCTCACACCAGCCACGAAGGTTTTCAAAGGTAAGGGCAGGGTAACTTATTTTCCTTCACATTCTGTATTTTCTTTATCATATTGTATTATATTGCAGGATTGTAATCATTTTTATATGACTGTTTTTGGGTTGTGGCACAAATCGTCTGAGTTTCCATTATTTCTCATGGGACAATTTGCTTTGATACACGAGTGCTTTGGATTACAGGCATGTTTCTGGAACGAATCGTGCTTGCAAACCAAGGTTTTACTGTGTGTCCGCTAACATATTCTATAGCTTCAACATTGCCACACACACTGAATTTCAGAATTTGTAAGGCAAAAGAGCAACTTCTCAGCTTAGAGTGAAGTAGCCATGTTATTTGGATCCACGTAAGTGATGTCATGAAATACGTATTAATATGCCATTCTATTTGATTACTGAATTCTATGTACCACATTTGGTTTACCCATTTACAAGATGATGGACAGGTGAATTATTTCCAGTTTGGAGCTATTGTATAGTTGTATGATGCTGCTATGAGCCTTCATGTACAAATCTTTGGGCAACTATATATTTTCTAAATTTTTTCCTGAGGAGAAATCTGTGAGTGGTATTGCTGATACACTGTCAATATTTACTTTTATAGGGAAATGATTAAACTGGGTTTCACCGTATCTGTACCATTTCACATTCCCAGTAGCAATATGTGAGGGTTTTGGTTTCTCTACATCCTCATCAGTATTTGGTATTGGCAGGCTATTTGATTGTAGCCATTATAGCAGAGGCGTAGAAGGATCAAATTGTAGTTTTAATTTTCATTTCTCTAGTTACTTATGACATTAGGCATGTTTTCATATGTTAACAAGCCATTTGTGTGTCTCCTTTGATGAAATACTTCTTTGGTGAAATACTTTACCTTTTCCTCTGAGGCTTTGTTTTTGTTAATTACTGAGTTGTAAAAGTGTCTTATATAGCATGGGGGAAAGTCTTTATCAAATATATAATTGGCAAATATTTGTCCTCACTCTGGCCTATTTTATTAATTTTTTAAAAATTATGTTTTTGAAGAGTGGCACTCTTATTCCCTGATGTTTGATTCATTCATATTTTTTTTCTTTTCAAGATTGCGCTTGGTTGCCATAGTTAAGAAAATTTGCCTAATATAAGGCCAAGATCCTATTCCCCTTTGTGCTAAAAGTGATTTATGAGGTTTGACACGTGGGTCTATGATCCATTTTGAATTAAAATTTGTATGTTATATGAGATACCAACCCTAGTTTTGTATTTTGTTTCTGGGGAGTTTTTTTGGTCAATTTTTCCCAGAACCATTAGTTAAAAAGACTATATCCTTTTCCCCAAGGAATCATCTTAGCAACGTTGTCAAAAATCAATCGACTGGGGCGCCTGAGTGGCTCAGTCGGTTAAGCGTCCGACTTCGGCTCAGGTCATGATCTCACACTCCGTGAGTTCGAGCCCCGCGTCGGGCTCTGTGCCGACAGCTCAGAGCCTGGAGCCTGTTTCAGATTCTGTGTCTCCCTCTCTCTGACCCTCCCCTGTTCATCCTCTGTCTCTCTCTGTCTCAAAAATAAATAAATGTTAAAAAAAAAATCAATCGACTATTCCAGGATTTATGTCTGTAATCTCAGTTCTGTTCCATTGATGTACATGTTTATCTCCTTATTGGTTTCACACCATCGTAAGTATTGTAGTTTAAGGCTGAAATCAGTTAGTGTACGATCAGTAAGTGTAAGATTTTTCTTTTTCATAATTACTTTAGTTACTTTGAGTCCTTTGAATTTTTATAAAATATTGGGTTCAGGTTGTCCATTTCTACAAAAAAGTCCTTTACGGGCTTTGATAGGAATAGCCATGGTGTCTATAGAATATGCTGGGGAGAAGCACCATATTAAAAATATTTTCAAAAACAGCTTTATTGTGGGGCACTTGGGTGGCTCAGTCAGTTGAGAGTCTGACTCTTGGCTGATCCCAGAGTAATGAGATTTTTTAAAAAATTTTTTTTAACGTTTTATTTATTTTTGAGACAGAGAGAGACAGAGCATGAACAGGGGAGGGTGAGAGAGAGAGGGAGACACAGAATCTGAAACAGGCTCCAGGCTCTGAGCCGTCAGCACAGAGCCCGACGCGGGGCTCGAACTCATGGACCGCGAGATCATGACCTGAGCTGAAGTCAGACGTTTAACCAACTGAGCCACCCAGGCGCCCCCAGAGTAATGAGATCTTGCCCCGCGTTGGACTCCATGCTGAGTGTGGAGTCTGCTTGGAATTCTCTCTCTCCCTCTGACCCTTTCCCCCGTTCATGCTCTCTCTCAAATATTACAATTAAAATAATTTAAAAAAACAGCTTTATTAAGATTTGAATGATATACCATAGGGCTCACCAATTTAAAGCGTACCATGAAATTAATTTTAGTATATAAACAGAGTTGTGCACCTTTCACAACAGTCTAACATTGGAACAGTTTCATCACCCAAAAGGAAACTCTTTGACCAACAGCAGCCACTCCTCTTTTCCCCCACTTCCCTCCCCTCACTTCCAGACAATTACTAACCTACTTTCTGTGTACAGATTTGCCGATTCAGGCCATTTCATGGTAGTAGCTGCAAACGATATACAGTCTTTTGTGGCTGGCTTCGTGAATGAACATAAAGTTTTCAAGATTCATTCATGTTATAGCCTGTATCACCACTGCATTCACTTTATTGCCTGCTAACATTCCACTGTATAAATAACAACTTATTCATCCTTTCACATTGAGAGATACGTAGGTTGTTCCATATTTGTTGCTATTATGAATAATAGTGCTATCAGCATTCATGTGCAATTTTCTGCGTGTGTGGACATATGCTTTCATTTTGCTTGGGTGTATAGCTAGAAGTGGAATTGCTGAGTCATAAAACAACAGTATGTTTAACGTTTTGAGGAACTTAGGAGCTGCCAAACTCTTTCCAAAGGGGACTGTATCATTTTATGTCCCTGCCAACGCTGTATGAAGCAGCCAAACAAACTCTTAATAGAAATATGGTATTGGGGCACTTGGGTGGCTCAGCCAGTTGAGCATTCGTCTCTTGATATCAGCTCAGGTCATGACCCCAGGATCATGGGGTCGAGCCCTGCGTCAGGCTCCATGCTCAGTGGAGATCCTTAAGATTCTCTTTCTCCCTCTGGCTATCCCCACCTCTCTTGCAAAAGAAAAGTAAAGAAAAAAACAAAGAACTACAGTACGAATGACTCTGCTAGTGAGGGCTGAACGGAAATAAGGACATGGTAGGGAAAGCCTATATCTCTTGAAAATGCCTAATTGTCTAAAAAGACTGTTGGTGGAAATATCAACATTAAAGGTGCTGCTGGTGGGGGAAATGGAAAGACATGGGGAACACGTTATTTGAAACCCGAGGGAAAGGAGCGCCAGAAAGCTTCGCTGAGTTGTGTTCTAGAGTTATGTGGAAAGCAGAGCTTGCAGGTGATGAACTTGGATATTTACCTGAGGAGATTCTCCAACAAAGTGTAGAAGGAACCTGATATAGTCCGGTTTCATTTCCTTTCTTCTTATCCTTGTACTTTTGGTGTCTTCGCTGAGAAACTAGTACCAAACCCGCCGAAATTTGTTCCTGTGCTTTCTTCTGAGAGTTGTGTAGTTTTGGCTTTGACGTTGATGTCTACGATCGATTTTGAGCTAGTTTTTGTGTATGGTGAGAGCAAGGTGTCCTTCTCATCCTTTTGTATGTGAATATCTGGTAGTTCTACCACCATTTTTTGAAAACAACTCTTCTTTCTTCATTTCATTGTCTCAGCACCTTTGTCAAAAAGTTGACCTTCAAGAGTAAGAGTTTATTTCTGCACTCTTTGGTTATTTGTTCGTTTGTTTTCATGAAGACTTCACTTTTCCAGAGAAGTTTTAGGTTCACAATAAGATTGAGGGGGAGGTAGAGAGCCTTCCCATGTATCCCCTGTCCTCATACATACATAATTTCGCCCGTTATCAACATCACTTACAAGAACGGTGTACTGTTTTACCAAGGATGACCCTATTTGGACACATTATAGACACTCTATAGTTTCCATTAGGATTCATTCTTGCTGTTGTACATTTTATGGGTTTGGACACATGTGTAATGACAGGTACCTATCATTATGGTAACAGACAGAGTATCTTCCCTGCCCTAAAATTCCCCTGTCTTCCACCTATTCCCATTTCTGCTCCTTCAGGTTTTCTGGCAGCCACTGATCTTTTTATTGTATCCATGGTTTGCCTTTTCTGGAGTGTCATGTGATTGGAATCATGCAGCATGTAGCTTTTTCATATTGGCTTCTTTCACTTAGTAATGCCCATTTAAAGTTTCTCTGTGTGTTTTCATGGCTTGACAGCCACCCCCCCTTTTTTAGTGTTAAATAATATTCCATTTTCTGGATGAAACACTCTTTGCTTATCTATTCACCTACGGAAGGACATCGTATTTGCTTCCAGGTTTGGGCAATTATGAATAAGGCTGAGATAAACATCCATGTACAGGTTTTTGTGTGAACAGAAGTTTTCAACTCCTCTGGGTAAATACCAAGGAGTGCGACTGCCGCCATATGGGAAGAGCGTGTTTTTGTAAGAAACCCCCAAACTGTCTTCCAGAGTGGCTGTACCATTTTACATTCCCACCAGCAATGAATGAGAACCGCTGCTGTTTTACGTCCTCAGTAGTACTTGCTGTTGTCAGTGTTCCAGATAAGGGTGATTCTAATAGGTCTGTCGTAGCATCCCATCGTTTTGATCTGTATTTTCCTAATGACATATGATGTGGAGCATCTTTTTCATTTACTTGTTTGTTATCTGTATATTTTAAGAAGGTATGTTAAGGTCCTTGGCTCGTTTTTTTGAGTCAGTTTTTCTTTTATCGGAGAGCGTTAAGAATTCTTTATGTATTTTAGAAAACGATAATCAGATGTGTCTTTTGCAAATATTTTCTCTTAGCCTGTGGTTTATCTTCTCATTTTCTTGACATTTTGTCTCTTCCAGAGCAGGAGTTTTTTTTATTTTAATGAATTCTAGCTTATCAACTCTTTCTTTCAGAGATCACACCTTTGTTGTATCTAAAAAGTCATTGCTATACCCAAGGTCATGTAGCTTTTCTCCTGTGTGATCTTTAAGGAGTCTTAGAGATTTGCCTTTTATAGTTAGGTCCCTGATTTCTTTTAAGTTAATATCTGTGAAGAATGTAAGGTCTGTGTCTAGACTCATTTTTTTTTTCGAATAGTGGATGTCCAGATGTTCCCACACTATTTGTTGAAGACTATTTTTGCTTGATTGTTTTGCCTTTGCTCCTCTGTTAAAGATCCATTGGCGTAATTTTGGGTGTCGATTTCTGAGCCATTTTGTTCCATTGTTGTATTTTTCCATTCTTTCACCAATATCACGCTGTCTCGATTAACGTAGCTTTATAGTAAGTCTTAAAATCGGGTAGTGTCAGTATTCCAGCTTTGTTCTTCTGTAATATTGTGTTGGCTTTTCTGGGCCTTTTCCCTCTCCATTTAAACTTCAGAATCAATTTGTCAAGTTATTCACAGAATAACTTGCCGGGATTTTGATTGGTATTGCATCTATGCATCAGGTTGACAATATTGACGCTTCCTATCATAAACATGGAATATCTCTTTATTTTATTTTATTTTTTTAGTTTTCTCTGATTTCCTTTGTCTGATTTGGTAATTTTCCTCATATAGATCTTGTAACTGTTTTATGACATGTATGTCTACATATATCATTTGGGAGGGGAGATGCTCACATAGATGTTATTGTGTTTTTAATTTCAAGTTTCACTTGTTGATTGCTGGTATATGGGAAAGCAACTGACTTTTGTGTATTAACCTTGTGTCCTGTAAATTTGCCATAATCACTTGGTAGTTCCAGGATTTTTTTGTCAATTCTTTTGTGTTTCTACATACACAATTATATCATCTGGAACAAAGATGGCTTTAGTTCCTCCTTCCCAATATGGATGACTTTTATTTCCTTTTCTTATCTTACAGAATTGGCTAGAACTTGTAATACGATGTTGAAAGGAGTGGTGAGAGAAGATACACTTGTCTTGTATCTGATCTTTTTTTTTTTTAATATGTAATTTATTGTCAAATTTGTTTCCATACAACACCCGGTGCTCATCCCAAAAGGTGCCCTCCTCAATACCCATCACCCACCCTCCCCTCCCTTCCACCCCACATCAACCCTCGGTTTGTTCTCAGTTTGTAAGAGTCTCTTATGCTTTGGCTTTCTCCCTCTCTAACCTCTTTTTTTTTTTCTTCCCCTCCCCCGTGGACTTCTGTCTGATCTTAGTAGGAAAGCTTTCAATTTCTCACCATTAAGCTCTAGGGTTTTGTTTTGTTTTCTTGTAGGTATTCTTTATCAAGTAGAGGAAATTTCCCTCTATTCCTAGTTTGCCGAAAGTTTTTAATCATGAAATGAATGTTGGCTTTTGTCAAATGATTTTTCTGCATCTTTTTTTTAAAATGTTTCATTTATTTTTGAGAAAGAGAGAGAGACAGAGAGACAGAGAATGAGCTGAGGAGGAGCAGAAAAAAGAGGGAGACACAGAATCTGAAGCAGGCTTCAGGCTCTGAGCTGTCAGCACAGAGCCTGACATGGGGCTTGTACCCACAGACGGCAAGATCATGACCTGAGCCGAAGTCAGATGCTCAAGAGACGCAGCCACCCAGGAGCCCTTTTCTGCATCCATTGCTGTGTTCATGTGATGTTTCTTTTTTAGTCTGTTTTGATGTGATAGACTTCATTAACTGATTTTCAAATGTTGAATCAGCTTTGCCTACCTGGAATAAATCCCACTTAGTCATGGTATATAATTATTTTTATAACATTGTTGGAATAAATTTTGCTAATAATATGTTGAAGAATTTTGCATCTATCTTCATGGTATTGCTCTGTAGTTTTCTTATCTCGTAGGGTGTGTGTCTGGTTTTGGTATTAAAGTAATGCTGGTCTCTTAACTCGGCTTTATTTATCAGTATGTTTATACCTACATCAGAATCATCCTTTACTGATTAATCTACCTTTGTAGTAAGTTTTAAAATCATAAGTGTGAGCTCACAACTTTATTTCATTTTTGAAAATTTTTCAAAATTTTTACTCTGCTAGGATTTCCATTGAATTTTCATATCAGCTTGTCAATTTCTGGAAAAAAGATAGTTGGGATTTTTATAAAGACTCCTTTGAATTTATAAATCAATGTGAGGAGTATTACCATTTAACAATGTGAGGATTTCTGATACATGAACATCCGATGCCTTCCGTTTATTTAGGTATTCTTTAATTTCTTTGAACAATGTTTTACAGCTAAAACGGCACACAAATCTTGCATTCTTCTGTTAAATATATTCTTAATGATTTTCTTCCTTTTGATATTGTTTTAAATGACATTGGTTCATTACAATTTTGGCATGTTGATTCCCAGAGTGTGGAATTAAAGTTGAATTTTGCATATCGATTTTGCATTTCACAATCTTGTTTTTTGTCAATTCCTAATATTTTCCACATACATGATCGTGCCATCTGCCAATGGAGATAATTTACTTCTTCCTGTCTTATCTGAATATCATTTTTTTTTCTTGCCCCATTGCCTTGGTTAGAACCTCCTCAATGATGTTGAATAAAAGTGTTTAGCATGGGCCTCCACATCTTTATGATCTTAAAGGAAAAGCTCTCAGTCTCTCATTATTAAGTCTGACCCTGACTGTATTTTTCACAGACGACTTTTTAGGGCGAGGACATTCTCTTCAATTCCCAGTTCATTCAGTGTTCTCACCATGCACGAATTGTTAGGTTTCGTCAAATGCTTTTCCTGCACCCATTGAAATGATCATGTGGCTTTTCACCTTTATTAATATGATGCGTTACATGGATTAACTTGATAAATTAATTTGATAAAAAAATTTGATAGTAAACTAATCATGAATTCCTGAGACAAATGCTACTTGCTCTTGGTTTTAATCTTTTTTCTTTTTGGTGTTTAGATTTGCTACATTTTCCACTAGTATTTTGTTCACGATTTCTACGTTGTTATTCATAGAAGGTATTGGTAGTAATTTTCTTTTCCTGCCATGTCTTCATCTGGCTGGGTACCAGAGTAATACTGTTCTCTCAGAATGACTTAGGAAATAATCCCCCTTCCTCTATTTTTTGAAACAATTTGTGAAGCATTGGTGTTAGTGCTTAAATGTTTGGAAGAATTTACTGGTGAATCCGTCTTTTGCTTGGCTTTTATTTGTGGGAAATCCTTAAGTGATCCATACCAACCCTTTTCTTGTTGTTTGTCTATTCATGTTATGTATTTCCTTTTGAGTAATTTTAGGTGGTTTGTGTATTGTGTATTTAATCTAATTCATTGGGCTTGTTGGCACATAATTTTCATAGTATTCCCTCTTAATACATATACATAGTATTCCCTTATAATACCTTACAGAAAATATTCTGTAAGGTCAGTAGGGATATCCCGTCTTTAATTACTGCTTTAGTACTTTGAATCTTCTCTGCTTTTCTTGCATAGTCTAGCTATAGGTTAGTCAATTGTCTTAATCTTTTAAAAGATTTCTTTTTTTTTTTTGATTTTTGGTTTTATTGATTTTTCTTTATTGATTTTCTATTCTCCATTTTATTAATTTGATTTTCATTCTAATCTTTATTATTTCCTTCTTTCTGCTTATTTTCCATAGACTTCACTAGCCTTTATTTATTTGTTTTATTATTTGTTTATTTATTTTGAGAGAAAAAGGTAGAAAGCACGTGGGGAAGGGGCAGAGAGAAGGGAAGACAGAGAATCCCAAGCAGGTTCCATTCTGCCAGTGCAGAGCCCGATGTGGGGCTTGAACTCATAAACTTCGAGATCATGACCTGAGCTGAAACCAAGAGTCAGCCGCTTAACCGACTGAGCCACCCAGGGGCCCCAAACTTACTAGCCTTTAAAAGCATGGCTATTGATAATGCGTAATCATTTCCAGTGGCTGCTATAACAAATTGGCAAATTTAACATCTTGAATAATACAAATTCATTATTTTACAGTACTGTAGTTTTAAGTCAAGCATATATCTAACCGAATTCAAATTAGGGTCTTAGCAGGGCTTCTGGAAGTTTTATGGGAGAATCCATTCCCTTGCCATGTCCAGCTTTCAGAGGCTGCCTGCATCCCTTTGCTTCTGGTCTCTCTCCATCTTCAAAACCAGTAGCAAAGAATCTTTGAATCTTTCTCTGACTCTCGAGTTCCCCTTTCTGGTTATCTCTTCCACTTTTAAAGATATGTGTGTTTACATTGGGTCAACCTGATAATCTAGAATCATCTCCCTCCACTAAGGTTGGCTAATGAGTAAATCCCATGATTCCATCTGCACATTTAATTCCCTCTTGCTACATAAGAGGTAATACACTTGTAGGTGTATATGGTTGTTGTATAAGAGGTAATACACTTAAAGGTGTGTGTGGACGTCTTTGGGGAGGGTCATTATTTTGCCTAGCACTCTGAAATCTTTTCTTTTTTTATTTTTAGACTATTTTCTTAAAGATGAATTTTTCAAGTTTTTTTAATTTATTTTGAGAGAGAGAGAGAGAGAGGCAAGGAGAAAGGAAGAGAGAGAGAATCCCAAGTACGTTTTGCACCATCAGGACAGAGCCTGACATGGGGCTTGAATTTGCAAATCATGAGATGGTGACCTGAGCTGAAATCAAGAGTCAGATACTTAACTGACTGAGCCACCCAGGCACCCATTAAACTATTTGTTTTTCAATTTATTTATTTAGGAAGAGAGAGAGCATGAGTGAGCGAGCAGGGGAGGGGTACAGAGAGAGAGGGAGAAAGAGAATCCCAAGCAGGCTCTGCACCGTCCGCGCAGAGCCCGACGTGGGGCTTGATTCCACAAAACGAGAGATCATGACCTAAGCCAAGATCAAGAGCTGCTTAACCAACCGGGACACTTAACAAGCCACCCAGGTGGCTCTCTTTTTTCTTTTTTTTTTTTTAAATTTTTTTTTTTTTAACGTTTATTTATTTTTGAGACAGAGAGAGACAGAGCACGAACGGGGGAGGGGCAGAGAGAGATGGAGACACAGAATCGGAAGCAGGCTCCAGGTTCTGAGCCATCAGCCCAGAGCCCGACGCGGGGCTCGAACTCATGGACTCACAGACCGTGAGATCGTGACCTGAGCTGAAGTCGGCCGCTTAACCGACTGAGCCACCCAGGCGCCCCAGCCTCTTTTTTCTTTTTAAATAAAGGTATTTACAAGCTTTATATTTTCCTGTAAGCGCTGGTCTGGGTACATCCCATAAATTTTGGTACGTTGTGTTTCTCTTTCTCTTTTTAAGATATTTTAGGCTTTCTCTCCTTGGACCCATTGGTATTTTAGAACTGTAATTTAGTTTCCGCGTCCTTGCAAATCTCTCGAAATTCCTTCTCACTGATTTCTAAAGGTATTCCCTTTTTGTTAACGAACACACTTGGTATGATTTTCATCCTTTCGCATTTTTTGATGTTCATTTTAGCGTCTCGGTTTTGGTCTATCCTAGTGAATGCTCCAAGTGCCCTAAATGTATGTTCTGCTATTGTAGGATGCGATGCTTTAAATAAAGATTTATGTTATGTCTAGGTGGTTTACAATGTCAAGTCTTCTAGCTCCATATGGATATTTTTTCTTGTTATTCCTTAAATAGGTAAACGTAAGTCTCCAACTGGGATTATTGTTGCATTTTCTATTTTCCCTTCAATTTTTAGAGTTTTTTTTTTTTTTCATCATGCATTTTGGAACTCTGTTGCTAAGTGGTCGCATGGTTGTCGTTCTTATATCTTTCTGACCCTAAAAATGTTCCCACATTATCTCTAGTGATGCTTTATGTTTTCTTCTTCATTTCAAGTCCATGCTTGTCCAGTATTGGTATACTTATTCCAACATGTTATGATTACTATTTTCGTGCTATGTCTTTCTGCATCCTTTGCTTTTAATCTATGTTGAATTGAATATGTGACTTCTGTAGATAGCACATAGTTGAGTTTTCTTGAATTGTTAGTATGGTTTCACTTATCTCCTGTTTTCTGATCGCCTGGGTACTAATCGCCTCATTTTTGTTGTCCTTCTTTGTCTCCTTTTGTACCAGATGGTTATTTTCTGCTGCATCGTTTTTAATTCACATAATGCTTTTTTCAAGTTTCAAGTTATTTTCTTAGTGGTTGCTATACCGCTTGCCATATACGTCTTAATATAGAATATAATTCAGATGTGTATTAATTTCCAGTGAGATACAGAAACTTCATCCCTAAACACCTCTAGTCTTGCCTTCCTCTTTTATTTTGCAATTATTTTTATATATGTTATTTCTATATTTGTGATTAACCCAACAGTATATAATTATCACCATCACTTTGTATAATTTTATGTTTTTTAAAGAAGCTAAGACAAGAAAGGAGAAGTATGTATTTGTAAGATTTGTCATAGAACTTCCTTATCTTTCCTTTCTGATTCTCTTCATTTATTTCTGCAAATTCACCTTACTATCTGGTTTTATTTCTTTTCTCCAATACAGGTTTACTCTCATTCAACTCCTTTGTGCTTTTATTGTCAAATATATTTATATATGTAATAGGTCTCCAAATATAATTATATGCATATTATTTATTAATTTGCCTTTTTAAAAGTTTATTTATTTATTTTAAGAGAGAGGGCGTGAGCAAGGGACAAGCAGAGAGAGAGAGGGAGAGAGAGAATCCCAAGTAGGCTCCGTGCGAGCCCGACATGGGGCTTGATCCCATGAACACTGAGATCATGACCCGAGCTGAGATCAAGAGTTGGGCTCTTAACCCATGGAGTCAACCCAGGTGCCCCTTCATTTCCTTTTCTAAGCCACTTATGAGAAAAAAGGAAAGGAAATTATGTTATTACACAGTCTTTTAAAAATGCTTACATAGTTATTGTTTCTAGTGTTCCTTTTTTAACATGGATTTAAATTACTCTCTGGTGTCACTTACTTTCAGTCTGCAAATTTCCTTTAATATACCTTATAAGTCAGGTATGTTATAAATTAATTCTCTCAGTTTTATTCAACTATGGATGTTTATTTCTGAAGGATAATTTGATAAAAAAATTATTTTTGGCCTTTTTTTGTTTCTACGCTTTGAATATGTCATCTTATTGCCTTCTGACTTGTATTATTTCTGAAAATGAATAACTTGCTAAACTTATAAGGGATCCTTTGTATGTGAGATATCATTTTTCTTTGCTGCTTTAAAATCACCACGCCTTTTCCCCCCTCTTTTGACATTTTGACTATGATGTCTTAGGGTTATGGATCTTTTTACATTTCCTCACTGAGGGTTTGTTAAACTTCTTGGATGAGTAAATTAATATTTGCCATCAGATTTGCAAAGTTTTCAGGCATTATTTCTTTGAAAAATCTTCTGTTCCTTCTTCTCTTTCCCCTCTCTCTGGTATTCCCATTTTGTACGTATTAGTGCATTTAATGGTGTCTTTGATGAGTTTTTGTTGATTTTCCACTTCCTTTCTCTGCTTTTCAGATTGAATAATCTCTATCAGTATGTTATTAAGTTTGCTGATTCCTTCCGTAGTACTATACAAATATACAAGCGTCAACATTGACCAGGACACTTGAACTTCCAGAAAACATGAAGTGGCAGGTAACAAATATCTAACTTTGTAGAGATTGACAGTCCTTAAAAAGATAAACATACATTTACCATATGATCTAGCCATTCCATCTCTAGATGTTTACCATAGACAAATGAAAGCATGAATCCTTGAAAAGACTTGTACA
Source organism: Panthera tigris (assembly GCF_018350195.1). Taxonomy (NCBI): domain Eukaryota; kingdom Metazoa; phylum Chordata; class Mammalia; order Carnivora; family Felidae; genus Panthera; species Panthera tigris. The sequence continues at coordinate 15,732,298 of NC_056665.1, read as the reverse complement.
CAAATATTCACAGTAGCTTAATTGGTTGATGTCAAAACTGAGAACGACCCATATGTCCTTCAACATTTGACTCAATAAGCAAACAATGTTATATGTCTAATACTTAGTAATGAAAATGAATGAATGAATTTTTATATATGACATATTCTATAGTAACATCAAGATAATCATGCTGAGCAAAACAGATAAAAATTAATACACTCTGCATTACTCTGTGTAAAATTCTGGAAAATATAAACCACCCTTCAGTGAAAGAAAGCAGATCAGTAATTATTAGGGCACGGGGTGGGGGAACACACGAGGAGAAGGAGGGATTATTGCATTGCAAAAGGGAACTTTTGGGATAATAGACATGCTCAATATCTCGATGGTCATGATGGTTTCCTAAGTATATATATATGACAAGCTTAAAAAATTGTACAGTTTAAATATGCATGTTTTACTATATGGTGATTATACCTCAATAAAACTGTTACAAAATGAAATAGAAGGGAGTCTAGAAATAGAATCATAGTTACATGAGCAATTGAGTTTACATGTCAGTACCAAAACAATACACTTGGGACAGAATATTGTTTTCAAAAAGATATCCTGAAACAACACACCTCATATTAAAAAAGGAAACATAACTGAAATTTTCTCACACTGTATAAGATTATTAATCTGCGATGGGTCCTAGACGTAAACATAAAAGTTAAAATGAGAACGTTTCTGGAAGAAAACATGGGAGAGCATTTCCCAACTTTAGGATAATCAACGATTTTCTAGAAATCTTTGGAAGGTCTTAAAGGAGTTGGTAATCACTAACCATGTATTATTGGTAATCAATAAAAAAAGTGACAAGGGGAATTTCATTCAAATTAAAAACAATTAATGAGACTACAGGCTACTTATATTTCACAAAAGATTTGTATCCATAAAGTATATAGACTTCTACAACTCAAAAATTAAAACTCATCTAACCCAATTAAAAAAAAAATAACACTTTAGAAACTTGAATGCACTACACAGAGTTACTTCAGATTTATTTATTCCACTCTATGCAACTTAAACCTTGATTTAAAAAAAAAAAAAGATACATCAGGGCACCTGGGTGGCTCAGTAAGTTGAGCGTCAGACTTCAGCTCAGGTCATGCTCTCATGATCTGTGAGTTCGAGCCCCACATCGCGCTCTGTGCTGACAGCTTGCTCAGAGCCTGAAGCCTGTTTTGGATTCTGTGTCTCCTTCTTTCTCTGCCCCTCCCCTGCCCTTGCTCTGTCTCTCTCTGTATCTCAAAAATAAATAAATGCTAAAAAAATTTTTTTTAAAGACACATCAATACCATGCTTATTCCCTGTAAAATCTCATGAAATATAATCACAACTTAGACTTAGAAAAACCAAAATAACTCAATATTATTATTTTATGTCCTATGCAATTCATGTTAAATCCATCATTTAACCCCGGATAAAATAACCCTGATGAACTGTTGGAGCTTGCCAATCTTGCTTGATAAAGCCACAAACATCTCTCAACAACAGAGAAAAATCTTATTATGTAGGATCAGTGTACATTATTCCATAAATTCCAAACCATTTTACTGTTTCCCATCTCCATTCATGTCCAATTGAACTAAAATTCCTCAGGAAATATATACTATTGGAGTGTGAACACTAAAGGAATTAATTATGATTGATTTTGTTAATTATCTCTAACATCTTTAGAGTAATGGGATATTTAAAACACTAAGTCAGTAGTGATTACTTCAATATAGCCCACAATTCATTGTTTCTTCTTCAAGAACAAAATGAGTATTTAATGCCATTCACATTTTTGAACTAAATATTTTGTTTTGAGATCATTACAGATTCACGTCGAGTTCTCAGAAATAAGACAAAGAAACCCTATGTACCCTTTAACCAGTTTTCCCCAATGGCACCATGTTATAAAACTCTATGACAATAGTACAACCAGGACGTTAACGTTGATACTATGAGGATATAGATCATTCCATTACCACAAAATCCCCAAGGTTCCCCATTTATAGGCACACCAGCTCTTGTCCCGCTTGTAACCCCTGCTTCACTCCCTGGTATCCACTTACGCCTCGGGTATAATTGTGTCATTTCAAAAATGTCATATAACGTGGAATCAAGCTGTTTGTACCCTTCAGGGATTGACAATTTTTTTCACTCAGCATACTTCCCTGGAGATTCATCCAGGTTGTCACGATTTAAATGTCAAATATAAAATAATTTGATCAATAATCTCTAAGTAGTATTTCCTGCTATAAATGTACCGAACTTTTTTTTTTTTTCATCATTCACCCATTAAACAAATCTGGGTTGTTTCTAGTTCATGGCAATTATGAAGTAAAGCTGTTGTTGTACAGGTTTTTAGTGAACATAGGTTTTTACGACTCTGGTGTAAATGCCCGGGAGTGCAATTGCTGGGCTGTATCATAGTTGCACCCTTAGTCTCATTGGAAAGTGCTGATGGGAAATAACTCCACAATTTTACGTTTCTCCCAGCAATACATGAGCAGTTCTCCTTGACTACATCCTTGCCAGCATTTGATGTTTGCATTATTTTTTATTTTAACCATTCTGACAAGTACATAGGAATATCTTCTGTGCTTTTAATGTGTATTGCCCTAACGGCGAATCGTGCCGGATATCTTTTCATGTGCTTAGTTTGCTATCTGTGTATACGCTTCCGTGAAATATCTCTTCATGTCTTTTGTCCGTTTTCAAATTAACCTGTCTTGTTTTACTCTCGAATTTTGACAATTCTTTATATACCCTACATGCTAGTTCTTTGCCAGATTTTTGGTTAGTATACATGTGCCTCGGACTCTACATTGTCTTCACATCCTATCAACAGAGTTTTTCATAGAGTGAAAGTGTTTCATTTTCAACACTTTTCAACATTTTCAACAAGGAAAAGTGTCCACTTTTCCTTTAATAGAGTATTCTTTTGGTGTGAAGTTTCGTAAGGAGTTATCGAGCCCAAGAACTCAAAGATTTGTCTATTTTTTCCTAATACTTTCAAATGTCTACATTTTATATTTAAGTCCATGATCCCTTTGGAGTTGATCCAGTTGAGTTAATTTTGTATAAAGTGTAAGTCCTGGATTAAAGTTCTTTTTGTTTGTTTGTTTGTTTTTTGTGTTTTTGTGTTTTTGTGTTTTTTGTTTGTTTTTGTTTGTTTGTTTAGTTTACAAAAGTATAATGACTCTGGCACCATTTGTCCCAGTGTCTTTTTCTTTTTCCTAATTGTTTTAGCTATTTTTTTTTTTTTGCCTTACCATAATATTGTTAAATAGTTTTCTCTGCATCTATAAAAAATCCTACTGGGATTTCAGTAGGAATTTCACAAAAAAACTGTGCGTCAATTCGAGAATAATTGAGATCTGTTCCATGTTGAGTTTTCAAAGAATGAACACGGTATGACTTTCTCTTCATTTTGATCTTTGATTTTTTTCATTACCATTGTATAGTTTTCAGCGTATAAATCTTATACATAGTTTGTTATATTCAAAGTAATTCGTATTTAATAACAAAAAATTTTGCAATAGTAAATAATACTTTTATTTTATTTTTTTAAGTTTATTGATTTAGAAATAGAGAGAGGGGCACCTGGGTGGCTCAGTCGGTTGTGCATCCGACTTCGGCTCGGGTCATGATCCCATGGTTACAGTGAGTTCGAGCCCCGTGTTGCGCTCTGTGCTGCTAGCTGGGAGCCTGGGGCCTGCTTCAGATTCTGTGTCTCCCTCTCTCTCTGCCCCTCCCCCGCTTGTGCTCTGTCTCTCTCTGTCTCTCAAAAATGAATAAATGTAAAAAAAATTAAAAAAGAAAAAAAGAAATAGAGAGCAGGGGAGGGGCAGGGAGAGAGGGAGAGAAGAATCCCAAGCACGCTCTGTTGCTGTCAGCACAGAGCCCGATGCAGAGCTCAGTCTCACAAAGCATGAGATCCTTACCTGAACCAAAATCTAGAGTCTGTGGCTGAACCAACGGACTAAGCCACCCAGGTGCCCCAACAGTATTGTTATTTAAAATTTTGGTATCCACATAGTCATTGACCATCTATCAGAATATCATTGCTTTTTGTGCGTTCATCTTATATTTTACAAACTTACTGAACTCGCGTATTCGTTCTAGGACTATTTCTTTGGTATAGTATTTAGGATTCTCTATAGACAATCGTAGGCAGCTTTACGATCAGTATGCATTGCGTTTCTTTTCCTTGTTTTATTACAATGGCCAAAATTTCCAGTAGTAGGTTGAATAAGAGTGGTGAGAGCAGACATCCTTGCCTTGTTACTTATATTAGAAGAGTAGCATTCAATCTTCCACTTTTTTTTTTTGAGAGAGAAGAGAATTTGGGGGGGTGCAGAGGGAGAGGGAGAAAGAGAATCTTTTTTTAATGTTTATTTATTGAGCGAAAGAGAGCGTGCGATTGCGGAGAGGGGCAGACGGAGGGGTAGGGAAAATCTTAAGCAGACTCCATGCTCAGTGCAGAGGCAGATGTGGGGCTTGATCCACAACCGTGAGATCATGACCTGAGCCCAAATCAAAAGTCGGTCACTTAACCATTTCAACCACCCATGCACCCCTCAATCTTAGACTATCAAATATAATGTTGCCTGTAGATATTTTGCAGATGCTCCTTATAAATTTGAGAAAATTCCCTCTTCTCTTCCTATTTTTCGGAGAGTTTTACCATGACTGAGTACCAAAGTGCCTTTTCTGAATTACTTAATAGCGTCGTGTGATTTTCTTCTTTTACTGTGTCAATATCGTGGTTTACAGCAATTGGTAACCAAATATTACATCAGCTTTGCATGCCAAGAATAGCTTCATGTGGTGTTTATACATTGCTCAATTCTTTGCAGCATTTTCTTAAGGATTTTTATGAGTGAATTCATGAAAAATGTTTGTCGTTTTTTGTTTGTTTTTGCTTGTTTGTTTGTTTTTTAATCAGGCTCCACACTCACCATGGAGCCCAAGGCGGGGCTTGAACTCACAACCCTGAGAACAAGACCTGAGCTGAGATTAAGACTTACTCACTTAACCGACTGAGCCACACTGGTGCCCTTGAAGTTTCCTTTTTCTAAGTTTTTTTTTTTTTCTTCTGTTTTGTCTGATTTTGGAATTAGGGTAATACTAACTTCATAAAATGAATCAGGAAGTATAACTTCTATTCTCTGGAAGAGATTTCTAGAATTAGGGTTAATTCTTTAAAGTTTATTAAATTTCTCCACTGAAACCATTGGGGCCAGAAAATAACCTTTGGGAGTTTTTAAATTATGAATTTAATTTCCTTAGTAATCATAAGAAAATTCAGATTATCTGTTTCATATTGTACATGTAGTTTGTTTTTTGAGGAATGGCTTCATTTCACCTAAACTGTCAAATTATGTGTAGAATTATTTGTAATATCCCCTTACTATATTTTATGTCTGCAGGGCCTGCATTGATAGCCCCTGTTATATTCTTGGTAATTTGTAAATTTGTATCTTTTCATATTTTTGTTTTTCAGTCCTTACTAGAGTTTTGTCGATTTTAAAAAAATACATTCTCTGTTCTATTGCCTTTTCTCTACTTTTTTTCTGTTTAATATTTTATTTGTGTTTTCTATTATCTTTATTATTTCTTTTTTTCCTGTTTGGGGGGTTATTTTGTTCTTTTTACACTAAATTATTGAGATGAGTACTGAGGCTATTTACCTTCTAATGCATTCATTTAATGCTTTAAATTTCCCTCTCAACACTGCTTGAGTCGTACCCCCCCCCCAAATTTAACATGTGTTATTTTCTTTTTTTTTTTTTTTTAATTTTTTTTAACATTTATTCATTTTTGAGAGTGAGAGAGACAGAGCATGAGCAGGGGAGGGGCAGAGAGAGAAGGAGACACAGAATCTGAAGCAGGCTCCAGGCTCTGAGCTGTCAGCACAGAGCCCGACGCGGGGCTCGAACTCACGGACCGTGAGATCGTGACCTGAGCTGAAGTCGGACGCCCAACCAACCGAGCCACCAGGCGCCCCAACATGTGTTATTTTCATCCTAAATTCAATGTGTCTTTTTTTCATTTCTGTGGAGACATCTTCTTTGACCTATGGATAATTCGAAATATGTTTTTGGTTTTTTTTTTAGTTTCAGTGTATTTGAAGAATGTCTTATTACCTTTCTTCTATTAATTTAGTTTGATTATATGAATTTAGGAATCGTATTCTGTGGAATGGCAATTCTTGAGTTTGTTTTTGCTTCGTTTTATTTGCCCAGAAAATGATATAACTTTAAACAGATTGTCCTTGATAATTTGAGCAAACGTAATCCAATTATATGAAAGACCTTAAAAGCAGAAGTGAAGAAGAAGAAATTCTACCTGGAAACTACAGCATCAGCCCTGGATGAGAGTTTCTGGAATGCCCTTCTCAATGGCCTGCCTGATGGATTTTGGAACTTGAGCACCAGATCCCATTTTGTAGTTATTTCTGTATTTCCAGAATACGTAACAGGCGTACTCTGAAACTTGCAGGATCCCCATAGGGGTTTCTTGACCCATGGAGGGAATACTATTATGGTAGCAAAGGCCACATGAAAGACATTAAAACTGCCTCTATTTAGAAAAGTAGCAAACTAAGATCAATACTGCGTTCGTGGATTACAGACATGAGTGCTTTCATCGCCGATTTAAAAGGTGCAGTGTGGTAATTCCCACCACATCCCCATTCAAACTCACCTATTTGGCTTATGCAGAAAACAAATGGATCTTGGAGAACGACGGTGGATTATTGTGAAAGTAACCAGGTAGTAAGTACATTTACAGCTGCTGTTTCTAGAGGCAATTTCGTTGTTTTAGCAAACGCATCCTTTGGTGCCTGGTATTCGGGGATTCATCTGGCAAATGCTTTTCTTCTCTCTACCTCTTGGAAAAGACCGCCAGGAGCAATTTTTTGTCAACTGGCAAGATCAACAATATACCTTCTCTTTCTTGTATTTCTCTACCCCTTCTCTCTCAGTGGTATATCAACCCTCCAGTCCTGTAACTTACTGTGCTCACCTTTCCCTCCTCTAACGCATCACACTGATCCATTACATTGATGAAATTATGCTAATTGGACATAGTGAGCCAGAAGCAACCACTGCTGTGGCTATATTGCTAGGACATTTGTGTATCAGGGATGGCAAATGGACCTCATAAAAATGCAGGGACCTTTTAACCTCACTGAAATCTCTAAGGCGTCTGTGGCCTGGACTATGTCAAGATACCGCTTCTAAAGTGAAAGCTGTTGAAGATGGTCCTTCCTACAACTGGAAAAGAAGCACCATATTTAGTGGGTAGTTTTGGATCTTGGAGGCAACGCGTGTTTCATTTGGGTATGTGTTCATTTGGGTATGCATTTTTCATTGGGTGTATCCTCCGGCCCATATACCAGCCGATTTCCAAATCTGTTAGTTTTGAGAGGGGCTTAGAACAAGAAAAGGCTCTGCAACTGGTCCAGGGTGTTGTCCATGCTACTCTGACACACGGGACCATGGGACCCAGCAGATCCGAAATGGCAGTGGCACAGAGAAATGCTGTTTGGAACTTTCATATGTTCTAGTAGGTGAATTGCAGGAAGTCCCTTAGGATTTGGATCAGAGCCCTGCCCGCCACTAAAGATAACTAATCTTCTTCTGCGAAACACCTTTTGACTCGCTACTGGTCCTTAGTATTAACTAAAAATTTAGCCACGGGCCACCAAATTACCATGTGATTTCCGCTGTTCCTCATGAACTGGTTGTTGTCTGATCCATCAGGCCATAAAATTTGGCATGCTCAATAGCACTCTGTTATGAATTGGAAGCAGTGTATATGAATTTGGACTCAACTAGCCCCTAAAGGCACAAGTAGGTTTCATGAGAAATTGGTCCACATAGCCAAGGAACCTACTTCTGCTATATTATCTTCTCTCCCCGACTCCATGAATGACTTTATGAGTCATTCCTTATGATCAGTGGGAGAGGAAGAGGAAAAGAAATTTGGGGCCTGGTTCACTGATAGTTCTGCACTAGAAATGAAGGAAGTTTCCCCGAAATTGGAAGCTATGGTGCTATCGCACTTTTCTGGGACATCGTTGAAGGACCGTAGTGAAGGACAATCCACCTTATTGTACCTGGTTGTTACATTTTGCTTGGAAAAAAAAGAAACGGCCAGAGGTATGAGCCTACACCGATTCATGATCTGATCAGTGGGTTGGCTGGATGGTCGGAGATTTTTAAAAAAGAACATGATTGTGAATGTTCACCAGAGAATGAGCTCCGTTGAACAATCAAGTATCTAAGGCCACCTACTCTGTGGATTTTAGTCAGCCTCTTTCCTCAGCCACTCTTAACGCTGTCCAGTGGGCTCAGGAACAAAATGGTTGGGGTGGCAAGGATAGAGGTTGTTCAAGGGATCGGCCACACGGACTTTATCTTGCCAAGTCCAACCTGGCTATGGTTACACTGAGCGCCCAATCTGCCAGCAGAGAAGCCAGTCCTGAGTACCTGATACGGCACCACTCCCTGGGATGTCCCACTAGCTACCTAGTAGCAGGTTGATTACATTGGAAAGGGCAGCATTTTGTTCTTCCCGGAATAGACACATACTCTGGATGCAGATTTCGTTTCCCTGCGTGCAGTGCTTCTGCCAAAACTACCATCTGTGGATTACAAAATGGCTTATTCCTCACGGCATTGCTTGATTGTGGGACTTGCTTCACAGCAAATAATATGCAACAGTAGGCCCGTGCTCATGGATTTCACTGGTCTTTCCGTATTTCCTCATCAGCCTGAAGCAGCCAGCTTGATGAAAGGGTGGAATGGCCTTTGGACAACTCAGTTATTGTTCCAGGTAAGTGGCACTACCTTTCAGGGCTGGAGAAACGTCTTCCATCGGGGTCTATTTACTTTAACTCATTGTTCAATGTATGGTGTTATTTCTCTCATAGCCAGGGTTCATGGCTTTAAGAATCAAGAGGAAACCCCCCTCCCCGCCCCCCGGTGGCTCGGTTAGTTAAGCATCCAATTTTTGGTTTGGGCTCAGAACATGATCTCAGTGTTCGTGAGTTTGACTCCCACGTTGGGCTCTGCACTAATGGTGCAGAACCTGCTTGCAATTCTCCCCTGCTCATACTCTCTCTCTCTCTCTCTCTCTCTCTCTCTCTCTCAAAATAAATAAATAAACTTTAAAAAGTAATCAAGGGGTAGAATATAGGAATGGAATCATTAGTAATCCACGGGAAAAAAATTTGCTTCTTGTCTCCATCACTTACACTCTGTTGGTCCAGTGACCCTTGTCCCAAAGGGGGAAATTCGTCTACCAGGAGCCATAATAATGTTTCCTTAAAGTGAAATTTAAGACTACCACTCGGAAACTTTGGGCTCCTCATACCTCTGAATCAACAGACAAAGAAGAGAGTGACTGTGCTAGCTGGGGTGATTTATTGTCATCATCTTGGGGACACTGGGCTTTCACTACACCATGGAGGTATGGTGGGGCATATATCTGAAATGCAGCAGATTTCTTACAACATCTACAGTGATTAAAATCAATGGAAAACTTTAACAACTCAATTCAGACAGCAATTCTACAGAATTCAGACAGAAATGGAGATTCGGATAACTCCACCAGGAAAAGCAAAAACAAAACCAAAAAAAAAAAACAAAACCCAAGGTACTTGCTGAGAGCAAAGGAAATATGGAATGAGTAGTGGAAGAACATAGTTATAAATACCAGTTACAACCGTGTGTTAAGTTACAGAAATGAAAACAGTAATGGTCTGAGGTTTTCTTCCTATTTAGTTATGAATACGTTTGTGTATGTATGTGTGTGTATAGTAAATCTTTCTTTTCTTCTTATCCTATTGTTACCTGACATAGGATGGCTTCATAGTAGTTAACTTTACATCGCGGTAATTAAGCTACACGATATCAAAGAGAAAAGTAAGCATCACCCAAGGATGCTGCCTCTTCTTCTGAGGAAGGCGTTAGTGCCTTTTCAGTTGTGCTCAGGATAGTCATGTCATGTTAGCTGGACGTATGACTTTGTTATGATCTCTATTTGTAGATTAAGAATGGTTTCAGGAGATGTGTATTTGTGCCAAATGAACAAGTCATGGACTGTGATGTTCAATTTTCTATGTCAACTTGGCTAGGCTCTAGTCCCTAGTTATTCAGACATGAATTTGGTTGTTGCTGTGAAGCTATCGTTGTAGATTTTATGAATGTCTCCAGTCAGTTGACTTTAAGGAAAGGGAGGTTATCCCTAATCATATGGGTGGGCCTTATCCAATTAGTTGAAAGGACTGAAGAATAGAATTGAGGTATTCCTTTTTTTTTTAATTTTTAAAATTATTTTTATTTTTGAGAGAGAGAGAGAGAGAGAGAGAGAGAGAGTACGAGCAGGGGAGAGGCAGAGAGAGGGAGACAGAATCCACGAAGCAGGCTCCAGGCTCTGAGCCATCAGCACAGAGCCCAACGCGGGGCTGGAACCCATGAACCAAGAGATCATGACCTGAGCCCAAGTCGGATGCTTAATCAACTGGGCAGCCAGGCACCCCGAATTTTCCTAAAGAAAAAGAAATTTTACCTGTGGACAGCAAGGTCAGCTCCTGCCTGAGAGTTTCCTGCCTTATGGATTTCAGACTAGCCTGGCCACCCTTCAAAACAGTGTAATCCAATTCCTAGAGATAGATCTATTGTATATATCCTACAGGTTCTATTTTCTTTGGTGGAAACCTGATACACTGATGTTCCAAGATTCTTTGAGGGTTTTATTTTTGTTTTTGTTTTTGTTTTTCTGTGTAACAAACTCTCTTTTGCCAATTCTTTTAGGGTAGGTCTGCTGACAACAATTTTTCTTAGTTTTCCTTCATCTGAGAATGTCTTGATTTCCCTTTCATTACTGAAGGATATTTTCTCTGGGCAGAGAATTATGAATGGACTGTTACTCACTTTCACCCCTTAAAAAATATTATGGCACTTCTTATTGTCTCCTGGTTTCTGATGAGAAGCTAAGTATTACCTGAATTATTTTTCCCCATAGAGAAGGGTTTGTTTCCTTATTCCCTCTTTTGAAATTTCTTCTTTGTCTTTAGTTTCCACAAATTTGACTCCTATCTGTTGTGTATTTCTTCACGTTTATTTTGTTTGACAATGCACTCAGCTTTTTCTTTCTTTTTTTTAAATAACAACATTATTGACACGTAATTCACACACCATAACATTCACCCATTTAAAGTAGTTTAGGGGGCGCCAAGGTGGCTCAGTCAGTAAACGTCTGACTCTTGGTTTCAGCTCGGCTCATGATCTCATGGTTCATGGGTTTGAGCCCCACGTTGGGCTCTGCACTGACAGCACGGAGACTGCTTGGGATTCTCTCTCTCCCTCTCTCTCTCTCTCTGCTCTTCCCTGCCTTGTTCTGTTTGTCTCTGTCTCTGTCTCTCTCTTTCAAAAAATAAATAAATAAAAACATAACAAAATTCAAACTAATTTAAGGATATTCACAGAGTTTTGCAACCACTATCTAACCATCACTATCTGATTTTAGAATACTTTTAGTCACCCCAATGAAAAGCTCCTTGCTTGGGAACCACCAAAGCCACCATAGGCTACCTACTCACCGGCAAATACTAACTTTTTAAAACATCTACATATGCAGGGGCATATGTTTTTAATTCTCTAGTTTATATACTCAGGAGTGGATTGCTAAAATTTGTGGTGACTCAATGTCAAACATTTTGAAGCACTGTCATATTGTTTTTAAGAGTGAATCCACATTTTTACGATCACACGAGCAACATGAGAGAGGTCTAGTTTCTCCCCATCCATGCCAACACTTGTCATTATATCTCTTAATGATAGCTATCTTAAAGGGTGTACAATATTATCTCGTTGCGGTTTTGATTAACATTCCCCTGGTCACACTGACGGTTAGCATTTTTTCATGCACTTGACCATTCGTATCACTTACTTGGAGAAATATTTGTTCAAACTCTTTGCCCACTTTTAAAGGTTCTTATTGGTCTTTTTATTGATGATTTGTAAGTTCTTTTTATTTTTAAAGTATAATTCCCTTATCAGATACATAATTTTCAAATATTTCTCCCATGACATTCATCATCTATTCACTTTCTTGATGTCTTTGAAGCACAGAGGTCTTTAACGTTGATGAGGTCAAATTATCTAATTTTGTTGTTCTTTTAAGGTCTTATCTATGAAACTGTTGCCCAGCCAGTGTTGCAAAGACTTACTCGTATGCTTTATTCTAAGAGTTTTACCATTTTAGGTCTCACATTTAGGTCTACAACCCATTTTGTATTAATTTTATATATGGTGTGAGATAGAAAGCCAACTTCATTTACGTGGATATCGAGCTGGAACGACATTGTCAATTGCAAACTATTCGCTTCTCCATTTAACTGTTATGGCACCTGTGTCTAAAATTAATCCACTATAAATGTTTATTTACTTCTCATTTCTATTCCATCCTTCTGCATGTCTACCTTTATTTTAGTACATTACTTTGATTACTGTAGCTCTGTAGTAAGTTTGTTTATTTATTTTGAGAAAGAGAAAGAGAGAGTGAGACAGCAGAGGAGGGGCAGAGAGAGAGAGAGAGAGAGTGAAAATCCCAAGCAGGCTCTGTGCTGTCAGCCCAGAACCCGATGTGCAGCTTGAGCTCATGAACTGTGAACTTGTAAATAGAGAAGCATAAGTCTTCCAACTTTGTCCTTATTAAAAAAAAAAAAAAAGGCAAAATGGGCCCCTGCAGTCTTAAGATCAGGTTGTCAATTTCTGCAAAACAGGCAGCTGAGATTTTGATAGGGATTGCTTATACTGAATTTGCAGAAATGTTTGTGGAGTATGGCCAACTCGACAATATGAAATATTCTGATTCATAGACATGAGATGTTTGTACACTTACAGTGGTTTTCTTTCATTTCTTTCAACAGTGTTTATCGTATTCAATAGGCAAGCCTTGCACTTTCTTTGTTAAATTGATTTCTAATTATTTTATTCTCTTTGATGTTAACAAATGGAATCGTTTTCAAAATCTAGTTTTTGCATTGTTCATTGTTAGCAAATCGATATGCAATTGACTTTTGCATACTGATTTGTATCATGCAAACTTTTGAACTCCTTGTTGATTCTAACTGTATTTTTGTGGGTGCCTTAGCAATTTCTGTATAAAAGATGACTTCTTCTGGAAGTGGAGACAATTTTACTTCTTTTCCAAACTGAAAGTCTTTTCTTTTTGGTTTGTTTCCTCATTCCCCTGGATAGAATCTCTAAGACAACATTGAATACATGTAATAAAATAGGCATCTTTGTCTTCTGTGTGAATTTAAGATGAAATTGTTCAAGGAACACCTGAGTGGTTCCGTTGGTTAAGCGTTTGTCTCTTGGTTTCAGCTCACGTCATGATCTCATGGTTCATGGGTCCGAGCCCCACATCAGGCTCTGCACTGACAGCGTGGAGCCTGCTTAAGATTCTCTCTCTCCTTCTCTCTCTCTCTCAGCCCCTCCCCTGCTTGTGCTCTTTCTCTTTCAAAATAAATAAACTTAAAAAGAAATGACGAGGGGCGCCTGGGTGGCTCAGTCGGTTAAATGTCCAACTCTCGACTTGGGCTCAGGTCATGATCTCATGGGTCATGAGTTTGAGCCCCACATCGGGCTCTGTGCTGATGGCACAGAGCCTGCTTGGGATTCTGTCTCCCCCCACCCCCGGCCCCTCCCCTGCTTGCCCTCCACCTCTCTCTCTCAACGTAAATAAATAAATATTTCAAAAAATAATAAAAAAATTTTTTAAAAAGATGAAATTGTTCAGCCTCCTAGCCTGCAGATGATGTTAGTTGTGAATTTTTCATGGACACACTTTCTCAAGTTGAGACAGTTCTCTCCCAATCCTAATTTGTTGAGTATTTTTGTCATGACAGGGTATTGGATTTTGTCCATTTTTTTTCCTGTATCTATTGAGATGATCATGTTGCTCTCGCTAGTTATTCTGTTATGACAGAAACCAGCTCTAAGTTTTATGGAAGATCCCCTGCACATGATGGGTCATTTTTCTTTTGCAGCTTTCAAGAGTCTCTCTTCAATATTTTCTCTATGGCCTGTCTGGGATCGGGATCCGACTAGGAATTTTATGAACTTCTTAGAGGTGTAGGCAAAGATATTTCACCAGATTTTGGAAGTTTTCAGCCCTTACTTTTTGCACACTTTTCTGCCTTCTTCTACTCCCCTCTTTTTCTGGGGCTCCCACGATGCTCAGGTTGATACGCTTCATGGTTTCTTACACTTCTCTGAGGCTCTGCTCATTTCTTGTCTGTTCTTTTGTCTCCCTGAGTTTTAAGTTGCATAATCTCTATTGGAGCCATGCTTACGTTTGCTGATTCTTTCTTATGCCAGTTCAGATTTCCACTGGAGCCCTTCCAGTGATGTTTTTAAAAATTACTTCAGTTACTGTGCTTTTCAGCTGCAGAATTTCTACTTGGTTCTCTTTATGGCTTTTATCCATTGGTATTCTCTACTTGGTAAAATGTTGCTCCCCTACTATCCTTTAATTATTCAGACTTGGTTTCCGTTAGTTCATTGAGCATATTTATAAGAGCTTATTTAAATTTTATGCCTAATGTAAATCTAACATCTGGACTCCCTCAGAGACAGCTTGTACTGACTTGCTTTCTTCTTATTTATGGGCCATACTTTCTTGATTTTTTTTTGTATGTCTCCTAATTATATGTTTAAAAGTTCACATTTTAAATAATAAAATGTGGCACTTACAAAATAAGTTTCTTGTTATTTTATTCCGTTCTTCTTATTTCTTCAATGACTCTTCTGAACAAGATTTCCTGTTTTTCTAGCACCCACCCTGAGATACAGGAGACAACAAAACAAACAAAACAACCCCCTCCCCCCCAAAAAAGACAAAAAAAAACAAACAAGGCATTCACCACCAAGTTGTTCTCTGGGTCCTGAGGCCCATTGCTATTCTGCACTTTCTTCTTTCCACCTTTCAGAGTTTTTGTTTTTGTTTTGTTTTGTTTTGTTTTGTTTTAAGTAGGTTCCACACTCAGTTGGAGCCCAGTGCAGGGCTTGCCCTCATGAGCCTGAGATCAAGACCGGAACTGAGATCGAGAGTCTGACGCTCATCCAACAGAGCTACACAGACGCCCCTCTGCCTTTCAGAGTCTTCATGCTTTGTTCTGTAGATAATATCAATGGATTTTTGCTGGTGTTGTTGTATTTAGGGAAGGAATAGAGAAATGTATTTTAGGTGTACTCTACCCGGAAATTGAAATCTCAGTGTCATCGACTTTTAACTATTTTGTATACGGGGAATATACTGAACATTCAGTGATGATTTCTAAGAAAAATGCAAGTTTACAAGTATCATTTGATTCCAAGGAAGAAAAGACTTCTCTCATGTGTTTTGTCGACCTTTGAAATACCTATTGAAAAACTGTCTTACCTGAGGAGACCTCATCACCAATACACTGGTGATTCCAACACCTTTACCCATTACTGGTTAACCAACAGTTTTGCAGTGTCTCAAAAAGAAGAGAAAATATAATTTTTAAAAATTTTTTATGTTTATTATTTTTGAGAGAGAGAGAGAGACATAGTGTGAGTAGGGGAGGAGCAGACGGAGAGGGAGACAAAGAATCTGAAGCAGGCTCCAGGCTCCGAGCTGTCAGCACAGAGCCCGACATGGTGCTTGAACTCCGGAACTGCAAGATGGCCACCTGAGCCGAAGTCAGACGCTCAACCCACTGGCCACCCAGGTGCCCCAAGAAAATATAATTTTTATAGAATTTTTTAAGTGTGTAAGGATTTCAAGATTCTTCTTGTATTAGCTACTTGAGCTTCCATAATATAATACTACAGACTCGGTGGATTAAGCGATAGAAATTCATTTTCTCATATTCTGGAGACTGGGAAGTTCAAGGTCTAGGTTTCTGTTGAGAGTTCTTTTCCTGGACTGTGGATGGGCCACCTTTTCACTAGATTCTCACATGGCTTTTTGCCAATGCATACACAGGGAAAGAAGAGAGAGAGAGTGAGAGTGAGAGAGAGAGTGAGAGTGAGAGTGAGAGAGAGAGAGAGAGAGAGAGAGAGGTTAACATTCCACCCTTATGATCCATTTTAACCGTAATAGCCTCCTAAAAACCATATATCCAAAAACAGTCACACTGGGGGTTTAGAGTTTCAAGATACGAATTTTGTGGGACACAAATCAGTTCACATCACTCTTCAATTTATTTTTATCCTGGGGTTAAACAGGGCCTGGCATACAATATTTACAATAAAATGTCCTTATTGGGTGAAAGTGTGTATATATGGACATACACATGAAAGAATGAATGAATACAACCAAATGCATCAATGACTAGAAGGATTATTTCGAATCTTCCCGAAAGGTCCTCACAATAATAGTCCTAAACATAATAATACTCTGTGCCAGGAAACATGCTGATTCTCTTACACTAAGTATCCTAACGAATCACATCAACTCCGCCAAGATATGTTACCCTCTTCTTATAGGTAAGAAATCTAAAGCTTAGAGAGGTTACACGGCTTACTCAAGGTCACACATATATCAGGTGTAGAACACCATGATTTAAATACAAATCTGAGTCTAAACCCCACGAAACCATTCTTATATGTTGGTTCCGAAGTCAACGCCTATGAGAGCTACAGCTGTGTCCCATATCAACGCAGAAACTAACTCATAAATATAAAGGTATAGGGAACTCTAATGCTAACACTTGGAGAAGCCTCCCGACTTACTTTCTTGACACAAATCTATAGCATGTGCGGTAATTTCAAGCTGGCATTTATTTTGTTTGGTTCAGAAGCTAACCATTAAATTCCAACCAACCAGTAGTTTAGGCCCCAGTGGATGATGGCACTTGATTTGTGAAGAAGCCTCCATGGAATTTTGGGAGCGTGAAGGATGAAGGGCAGAAAGTTAGGTCAGAAGGTGAAGGCACTGGGGAAAATGCCAAAGGGAATAAGTAAGGCAGGATATTGACTGCTTTCTTTTCAGAACTTTTTAAAAGCATTCAGGGATGGAAACATAAGCCCTGACTTGGACTTTATTCCCCAGCCTCAAGAAGACACTATCTCTTGCTGATTAACTTATCTCAGTTTAAGCGCATTAGAGACAAGATGTGTTATAACTTATTATTAATCTGGAAATTAACCATATCCCATGCAATCAATCAGTAACGGCTTTTCATGCCTACTATATAATGTTTAAAATTCACTACAGTTACTTTTTCCTTGCAGGTTGAATTTTCTAATTAGGAACTTTTTTTTTTAAGGGTAAGGGTATGCTCCAGATTAGTGTAGGAGGTGAGATGACACTCCAGTGTGGGTGGAGGAAGAGATGAGAAATCAACTGTGTTTTACTCGCAAGTGAGAGAGTCCACACACTTAGAAAAATACATACCGGGGGAAAAGGAAGTGTCCAGAATAGGGGTTCTTGTGGACCCTTGAGATCACATTGGGGCAACTCTTAGAAGACACACGCTTGCATGTTGAAAAGTCTTTCCCCGGGCGCCTGGGCGGCTCAGTCGTTCAGCCTCCAACTCTTGATTTCGGCTCAAGTTATGATCTCACTGCTTGTGAGTTCGAGCCCTGCATGGAGCTTCATGCTGACAGTGTGGAACCTGCCTGTGATTCTCTGTCTCTCCCTCTCTCCCCTTCTCCCACTCGTTTTCTCTCCATCTCTTCTCTCTCTCAATCAATAAATAAACTTAAAAAAATTTTTTTAGTCTTTCTAGCTGATGATAAGATAATACAGGAAAACAAAACAAAATACATGCTGTCTTCTGGGAACACAATGTCCAGCAGATACTGGTCTGAAGAATGGTTCCCAGCAGTATTTTAGGAAGAATGCATCTGAACCAAGATGGCCTCCCTGGACCTGCGACCTTTTATCATGTATGGCGGGGCTGGCTTCCCCAGGTACAGGACCAGTCACTCACTGCATCCAACAACCAGGGAAAGTTGAGATGAGCATCTGAAAGCGAAGAATGATTTTTTTCTGGTCCTGGGCTGGCTGCAAACTTATCCACTTTGGGCCAATTTTTAAAAATTGAGTACTTTCATTTCCTTCTACCTCTTCTCCAAGAAGAGGCTACAAATTGTAACCAGGACAGGTCAAATTATACCAACTAAAAATAAAGGTTTTTATACCAATAATCTGATGTGTAGAGCAACAGCTTCTTTATGCATCCTAGCAATGATCTGTTGGTGACTCCAATGGCTCTTCCCATGGAATTTCACAGGGTTGAACTCGACTTTCTTCCGGGGAACTGCCAACTCTATACCCAGGGGAAAAAAAAGAAACTTTTTTTTTTAAACTCTGTATAGCTTGTTTTATTTCCTGTGCATCCCATTACACTCCAGGGGTATGAATATGCCTTCTTCCTTCTATCCCATGGGGAGGGGAAATGAACACCACACACGCCAGCAGGATTTGACCACCCCTGTGAAGCAGGCAACTCGGTGCACAGGTTGATGTGAACCTGACCATGAGGAAAGGCAATACAGAAATAACAAAGTTCCTTGCTATTTTGTCGGCATTTTTTTTCTTAAATCACCTTTTCTAAACCTTAGCCTCAACAGTTACTCTCAATCGTTGCCTTTATCTTGTTTATCTAAAACCAATACTGAGCCCTGCTCACATCAATCAATGCTACTCCCAGAATGATGACAAAGGACTCCCAATTCTCTTGTTTAACAGCTTATTCAACACCTATTGCCTTCCGAGACCTTTCAAGATCTCCACTTCCTGACTTCATGGCTACCAATCTGCTAAGGTGAAAAAAGAGACAGTTTAGTTGAAAAATAGAGCTCGAGTTCCCCACTTTTTATAAATGGTAAGAGTAATGTTTATGGCAAGCAAGGCCACATTCATGAAGGAAATGGGGAGACATGGAAACAGAGATTCAAGATTTAAATCCTCCAATTATTGGACTAAAATCCCACAAAGTCTTAAGTAATTCGTACCTTGCTAATCTAGAATTTATAATAAATAAGACTGAGGTGGGGCTCAAGCAAGTCTTTGCATAAAATAATTTGCTGGACAAATTATCAATGTACACAAAATAGTAGGCAAGAATATTTATCTAGGGAGAAATTTCAAACACTTGAGAGACATGTATTTGCATATAATAATGGAATTATTTGTATATGCAAACTGAAAATCATGAAAGCTGCCCTCTTTCCAGAGAAGGCACTGTGCATGTCAGAAAATAGCACTCTCTTGCTTTTAAAATAAATTTTGTAACCCTGTTGTAATTATTAAAGTAGATAGGCTTTTCTTCCTAATTCATCCGAAATGGTCTAGTTTTACAATATTTTTGTATTGGTTATATAGTATTCCCTAAGCAAAACAATAGCATAAATCATTACACACACACACACACACACACACACACTCACAGTACACTTCCAGGACCAAATGCTTCCACTATAACCTGTTTTGTTAATGCCATCAATAAATCATCTTTTACAATACTGTGCCACACTGCAATGAAAACATAATCATGTGTTCTCAAATACGGAGAGGCAAGACCAACATAAGGTCAAATACTGATGCCTGTGAGTCTTTCCAGGGGCCTACAAACTCACTCAAACTTACTCATCAGTTTGCATAACACAACATATGCATAGACTCTTTTTAATAGATTACAAAATCCCAGTACTATATGCATGTTATGTAAACAATAGAACCAAGAGAGGACGACGAAGTAAAAAAAAAGCATTAGCCAAAGGATTTATTTTGTTTATTAACAGTCATAATAACTTTTTGCATTGACTAAAATTACTAATATGATATCTAAAACAGAAATAGTCTTCCTCTTTCAAAATCTGCGCGAATCTGAAGGTCTGTTTCTAAGTTCGGTTTATTCCAATTAACCAGTTACAATGGTTGTCAGAGTTGAAAAAAAAATAAAACCTCTCGGAAGTTTGCCACATTCTGTCGACAGCATCCACCAATTGCACAAAACTTGTTATCGGAATCCAACAAATGTAATCTCTGTTTTGTCTATCAGTTCATCGCACAAAATAATCAAAAGGTGTTACCTTTCTACGTGCTCAATAAATGGTGCTAAAACCCACGGAGGCTGTAAGTTGAATGTTTTAAAACAATTAGAAAAATGATGTCTCCAAGATTTTGTGTCTGTCTGTGAGGTGTGCACATGCAGAAATTTATACATGAGCACATATCATTTGATAAATATTTGACATACAATACATAACAGCGAAAACTTCTCTGAACGTTCCTTTTCAAAATACCATCTCATTCTGGGGCAACTGGGAGGCTCAATTGGTTAAGCGTCCGAGTCTTGATTTTGGCTCAGGTCATGATCTCAAGGTTTGTGTGTTTGAACCCCGCCTCGGGCTCTGTGCTGACAGTGTAGAGCCTGCTTGGGATTTTCTCTCTCCCTCTCCCTCTGCCTCTCCTCCACTCGCGTGTGCACATGTGCACACACTCTCTCTCTTTCAAAATAAAGAAATAAACATTAAAAAAAGAATGCATGAATTGCAGTATCTCATGATATACTAAAAATGAATACTAAGCCAGATTTCATCTTAGAGACCTACCTCACCTGGTGAGTGAATATCTGATATATTGATAAATGTAAGAACCCTCGTGCTAAGCCACATATAGAACAGTAGTAATGATTATTATTTTTTTTATTTTATTGAATTAAAAAGATCACACATGTTATTGTATTTCTCCCACATGTGAATAGACCTTCTTCGCACCCCTGATGCATTTGCACCCCTCTTTAAAGAACACGGATTTAAATAAATGTTCATGGTCAGCTCACATAGAAGAGTTTGCTTTGGGGGCACCTGGGTGGTTCAGTCGGTAAAGTGTCCAACTTCGGCTCAGGTCATGATCTTGCCATGCGTGAGTTCAAGTCCCGCATCAGGCTCTGTGCTGACAGTTCAGAGCCTGGAGCCTGCTTCCGATTGTCTCCCTCTCTCTCTGCCCCTCCCCTGCTCATGCTGTGTCTCTGTCTGTCTCTTAAAAATAAATAAACATTTATTTAATAAGAGTTTTATAAAATAATACTATTTTATAATATTATTATATTGTTTTTTCCATCCTAACTTCATGTAAAACAATACTTCAATATAGGTAAATAATGCAGATTTCCTAGAGGAATATAAAAATGTGAAGAATTAAAATAATAAAGTATGGAGAATTAAAAAAATAATAATATGTGGCAGTAATTAAGCAAAGCATGATTTCTCTACTTGTCCAAATGCATGTTTATTGCTGACATTTTTCTCCGGGCTTTGACAAATATCAAACATAGAATAAAAGCCTGAATGCAAACAAGATCACTGATTTTGCAGATACTTTTAAGAAGGTCTTTTCTTCCTCTTTAAAACATGTCCATTCTTTCTACTAGTCTCCAAAAACAACTAGGAATCCACGTTTAGAGACCTAACAACATGATTCGTTCTAAACAATTGATTTCTTCACTTTATTGGTAATATTTTCAACATGTTCAAAAAATCACATTGGAATGAAACACTTCCGTGTCCGTGTATTTTTTAGCACAGATAAGAATTTAAATAATGAAGACAATAATGTACGTTCCCAAAATGGTTTTAAGCTGGGTGATGGCTCTATTTGTCTTCTCTATCCCTGAATGCCGCCATCAATGAAACCGTTGTCTTATGAATAGTTTAACTCTTTTGCTTCCATTTCAATATAACTTTCTCCCAAGTCTCAGAAGTAAAAAGTTGCCATCCTCAGTCATAAGGTTGCCAATTATACCGAAATTATTATGATACTAGAAGAGATCAGAGCCCTGGTCAGATGTTAGCTACAATGTTTTTGCAAGTCAAGTCAAAACATGGTAAATTCTTCCCGTGACAGAATTTCAAGGCAGTGGAATTTCATCTCCTTTGGAGTTCCCAGCATGTGCAACAAAAGGGAAACAGAACAAATCTGTTCTCCGTCAACACAAGGTTAATCTTTTTTCTAATTGGTAGGGAAAAAAATCTCATTTGACTGCCCCCTGTTTCATTTCAAATTAAAGCATAACAGCCCAGCATCATCACTTCTGGCAAGCGATCTTTTATTGGGCATGCAATGAATAGGATTTCTCTTCCTAGTTATGTTTTCTTTACTTGCTTTTTTTTTTTAATTTTTTTTTTAATGTTTCTTTATTTTTGAGAGAGAGAGACAGAGTGTGAGCAGGGGAGGGGGGGAGAGAGCGGGAGACACAGAATCGGAAGCAGGCTCCAGGCTCCGAGCTGTCAGCGCGGAGCCCGACGCGGGGCTCGAACTCACAGACTGTGAGGTCATGACCTGAGCTGAAGTCGGACGCTTAACCGACTGAGCCACCCAGGCACCCCGAAGTTTTTACTTTCTTAATCACAGATACAAACACACATTTGAAGAAATGACATACAGTGTTGGCTTATGAATGAATGGACTGAGTTTCCAAAGCTTTTCATAGCTGTGTGTCCTCACCTGAGCATACATATTGATTTAAGTCAGAGAAAGATTGATTTCGTAGAAAACATACTATGAAACATGCATCGTGGGTGTCCGTGTTTACATTTAGAGTGATCGGTGACCACTGGAGTAAAAGAACATGCACGCAATAATCTGCTATGATAAGAAGTGTGTGCTATTCAGAGTTAAGTAGCCTGTGCTTAGGGTACTTTGCTAATTAGTAAATTTTGTAAAACCCAAACCAAACAGACAGCTAGCAGAGAAAAAAGGACATGATAGTAATGACATTTCCTTCATTGGGCTGTAGTGTGGATTATGCATACAGAAGTCTACACCTTACTCATTTATTCAATGGACTTATTATTATTATTTTACTTTTCAACATTTTTTTACAATGTAAATTCAGTGAACCTTTATTGATCACCTGCTATGCCCTAGATTTTCTGCTGGGTACAAGGGTAAACATTTGAACCTTATATAGTCCCTGCCGTTCAGGGACCGCTCGTCCATTTTTATCCCTAGAGTTGTAAATGGGGTGGTCATGGCAGTAGCCACCGTCAAGCAAGGAGAAGATGACACGGACTCCAGCAAAGACGGTGAGATAAGCATGTATTTGTTCATCAACGCATCCTGCTCCAACGGCTCCCGGATGACCGAGGCATAAAGATGATGTCACGGCTGCCGTCAAAGAGTTTGGTAGGGCAGAATGGCAGGTAGGAGAGTGGCCGTACCCTTAAATAATGGCTAAGGAGGTGCCACATCTTACGGAGCATTAAAGAACAGCACAGTAAATCTTGCCCGAGGCGGAGAGGCCTGGAACAGTCAGAAGCTTACCTGACTGAGCCACCCAGGCGCCCCACAGCTCCGTTTTCAGAGAGCTCCAAGTTTCCCCTGGTTCTTTCCATTCCTCAGACATCAAGACTCTCCCGGAGCTTTCTGAAGCGCAGAGAAGAGTAGGAGAGAGCTCTCACAGTGAGCCTACCCCCAGTAGGCTCTACACCTCAGGTTGTGCAATAAATGCTTAGGGAACGCTTTTCGCACGGCGGCGTCAGGGTAGGAAGTTAAAGCAGTGCTTCTCCAAGTATCCTTCTTGTGGAGGAGTCCTCTGCCATCTCGTGAAATGTGGTCTCTGATCCAGTAGGCTTGAGACACAGCCCAAGATTCTGTACTGACAAGTTCACAGCTGATGCTGAGCCTGCCAATCCAGGGACCACACTTCCAGAAGTTAAAACAGAAAAACAAAAAACAAAAAACAAAAAACGAAAAGAGTTTAACAGAAAAATGTATGGTCTTTGCCATTGTGGAGCTGATCACCTAAATGGTGCCAGAGATAATAATTACATTCGCAATGCATTGTGGGAGGTGTTATCATGCTGGGGGGCACAAATACCGTGTGAATGACACCAACAGTTGCCTACATGTAGCTGTCAGGAGACGCACTCCTATTTACGCTGTTTTTCTTTTTTTTAACTAGTGATGGTAGTGTGTGCGCTTCAAGGCTTGAAAGAAGAAAGAATATTCTCCTTCAGTTGAATTTCTGTAAGGATCGAAAAACAATTTGCAACATGAAACTTGATTAGAAGAAACACAATATGGTCCTGGGGTAAAAGACAGAAGCAAAGAAAAAAAGACTCTGAGAGTCAGAGTCAGAAAATAGGACTATATTTTTTTTCCTCTCCTTTCGCTGTGCATTTCTCCCTCCTCCGCCTTCTCCCAGCCCCCATTCACATTGATTTCTGCTGTAGGCGGATTTGGCTAACAACTTTTGAACCGAGAACTGTGGTTTATTACTTATGAGTCTTATTAGCAAAAAAAGAAACTCAAACTCCCTAGTCGCCTTCTCACAGACTAACCTATTTTGGGAAATCTGTAGGGTCAGGGCTATGAAAACTCTCCACCACACTATGGAAGGGGAGGATTTCTAATTGGGAGCTCTATTTTCTATTCAGAATGTGTTTGAGACAAAGCTATTCTATATTCTATCAGGAAGAGGGTCCCAAAGATAACTTTTCAAGAAAAATGTTTTTATAATAAACATCATTCTCTTTTCTCCAACAAGTAAAGTGTGTCTTTTTCTATATTCGTATATAAAGTAAGTATATAATGCCCGGAATCTGCTTCTGAGACAGTGTTTGAGACATACTTGGATATCAGTCTGGCTAGTTTCTGGTACCACTTTTTTTTTTTTGCCACAAAGCCCTATTAGCTGGTATATTAATTTTCTGGGGCTGCTGTAACAGAGTAGCACCAACTGAGTGACTTAAGTGATGAAGACTTACTGTTTCACAGTTCCGGAGGATAGACGTCCGAGGTCAAGGTGTTGGAAGGGTCGGCGGCTTCTGGGGGCTGTGAGGGAGAATCTGTTCCAAGTCTCTCCCCAACTGCTGATGGTTTGCGGGCCATCTTTGGTTCTGCTGACCTCTTGAAGCATCGCCCTAACCTCTGCCTTCATCCCGACATGGCATTCTCCCTGTGTGTTAGTCTATGTCCAAATTTCCTCTTTGTGTGAGACACAAGTCATATAGGGCTAGGGCCCCACCCCACTTCGGTATGACTTCATCCCAACTAAATTACATCAGCCATGACCCTATTTCCATATAAGGTCACTATTGGGATTACTGAAGGTTAAGACTTCAACGTGTGAATTCAGAGAGGTGAGGGGCACAATTCAACCCACAGCAGCTGGTGTGATCTCCAGCCATCTCCATCAAACTTGGTTACCAGTAACTTTTGGCCCTTTAAACACTGAAAGATCATGGGCGCTGGAACCGTCTAAAAACTGGATCCAAATCCCTGTTTAACAAGTGCCTATTGGTACAACTTTGGATAAGGAGATGAGACCATGTATCTGCATTTGTGGAGATCTTAAAATTTACCACACAGAGAAAATCAAAGGAGGTCATGCCATAAGGTCTCTAGCATCATTGGAATTTAGCAACTATTCCTTAAAGCATGAAGGCCATTGAACTCCGTGTTTAGTTGCATGTATCCCTATATCTGAAGACACTTAAGATTAATGTTTTCAAGTTTTAAGTATCAGAATTATATTCACAGGGGCTCTCCTCAACCTATGTCATCAATTTATAAGGAGGTAGAGAAAACGGAAGCCTCATTACACCCGGAACAAACCTAACTGATTAGCAGCCCTTGGAGCGATCAATCTCTAGTCATTACTTTTCATGGGATTACTCTTTCCTATGAACCAAAAGCAGCAAAGCACGGGCCACTGAATAAAGTTTTTTTTCTTTTCTTTTAAACCTTAATCACAAGGGACATTTTTTTTCTCACTGAATATTCCTCCCGACTGTACTTCTTGTTCTCACAGATACTGGAATAATTTGTCTGACATCTAGGTACCAATGACGCGTTGGAATAATTTTCTCACTTTTACTTATACCTCTCTTTGTTCTTTCTTCTTCCTTTGAGTGAAATGAGTACCAGCCAAACTAATATCTATCTTACACACTCATATGAGTGTTGGAAAGGGAGTATTTCACTCAGATTACAGAATTCAATTTAAATAATGATAAAGAGGCCAGTGCATAGTCCCAAGAATGGCAACCGAATGCCTTATTATTGCAAGGTATGGGCAAAGCTTAAACTTAGTCCCATATAGGAAAACTTGCTTAAATTTAACTCAAGGTCAGTCAGGCTGAGGATTTTGAGTACTAAACTGTAAAGAGCCATGAAGATAAAATGCACTGTTCCCAAACAGGTAAGATTTAGAAGTAACACAGCTATTATCTGCCCTTAGGTTTTGATTTCCTTTCTTTTCTTTTCTTTTTTCTTTTCTTTTCTTTTTTTCTTTTCCTTTCCTTTCCTTTCTTTTTTCTTTTTCTTTCTTTCTTTCTTTCTTTCTTTCTTTCTTTCTTTTCTTCCTTCCTTCCTTCCTTCCTTCCTTTCTTTCTTCCTTTCTTTCTCTTCCTTTCTTCCTTCCTTCCTCCCTTTCTTTCTTTCTTTCTTTCTCCCTTTCTTGCTTCCTCCCTTTCTTACTTTCTTTCCCTTTCTTTTTTTCTTTTTTTCCTTTCTCCTTTCTTCCTCCCCCTCTTTCTTTCTTTTTCTTTCTTTCTTTCCTTTTTTTTCATTTTTTCATTTGTTCCTTCCTTTCTTAATTTATAATAACAAATTTTTTTCAGAGTCACTCTGTCCATATGCCAAGGAAAGGATTCTAGGACCATGAGGACTGACTAGAGTTAGGGAGAGAAATAGTTCATAAAAATTTTCAGGTGAAAGTTAAGATCCATTGGAAGAAAGAAGCCATGCCACTGATAACCGTGGAGTGATGGCAAGGTCAAGGGAATCCACTGACTATCCCAAACATGAATTCTATGGTAGGTGAAGACGAATAGTATAGTTTCACTAACAGGCACTGCTCAAGGTGCTGGTGACACACACATGAATAGGACAGTCTTGCCTCTGGAGCCCATCACCCAGTGGACAAGCACAGCTACGTCAGACAGGACTAAGCTTACAAGACTGGTGGATGGATACCAGAAGGACATGCAGGGGTCAACATGGTTAGGTTTGCCCAGTAACAACTGGAGAGTCTTCCCAGGGGGGGACTGTAACTGCGATGGACTTTGAAAAAAGGAGGAAAGTTCGAACAATCAGAGAAGGGGAAACGGGACATTTCAGAAAGAGGGAGTAGCATGAACAGACTTCCAATTAGAAAATAGATAAGTCAGAGGGGTGAAAAGTATAGCATAGGGAATAGTCCATATAGAAAGAGGGAACAGAGTGAGCAAAGATTCAGAGGTACAAACTTCCAGTTGTAAAATAAAGGAGTCAGGGTGATGAAAAGTACAGCACAGGGAATATAGTCAGTAAAATAATAATGTTGCATGTTGACAGATGCTAGTAACTCCGTTTATCACCGTGAGCACTGGGTAACATACAGAAGTGTCAAGTCACTATAACTGATACGCAGGTAGCTGAGATCAGGGTGGAATGATAGGGCTTGGGGACAGATTGTGGTGATAGCAAGACAGTAGCTAAAAAGTGGTAAAGTGGGAGAATGGCAGTTTTTGTTGCTATTGTTGTTCTTTAATTTGAGTGAGAAAGAACATGAATGGGGGGGAGAGAGGCAGAGGGAGATAAAGACAGAAAGAGAGAGCGAGAGAGAGAAAGAGATCTTAAGCAGGCTACATGCTCAGCATTGAATCCGTTGCAGGGCTCAATCCCACGACCCGAGGATCATGACCTGAACCGAAATCGTGAGTTGGACGCTGATCCAACTGAGCCATGCAGGCACCGTGAGAATTGCAGTTTTAAGTGAATATTGGGACGAATATCTAATGATGGTGTTTACTTCTGGAAAGTTACACCATATAGTTTGACGTCATGACACATAACGTATATAGCTACTACTACTAAAAAGCTAAGGGACGATAATTTTCCTTGCAAATATGCATTTTATTTGATGCTATGACTACCAACAAACGATGCCCTGCCTCACCAGGGAGGAAAGGACAAGGAGCGAACGCTATTGAACACTTACTATGCGGAAGGTACGGGACATATATCACTGCCTATTCAGATGAATGAGACACAGTGCTTTTCTCCAAACAACTCCGAGTAGTGTAAAAACAGGCGAGAAGTAACCATCATGGAGTGTAATGAGCGCCCCAAAAGGGACACGTGCAGAGGGTGGAAGGAGCTCAGAGGAAGAACTGATAACCTGTTGGGAAGGGAAGAGGTAAACATCATGAAGGAGGTGCATGTGACATGAAGGACAGCGGGGCAGCCCCTGAGAATGTAAAGACGGCATGAGAAGGGTGGTGAGAGGAAACTGGGGTTGAGAAACTCCTTGGCATAATCTCTGTCGCAAGAGTAATGGGTGCATTGGGGGTGCTGGGGAGCAGGAAATATAAAGCTCGATAAGATCAGCAGAAGTCCAGGAAGGTCGGGCTGTGGACACTGGACTTTGTTCTGCAAGAGGCAAGTCTTTGCCGCAGAGTGTTAAGGGGACAGACTAAGCGCACTGGCTTTCATTCCTGTCATATGGCAGATGAGGGTGAAAACAGAGATTAAACTGAAAGGCTGCTGCTGGAGACCCAATGAACGGTGATTGCACTTGGACAGGGGTGTGGTGGAAATGGGGAGAGGTAAGTATTTTAGGAATAGGTTTTAGAATTTGAGCAACAACAAAAAGGACTTTCTGATGGACCAAAGATGAGAGACAGAGAAAAAAATATATGACTTCTGGAATTTGGACTTGAGCGATGGTGTAGATGTTGGTGACATTTACCGACGTGGGAGAGACCAGGAGATGTCAGCAAGTGAGTGGAGTATGAGATGAAAAGTTCCATGTTCACTGGTGAGTTTGGAAAGAACAGTTGGGTGAAATGGTGAAGGAAGCCGAGTTCAAATAGATTGAAGGTAGAATGCAGCGTGAGAAAGATTCTTCAAGGTCACATAAACAAGAACTCGTCTTTTGTCACAGGGCTAGTGTTGCATGTATGGAGCATGAATGTTGAAATATTTAGAAATTCACATAAATATATTTTTTACTGCTGTATCCCATTTTGGTGAAACAAACGCTAATTGATATTAATGTGTATGTCTTATTTGGCAAGTATTTATTCAATACCTCTTATGATTGAGCTACGATATTATAATTGAAGAGATATGCCCTCTCTCCTCTAAAAGCATAGGATGGAGAAAATTTTAATAATGTACTTCCTCATGCTTGAGTCTTTCTTCCAGACTGTAGTAAAATAATCACATAAATGGGGAACACATCAAAGGTTTCTCATGAGGGTGTGTCTTAGAATAAATAAACTCAAGGATGAAGGAATTACTTGGACAAAATGAAAGTGAATTTATGCTCATTGGTTCAACACAAATCTCGTGAAAACTTATCCATATGCAGCATGCTTCAGGTGGGGAAGTTGAGGCAAAGAACATTCTCCCGAATTCTTGGCAGTCTGGAGTCATGGAGTCATGGATACATGAAACACAGTGACAACTGCGAAAAGCAATATTTGGTGATTACTAAGTTATTAATAACTTAATAGGGTGAGTAAAAGCAAAAACATCAGAATGTAAGGGGAAGGAAAAATTACATTTAGCACTAATCAAATTTAGACTTAACCAAAGCTGAGGGCAGATCACCTATGGATTGGGTGACAATCAGTATCCCAAAAAGTAGTAATGAGCTAATTAGTAGGACAAAACGGTGTTGTTTGGATAACTTAGTTTGCAAAACTAAGAAAAAAAAATCATAGCGATTAATAGCTGATATTTATTGAATAATTTCTATGTGACAGGGAATATTCAAATGTTTATTCATTTTAACTGATTTGTTTCCAAATCATCCCGATGAAATGAGTATCATTATTATCTGTTATCATTGAGGAAACCTAGGACATATGTGACAATAAAAGTAAAGGCAGGATTAAAACCTAGGCATTCGGGCCTGAAAGCTTTACACGTGTGAAACACACATGACCATACTGTAATAGTCCTACTATGCTTCTATAGTATCCCACACCGTTGTTATTCTTTCAGAAACTTCTAGAATGGTGCCTTCAAATTCATTCATTCATTCATTCATTCATTAACACATCATGCCACATTCCAAAAAGGATATTTTAATATAATATTCAAAGCAAAAAAAAAAAGTTGGATGGATTTAGACAGTCTAGATCTTGTACGGAGAAATGAGACCCAGAGAGCCTTGATCATATTGTGTGTAAACTTGGGCTGTTACAATAAAAAAAAATACAGAAAACTGTTTGGTTTATAAGCAAAAACACTTACATCTCACATTTCTGGAGGCTGGGAAGTTCAAGATTATGGCACCGGCAGATTTCGTGTCTGGTGAGATCTGCTTCCTCATAGACTACCATATTCTTGCCCTGTCCTCCATGGCAGAAGGGGAGAGGAAGCTCTCTGGGGTCTCTTTTACGAGGACACTAATTCCACCCATGAGGGCTTTATCCTCAAAAGCTCAACTCCTAAGACCATCACCCTGGAAGTTAAGTTTCAGCATAAGAATATTGAGGGGACACAAACATTCAGACCATAGCAACTTTAAAGCCAAGAAAACATTTGTCATGGAGGAGAGAAGACTTTAGTGGTGTGGTATTTCCTTTAGAATGACAAAATAACTACTATTTCAGTAAACTCCGGGGTCCCCAGGTGAGAGATTCCAGTTCAATATAGTGCTTAAGTGACACCTAGGGTTCTTAGCTCTTAGCAAAGCACAGAGAACAGAAGTCAGGGGTGTTTTTGCAGAGAATGGTGAACGGATATGGAGCCTGGGAATATAGATATTCACTGGGAATTCCTGAAGCGGAAAGAAGGCACCGGATAGTTCTGGAAGGAGAAAGAATACTTCCTGGACGTTTCATAAACATGATGCCCAATCTGTTCACTCCATAAACCTTAATGTCTGGCTCCGGAGAAACCAAATTCTGCCATATAAGTTGGGCTCATTTTCTGTGCCCAGCCCTGGCGGACCCATTGCCTTTCCTCTCCTCTCACGTTACTGCAAAAACACTAGAAGGCAGAACTGTCTCCTTTCCCATGCTCTGATCTCCTTTCTTCTAGCGAAGCAATATCCAATGAACTAAAATAGCTGTCAACTTGCTAATAAATAAGAAGTATTAAACACAACTCACACTAAGGGAGCTGTGCAGGGGTGACGAGGTATTCAGAGCCAGTCAAGCGACCCAGCAGCTCGCTCCTGAGGGCATCGCTTCATAAACAGAGGCACTGATGGGTGTCCTGGAGTGCGGGGCTTCCCAATTCCCACATGCCATCAACAAGTGACAATGGATATTAATGGGAACAGTGCTTCATATCACTCTAGGAGTTAAACTCGTCATTAGCGTCGTGGGAGAGATTGTACAGTGTCTGGGCTATAAAAAACTCTGTTCCCTGCCGGGGTGTGTGTGTGTGTGTGTGTGTGTGCATGACTATAACACTCCATGAGGTTGTTTTAATTTTTGTTTAATCAGCTTGTGCACACAAGTCAAATGTCTGACAAAAGAGTGAGAAACAGTGTTTGGAATAAGTAAAATGATTCATTTACACATACCCCACCCCACCCCCCCGGATCCCTGCGAATATATCCTCCGGAAATATCTGAAGTATGGAAATCTAGAATGCCCACGTCATCTGGGGTGGTTGATATAACACACTAGTTCTGATCAACGTCACTCAAAGCACTCCAGAGGAAAGGCAGTGTTGGCCACTGGCCACTGAAGCTTCTTCTGCTAATACACGAAGGGCACAGAGATAGGAAGGCACCATGGGCTTGGTAATTTGCAACACCTAGTGCAAAATGCAAACGTCGGACCTCTTGTTAAAATAAGTAAGAATTTCAAAGGGCACCTGGGTGGTTCAGTCAGTTGAGCATCCAACTTGGGCTCAGGTCATGATCTCACAGTTTGTGGGCTCGAGCCTGGCGTTGGGTTCTGTGCTGACAGCTCAGAGCCTGGAGGCCCCTTTGGATTCTGTGTCTGCCTATCTCTCTGCCCCTCCCCTGCTCGCCCTCTGTCTCTCAAAAATGAATAAATGTTAAAAAAATATTTTTTAATTAAAAAAAGCAAACAATTTCAAGACGAGTACTGCAAAACACTGAAAAAACACGGTCCCCTTCCAAGGGACTACATAGGCCACACGCCTATGAAGCTGGCCCTGTAGAAAGGATTCAAGCACTGGAACTCCTATAAAGCAGCTGTATATGTTCTTATTTATTTGTTTGTTTATTTGTTTGTTTACTTTTGCATGATTTAGCACATCTGCACACATTATTTTACGTCCCACTGGGTACTCAATTCTTAAAAATTAGCCTCCCTTTCCAAAATGGCGTCTTGTGCAAATCAGGGGCCGCTCAGAAGGGTTTCACAAGTGGGCAAGATCCCTCTGAAGTCCGGGGAGCCTCCCCCACATCCCCCGGCCCTCCTCCCAATTCCTAACCTTTTGTAAGTCCCAGGTCGCCTGGGAAGAGCATTCTGGAAAGGCCTACGTGCATCTGTCCTTTACCAAATCCGTGTGTATTTCTCCTCCAGTTATCTTCCCTGTGAAACAGCACAAGTGTTTCACACTGAATCCTCTTTCAGATATTTCTTTTTCTGCCCTCAGCCTCAGGGAATGGCAAATGCTTAGCCAAAATGGCAACCCATGCCTAAAACCTCCTGATTGCTCACTGTGATCTGGACGGAGGCTGCCGCATCGGATTTCCATTGTCAGTCCTCCTGGACACCCAAAAGGCTCGTTGTAGATGCTGCTGCTCTAAAAATCATACATATGTGTTGGGGGGGGGGGGGAATAACCAAATTATACAAGGAACTGGTTAGCGGTAGCAATGTAAAACAGGAAAAAAAAATGTGTTTCTGTCATTTCCCTGGAAGGGTAGAGTTTGTCCTTGCTGGAGCAAGGTTATAAAGGTTTCAAAGAAAACAAAACTTTGGGCATTTGTCTCTGTGAATCAAAGATCATAGAAAAAAACAGCAACTCTCGTAATAAGATACCTGGACACCAAAGTCTATTTGGTGTCAAATGTTTACAACGAATAAGGCCACACCGTTAACTACCTCTTGCCTCATAAAGCGAGCCAAGCTTCAAATTGTAGTCAAATCTGCATTTTCTTTTTTTTTAAGTTTATTTATTTATTTTGAAAGAGATAGTGGGGGGGGGGCAGAAAGAGAGGGAGGGAGAGGGAGAATCCCAAGTAGGCTCCATACTGTCAGCGCAGAGCCCGATGCGGGGCTCAAACCCACGAACCGGGAGATCGTGACCTGAGCCAAAGTCAATGCCTAACCGACTGAGCACCCCCGCTAGGCGCCCCAAATCTGTATTTCCTTATGAATCCATTTTTTTCCATCAACATTAAGTAGGAAGAGATAGCATGAGAGCATCTGTGAGAAATTAAAAACGATATGCGTGACAAATAAAAGACACGTTTATAATTTTGGCCTTTTTCACTTTTTCTCCTAACCCGTCTACCCAGGACCTTGTCTCACTGTGTGGGTACAGCTGTCTGGCTTTTCAGCAATTTATTTCAAAAACTGGTTCTTGCCCAGCCCAGGGAATTGGAGCTAGGTGGGCAGGCCTGGCAAGAATTGAATGATTAATCATATCATTCGGGCATCTGTAATTAAACAAACCACCACCAACAAAAAATCCATTATCTAGAACTGTCCATTTAAAAATCTGTTTGATTTCTGAGGCGGGTAAAGTGCAGGGGTAAAGAAACCGGGGGCATAACACTTTTTTGCAGCAATCAGCAAGGAACACAGATGTATCTATAGGGTTAAGGCAGTTAAATAGAAAGATATATGTTTTAACGGAGTTGTGCTTTAAAATTACTTCTAATTTATCCACTTACCAGACATGTATTGAGGTAAAATGATCAGCAGTAATGTGCAGTAGAAAGATATATACTTTTTTAATTGTAGCCAAGAGGAAAAAAGCAGCATGGAATAACTTAATCGTTGCTAATTATAATATCACTGAGGTAATTACAATAGATTTTGATTGTCTCATTTTCACACCAGAGGAGGGCACAATGCTGGCGTTTCTCTTAATACATATTTGTTTTTAGAGAAGAGCTGACAATTACACTAATTGTAGTCACAGCATGAAACTTTGTTTTTCAAGAAAAACTCGTCTACATGTCACATGGAATAAATGCACCCTTTTCTGTTTGGTTAGGTGCAAATTAAAGGCACATTAATTGCTTTGTTTATTGTGGGAAAAGATCTCTGCATTGTTGCAAGCGTTACCAAGTTGACAGGGGCGAAATCCGGTTGAAAGTCCTCAATATCTCAAGAAAGTGTCCCGCTGCGGCTCTGGGTCACTTTTATGAAGGCTTGGGAAGGTAGTAGCCCCTTCGCTTTACCTGGAAAGCAGCTCATTCCTCAACTTTGCATCCTGCATTCAGGAAGGTGAGGGAAAATCCTGATAAGAAAATGCCAATGAAAGCAGGATTTCTAGGTGCCTCTTCTG
This sequence comes from Panthera tigris, assembly GCF_018350195.1. Taxonomy (NCBI): domain Eukaryota; kingdom Metazoa; phylum Chordata; class Mammalia; order Carnivora; family Felidae; genus Panthera; species Panthera tigris. Next base: position 15,697,831 of record NC_056665.1, on the reverse strand, counting down.
TTGTCAAAACCCCTTTCGAGTACTGGCTATATCTGTGTGGACAGGGTGTGCAGGCAAGGAGCTGGCCACCAACTTCCCAAAGACGTGGGTGGCGGAAAGCCTGACCATCAGCAGAGGGGAGGAGGGGAAACGAAAGCGTCCAGATTTGCAGGTGTAATCAGAGTCGGCTTCCGATGGGTTGGCTCTTCTCCTTACCCCGACCTCCGTTGTCATCCTTTCCTGGGTAATAAGAAAGCAGACTCATCATGGTGCTTTTTCCTCTCTACTGTATGAGATGCCTGGACATACGCTCCTCCACTGACTTCTCCAAAAAAGCTGTGACTGGACGGCTGGCCATTTCTATTTCCCGGCTTTTATACGCATCTTGCCAGAATTAAAGGGCGAGGAGGGGCAGCTGGCCAGCTGCGACATGCAAGAAAGAAAAGAGCAGAACGTGGCCAGTTGCCAGGACTTCTAGAATGCAGTCGGTATTGCTGGGCTTGAGGCCACTTGATTGAGTCAAAACTATATATAAGGAATCCACACCCAACATCTTTTGAGTGACTCTTTTGAGTCAGAGGTAAACTAACCCAGGCAAAATGCTCCTATCTCCTTGGGCTTCAATGGAGCACACCAAGCAGATGGTCCAAATGGTGGTCCCATAAACAACCACAGCATCTGTGCTATACAAGTAGGGCAAAATTATACATTAGAGAGAGAAGGACACCCTAATCCATTACACAAGTAAACACTATATAACCTGGTGGATTTTGTTGTGGGCTTTTGTTATTGTTTAATTGAAATATACTCGATGTATCATACTGTTTACATTATTACTGCTTCGTAGTATAGTTTGAAGTCAGGCAAGGTGATGCCTCTGACTTTGATCTTTCTCACGATAGCTTTGGCTAGTTGGATCGTTTGTGGTTCCAGACAAGTTTTAAGAATCGCCTTTTCTAGGTCTGTGAAAGATGCCATTGGAATTTTGACACAGACTGCATTAAATCTATAGATGGCTTTGGGGAGATTGGACATGTTAACAATATTAATTCTTCTGATCCATGAAACCAGTATGTCTCTCCATTTGGTTGTGTCTTGTTTGTTTGTTTGTTTGTTTTCAACAAAACCTTGTAGTTTTCATTGTACAGATCTTTCTCTTCCTTGGCTACATTTATTTCTAGGTATTTTGTTGTTTTTGATGCTTGTGGATGGGACGGTTTTCTTTATTCCTTTTTCAGATGTCTCATTGTTAGAGTATGGAAATGCAACCAATTTTTGTATGTTGACTTTATATCCTGTAAATTTACTGAATTTGTTGATTAGTCCCAACAATTTCTTTGGGTAAGTCTGTGAGATTTTTCTACATATAACATCCTGTCATCTGCCAATAATGTCAATTTTTCTTTTTCCTTCCCAATTTGGATGTCGTTTATTTCTTTGTCTTCTCTAAAACTCTGGCTAGGACTCCTAGTACTGTAGTGAATAAGAGTGAAGAGCTGGGAATTCTTGCCTTCCTCCTGATCTTAGAGAAAAAGCTTTCAACTTTCCACCATTGAGTTAGCTGTGGGTTTATCATATATAGTTTTTATTATGTTAAGGTATGTTCCTTTTATATGCAACCTGTTGAGGTATAAAACACTGTTATAATATCTTGAGTTTTTTACTTGTTTTACTTCCTAAGCAATCATTGCACGTGAACGTTGTAGAAAATTGTTCTTTAATTGTGTTTACTAAGCCTAGCAAAGTGGACATTATAGACATTGACAGTTCACACAAGAGTGTTCAGGCCAGTGACCCTTCTGGACCCTTCTTAACGTGGCAAGTGCCATTACCAAACATCCCCAACCCTCTGCCCAGGCTCTAGGTCACTTTTACTACTTTATGGCACCCCAGACAGTCAAGCCCTCCAACTTCTCCACTGGCTTCATGCATCCGATTCCCTTATCTCTATTCCTGCTGTCACTATTCCAACTTTAAGCCTTGAGATTTCTCCATCGACCATGTAACACATTCTAATGGACCTTCTTATTTTCCATTATACCAACACCGATCTGCTAACGTACACATAGGCAGGTAATCCATGTTCATAACATTTCTCTGCTCAAGAACTTTTAGTGGCTACCCAATGCCTAATAAATAAAGCTTCCATTCCTGAGCATGGCCTACAAAGCCCTCTACTGTTCTTCCCCCAGGTGAGATTCCCAATGAAACCATGTTGTCTAGGCATCCTTTGCTTTATCCAGACAAGCTGGATGACTTGAAGAAGGACAGTAGTATCCAAGAGCAAGAAACATTGACACTAGGAAGATCTCAGTTTGAATCTCAACTTTCTTATCTATGTGTTTGCTTTCTAACTCTTGGTTTTATTATGTGAATAAATGATGAGAAAAATAATACCGACCAGGAATGATGTGAGACTGGAATCAGATATTGATATCTACTTACTCCCAGTGCCTGTGCATACAGCACATGTCTGGTTCTCCGTGCTGAGCACATGGCAACTGTTCAGTAAATAAGAGTCGTTATCACTTCACCACCACCACCACCACCATTATCGTCATCATCATCCATGAACATTTCTCTTATGTCCCATTTCCGTATGTTTTCTCTCTCAACTTAAAATGTCATGTCCTTATCCCCAAAAGATCCCCACCCTGCTAAAACATGGCTACTTCCAGAAAGTAAGCACCACTCCTCTGCATCATCCTTCCCTGTACTTTTCTAGAATGTTCACCAAATGCTGCCTTTTATTGCATCCTGCAGATCAGCAGGCCTTAAGCCACCCTCTACATAATCCAAAGCTAGTGAGCTCGAGTCCTTTATGCATTTGAAAAGCCAGAACTCTCGCTGAACTTGGACGAGAAACTAGAGAGCTCTCTCTCCCTTGAGTCCCAGATCCAGACCCCACTGGGTCTTGTTGAACTTCCCTCTAGATGTGCCATTTTATCCTGCCACCCCTCCAGCCCTGGGCCACCTTCTCAAATTAGGTCCTACAGCAATAAAACAAGAAAGTATGGCTACAGTCAACACATACTAAGAAATCTAGGAGACATAAAATATGCCCCCACCCCCAAATTCATTGGATAAGTTTTATAAAAATAGACTTGACTACATGCTGGCTTGGAGATCTGCAAAGTAATAAATAAAGTTCCTATTACCGTGAAAAGAAATGAAAATATTAACAAGAATATAAAATAGAGGCCCTACCCATCTGTTCCCATCACCATGTAACAGGGCTCTCAGAGCAAAAGATAAGCAACGAAGAAATAATAGAACAAAATACTCAGAGGACAGGAAAAAATATCCACTCCTCGATCAATAATCTACTTGGGGACATGGGTAAAATACATTAAAAGAATGACGAATAATTTAAGGCAGCATTTGACGAGCAATAAAAGCAAAAGGTGCAAGTTTACTGATATGGTGGACAAGGCCTTCCTAAGCATGTGGTAAACATCAAAAATCACAAAAAAAGACAGCTGATACCTTTGACCACTTCAAATGAACACCAAACAAGACTTCTCCAGAGCAAAATAAAATAAAACAGAAAGCGAAACACAAGCCACAAAATCAGAATGATGTGTACAATCAATAACAATAGGGGGAAAAAGAAAGGTCCAGAAGGAAGATGGGTAAAGAGGTTATCTTTGAATGAAGAGATACAAATGGCTGGTAAGCATGTAGTAGCAGTTGTCAAATTCATTGATATTCAAACCACACGACACTATTTTCTTTAATAATAGAGACAAAGATTTAGAGCATTAATAAAATTCCTTGTTTCGTAGGCGTGGAAACATGTATTCTCACTTGAAGTGTAGAGCACATCAATAGGACAATCTTTCTAGAGGGCAGTTTTACCACATTCATCCAATATCGTGTGCATGGATGCCCTGACCCTTCTATACCACCATAATATTTCAATTAAGATATAATCATACAAGCTGGAAAAGATGACTGTACGAGATTCATTAGGATGTTATTCAGAAGAAAAGATGGATGCTCTTCTATGAAGCATTTAGTCAAACATGGTTACATGCACAAATGCGGATCATACAGCAGTGCCGTGCAGCCATATTTGTTGGCATGGAGGGAATTCAGTTAAATATTGTTGAATGAAACGCCAAATTACCACACAACATGTAGAGTGTGATCTTCCTTATAGAAAGGACGTATGTGCCCATGGGTAGACACACTTAGAGAAATGTTTGAAAGGCTGTTCATCAAAGTGTTAATAATGCATTTATCATTATCATTACAAACATATCAATAATGTTTGTATCATTTTACCTTGTACAATTAGTATTAATCTGCCAAAAGAACCAAGTTAGTTTCAAAAGGAAGTAAAAAACAAACAAACATATTCTTGGTATTTGGTTCCTGAAAAGCCAGGTTTTCTGGGGTTGCTGGGGTTTGCCCCTGACCTTGGGAAACTATTGCCTTCTTCATTTTTACTGGCTAAGGCAAGCACTTGAAAAGATTGTGGTCATAGAATGATATCGTCACCACCACCATCATCACTATATATTCAGGCCTCCAAGTTGAATATCAGTTTCAAAATAATTGGAAAAGCGAAGCAACACTGTCTTACCCAGAGCGGGGTCAGAATGAACCTGAGTGCATTTGTGCAAGGTCAAGCCAGAGGCAGCCAGTGGCAGAAGAAAGAGTTTGGGTCCTTCCTGAAAACAAAGCTCCTGGTGGGACCCCAGGGTAGAGAGATGGACTCCAGGAGAGCCGGTCCCAGCCATCTTGTCCACGTTGAAGGGAAACGACCATGGAGAGGACACTCTGAAATAGGCTGCCTTAGCCTCCCAGATTAAGTGGAAATTAATTTATCTGAGTAACAAATGGACTGATTAACCAGCAGAATTACTGGACTCCTGGGGGGTTGTAGAGTTAACAGGAGGGTAAGGACCTCCGTGGGTTTCATACAGCGATTGCAGTATGCAGGGACATATTCGAAGCCATACGTGGAACTAAGAATCTATTCTGGTTCTTCATCTACAAAACCTGATGCTGGCTGTTCTTTAGTGCTCCTAAATGAAAATCAGAGGCAAGTATAAACATACTTTCTATTTAGAAAAGCTTCTATATAGCTATAGGTCTATTATTTGGAGACACTGGGCTGAAAACAATTGCATAATTTTCTTTAATAGTAATCCATGAAAAACAATGCTCTTGCTTGTTTCCGATATGGTGTGTAAGGAAAAATGTGGCTCTAAATCCTTAAAGATACTAATTCACCGGATTTAATGAATTCACTGTTTTCTGATCTCCTCCCAGTGAGTGCCCTGAAGTACAAGACGCCTGAGTGACCTTGAGGTTGTAGGATTCAAATATTTGAGCACATTGAAGTGATCGCATTTATTATGATCTTTTCCATGGCAGTCCATCTGTTCCCTAGATGGGTGCTGATTACAAACATAGGTCCAGTGTGTGAAAATTTGGCCATTTGTTCAATTAGAGTATGAGATTTTCCATATTTGTATATTTTCATATTTAAAAGGCAATGTGATGGGGCACCTGGTGGCTCAGTTGGTTGAGCTTCCCACTTTGGTTCAGGTCATGGTCTCTGGTTCGCGAGTTCCAGCCACATGTCAGTCTGGCTGCTGTCAGCACAGAGCCGGCTTCAGATCCTCTGCCCCCCTCTCTCTGTGCCCCTTCCCCACTTATGTTTTTTCTCAAAAATAAATAAACATTTTTTTTAAAAAAAAGGAAATGTGAGGGACGCCTGGGTGGCTTGGTCGGTTGGGCATCCGACTTCGGCTCAGGTCATGATCTCACGGTCCGTGAGTTCGAGCCCCGCGTCGGGCTCTGGGCTGACAGCTCAGAGCCTGGAGCCTGCTTCCTATTCTGTGTCTTCCTCTCTCTCTGCTCCTCCCCCGTTCATGCTCTGTCTCTCTCTGTCTCAAAAATAAATAAACGTTAAAAAAAATTTAAAAAAAAATAAAAAGGAAATGTGAGGGACGCCTGGGTGGCTCAGTCAGTTGGGCATCCGACTTCAGCTCAGGTCATGATCTTATGGTTCATTGGTTGGAGCCCCGCCTCTGGTTCTGTGCTGACAGATCAGAGCCTGGAGCCTGTTTTGGATTCTGTGTTTCCCTCTCTCTCTGCCCCTCCCTCACCCATACGTGTGTGCTCTCTCTCTCTCTGTCTCTCTTTCTCTCTTTCTCAAAAATAAACATTAAAAATTTTTTTAAATAAATAAAAAAGGAAATGCGAATTACTTGGGAATTTAAAAGAAATAATATATTATTACCTATAACCATAAATATAGCCTTTGACCTTTACAAAGATAATATATTTTCAAAACCAGAAAATGCTCAAAAGATGGATTGCATAAACCTCTAGAAAGAGGTTTCAAAAAGCTCCTGTGTTTTTCAACAAGCCAAAAGCCTTCTTAATATGCTTTAGAGACTCTAGATCAAGTTCTGGAAAAACCAAACTGTGAATAACAAAGCAAAGTACAAAAAAAGGTAACTAGAGTAAATATATGTATATATAGAAAGAGAGGAAATAAGAGTCCACCTATTTTCATTGTTTAGGAAAAAGTTATTTGTTTTTCTAAATGATTTTCAGTGCAGGAAAGGAGTATTTGTTTTCTATCTTAAAATGATTGAGTTAGAACAAGCCTATGCAAAAAAATAAAGTTGTCTGGTACCACATTATCCTTAAATGTGTTAAAGTATCTTTAAATTTATTAAGTATAATTCTACTTCCTAAGGTTATTAGTTTATGAATAGGAGGGTAGGGGGAAATAAGAAATATTTTTCGAAACCTTGAGACATTTGAACTGAGAATTAGGTGTATATTTACTTCTGTTTGGTCATTATCTTTTGATCTGGTTTAGTGTCTACAATTTGGTACTTCTCCATTTTCCAGTCCATTGTATTGATTTTTTTTTTTCTTCCAAGTCTGTGAAGTTTGGAAATTATATCTCCTTATGAAGATCTGTGAAACCTTTTATGGGAAAAAATAATCAAGTTCTGTCAACTGAATCGCTCCTGTCTGTTCCTGAAAGACGCACGGAATAAATTATGGCTGGCCAAATATGACCTTTTAAAAACCACAGTGGCTCTTTAAGGTCTGAGCATTATGTCCCCCCTCCTGCCAACAGGAATGGTTATATGAGGAGAGCTCAAGTCCTACTGTCAATGTTGTATGTAATATTTATGCAAGATAATCCCCTTAGCATGTAAATAATTCAGGATTTAAAAGTACTCAGTGAACGAACAAATGGTAAAAATTCAAAATGTTGCCACCCTCCCCCCCGAGTGGTGACTTATCCAATCTTGGTTATATTCCCTGGTCAAGGGAAGGCAAATCAATCAAAAAGTGAAAAAAAAATAATCTATTTGTAGTAATATACATTCTGGGAAGAGCTGGTTGCGTGCAAAAGAACAATTTTTTCTTGGCACAGTGCAATGCGTTACTGCAAGGAAAAGTATAATCTCAGAGAGATTATATTTGCTTCACTCAGATAATATCTATGGGATTTGAGCCGAGTCTCAAAGAGGTTTAAGAAAAACAAAACAAAAACAAAACAAAACAAAACAAAAAAAAAAAAACAAAAAAAAACAAAAGAAAGGGAAGTCCATCTGAATTGGGGACATCGTGGGGTAGAGAAATGAAACAGAAGATAAATGATAAATTAGCTTGACTGAAGCCAAGTCTTCTGGTCCAGGGGATGCTGGTGCTAGGCTAGGAGAGGGTCCTCATGATAAGTACCGCTATGGCATATTTTATTTGATCTTGGGGTAATAGAAGTTGCTATAAACGGAATGTGTTGGTATTAGGAGGCAGGGCCTCAGGAATGGGATTCCCCGACTTAGAAAAGAGACGTTGGGGGTGCTCTCTTACCCCATCCACCATGCAATGATGCAGTCAGAAGACACCCTTCTATGAACCAGGAAGCCTGCCCTCATCAGACCCTGAACCTTGAACCTTTCAGCCCCCAGAACTCTGAGGAATAAATATGTGCTGTTTAAGCCACCCGGTCCATGGAGGGTTTTTTTTTGTTTTGTTTTGTTTTCGTAACCCAGACAGACTAAGACAGACAGACATTAAAGAGGGATGAGGAAAAATTAGTAAAGGATGTCTTGAGAAACGATTTTGAGGGAATAAGCTTTTTAAGCCACCATCATCTTTATTAATTTTCATTTTGCCTCTCAGTTTGGGAGCATGTGATTGGTAAGCATCTCAGGAGGCCACCTGTTCTGTTCTCCACTCCAAGTAATACTGAGAAATTCTCGGCAGGTAGACATTTGTTGTAGTTTTAAATGATTCCGTGGAGGAGGGACCCCGACCTCGCAAGGTGATCCATTAGAGAGCACCTGCACCGTAAAGAAATTCATAGCTCAGGTACACTCTTCAATCGACATGGCATCTTTTCGCTGAAATCAGGATGAGTGGGGGCCAGTGTTTGCCCAACCACGGTACTGAAACTGTGCTCCCACATTACAACTCCTTAAAAATCGATAGCTGCTTTACCCTGAAGCACTTCTCTATCTAAATGACTAAAATAATGAAGACGACTGTACTTATATGATTTTAGAGCTGATATATACTTTTTTAAGATTTATTTATTTTGAGAGGGGAGGGAGAGAGAGAGAGAGATCACGAGCATGGGAGGGGCAGAGAGAAAAGAAGAGAGAGAATCCTAAGCAAGCTCTCCAATGGCAGTTCAGAGCCCAGTGAGGGTCTCGATCCCACAAACCATGAGCTCACGACCGGAGCCAAAACCAAGAGTCGGATGCTTAACCAATGAGCCACCCAGGCACCCCTGGAGCTGATCTACTTTGGATCAAACAACAATCTAGAATATTTTTGCATTGCTTTCTCATCTTCCCAGAAACACTTCCCTTGTGTTTTTTTGACAAAATCCAATGCAACTTTCAGGAGTCAATTCAGATGTCCACATTTCTTTCTACAATAAAGCCGTTCCTTACGTATCTCCTATAAATCCTTAAACCAACACCTGCCATAACATGAGCCACATTGCTGTCATGGTGTATTTGTTCTATCTGATTTTCTGGACTTTGAGCCCTGGTGCATTCCGTGTCTACCATGTAATAGATTTTAATAAAAGATCACTGTGTGGATGAGTGAGGTTAACCAATCCCCGCTTTACAGATGGGGAAACTGAGACTTTGTTAGAATTGCAAACAAATGTTTTGAGTCCTTGGTTCTTTCAACTGTTTCTTACTCCTTCCTCACTAATCCTAAGCAGGATTTATAAAACAAACGAATGAAAACCTTTAAAAATATAAAGGAAAAATATAATACGCAAAAGATGTGGTGGGTGGGTGCGTGAAATTCGTTATTAGAATTAAGGTATACAGTACAGAACAGCACATTTATGTTTTAATAAATCAGAACCCCTTAAATTGCCATGCAGAAAACTAGCGTAAATGGAATTTTCACTGTGGGCTGTGGATAAGCCCATGCTGGGGTAAAAATGCAAAGCGTTATTATTTTTAATTTCCTGATGCCTTGCAAACTTTAAAAAAAATATTAACTTATTTCAAAGAGAGAGAGAGAGAGAGAGCACAAGGAGGGGAGGGGCAGAGAGAGGGGGGGAGAGAGAGAACCCCAAGCAGGCTCTGAACTGTTAGTGTGCGAGTCTGATTCAGGACTCGAACTCACGAACCCCAAGATCATGACCCGAACCAAAATCGAGAGTCCGTTGCTTAACTAACTGAGCCACCCAGGCGCCCCACCTCCCAAACTTTCTTACCCAGCATCTGAAAAGTTCTGGAAACGAAAAATAGTAACTTTTGTCAAGAAGAATAAACAACTTCTTTCTAATTAATTTGGAAATTAATTCAGAACACTGTTCGGAATATCCTAAATATCACGGAGCTGACTGTTTTCATCTAACCTCTAAAAGAGGTCAAGAACCTGCACGTGTTTTCTCTCAGAAGGTGTCAGGATGATTCTTTCTCTCCAGGGCCCATCTCGGTGTCCAGACTACCATTTTTACTGTGGTTATCCGCAAGGTTCTCTCTCAAACTGTGCCTTTTCTGCCTGGGTCTCTTCAGACCCCATCCCCTACTTGGTTCCTTAGCATAACCCAAGGTTTACGTCTCTGTAAAACCTTCCAAATCCACTCCAGGCAACAGTGATCTCACTTTCCTGTGGACTTCCAGCATCATCATCTGAGACATCTTCTTAGTAACTAATCATTCTTTCTTTACCTTTCCCACTGTTGCTTTACGTGGTTATTTCAATAGCTTCAGCACACATGCCCAACCTCCACTGAGCAGCACTAAGGTCCTTAGGGAACCTCAAAGCATAGGGTGACCATGGAATTAATCCAATATTCTTGAAGGAGAGCTCTGAGTGCCAGGAAAATGCTAAAAACCATATATATTATACATTTGAATATTCGTGTGTTGGCAAAGATTGGCTTCACCATATTGATGGCTCTATAATACAGTCTTATTCAAAAACTATTTGAGGGGCCCCTGGGCGACTCAGTTGGTTAAGTGCCCAACTCTTGGTTTTGTGTCAGGCCATACTGTCAGGGTCCTGAGATCGAGCCCCAGGTGGAGCCCCACACTGCACTCAGTGCTGGGCAGGGAGCCTTCTTAAGATTCTCTCTGTCCCTTTCTCTCTGCCCCTTCCCTGCTCCCTCTCTGTCTAAAATAGAAGTTTTTGAAAAAATCTGTCTGAAATATGAAAACATCAAGTTGTATATTTTCTACAAATGTATTATGTTGGTTATACACACATTACAATAATAAACAATAATTATTCTTGTTACACAGGCAGTTTTTTTTTATTTTTTTAAGTTTTTTTTAAGTTTATTTATTTTTGAGAGAGAGAGAAAGACCGAGTGAAAGTGGGGGAGGGACAGAAAGAGAGGGAGACGCAGAATCCAAGGAGACACGGGAAGCAGGCTGGGAGCTGTCTGCACAGAGCCCAATGTGGGGCTTGAACTCACAAACTGCAAGAACATGACTTGAGCGGAAGTCGGAGGCTTGACCGGCTTAGCCACCCAGGTGCCCCTACACAGGTAGGTTTTTAGTCTTTTGTAAGCTGGCTCTAATATCATGCCACTGGCGTTTTATATATTATTTTATTATATCTAACTTTTTCAAAAAATTGCCTCCCGTCTTCTACAGAAATGAACTGTGCGTTAATAATTTTAATTGTTGACATGTTCTATCATTGGTACCGTGTAGAACATGTCATTTTTAATTAAGAAATATTTTATATTTTCTTACAGGTGCAGATGTACCTGGTAAAGTAAAAGCAAATTTTGTTAAAGGAAGGAAATTTTCATTTCTAATTTGTTTTGTATGAAAATATGTAAATCGTTAGGCTAAAATATTTTTACAGACGCTGTCATTTTGCTTCCCTTCTCAGTGTTAGAGCAACTATTTTTCAAAGACAACTCTCATCAAATAAATTGTCTCCATTTATGAGTCTTTTGAATGTTTTACCAAATTTAGATACGGCAAAATGATAGGCCTTTTCAATTCCATTCCATTCCGGCACAGAATAGAAATGGATTCAGTTGAATATAAGAACTGAATTTAAAACACTTTCCCCAAATGAAGATATTCCCAAGTACAGTTAGAGCTTTCAAAATTAAACCACGTACCTTTTCAGCTCTCACTGCTTTATTTTGCTCAGTTTCGCCCTTGATTTTGTGGGTAAATGTCATTTTCCTGCTTTCGCTTTGTTTTCAAAAAAGCTTTTGGAGGCCTATTTGTTGAAGTTTTTAAAGTTTATTTATTTATTTTGAAAGACACAGAGACAGTGTGAGAAGGGGAGAGGCAGAGAGAGAGAGAGAGAGAGAGAGAGACGGAGAGAGAATCCCAAGCAGATTCTGCACTGTCAGTGCAAAGCCTGACACGGGGCTCAAACTCACAAAACCGTGAGATGGTGACTTGAGCTGAAACCAAGAGTTTGGATGCTCAACCAGCTGAACCACCCAGGTGCCCCTATTTGTTGAATATTTTGATTACCATTTTCAACTGAGAGTAAACAAAATGCAACCGAGGCTTTTCCAAAAATGTTATCTTTGGTCATCACTTATATTTATTTACAACTAAATTGCTCTGAATCTCAAGCATGTTAAAATCCAAGTTATGGGGGCAGCAAGGAGAAAAGGCAAATACTACCATGCAAGGTGGAGTTTTTTTTTAATTCAGCACCAATTTCGACCCATACACAGAAATTGAAGTTAAGCTACTTTGTGTGTGTGTGTGTGTGTGTGTGTGTGTGTGTATGTATATATATTTGTTAGTTCTTTTTTATTTTTTTTACTTTTTAAATGTTTTTAATGTTTTTATTTATTTTTGAGAGAGACAGAGACAGAGACAGAGCACAAGCAGGGGGAGGGGCAGAGACAGATGAAAACACAGAATCGGAAGCAGGCTCCAGGCTCTGAGCTGTCAGCACAGAGCCCGATGCAGGGCTCAGTCCCACAGACCGCAAGGTCATGACCAGAGCCAAAGTCGGACACTGAACCGACTGAGCCACCTAGGCACCCCAAAATATTTGTTAATTCTAACAATAACTGCTTCTTTTTTTGGTACATTATGAGAGTGTGTTTTGATGAATCATGAACATTACAGGTTTCCTAAATAATTTGGTAAGTGTATTCCCTCACATACATGTATTTCATTAGTAAAACATTGCTTTACCCTATCATGTTGCCCCAAATTTTATTCATGTTTTCACCCCAAAACTAACAGAAAGTTTATCTCCTATATAGAATTTTTGGCCGAATTAGCTATAACCTTCATATTAATGTCACATGTTCCATCTGTGACCGAATCTATTTTAAAAGCTTCGTTTTGAGTCTAAACACTGGTTCAAAAAATAAACTACTATTGGAAGTAACTAAGTTCTACGTAAGGCATCTGATGACACTTACGTAAAACCGGTGTCTTCTCATTAATGGCAGTTTTTCTCTTTGGCTAATGGAGCTGACATATTAGCAGCTCTCTCTCGACTTTTTGTGAGTATACGAGTATCTTGGTTACACAGCTTGCAGTTGAAAATGAGCAAATGCAGGGGAGTGTAGTTACTTGATTCCAATGAAAGTCATATGCCACAGAATGATCTGTAAACCTATCTTCTGCAGATGCGTTTGTTAAACCATCCTCTTTGGCACCGTCTTCTTAACATCACTGCAAACTCTTCACGTTGATGCTTCGTGGGAGATTTGTGTCTTCCGGTTTTCACGTGGTCTGTCATATCTGTATGGCTCCCGTGGTGGATGACAATGTGGATATATTGTCAAATGAATCATTCATCAACGTACCACGGTTTCCAGTAGAAATTCAGAACCTGAGGGGTGCCTGGGTGGCTCACTTGGTTAAGAGTCCAACTTCAATTCAGGTCATGATCGCGTGGTTTGTGAGTTCAAGCCCTGCATCGGGCTCTGTGCTGTCGGCACAGAGCCTATCAGAGCCTCTGTTTCTCTAGCTCTGCCTCCCTCTGTCTTTCTCAAAAACAAATGAACGTTAAAAAAATTGATTAAAGGGGCGCCTGGGTGGCTCAGTCGGTTAAGCGGCCGACTTTGGCTCAGGTCTTTGATCTCACGGTCAGTGAGTTCGAGCCCCGTGTCGGGCTCTGTGCTGACAGCTCGGAGCCTGGAGCCTGCTTCGGATTCTGTGTCTCCCTCTCTCTCTGCCCCTTTCCCCGTTCGTGCTCTGTCTCTCTCTGCCTTTCAAAAATGAATAAATGTTAAAAAAAAATTTTTTTTAAATTATTAAAATAAAGAACTTGAACCTGATTTTTTAATCCAATATAGACTTCTTGGTTTTTTTTTTTTTAATTTTTTTAATGTTTATTTGTTTTTGAGAGAGAGAGAGACAAAGCGCAAGCAGGGGAGGGGCAGAGAGAGAGGGAGACACAGAATCCGAAGCAGGCTCCAGGCCCTGAGCTGTCAGCACAGAGCCCAACGTGGGGCTTGAACCCTCGACCTGCCAGATCATGATGGGAGCCAAAGTTGAATGCTTAACCTGCTTAGCCACCCAGGCACCCCTACACTTCCTGTTTTTAAATCCATTGGCTCTTGAAAGCGTTTATTGCCCCAAAAGAGGACAATATCAGTAATACAAAAGAGAAATAGTTATAAATGTACACCATATAATACATGACAAAACCACAATGTGAAGCGTTCAGATTACTCTCATTCTACACTTTATTACAATACTTCTTAGCCTCTCTTTCACACACATATTTCATATATAACTAATGCATAATTTTTCAAGTTTTCCAAAAAGCCTAACCACTAGAATTTTTGAGGCTACATGTATTGTCAAGGGCTGGCAGGGCCGGTAGTGTTGGATGCTTCTCCTTCCAGAACTTCAGGTTCCAAGGCCTCCGCTGTCCCCAGCCGCACATGCCCAGTGCACTTTGTTTTGTCCGGAAGCCTTCTGTATATTGTCCCTGAAAAGCAGGTGTTAGTGGTCAGTGTCGGAAGAGGGTTATCAAGCGTCTTTCACGTTTGACCAAGCATGAGAGCAAGAACTTCATTCAATGCAAGTGTATTTCACACAGCCCTGGGTAAGACCATGGCACCGCAGTTAAAAATAATACTTTAAAAATGAAAAGTCAGGGATGGACAAGTGCCAAACCGATTGGATGCTGGGACAAGGGGCCTAAAACTAGTGCTTAGCCCGGTACATCAGTTGTCATGGGTAAATGGAGATGTATGAACTGTCTTCCTCATGCTCTCCTTATTTAAAAAAAAAAATTTAAGTGTTTATTTTTGAGAGAGAGAGCAAGAAAATGAGTGCGAGTGGAGGAGGGGAAGAGAGTGAGGGGGACGGAGGGTCCAAGCAGGCTCTGTGCTGATAGCAGAGAGCCCGATGTGGGGCTCGAACTCACAAACCATGAGATCATGGCCCGAACTGAAGTCCATGCTCAACTGACTGAGCCAAACAGGTGCCCCCTTGCAACTTCATCTTGGGTTTGCTTAGTTCGTTTGTTTTTGCCTCTCATTCAGGAGATTGGGGGGGGGGGTCATGTAGCAAATAAAAGGAAGAAACCCTTCTGGGAGGGTCCCAGGTGATCTCAATGTGGAGGTAAATTCAGAAGATAGTGAGAAGACCCAAACCCTCAATTGTTCATTCTCTGGCTCTACAGATCACATCCTTATAGCAATAAATTTCACCGGAGAATTGTACCCATGTTCCCTACACTCTGCTCATGGGAACACAACCATAAATGACGCCATTATGCCTCACCCATTCTCCGTCCAGCCCATTTCTCTGACCAGCACCCTGTTAAGGATATTTCCCTTAGCCAAAATCCTCTAATGGGAGGCGAGAGGTCACAGGGTTTTGGCGGTACATACACATGACATACGGGAGATCAGGGCCCTGGGAAGGTAAGGCTGAAAAAAAATTAAACATTTTATGTAAAAGAAAAATCGGCGACAAAACCAAATAGTTTTAGAATTAGATCCTCAGATATAAACTTCCTAACTTTCTATGGTAGAAGATTTGGAAGATCAGAAAATAAGAATTTTTTTTAAGTTTATTTAATTTTGAGGGAGACAGAGAGAGAGAGACGAGAGAATGAGTGGGGGAGGGGCAGAGAGAGAGGAAGACACAGAATCCGAAGCAGGCTCCGGGCTCTGAGCTGTCAGCACAGACCCCGACACGGGGCTCGAACTCACAAACCGAGAGATCATGACCTGAGCCAAAGTCGGACACTTAACTGACTGAGCCACCCAGGTGCTCCAAAAAGAAGAAAATTTTAATCACCCAGAAATAATTATCGTTAAAGTGTTTTTTTCTATAGCCTTTATTTATGTAGATACATGTATTCTTTATAACTTGCTCTGTTTTGTTTTTAATCCTCATTTTTAAAGTATCTATTGTAATTATCAAACAATAATTTGATAAATTATTTTGAAACCTGGAACCTGCTTTGGATTCTTTGTCTCCCTCTCTCTCTCTGCCCCTCCTTCATGCTCACGCTCTCTCTCTCTCATTCTCAAAAATAAAAAGCCATTAAAATTTTTAAAAATAGAACAACGAAAGAGTGTAAAGGCATCACCTCTTACTCATGTCCAGTTTGTTTCAGTTAGTCTTTTTCTCTTTGTCATCATCTGGGTGTTTGTTTTCACTCTTTCTTATTGAATTTCCCAAGAATTATCTTCCCCCCCCCCCACCAAAGAGCGAGCTTTTGTACTAATACATTTTATTTCTTCCACTTTTGGATCCCTTGTCTTCTGCTTTAATATTTATTATGCCATGCCTCATATATCCTTAGGGCATATTTTAAATAATTATTTAAATTAAAAAAAGTAGTTCCATTTATTTCCTCACAGCATCCATGCTTCTTTCCAGAAGTACTCATCACCCCAAACTTTGTGTTAATCTTTTCTTACCTTATTTATCACATATGAATTATGCTTGAAAAATGTATTGATTTATTGGTTTTGATTGTTTATGGGATTTACTATAAAGGTATCATACTCTATGAAGTCTTCTGAGTGTTGCTATTGTCATTCAGTATTATATTTCCAGAGTTGTATTTCCAGAATTTGCCCATGTCGTAGTTATAGTTTATTCAATATTACTACTGAAGATGTATCGTTGTGTTTACTATCCCACAATTTATTTATTCAGTCTCCAATGGACGGATATTTGGTTTGTGTCCAGTATTTTATTCTTATGAGCCATGGCACTATGAAGATTCATGCACACATCTCCTGGGGCACATGTGCTGACTCTTAGGATATGTGAAGAGAATTCTACATTGTTTTCAAAGCAGTTGTACTAATTAGCTCTCCTGCCAGAAACATGTAAGTGTTTTATTTAGACTTCTTTGATTGTTGCCAATATAGTGGCATAAAATGATATCTCTTTGTGGTCTTGATTAACATTTACATGATTACTTATAGAGCGAAGAAGAATGTTTCACATGTTTAATACCAATATGCACTTTCTCTGCTCTAAAAGTCCTATTTGTATATTTTGTCTATTTATTAATTAGGTATATTCATCTTTTCCTTTTATTTATAGGGGTTCTTTTCATATTCTGAATTCTCATGCTTTCCTTTTATATGGGCCGTAAATGTCTTTTTCTAGGTTCTGGCTTATCCCTTTAATTTTTTAAGTGGTTCTTTAAGGGAGGAAATTTTGTAATTTTGTAATTTTTTTATTTTGGAGAGACAGAACGCGAGTGTGCGTGCACAAGCAGGGCTTGTGGGGCTCTATCCCACGATCCTGCGATCGTGACCAGAGCAGAAACCAAGAGTCAGCTGCTCAACTGACTGAGCCACCCTGGCACCTCATAATTTTCAAGATCAAATGTCTGAGGACTCATCAGTGGTACCTCATAATGGAGGGCTCCCTGTATCTCTAAATGCATTTTTGTTCCAACAATGTACACCTTACCCTTGACCCTGGTCTAGGCAGTCCTCACTTAACACCTTAACCCCTGCCCAAACACCTGTATGGCAGCCCTTGTCATAAAGTAATATAACAGCCTTACCTCTACTTGACTATGAACTCTAAGAATGAAAGTTTGCAAATTCCTCATCTGTAATCTTGGAATAAAAATAATTCCTCCCTCACTAGTTTGCCTTGAGGATCAAATGTGTAATTGGCTGTAAAGATATTGTGTCGGTTTGTTTTATAAAGTTGTATTAACGTGTTTTACCACATTTAGAATATAATATGGTAACAATTCCAGATTGGTCCAATCAGGACACAGGTACACAGAGACTATGGAATCTGTCCCTTGGCCGCTATCGTTATGGTTCAAACCACCTAAGAGTGTCTTCATAACTCTACTCCAGGCATAGCCTATATTTAGTTTCTGCCTAAGTAAGCCAAGTCTTTTTCTTCTACCCCCTGCTATGATATGCCCTTTCCATAAAAATCGGAGAAAAACGGGGCACCTGGGTGGCTCAGTTGGTTGAGTGTCCGACTTCGTCAAGTCATGATCTCACGGTTCATGAGTTCAAGCCCCATATCGGAGTCCGTGTGGACGGACGGCTCAGAGCCTGGAGCCTGCTTCCGATTCTGTGTCTCCCTCTCTCTCTGTCCCTCTGCTGCTTGCGCTCTGTCTCTCTTTCTCAAAAATAAATAACCATTTAAAAAAGTTTTTTAATTGGAAGAAAGCAAGAAATTTGATGGAAGAAAGAGAGTGCTGGGGTGCCAATAAAGCTGGGCGTTAGCGTGCAGGGCAGGCATTTCTGCACACATTCTCCCTTAGGGCCGTGATATCTTTATCCTGAGAGAATCACACGACTACTGATTCTCCCTGTGCTCTGAGGCCTGACAGGTGGGAATGGGGCAGGTTTATGAACTTAGGCCAGAGCCACACTAACAGTCCCCTCTGGTAACGGAAATCACAGGCTTCACCCCACTGCCCCAGACTCCAATCACCTGAGTGCCAGAATTGTTGCCTCTGGCATAAGGAACAAGGATATCAAGGATGAGCATATTCCCCATATATCAAGCAATGGGCAGCGTCGGCTTTTTCGGAAAGCCCTTGCACGACTAGGCACTGTGGCATGATATTCCCAACTGGAAATGGAGATTCAGAAAGCCTTTCCAGGTTGACTTTCTCTTGTCGTTTATTTCATTTCCTTTAGGTTTGATGAAATATCCCACTCTGTTACCCGAACAAAATTAATGATTCAAGTGTACAAGCAACCAAATTAATCTCTCTTGACCTTTCGAATATGAAGTATAATCTTTTGTGGCCGTAAAAAAGAGAACTTTGTATAAACTGAGGTGAAGCATGATTAAAGAATTCCTGTGTAACATGAGACTATCCCGCACACTATTTTCCTGGTTAAAGGTTTTTATAACTTCAGGAAACACTACCACAGACATTTGTTTTCATTCCACTGTAAAGGTGATTTTGGAACCATTAGGGTTTGGAAGAGAGAGAATTAACACACACACACACACACACACACACACACGGAAAAATGGAAGTTGCCCCGTTATTTTAGTTCCTTGTCATGTTTAAATTTTCACCCCAGGAGATATACTGTGAGCCATAGCAGCTACAGGTTTTACATACTTGGTTAATTAGCAATTCTTACCAAACCAAGTGTATCATTTCTCTTTAGAATCCTACATGGCCTCGATTAGACATATTTACGGGAAAAGTCAATGGGTAAGACATTAGAGGCCAACCTCAAAGTCAGAAGAGAGCAACCGTAGACCTTAGAGAAGTGCTTTATTAGCCAAGAATTGGTTGGTTATTGATCCTGGTCTGTGTCTCTGGTCACAGTAGCACTTACCCTAATTTTTCTAGTGTAAATATAAGTAAATGTGAATGGGTGTTGCTGAAAACAAATCTGTAAATCTACATTTTGTGGTTTGGGTTGTGATTGTAGTTACTGGAAGGTTCAATATCTGGGGCATGTCGAGGAGACAAGGCTGTGGCCTGGCACCCTGCTCTCTGCAAATACCTCCTGAAACACTTTCTCAAGGGCTATTAGCGTAGCTCTGCCTCTCTCTGCTCAGAAGAACAGAAACCACATGGGCACTCGGCCGAAAGGCAACTGGGGGCAGGGAATGAACATTGTCAGAAGAAATGTTGTGCATTTAACTTGGACTTCTCTCTCTCTCTCTCTCTCTCTCTCTCTCTCTCTCTCTCTCTTTCCCCTCCCTGGGGTCAACCAAGCAATTAAGGAAAAAAAGATAGTTTTCCTGTTTTCCTGAAGGGAAACCGTGATAGATTCACATCTGTTGCAGCGTTTTCATTGCCGTTGCCTTTTATGCGTCCTTTCCTTTCTCCATGCCTCCCCCATCTTAGATTTGTTACGATAGACTTTCCAACAAACACTGCGTCCTCAGCACTACCGAAAGCCTTGTCATCGTACTGGGAAACACCGCCCCTTAAAAGGAGATGCTGCTGGGTTAATGAGGGTTAATGGGTATTGTATTTCACCTGGATATTGCCAAGAAATTTTGAGTTGAAAGGGAGTGGGGTAGGGTGGGAAATGGCTTCACTGAGGATGAACCCAGCGGAAATTCTGCAGCAAAGAAATCCCCCCATTGGTATACTGTGTTGGAGGTATGAAGTTTGTGAGCTGACTCGGGTCCTAGTGCTATGGTGTCATCATGTTCATTCCTTCCTGAGAATTTCGTACCTTTAACTTCATGGAGAGGTTATAGAGAATTCTTTTTACAAAGGGAGAAAATAAACATGTGAAAAAGGAAGTGAATTGGAATGTGTGACCAACACCTGCGCGCGCACACACACACACACACACACACACACTACATTATGACAGAAATCTTCAGAAGAGTTAGAACTTGGTGGAGATGGGTCTTATAGATCCAAAATGGCAGCCAGTGATCTTCTTTCTGGTTGAAGAGTTGTTATCCACTTGGGTTAAGTAAGTTATTTGTGCTTACGGGGAGGGACAATCTATTTAACAGCAAGCAGTATTCTCTTCTAACTCACTTCTGTTTGAGGACTGTTCTCTCTAGCTTCAATTCCTCTCCGTTGTTCAGCTGCAGGCAGAGTGATTTCCTTAGAGGTTGCAGAACTTCCATTTCCTGTTCATGCCACAGTGCCTTCCCAGATGCTGTTTCTCCAACCTAGCACACCATTCCCTCTTCCTTCTCTACCTGGAAATTCTTTGTACTCTGGAGACTCTGACCAAATGTTGCTTCCTCTGGAAAGTACTTTGTGAACACCACCACCCCATTCTCTCCTCATTTTGGAACATGTGCTGAAAGGCAACTGAATAATAGCATCTCAATTAGTTCGCCTAAACTGGGAGCTTTCTGGAAACAGGGAGTGTGTGTTATTTCTTTGTCTTTAGAATGCAACTGTCATAGTGTGTGGCATGCAATCACTGTATTCAATGAGTAATGTTAGATGAACGAATGAGTGTGCAAAAGTGTCCTAGTAGGCAAATCTACCTGACTAGAGAAGAATTTGGAATTCATATACATATGTAAGCCCTGGGTGAATGACCTAAATCAGTAGCATTTAGACTCAGAAGTAGCATTTATCTTGCCAAAGCAAGATAACATATACAGGATATCATAAATGGGAACATATATCCGGTGTTCCTGGGCCTTCTACTTTTCAAGATAAACCAGAAATTTGTATTTTTATTTGCAATCAACCATTTTTGTGAAATGTTGGCAATTTATACTAATTTATGGGCCCGCATTCCCCCAGACTAAAAAAAAAAAACGAAAAAACAAAAAATAAAAAACCTTCACAAGAAAACCCCATAGTATGAAACACACCTATCTGTGTTCCTCTGTCAAAGTACAATCTTAAGGCCATCAGTAGACAATGATGCAGGCAAGACCCGGTGCCTTCAGGACCTGAGAACTAAATGCTCTTATAGAGTTGGTCAATTTCCCCTGCGTGGAGCCAGCCACTTGGCCTGGGAATTCATTTTTCCTAAGAGATAGTCCCTGGCATCAGGAAAGTATAATGCCCCATGTTCAGACAGCTTCTGTCAGCAGTCAGCATCTGGGAATCATTCTCGGTGACATCACAGTGCAGCAAAAAGAGATAGAAAGATCTGGGTCCAAAGCACAGACACCATTAGAAATTTGTGTCGGTGAGAGAGATTTATTTGAAGACTATGTTATTGTTTCTATGGAATCTACCAGAAACCTGCTAGAACTAATAAGCGCATCTGACAAAGGCACAACATGGAATCTTAATACATAAAAATCAGTTGTATGTCTACATACGAGCAACCCAAATTTGAAAATTGATATAAAAAATGTAATTTATAATCTCGTCAAGATATGAAGTACTTGGGAAGAAATCTGGGGAAAAAAAAGATATGTAAGACCTGAAAATCATAATACATCGCTAAGAGAAACTAAAGAAAACCTAAATAAAAGAAAATATACACAAAGTCCATGGACCAAAGACTCAAGATTGTTAAGATGTCAGTTCTCCTCAAATTGATCCTTCCAACAGAGTGTTTTATTGAGATATAATTCATGTGCATGCAATATTTGTGCAATTAAATATTATACAGTTAAATAGTTCTAGTATATTTATAGGGTTATGCCACCATCATCAGAATCGAATTTTAAAATCGCTCACTCCACCAAAAGAAACCCTATGCTCATTTCCAATTACTCCTTTTCTCCCTCCAATCACTCAGCCCTGAACAATCACTTTCTATGTCTATAGACTTGCTTATTCTGGACACTCCATATCCATCGAAGCCTTTCGAATGGCTTCTCGCATTTAGAATGTGTTCAAGGCTTACCCCCTTTATAGCATGACATAGTGCTTCATTCCCTTTTATAGCTAAATGATATTCCATTGTGTGAATACCCCACATTGTACTTATCTCCCTATACTATCTTGGTTTCCACACAATCTAAATGAAAATGCTTTTTTTTTTTTTGGTAGAAATTGACAAGCTGATGCTAAAATACACGTGTAGTTCAAAGGGCCTATACCAGCCAAGACTTTAAAAAAGAAGAAAGTTGAAAGACTATAGCTACCTGATTTCAAGACATTTTTTACAAAGGCCTAATTATCAAGACACTGTAATGTTGATGTCAAGATCGATAAATAGATCAGTGGAAAAGAATAGAGAGTCCAGATAAAGATCCACACATATATGAGCAACTAATTTTCGACTAACGTGCAAAGGCAATTCATTGGTGAAAAGATAATATTTTTTAAAACAAATTTCTTTTTTTAAAAAAGTTTTAATGTTTATTTATTTTTGAGAGAGAGAGAAAGAGAGACAGAGAGAGAGAGAGAGAGAGAGAGCACAAGTTGGGGAGGGGTGGAGAGAGAGAGAGGGAGACACAGAATTTGAAGCAGTCTCCAAAAATTCAACACATACCTGGCATATGATCCAGCCATTCTACTAGTTATTTGCCCAAGAGAAACAATGACTTATGTTCATACAAAGACTCATTCATGAATGCTCATAGCAAGTTTGGGTCATAGCCAAAGACTGTAAACAATACAAAATATCTCATGGACAGGTGAGTACATAAAGATATTGTGGTGCACAGCACAATGGAATACTGCTTTGCAATAAAAAGTATAGCTTATTGGCAGATGCAATGATAGGCACGAATCTCAAAATAATTATGTTGTGTAAGAGAAGGGTGGCCCAAAAAAAAGTACATGGTGTAGGATGCCATTTATAGAAGATTCTAGGAAAGGACAATGAATGCATAGTGACAGAAAGTAGATCAGTGGTTGCCTGAGGCAGGAGAGAGGGACTAGCGGGGATAAGAGGTAACTTTTGCAGGTAATGGATAGGTTGATTTTCTTCATTGTTGTAATAGTTTCATGATTGTGTGCATATGTTAAAATGTGTCAAATTTCACATTTAAAATACATGCAGTCTATTGTGTGTTAATTATACCTCAGTAAAGCTACTGAACAAAATAGGGAGAAGACTCCATCTGCTCGGTTGGCCCCTTAGGCTGAAAATGAGCAGAGCAGGTCAGCCCTGGTTCCAGAAGAGCTGGCTGTCCAGGAAGCTTCACACTGGAAGGACTTACTTAGGCCTGGGGAGAAGATGGGTGCATCCAAGCACCCACAGATCTGGGTAGAGGAGAGGGCAGGCAATCTCTTTGTTGCTAGAAGTAAGACACAAGGTCACATGCCCGAATGCTGGACTCCTGAATCAGGGCTTCCAGCGTTTCTCGTAAGGACAGGATTGTTCTCACAGCTAAGGGGAGATTTAATCCTGAGAAGATAGAGGGTCCCAGTCATGTGGGGGAGAAGCCTTGAGGAGACAGAGCACCAACTTTCTAGTCTAGTCTTCCGTTCACTACATTGGAACTCTAAATTGAATGTTTCCTCCTTCCAAAGAGGTGAGAGGAGGTTTCCCAGAAGGAAAGACATGGCAGCTGAGCCATGTATATATCCAAGCCACTCTACCCCCTCCATGATTGCTCCTCTCACTTCCACCCTAAGCCCCTGCTCATCTGGGTCAGGTGTCTCACGTCTTGTGTCTCCATCCCAGTAAGTTCACACTTGGCCCCACCCACACTGACCTTGATCGGTTACTCATCAGTCACCTGGACCTTCCACTCCACAGACATGCACATACACTCCTACTCATCGCGTCTGCACTGTGTGGTTCAAAATCAGTTTGTAAAAATCACTCACTGCCTGCACATGTTATAGTTGAGCTAGAAGATTCTTTACTGGCAGAAGCCATACCTTCTAATCTTACTTGTCCCTGAAGAGCTCTGTTCCCATAAATGATATCATCTGGAGGGGGGGCGGACCTAACGAAGCCACTCTGGTTTGAGAAACAGTCAGGGTTAAATAGAGCCCGTGTCCTCCAGAATTAACATTTCACCTCTTATACTACATTCCTGTCATTGAACCAGGGACCCCAAAACTTAAGCAGCTCCCTGTAAAAATATTGATTCTATGGAAGTAATCAGATTTACAAATACGTCAGCATAAAGTTGATAATCATATGGTTCCGAGCATCAAAAATTACTACAGTGGCTTAAATGTTCATCAACAGGAGAATGGTTAAAATCAATTATGCTATATCCATCCACTGGCATACCATTCAGACATTAAAACAATATGATCTTGATTTAATTTATTGGCAGAGAACAATCCCTGTAACACAAAGACAAGTACTTATACATAAGGATTGATTTTACTCTTGAACACACCTGGTGTATGTGTAATATACACACATTTGATTTTGGTATCTCTGGACGGTGGGATTATAGGTGATTTTTATTTTCTTTTATATACATGTTGTATTCTTTCTGAGTTGCTTGCAGAAAGCAGGCATTGCTTTTTATAATCAGAAATTATTCTTTCCACATGGGCAAAAATACACCATTCACATCTTAACATTGACTTTGGCTATAGGCCAGGAAGTCCGTTCTCAGGATGTGGGGAAAGGGAACGGATCTTCCCTGTGTAGCTGATGATTATGACCTCTGACCCCCTCTTTGATTAACAGTGAGAGCAGCTGATGAATTTCGCATGCGCCATTTCATGCACACGCCTAGAGCAGCCTTTAAAGTAATTCTAAAAGATGTTCAGATGTACCAAAATACTATTTAATGTCTCGAATGTGCCTTTGCCCCTATTTATTACCCACTTGTTTTTCAGAACTCACACTGAGTAAAAGGAAATTCATATTTAAAAACGCATAATGCAAATCAGTTAGGTGGTATGTTAGTTAGGTTGTATAATATGGGCAGACATTTTAAACCATAGCTGTCTTAGCTTCTTCCTACAGCCACCATAATAAATTCAAACAGACTAGATAGCTAAAAAAAAAAAAACACGAAATGTATCGTCTCACAATTCTCAGGCAAGTCTGAGATCAGGGTGTCGGTGGGTTGGTTCTTTCTGAGGGCTCTGTTCCATTCCTCACTCCAATTCTGGGCCTTCCTTGGCTTGGAAACGCATCAATCCAACCTCTCCTCAATCTTCACATACCTTTCCTATGTCTTTGGGTCTTCATATGGCTGTAATTAACCTTAGTAGACAGGAAGGAAAAGAAGAAAAAGGGATCTGAGAAACCACGAGGGTGATAATACATTATGATCAGACTCTTCCATTCACATTTGGTTCAGTAATGTTTTTTTTTTAATTTTTTTTAACATTTTATTTATTTTTGAGACAGGGAGAGACAGAGCATGAACAGGGGAGGGTCAGAGAGAGAGGGAGACACAGACTGAAACAGGCTCCAGGCTCTGAGCTGTCAGCACAGAGCCCGACGCGGGGCTCGAACTCACAGACTGTGAGATCATGACCTGAGCCGAAGTCGGACGCTCAACCGACTGAGCCACCCAGGCGCCCCGGTTCAGTAATGTTTTATATACAAATATGACTACCGTGTGTAACTTCTAGATAGTTTTACATCCCGTCAATATAGGGTAAGGGGGATCTGAAATCACACCATATGAATTTGTATCATGCCTTCGCCATTGCTAGTTTTATGTCCAAAGCAAGTTCTTTAAAATCTTAAGTAGCCCTTCCTTTTTTCTTAAAAAATATTAGAAATAATTATAATAGTGTCTTTTCCATAGGATAGTGTGACCATTAAATGGCACGTATACGGTGTGCCATGTACCCAACGCAATGACCACCAGAGCGTTTTCTCTCAGTAAGTGGAGAGAGAGAGAGAGAGAGACATAGATAAAGGGAGAGAGAAGTACGAAATTTCAAATTCAAAGAAATCTGCAAATAGGAGATTGTCTCAAAACATTATTAATACATCTATTGGCATACTAACATATGGTGCCAAATGGAATCAGATAAGAAAAATCCTACAGTTTTGAGTGAACTATATTGAAAAAGAAACTAACAACCCACCAAACTGGATTACAGGAAATTGTAGTAAAATGTAACACAATAGAGTTTTTAGGAGGAAACATGGCAAAAAATCTTCGGGATGAGTGCTGAGACTTCATATCAAAGCACCAGCCATAAAAGGGAAAACTGAAATTGGGCCTCATCACAATTAAACACTATTCCTCTGCAAAAGATTATTAAAAGAATTTGCCAGAACTGCAGCATCTTTCAATGAAATCTTGTTGCATGCACCTTTCCCAATAAAGCTAACGATCATTGTTACTATTATTGTCGCCTATGTTATACTTGTCTTCAGTCCCCGCCTCAAACGCCATCATCATCATAGCAAAGCATTTCATTTCCTACTAAACTTATCATTTGCCATTCTTTCCCCCTCTTCATGAAATTGATGCCCTCTCCCCTTGTCTGACGTTTTCTCACTTATCTCTGATGAACTGCCTGCTCAAGAGGCCTCCTTAGCAAAGACCTCCTGATTCCTCCCGGTCCATATCCCTCCCTTCTTTCTGATAGTTCCCAAATGCATATATACATATATACACACACACACATACATATACATATATATATATATATATACACATATATATATACACACATATATATATATACTAGTATATTATTATATAGTAAATAAAGTATACTATAAAGAATACTATATACTATATAGTATATAAAATATAGTATATTATTTTATATAACTATTATTTATATTTATATAAATTTATATATTTCTATAAAACATTGTATTATAATCGATGTTATATATTTTATATACATAAAATAGAATGTTAATTAGTATATAATTAAGTAGAGAGGCACCTGGGTGGCTCAGTCGGTTAAGCGTCGGACTCTTGATTTCAGCTCGGGACGTGATCTCAGGGTTTGTGAGATAGAGCCCCATGTGGGACTCCCTTCCTCCTCCCTCTGCCCCTGCCCCCTTCTCAAAATAAATAAATAAACATTTAAAGAAGAATATAATTAAGTGGAAGAATAGATAATAGAATGAAACATATATGTTTAAAATAAATATATATAAATATGCATTGCAAATATAAATATATAATATACACAATGTAATATATTTGCACATGGTTCTATATGAAATTTGAATTTAATATATATTAATTATGAATATATACATATTTCTATATAACGGTTGTATTCCGGCCTCCTTTTCTAAAAGAGGCTATCCCTTTTTAATATTTGCACTTGCAAATAATCATTAACCATTTGTCGAATGAGCTGACACATAGCTCCTCCTGGAATGATAGGACTCAGGTCTGCTTCTGGGTTATCTCCCAAAGTAGATAGCAGAATGCCTGGAAAATACCTGCCATGGGGAAAATATCTACTACACAAATAAATGAAAGGATTGCAGAACACCAGCGTCAGCCTAAATAAGATTAGAGGTCCATACTAAACCCCATAAAATACAAGAAAAATTATAACGATGGAAGAAAAGCTCACCAAACCTCCCCTTTTGAATACCCCATAATTCCCACCATATCTTTCAATGATATGAAATATATGATTTGGGGGAAATAAAATTCATGGTTTGGTTCAGTGTGAAGATGGTTCATGTTACTTTGTCTTCTTTTATACCAGTCACCGAAGTCCTTTCTAATTAACAGCTCTACCCAAATACTTGGGTTTCGGGTTCATATACATGCTTGATTTCAATGTGTGTGTGGGTGTGTGCGTGGGTGTGCAAGCATGTATGCTTTTGTGGATTTGTGGTTTTAAAAAAACCCTGTAACTTTAAAGAACTGGGGTTTAATATCCTCTGAGATTTCTCTAATTAGGTTCTACTCCTCTTCTTAGATGAGTTTAGTACCCAAGTAAATGAACTAATTAGTAGTCTGTTGTTGAATGAGGCTACAAGGTTTTATGAAATCCCCGGTCATCCTCGAGAGTTCCTGCACATGACTGCAATGAAATAGCTCACAAAAAAATAAAACCTGTTTTCTATCTCCTCACCTTATTCCATAACTACAGGACTGTTTGCAGGTGCTGTGCTCAGTTCCTGAACCGGTGTGGGGGCAAGGGCAACGTGGATGTTGTGGATGGTGAGGGCGGTTGGGGACAGCACACAACCCAAACCTGGGTAACAAAAGCCGATGCAGAGCTGCAAACATTAAGGAGATTCCCATAAGACCAGGGCTCTTTTGAATGACCCGAGTAGTCTCTGCAAGCCTTTGAATTTCACCTTGATGTTTAAATGAAGGCACAGAGGGAAAGTGGGGTCTAATTCTATTGATTAGTGTGACTCAGAAATCTAGCATAAAAGTAACATACTGATATAGAGAGGATGGGACATAAAAACAAATCTAGCCCCGCCCGACTAAATCATGCCCTGACCTTCTTACGTCCCCATGGATACTTGTAACACATTAAGCTAGAGTTTTGTTGGGGATTCATTTATTAATAAGCGAATATACCAAACCTTACATTAATTATATTTAGCCTCTTCTGAAAACATTTAGATGAGTGAAAATGAATTAATGACTCATTGTTTTGTACTGGTTTTGTGGACGAGATTTTGAGAACGAATCCTTAAAGTGTAAATTATATTTCACTGCTGTCATGGTTCTCTGCTACTCAAACCGCCACCCCCCACCAAGTAATTCTCAGTTCTCTCCTACGGGGGCGTATTGTTTTGGAGTTGCATGCAACTGCCGGTGGGAAGTCTGTCCCTAAGCCCTTCTGTGCCTCAGAGCGAGTACCCAATACCCAGGGCTGTGCAGGGAATGGAGAACATTAAACGCGTAATGCATATAAAGTCAGAGACCAGAAGCACAAGCACAAAAGAGCTCCACAAACTGGAGGTTTCTTCTTCTCAGTGTAGCCCTTCAGCCTGATGCTCAAGGCACTTCTCCTGCTCAATATATCCCTGACCAGCCTCGGACCCAGCCTCGCCTCCCTGTACTCGGAGTCCTGTCTCACTATAGCACCTTTTCTTCTCAGGCGTCACCCCTTACAGTGAGGATCCATTCCCAGCCTCTTTTATTTTTTTAAGTTTATTGATTGATTTTGAGAGGAAAAAAAACGAGAGAGCATAAGCAGGGTAGAGGCAGAGAGAGAGGGAGACCGAGAATCCCAAGCAGCCTCCTTGCTGCCAATGTAGAGCCCAATGCTGGGCTAAAACACGCAAACCATGAGATCATGAAGCCGAAATCAAGAGTTGGATGCCTAACTGATGGAGCCATGTAGGCACCCCAATCCCCAGCCTCTTTATTCTTGGCAATCCACTGAACACCAAAGCATCCCTCCTCCATTGGCATTTTCTTCAAGGCGGAGGAAGGGAGAACCCTGATCTCAGTGGCTGTAGGTATCACAGGGTGAGCGTGGGCCATCAGGGGGACACTGTTCTCATTGCTCAGGAAGAGGAAGCAGAGCTGGGTCTCTCTCACCTGACTTCCTGTTTCCTTTTCTAATGTAGCTAAAATAAATCTCTATTCCAATACAGATTTAGATCTCCATCTGTTCTGAGAAAGTAACATCTCTTCCATTCACTTAAGTGTGACTTTGTTGATGGAAAATAACACCCCGAGTTACTTAACAAGGCATCTTAGAGTATAATGGAGCGAGAGAGGGACCAGGCTAGCTCTCACTTTCCTCATCCCTGGGAGGAGGGAAATTTTTTTATCCCACTGCATTAGATCATAATAACTTACGGAGTCAAATTTTAATTAAAATAGGGATACCTGGTAGAGGTTTTATGTGTCTTCAAAGATATTGCACCCAGATCCAATATTAAAAGAAAAAGTAACTTGTCTACAGACAACTGTCTGTCAAAAGTAGGACAGCGCACCAGAAACCAACATTTGCCAAGTTGAGAGAGGCTGGTGGAAAGACTGAATTTTCCCGAAAGCGTTATTTCTGCCAAAAGAGCCCAACCAACCTTGATACAAAGCCAACAAACTTCCGAAGACATAGGTTAAGAGAGAAAATGAAACGGATTATTTACAAAATAGAGACCATTTAGATGAAATCCAGGTGTTTGCGATTTGCTAAAATATTACACTATCCAACTTAAAAACTTTTGTTCAAATAGCCAGAAGCATGAACACAGATCTTGAAACGCGGGAGGTCACCACAGGTCTTAGAGGACAAAGACATCATGGGGCACTCATTTAATGGTAGTGGAACAAAGGAATGAATGAAGGTCTACAAACTGCCACACACCCCAAATGCTTTGGGATGATAAACGATATGCCCCATGTGCTTCTGAAGATGCAGATATGATCCGATTTGCTGTTGATCAATTTGCTCAACTCTTCTGATTCTTACCTATCAAGCTTCGGAGAGAGATCCCATCATAATCCCCTTCCTACAGAAAGTTTAGGGGACTTGCCCACAACCAAACAGATCATGAGGCGAAAACACATTCTACCATGCATAATATCTTAGTTAGGTTCAAGGGAATGACATGAATAGGTCTTGCCAGCCAACACAGTTTTCTTATAAGGAACACCCTAAAACCAGTTTGGATGGATCCAGTCGATTGTCAAGGCTCAAGGGGAAAAGGCAGTCTTCACTAGTGTGTTTCCTATGGCCAGAAAGTCTCTCTGAGCCTCAATTTTCACAACTACAAACGGAAATGATAAAACTTAAACTTTGTGACTTTTCTGTAAGGATTGGCATGATATGTCTAAAGCACCCAGGAGAGTGCCTGGCCAATGGGAGGGTTCCTCAATGAGCATGAGGCATTTTTGCTATTAACTGCTATCCCAAATGTCTACCCTGTTCCCAAGCCTAACGATACAGTCTGAGGGATGCATTTCAGACTTCACCAGCCTTCGGGATGGCCCATACTCTGAGTCTGCGGTCAAAGCATTTAGAGTTGGTTTTAATGAGCTACCACCCATCTATTCACCCTTACAGATTCTTTTAATAATCCTGTTGGGTGAAGGTCTCCAGAGTACAGTGCCTGCCTCTTTGGTCTGGCAGCCTTACAGTAAGCGGTCTCTGGCATAATACCTACAGTTACACACAACTTCCCATCAAGCGGGCCCTTTAATAGCTCTAGTGAACAAAGCACCTCGTAAATAAGGTAGTGTTGGCATTTTCATGTTGGTTTCCATTAAGTAAGAGTCTATGATTGGCGTTAAGATGGTTTCAGAAAGGTTTCAAGTTAAGCTCAGCATTCCAACATCCCACTTAAGGACCACTGCTTTCTACCTTTCTCCACGCATTCTCCCATTCAGGAAATCTTTATTTAGCTCCTTTGATGTGCTAGGCACTGTGCTGGCCATGAGACGTGGAGGTGATGAAAGCAGGATTCTCACCCTCACATGGTCTCTAGGCCAAGGGGATCATGATCGTTCTATAGGCAGTGACAAAGAGTTGTGCTGGGCAAGGTACAGAGAAGGGGAGGGGCTGGGCGGGAGACCCACGCTCGTCTGGAATGGCCTTCTGAGCAGTGGATTTGTAAGCTGCAATATGAAGAATGGTAAGGCCTTAGTCAGGTGACATGGCGCACCTGGGAACCAGTATGGGCCCTGTGAAAAGCCTGAATGAAGATCCAGAAGAAAGGATGAACAGAGTACTTTCCAGGGAGTCTAAGGTGGGACACAGGAGCACTCTGTCTGGAGTATACGGGGTGTGGTTTAGAGTGTTGGGATCCGGAGCCAATGGCCAAAAAAAGAATTTGTGAGATGTCTTTGGTGCAAAAAGTTGCTCTTATGAAGTCATGGGGACAGGACCTAGGAGCAGAAAGAGCTGCACTGGGGTTGTGAAGGGTGACTGATTACAGAAGATCTTCCATCCTTTGGAAGGAAGGGTGGCACCAGGATCCCAGGAAATTGAATCTCTAGGTTTCTAGAAGTTTGGCTTATTGATAAAATCGCTTTTGTCCTTGCAAATCACGATGCCAGCTGGAAACGAATAGAGATTCCCGTCCTGCATGACGATCTCTATCAGTTAACCACCTATTTTCCCTCTAGCGAGGCATTAGCATTAAGACAATTGGAGGAAGCTCACTCTGCCGTCTCAGGGACTTGCCAATGGGCTGTGGGTTATAAGGAAATGTAGTTTTCCATTTGTCTTTGTTTCCCACATCATACATGACAAGGATCAAGGGGCATGTGAGAAAGCTTAAAGGTGGGCAGCGCTGAATTTAGAGGACCTTCTCATTCATGTGCAGCCTAGGAGGACAGCAACATCAACAACAACAGGTCAAGCATGCGTTTTCTTCCTTTGATTCACGTGAGCTCTGCTGAATACACCTAGGTTGCAATTAAAGCAAAATGACTTATGCTTAGATTTGTGTAATAAAGAGCTAAGTTATGGCTATGGCCCAGCTTAAAACCCACCTCCGTTATCAATCCACCCTTGATCAGCATAAAGTGATTTCACCGTGTTCAGATCTCCCAGTATTTATGGCTTTCATCACTTAATTATACTGGCTTGTTAAATTATCTTCTCATACACCCGTGGCTTAACTCTCTTACTAGACAGAAGGCTTCTAAAGAGATCAAATCCCCTTTGAAACTCCTCTGTATCCCCCACAGTACCTCACATCCACATGATTATCCACTTGACCACCAAATGTGATTCCATGCAGAAGAGGTACAGCAGGGAAGAAGCAGATACAGCAGAGAAGGACCCTGGTCTTGTGGGTCTTACGTTTTAATCAGAGAGACAGATGAAGAGATAATTTTAAAAATTTGCTATCCATGTGCACCTAATTTTGGATTTATACTTTCCAATAATGCTAAGAACAATGGTTAAAATAAAGGGAGATGTGTTAGGATTTGACTGGTTTAGAGGCACACTACTTTGTATTGTATGGAGAAATCCATACAAAATCCAAAAAGTTAGTATTTAAGTCAGGGCATAAATGATAAGAAGGAACAAGCCATGCGAAAATCTGGAGTGGTCCAGATAGATAAGAACTGAATGTAAACATCTACGATGGGAAATGAGCTATGTCAATTGTCACCAGCAGTAGCAGAAATGATAATTACGTAATGCAATGGAGATGTTAGCTAATGCTACAGTGGCCATTGGATTGCAATATAAATGTGTCATATCAACGACACATATCAATCATATCAACATATCAGTATGTTGTACACCTTAAACTTACATAAGGTTATATATCAATTCTATCTCAATTAAAAAACAAAGAAACAAAAATTAAACACCCCACCAGAGGAACAGAGTAGGAAAAGCAAGAGAGATGGTGTATATGATAAATTAAAGCAAAAAACAGAAAGTGTCAGATCTTGCAGAATCACCTAGAATATCAATCAAGTTTGGGTTTTATCCTAGGTATAATTAGAAATCTTTCAAAGGTTTTAAGTGCTTAGAAGATATTGGGGTCTTATTTTTTGTAAGTTTATTTATTTTGAGAGAGAGAGAGAGAGACAGAGTGCATGCATGCATGCTACAGCAGAGGAGGGGCAGAGAGAGAATCCCAAGCAGACTCCACGCTGATAGCACAGAGTCCAATGCAGGGCTTGATTCACAAACTGTGAAATCATGACCTGAGCTACAATCCGGAGTTGGACACTTAAAGGACGAGCCACCCAGGCACCCTGATATTGGAGTTTTACACTTATTGATTGCTTAGATGTTTGTGTGCATTAAACCTCAGAAAGACAGGTTTAAGAGAAGAAAGCTTACCAACAATTATGTACTTATTTGAGTTAAAGCCTCATGAGTAAGGCCCTAACATTGTGGAAAATTCCAGCAAAACCATGGAATTGGTTTAACGACACTTTTCAGAATTGTCCCTTACAGCAGATGTCACCGTCAATAGCACCTTCTCTCTACAGCTATGTCTTTCATGGAAACAATATCCACAAGTTTGCATGATGGGATGGACATAAAAGGCTGCTGGAAACCATTGGCAATTCTTGTGTCCATGCTTGAGTGAATGTCACAAAAAATAAACTTCATGACTTCAAGTCTGTAAAGAGAGGGTCGGTTAATCAGACGAACGGCAACCGAGCCAGGAAATACTCTTAAAGGCAAATCTTGTGTGTGTAAGCACCTATTTTGCAAATGAAGCATGTGAAGTCTTGTACAAAGAAGGTGGTCATTAAACATCTCGGGGGCAAAAGCAGTCCTGAGTCACCTCCATTTCCGTGTTAACGATTGCTTCAATTTGCATTTTGAGCATCAAATAACTGTGAGTAAAATAGCCTAAAAAGTCAATAACCAAAAAAAAAAAAATCAACAACAGTAATAATAACAGCTAACATTTATGGTGCTATTACTTGGTGCCAATTATTGTAAACATTCCGTAGATATTTGCTCATTTAATCACGACAGAAGTCCAAGTACCATCATCACGAATAAAACCCATTTCAATGGATGAGGAAAGCCAGACTCGGAGATGAAGCAACCTTCCAGGGTCACAGAGTGGATGATCTTCCAAGCCAGAGTTCCGGCTTCTCATTTTTAACCATTTCGTTGTCTCCCTCTGAGAGACCTGGTCAAAGCATCTTGCTTGCGGCTAAAACAGACTGTATCTATAAATGCTTGTTAAATATCGCCTGCTTCAGTTTGATGGCCAAGTGGTGCTATGTAAACACTTAACCTCAGCAAGGCACCCATTGACTCATTCAGAGAGAACACTTTTTTCAAAAAAAATTAAGTGTATATATTTGGAGGGAGGAGAGAGAAAGCACGTGTGAGAGGGGCAGAGAGAGACAGAGAATCCCAAGTAGGCTCCCACGTGGGGCTCGACGTGGGGCTCGAATTCACCAACCAAGTGATGATGACCTGATCTGAAGTCGGACCCTTAACTGGCTGAGCCACCCAGGCGCTCCCCAAAGAAAACCCTTCTTGAGTGTAACTAACGTCACAGGCAACAGGGCTACAACCAGGAACAAAAGGACTCAGTTTCTGACCTCCTTGGAGTCCTCCATTTCAATTGATTTTAGTTGGAAGGATAGGAGGGATAGATAGATAGATAGATAGATAGATAGATAGATAGATATGCTAGATAGATAGATGATAGACAGACAGATAGATAGAAATACCAGATAGATAGATAGATAGATAGATAATAGATAGATAGATAGATAGATAGATAGATAGACAGATATAAATACCAGATAGATAGATAGATAATAGATAGATAGATGATAGATAGAAATGCTAGATAGATAGATTATAGACAGATATATATATAAATACTAGATAGATAGATAGATAGATATAGATGATAAATAGATATAGATACTAGATAGATAATAGGTAGATAGACAGATGATAGATATATAGATACTAGATAGATAGATGACAGATAATAGGTAAATTAGAATTTCATACATAGATGGATATGAAAGAGAGGCATTTGTAAATGCATTAGGGCATTGTGGTGAACAATTAGGGTAGGAATCCTTAGATCTAGAATCTGAGTTTTCAGGTCTGCAGATTGGAAAGCAAGAGATATTTCACAGTACCTTCAATCCCTTCACTTTGCACATTGATTCCTCGTGGGGTTTCTTTGTATATTAAGCTCCCTTATTTGGATGCTAAGTCATTTATGGGCAGTCATTTCCCCAGAAGTCTTCGTGGGTACTATACCTCACATAGCATGGGTAGTAGGTTCGCGCTATATGTTTACAACACGATGTTGACATCAGCACTGGGAGGTGTCATCATTCCAGATGACCACCAGTCCACTCTCTCATTCTCTAGAATATAGGAGCAAAACAAGCATGCAAATATAAATATAAGATTGCAAAATCCAAAAAAACCCACCTCATTTTATTTAAAAGAATTGCTAACCGTCCTCTACCAAAGCTAGTTTGCTATTGTAATTTATTAAAGGTGCCTATTTCAAAATCAATAGTAAATGACTATGGGCTAAGTTTTGATTGATAAATCCCTCATTAAAATTAATGTCAACCTAAGCTTCCAAACTGTACCTATTAATAAAACTCTAATTGATATATGCAGCCAATGCCTTTCTATGGGTATAATCAATTTGGTACAGATTCTGCACTTTATTGACTTCTGGCTACCCAAGGGGGTTTTTCCCTCCTCCTTCTGGGAGGGCCCATCTCTGCGCAGAGAGCCAAAAGCAGACCTAAGACATGAGGGCACTTGCCATTTAATTTAGACTTCCTGTGACATTCCTAATACATACAGCACCAGCGTCAGGCAATGCTGTTAGTGGACAGGTCCCAAGGGTCGCCAGCTATGAAAAGGCAATTGCTGCACTTAAAAGCTAGACTGTCAGAAAGCTTGGTATTCTAGACACCCTGGCACCAGTTCCATCTACAAAACTTTAAGTGCCACTTGCTGCAAGTATGGAAAAACCATATCCTGTCTTTACCCATACAGAGCATCATTATGTGTTTTACAATATCACACCAGCCAAACAACAGGAACCAGGCAAGGAGCTAGTGTTCAACATTCAAATATTCTACGCCTTCGAAGAAAAGCATTTTACTGGAGTCCTAAAGAAAAGCAGCTCTCGTGGAAGAGGGACACACGATTATGGACTCATTTGAATCGAAAGGAGGACCTCACCTCCTAACTGATTCTCGAAAAACACCCCTAAGGTTCATTGACATGCCGCTGCTTTACCCTTAACATTTCTGAGTGTGTGCATTCACTCAGAAGAGCTCAGTGCACAGGAAAATAAATAAATAAATCAATGTCTACTGGGGAGCTAAAAGCCCAAAAGAAAATTCAATATCTGTATTTTGCGATTTTCAAACAAAATATGAAATGAAATTTACTCTAGCTATAAAACTCGAAACTAATCAAAGAGCAGCCCAATGGCTAAAGAGAAGAGTGGAGGCCTCTGACCCCTCCGCAGGGATAGGTGGTGGGGAACCCTTCGATTGAATCCAGTGCCGACAAATATCTCAAAGACCAGATTTGTATTTGAGCTTGAAGCAGCCCTTGAGTCTTCAGAGGGGCTCAGAAAATGTCAGGAGACAAGATTCTCCTTCAAGGCTACCAGCACTCTTGCCTCGTTTCTATTAAGCTTAGAAGCCAAGAGCTTTATGTTCTCTATGCAATTCCCAGCTAAGCTATAAAACTCACGTCAGTGAAGAACACTTAAGGAGAATTGTTTTATGCCCACCGTCTGTATCGGAGGTAACTTTGTGAATGAGCTTTGAGAGAATGATTCTAGAATGGAAGGGAGTGTATCCTACTTCACTTAACCTGAAAACAATGAAATCATTCCCTCTCTCTCTCTCTCTCTCCTCTTTCTCTCGCTGTCTCTCCTCTCCCCACTGCCGTGCATGTGTGTGTGTGTGTGTGTGTGTGTGTGTCCTCTCTCTCTCTCTCTCTTCACTCTGTCCCTGTCTCTCTTCTCTCTCTTTCTTTCTCTCTCTCTCTCTGTGTCTCTCCTCTCTCTGTCTCTCCTCTGTCCTCTCTCTCCTCTCTCTCTCTCCCTGGATTTCTTTTAGCTTTGGATGCCTACTTCTATTCCATTTTAAATCATGTGATTAGACCCGTTTTTGTCAAGGCTTGGGTAAAGATTGAGAAGTTTCCAAAGAAACTTGGCAAAATGCAGGCCCTGCTTTCAGTCCGGGTTTTTCCCCAGCCTGAACAGGACAACTCTGTCCCAGCACGCTGACTCTGTGATATAGTGCACTGGGTGTTTACCTAGACCCTCAAATCTAAGCCGGTAAAGATAAAATTTCTCTATTGGGAAAAAGTTCATTTAGTATAGACTATTCTTATTTTTTTTAGTTTATTTATTTATTTTGAGAGGGAGGGGAGGGACGGAGAGAGGGAGAGAGAATCCCAAGCAGGCTCCTTGCTGTCCGCACAGAGCCCGACTAAGGGCTTGAATTCATGAACTGTGAGAACATGACCTGAGCCAAAATCAAGAGTCCGACACTTAACCGACTGGGTCACCCAGGCGCCTCTTGAAGACTTTTTTTTTTAATGTTCATTTATTTTTGAGAGAGAGAGAGAGAGAGAGACAGAGCACAAGTGGGGGAGGGGTAGAGAGAGAAGGAGACACAGAATCCGAAGCAGGCTCCAGGCTCTGAGCCGTTCAGAGCCCGACGCAGGGCTCGAACCCACGAACCGTGGGATCGTGACCTGAGCTGAAGTCGGACGCTTAACCGACTGAGCCACCCAGGCGCCCCAAAGAATTTTTTAAGAGTAGTTTTAGGCTCACAGAAAAAATCGGGGGAAAGGTACTGAGATTTCTCATATACCCACCCCTGCTCTCACACATGCGTTCCCCTCCATGATCACCCTCCTCCACTAGAGTGGTGCATTTGTTACAATTGATAGGCCCACATTGACACATTATTAATATTTATTTTTATTGTCACCCAAAGTCCACAGTTTATATTAGGGTTCACTCTTGGTGTCATACAGTCTGTGGGTTTTGATGATGGTATGTATTCATCATTAGGGTATCATACAGAGTATTTTCACTGCCCTAAAAATCCTCTCTCCTAGGAATATTTATCCCTCTCCCTCTCTTAACCCTTAGCAACCACTGATCTTTTTATTGTCCCTGTAGTTTTGTCTTTTTCATGTAATGTAAACATAATGAGTCAGACAATATGTATCGTTTCCAGATGGGCTTCTCTCATTTAGTAACATACATTTAAGTTTCCTCTGTGTCTTTCCATGGCTTAATCACTCATTTCTTTTTAGTACTAAATAATATTCCATTGCCTGGATGGGCCACGGTTTATCCATTCAGTTACTGAAGTTTCTCTTGGTTACTTCCAGGTTTGGGTAAATATGTATAAAGCTGCTGTAAACATCTGGGTGCAGGTTTTTTTTTGTTTTTTGTGTTTTTTTTTTTTTTTTTGCGTGGACGTAAGTTTTTAACTTCCTTGGGGAAATGCCAAGGAGTGCGTTTCCCAGACCACGTGGTAGGGATAAGTCTGGTTTTGCAAGAAACTAGGAACCTGTCTTCCAAAGTGGCTGTGCCGTTTTGCAGCCCGCCAGCCACGAATGAACATTCCTGTCACTTCATATCTTTGCCAGCATTTGGGGCTGTCAGGGTTCCAAGTTTTGACCATTTCTAATAGGTGTGTTAGTCGTGTGTCGCTGTCGTTTTGCACTGAATTTCTCTGACGATGCGTGACACGGAGCATTTTTTCCTATGCTTACTTGCCATCTGTGTATCTTCTCTGGAGAGGTGTCTGTTAAGATCGTCAGATTATTTGTTTTCTCGTTGTTGAGAAAACAATGAGGATTGTTTGTATATTTTATTGTATTGTATTTATTTTAGTTTAGAGATAGAGAGTGCGCAAGGAGGGGAGAGGGGCAGAGAGATAGAGAGTTTCTTAAGCAGGCTCCACACTCAGAACGGAACCTGACATGGGGTTCCATCCCATGACCCTGGGATCATGACCTGAGCTGAAATCAAGATTTGGCTGCTCAACTGACTGAGCCACCCAGGCGCCCCTTGTTTGGGTTTTTTTTTTTTAATTTTTTTTAACGTTTATTTATTTTTGAGACAGAGAGAGACAGAGCATGAACGGGGGAGGGGCAGAGAGAGAGGGAGACACAGAATCCGAAGCAGGCTCCAGGCTCTGAGCCATCAGCCCAGAGCCTGACGAGGGGCTCGAAATCACGGATCGCGAGATCGATCGTGACCTGAGCTGAAGTCGGACGCTTAACCGACTGAGCCACCCAGGCGCCCCTTGGGTATTTTAAACAATAGTTTGTGATCAGACGTGTCTTTTGCAAATATTTTCTCCCAGTCTGTAACTTGTCTTCTCATTCTCTTGACATTGTCTTTGGAAGAGCAGAAGGGTTTTTTTTGTTTTGTTTTGTTTTGTGTTTTTCCACACTCTGTCACTACATCTCCTTCCTGCCTGCCGTGACCATCAGCTTCATGCTGCCCATTGCCTCTTCCACCTAATTCATAGAATCCCCCCAGCTCCTGACAGCTAGAAGCAGTAAGGCATCCCCAGCGCCCAGCACTGGGCCCAGGTAGAAGGCTTTATGCCACTGCTGGAGGAGTGGACAAGTGAACTGAGAATCAGCAAATAGACTCTGGGTCTAGAGGTAGGCAATTCACGTGAGAAGGATGCTGTCGGTGGCCCTCTGGCAGTTACAACTTAAACCAAACCTTATCACAAGTATTTAAAAGTAGAATACCATATGGGGCATCTGGGTGGCTCAGCTGATTCAGTGTCTGACTCCGGCTCAGGTCAGGATCTCACGGTTCGTGGGTTTGAACCCTGTGTTGAGCTCTGTGCAGACACTGTGGAGCCTAGGACCCGCTTCGGATTCTGTGTCTTCTTAGCTCTCTGCCCCTCCCCTACTCGCACTCTGTCTCTCTCTCAAACATAAACATTAAAAAAAATGGAGAATAGGGGCGCCTGGGTGGCTCAGTCAACTGAGCTTCTGACTTCGTGATCTCAGGTCGTGATCTCGCGGTTGGTGAGTTCAAGCCCCGCGTCGGGCTCTGTGCTGACAGCTTGGAGCCTGGAGCCTGCTTGGGGTTCTGTGTGTCCCTCTCTCTCTTCCCCTTCCTTGCTCAAACTCTGTGTCTCTCTGTCTCAAAATATAAATAAACATTATTTAAAAAAAAAAAAAAACAGATGTGATATACAGATACACAGGTTGACAGTTTACATTTAGGTCTACAATCTATTTTGAGTTATTTTATGTGAAGGATCACAATTATTACTTTACCCAATAGCTCCCTAAGGCAAAATTGATACAATAAAACTAAGAGATTTGGGACTCTATAGAATGATGATAGATAGATAGACACACACATACACAAATGGAGTATTACTCAGCCATAAAAAAGAATGAAGTCCTGATGTTTGCAACAACATGGATGAATCTGGAGCCTATAGTGCTAAGTGAAATAAGTCAGTCCATGAAAGACGATTTCCATATGATTTCACCCATATGTGGAATTCAAGAAACAAAACAAACAAATGAAGAAAAAAGAGGCAATGAAAAACAGACTCCTAAATATTGAGAACAAACTGGTGATTGCCAGAGGGGAGGGAGGTGGGGGGGGATGGGTGAAACAGGTGAAGACGATTAAGAGCACGCTTACCGTGATGAGCACTGCATAATGTATGGCTTGAATGACGAATCCCTACATGGTACACCTGGAGTTAATACAACACGGTATGTTAATTATACTGGAATTAAAAAAAAAAAGTTGTGGTAAGACATACATAACATAAAATTCAGCATTTCAATCATTTTGAAGGGTGCAGTTCAGTGCCTTTAACTAGATTGACATTGTGCATCAACACTACCCATCTCCGGATTTTCTTCCACGTTCGAAAACTGAAACTCCGCATCCACTAAACACTGACTCCTTATTCCCTCCTCCCACCTGTCCTTGGCCACCACCATCCTACTTTCCGACTCTGTGAATCTGATTAGTCTAAGTACCTCAGATGAATTGAATCGTACAGTGTTTGTCCTTGCGTGTCCAGCTTATTTGATCAAGCATAGCGTCTTCAAGGTTAATCTGTCGTAGCAGGTGTCAGGGAGGTAGCCAGTTTTTCATTTTAATTTTAATGCTTTCCCATTTTAAGGGAACTAACAAGAGGGGCAAGATAGATGGATCCGTCTTCCAAAATAATGGTTTCACGCCCTCTGACTTGTGCAATAATTTCAAAGTACTGGAGGAAAAGGTTGACTGGTGGGTCAGATACGCATAGGACTTATCTCCTCATCCCCAATGCTTGAGAGACTTCAGTAGGTGCTGGGTGAACCACACACGTATAGCCGATATTGTTGTTGGCGGAAACATCCGGGCTCACAGTAAGTAAAGCTGGGAGCCATAAGTAAGAAAAAGTAGAAACTGAAAAGTCATTGAGGGAGGGTAATTACCATGAGCAAAACCTGTGTCTAACACTGTGTCTGACACATCGTCATCCCATTTTCTCCTTACAACTACACTATGAAATCCATAGCGGCATTCCTGAGTCAAGGTTGAGAAACATGGGCTCAGAGATGCTACATAACCGGCTCCAGGTCATGCTGTGACTTGCCTCATACTGAAGTAGGTGCTATTTTTATCTCATGACCGCAACGGAAGGAGCACTGACCTTGCTCTCTAGATGCTCTCTAGATTGCTCTAATTAGAGGATTGTCCGAAAAACATGAACAAACTTTCAGATTGCACCATGGATCCATATACGATGACAAGCATTTCGAAGCAGCTTTTTCCTCATATTAAAACAAAACAAAAAGCTAAAT
Organism: Panthera tigris; assembly: GCF_018350195.1. NCBI lineage: Eukaryota > Metazoa > Chordata > Mammalia > Carnivora > Felidae > Panthera > Panthera tigris. The sequence goes on along the minus strand of NC_056665.1, from coordinate 15,655,444 downwards.
ACATCAGGAATTTTCTCTTTACTATGAATAGCATCCTTAATATTTTTGAGTTTATATATATATATATTATATATTTTTATATATAAACTAATCTATAATGCATATTATGTTTTATAGTATATTAGTTAATATACTACATAATATATTGTAATTAATATTAGCACTACATATTATAATAACTATATTATGTATAGATATAATATTAATTAGGATATATAAACTAATATATATTACATATAATATTATATTTTTACTATATATACCATGTACACTATGTAGTCAAAGTATATACATATATGTCTATAAAATGTATACTACATAGCCAAAAATGTGTGTGTGTGTGTGTGTGTGTATATATATATATATACACATATATATGTATACACACTTTTCCCACTGCCTACATTACAGCTCTGTACATGGCAAAACAACAAAGACCATGTGGTACTTGCTCCTATGAATTTCTTTTGACTACAACCTATTTATCTTCTTCAGAGTGCCATCTGCCAAATAATAGATTGTAGATTCTCTGACAGCTTGCCTCATACATATAGTTATCTATTAAAACTCCCAGTTAATGGAAGGGGATAGAGAAAGTTTTAAAATTGAGTTATAGACCAAAATAGTTAAACAACACAAAATGATGTTCAACATCACTAGCCATTGGGGAAATTCAAATTAAAGTCACCGTGAAATACCACCACAGCTCTATCAGAAGGACTAAAATTAAAAATAGTGACAACGCCCAAAGCTGGTGAGGATGTGGCAAAACCAGATCATTCGTATATTTCTGGTAAACCTGCAGAGCCACTCTGGAAAACATTTGGCATTTTCTTATAAAACTACGCATGCAATTATCGCATGGCTCAGTAATTGTACTCCTGGTATTCACCCTCGAGAAGTAAAAACACACGTTGATATTAAACCAACATATACATGTTCATAGCAGTTTAGTTCATATTAGCTAAAAACTGGAAACAATCAGGTGTCCTTCTGTGGGTGAATGGTTAAACAAACGTGGTCCATCCACAGCATAAAATACTACTCAGCAGTGAAAAAGAAGATATCATAAATACATTCAACAACTAGATGAATCCCACAAGAAGGAGGCTGCATGAACAGAGCCCATCTGAAAAGGTTACATGGGATGTGTCTCCCTTTATATAACACTCTTGAAATGGCAAAATTATAGCCATGGAAACCAGGTTCGAGGTTTCAAAGGGTTGAGGAAGGGTTAACAAGCAGGAGAAAAGTGGGGATGGTTGTAAAAAGGCAACAGGAGGGATCTCTGTGGGGATGGAGAACACTCTGTATCATGACTCTGATGTTGGTACATGACCTATACATGATATATGATATGATATGATATGATATGATATGATATGATATATGATACAATACAAATGGCTATGAATTAAATGCACAAGGCACACAAACATACACACTGTGAAACAGAGACACAGACTGGGTTGGGGGGACAGATGAAATAAAAAAACATGGAAAGCTGAAAAATCGGGATAACGATTGGTGGATTGTATCAGTATAAATTCTCTGGTTGTGACATGGTACTCAATTTTTGCAAGAGGTGACCATGGGATGTGGTGCGCAGGGTGCGGGGGGGGGGGGGGAGACTAGCCAATGAGTATACATGATCACATTGTAAGTTTGATTCCTTATGACTACGGGTGAACCTACCTATAATTATCTCAACATTTAAAGTTTCGTTGAAAAAAGAAAATTGAACAACCGAGTTGAACTCTTGTTTGTCTGGTTCTTGCAAATTTGCTACTCTTTCATTCTGCTCTTCCTGGGTGTGAAGGGTAATCACAGGCGATTGTGGCTAATGAAATGAGACGATGCTTAGCTCAGTGGCTTAGCACATAGTATATGTTCAATAAATGTCATTGATGATCGTTAAGAGAAACGTATTAATTCACAAACCTACGCTGCATCCCCAGAGCGGATGTGGTCTTTCGTCGTTTGGTTACTTAGTTCTGTTACTCAACGTAGGGCCTTCTGGATTGCCTGCAATTTGGAAATGGCTCCTTAGCTTGATTTCTATTGTGTTTTTGACACATGGCGGGAGATAGGGCGCAAACAAACCGACCTACCACACCAACTCAACACGGTGTTGTGGAGATTCTGTCTCAGCTAACTCTCCTCCTCTGAAGATGCTATTTGACATTTTTTTGGTAAGCAGGCAAGGTGCGGGGGGAGACACACGAGAAGGATGGAAACTCAGATTTCTCGGTATTGTATGCCTTATTTATGCTAAATTTCACTCTTCCAGTGGCCTTGATTCATTTTTCAAAGCTACCTCCCCTGCTGAGACACGTCCGTGGCCAAGGAGAGGGAGAGGACCCTGGGCCAGAGGGGAGAGAACGCCCCACTCAGACAGCATGCTCCTCAGTGTTTGTGACTCAACGCTACTGATACGCGAAGCCCACGCGTCCCTCTGTATCCAAATTCTGCTTGTGTGCTTTTTGAAAGCACAAAATTAGAGTCATCTCCCTCCTTTTGAGACGGCCCACTTCCCGAGAAGAATGAGAGAGGGGAAGCGAATAGAAAAATCTTAATGAAGCAGGAGCGGAGCCAGACACAAGGTGCAAGCTTGCCATTGTGGCGAAAATCTCCTGCGCGCGCCCACGGAAAGGCCTCGCTGGCTGCCAAGTCTTCTTTCTCTCCGAGCAGACCTCGTTGGAGCGCAGGGCAGGAAACATTGGCACCAGGAAGGGTCTGCTTCCGCTTCCTCCTGCTCTCCTGGGGAACATTTTCCCCAAGGTTTGGGGACCAGGGCTACGTGCCATGTTGAAATGAAAGGCACCAGGCTGAGCTGACGTTTTTATCAACCCAAATTCCTACATGAATTCTTTGGGAAGATAAGAGCCAAATAAAGCGTCCAGTCACCTTCGAAATGACACTCTCCATTACGCTGCTGGGGAACCAGTTGCGGAAAGCGGGTCCCGGATTTGCCAAGAAAGGGAAGATTGTTTTGGTATTTGCCCTGATCAAAAAAAAAAAAAAAAAAAAAAAAGTGTGTGGGGGGGTGTTAGTGTGTGGAAAGCACACTCCCAACGTGGTCCTCCACCTTTATTCATCCGGCAACCACCTTGTGGGTGCTTTTTCTCCTCTGTTGGGCACCTTGCTAGAAGCAGAAGGTACGTGGGTGCCAGACTCAGCTCCCGTCCTCAAAAGGACCAGAACTCCTTGGAACTTAGGTAGAAGGTCCTAAAAACTGATGTATGCTAGGTCTGGGGACACCTAAATCCTTCCAAGTCAAGGAGGACGTCCCAGAGGAGCTGCCTTCTCAGTTTAGACCTGAAAGACGAGAAGTATGAAGCTAGAAAAGGTGGTGTAATCTAGAAAGATGGAGACGAGGGGGAAGAGAGGAGGAATATGCCAAGCCAAGCCCAAAGAGGAAATATCCTGGAGCCGTGCTTCTCAACCCAGGACCGGTTTACTCCGCAGAGGACATCTGGTGATCTCTGGGGACACGTTTGGTGCTCTCAGTGGGAGTGGGGGGTGAGGCTTAGAAGGCAGAGGTGTTGCTGACTCCCCCACAGTGCACAGAACAGCCCTGTGATACGAATCACCCAGCACAAATGTTAGGAGTGCCCAGGCTGAGAAACTCTGGCCAATGAGTCAGGCTTTGGACAGGGTCTGTTCTCAGAACTCTGTTCTCAGTACCCATTTATTCTTGGGTTCTGAGAGCAATGGAGTCCCCTATGCCATTTCTGGGTATTGGGTTATTATTCTCACTCAGTCTTCAAAAGTTTTTTTTTTTTAAGTGGTTGAAAAGGAAGTAAAATGGAGAAGGGGGTACAACACACATATTGTACTGAAAATTTTGATTTTCTTTTAATGTTTATTTATTTTTGAGAGACAGAGACAGAGAACAAGTAGGAGTAGGGCAGAAGAGAGAGAGAGGGAGACACAGAATCGGAAGCAGGCTCGAGGCTCTGAGCGGTCCCCACAGAGCCCGATGTGGGGCTTGAACCCCCGAACCGTGAGATCATGACCTGAGCCTGTCAGAGGCTTAACCGACTGAGTCACCCAGGCGCCCCTGTACTGAACATTTTAAACGCCTTTGTTACAGCGATGTCTCCTCTCCATTGTTCTGCCCCAATATCTCCCGTGTCTTAAGCCAAGTGCTTTGCTTTCCATTTCTTCTACTCCAAGAAACATCAGCAAGGAAGACTGGACATACCATCCACATCTATCAACGGACATGTCACAGATTACCGAAGTAGATAAAAATAGGATTATCCAATAAGACAAGCAGGCCGAAAGCTCCTAAAATTTTGTTTGAATATTGAGATTATTTGGGTTATATCGTCTGCATTAAGACACTAATAAATAGTTCCTGGCTTATACCTCGGCTCTCATCAGCATTAACGTTAAGGATAAAAGTGTGTCATAGGATTCCAAGTCCACTAAGAAGGTTTCAACCAGCAGTGGAAAGTGGTGACATATCTGGTTTGGGCACTAAGATGTGACATAAAATCCCCCTTTCTCATTTCCTATCTTGACAATCCATACAACCCTTAAACAAAGGAGGTGAAATCACTTTTGGAAAATCTCCTTACAGAGTGTGAATATCTAATATCCCAGGCACATGGTCAGTTAATGTATTCTGGCGTACATGAAGGAATTTGCCGAACACTGACAGCACTGGGTAACACTTAATTTAACTGTTGCATATTTATGAAATTAATGATATAACACTCACCATCCCTCCTAACTTTAACTCTGGATGATGGCATTTGATCCTGCGGGAACACACCAGTCATTAAGCCAGGAATGAAAGGCAAGAGTGATCTGAAATTTTGAGGGGGGTGACAAAGAGACCTGACTATGAGAGACCAAGTTGTGTATTAAATACAGGAGCTTAATGAGAACCAAGTAAAACAAGCATGTTGGTATTTCTCCCCCGTCGTGCCAGCCGAGGCTTCATTGTTTTACAACAGTGACCCAGGCCCACTGTTATGACTGAGGGGTTATCAAATCCCAAATTCTGTAACTCTGAGTATGTGCTCCATTTCCAGATCTGTATATCTACCGTAGAATTCATGCATCACCATCAATATCAGAGATACAAAATGCAGGTATGAAAGAAAGAAAGAAAGAAAGAAAGAAAGAAAGAAAGAAAGAAAGAGGGAAGGAAGGGAGGGAGGGAGGAGGGAGGGGAGGAAGGGAGGGAGGAGGGAAGGGAAGAAGGGAGGGAGGAAGGAGGGAAGGGAGGGAGGGAGGGAGGAAGGAGGGAAGGGAGGGAGGAGGGAAGGAAAAAAGACGGGGGGGGGGGGGGGAGGGGGAGGGAGAAGGGAGGAAGGAAGGAAGACTCCTTTATAGCCTATCTGCAGTTTGTTAGCTAGAAAGGATTTTATTATACTATTATTAAAAATATTATAATTGGTTATGGATCACAGTTGTTCACTGTGGATATTTGTAACCGTGTCATTAACAACTGTAGATAGGAAGTGACTGTGGCAGCTGATTAGAAATGGTAATGCCTTTTTCTCATTTTCGAAGTCCAAATCCGGTTTTCAGGGCAAGCCTGCTTCTTGACGCTGGGAATGATCGGAAGGGTCTCCGCAGCGCCTGGCTGGCTCAGTCCATAGAGCATGAAACTCTTCAAGGGTCTCTACATGCCACAAACGAGGTTCTGAATATTCTCCAGGCGGAACGCCAAAGAGAATCACACATCTGTCCAAAATCTTTTGGGCTTGGAGCACACATAAAATCAATCTTCCTGGCGCACCCCGGGGGCTCAGCCGGTTAAGTGTCCGACTATTGCTTTTGCCCCAGGACCTGATCTCACGATTCATGAGTTTGAGCCCCACGTCGGGCTCCTCGCTGACAGTACAGAGCCTGATTGGGATTCGATCTCTCTCCCCTCTCTCTGCCCCTTCCCCATTTTCTCTCTCCCCCCCTCCCTCTCTCTCTCTCTCTCCCTCAAAATAAATAAATAAAACTTAAAAAAAAGTTTAAAAAATCAATCTTCTTTTTATAGAGGCCATTGAATAAAAACTTCCTAAATATTTAAGAACTAATGGTAAGGGACATATTTAGCAGTTCCAATCACAAAATATGCTTGTTAACCTGGATCAGCGGGAGCAAATCAAATTCATCTGATGGATAGGCCCTGAGCTCCCGGGAGGTGGGTTGGAGAGGCTATGGAGATCCAAGGAAACCAGAACAGGAAATGCAAAGGTATGAATGTCACATAATCACCATCTCAGCTCTGAATCATTTCTAGTGACTGAACGGCCAAGTTCTGGAAAGGTTAGCTGAATTACAGTACCTGTGAATTTATCTACCCGTTTCCAGGCATAATGCATGAAATGCATAGATCTTATATAATACGTTGTATAAGATCTGCTATTCGTTTGCTTCATTTAGTTACATTTAATGTAAAAAGAACTTATTCTTTTAATGTATTTATTTATTTTTGAGAGAGAGAGAGAGAGAGAGAGAGAGAGAAGGAAAGCGAGGGGCAGGGAATGAATCCCAAGCAGACTCCACACTGTCAGCACAGAGCCCGACACGGGGCTCGAACTCACCAACGGTGCGATCACGACCTGAGCCAAAATCAAGAGTCGGGATGCTTAACTGACTGAGCCACCCAGGCACCCCAAAAGAACTTATTTTGAATTTTAATGCAAAGCCCACATTGTGTTTTCCCAAACACGCCTCTCCAGTTGGGAATTTATGTGCTACCATGAGGCAAGATTTTAAGGGGACACTTCAGTTTTCATAGGCGGAGTATTACAGCAGATAATGAATACCAAAGAAACTTGCCTGGACCCTTCAAGATGTGACTAAAGCATACTCGTAACAACTGTGGCTGCGGGAAAGAAAGGCAGCGCGGCGCTGACCCTTTGGAAATGCAGGCTTGAAGGTCTAAGTGCAGATTTCGGAAGAACACAGTAAAAGGAATGCACAGTGAGTGAGTATTTAGCTCCACGGAGCAGTCTTTGATCAAAAGGGACTTGGCAGAACAGTTTTCCTCCAACAAAATTTCCACTGAAGCCGGTGCCTCTGGCTTTCATTGTAGCTAACTGTGTCTGCCTTAGGAGAGCCGAATGAAGCAAGAGGGAGAAGGAGCCAGAAGGCAGGAAGAAGCAATTGTACGGCCCCATGTAATTCTGCCAACAAGAGCAATCTTTACCTTGACACCCATTACAATCCCGAGCCTCTCTCTGTGGCTTATTTTGGAAATTACATGTTACACTGTATAGACATAAACACTCATCTATCCATATGCATATCTTGCGTAACACTTCCATGTAAAATGTATTTTACCCTGATGGTGAAAGTGTCTGAATCTCAATTATTTGGTAAACTTAAAACTGTTTTTGTTTTGTTTTGTTTTGTTTTGTTTTTTTAAGGCTTGGACACACACACACACACACACACACACACACACACAAAGTAGCACAGCTTGTAATTCCGCGGCCAAATTAACAGCGGTGTTTAATATTTACATTGTTCATTAAGTTGTAAAAAATAACAACAAGGATTACTAAGGATTCTGTAAAAACATGTTAAGTCATGTTAGCTTATGCCACTAGTAAAGGTCACCTGGGAGGGTGTGATGACCTTTCAGAACGTCTCTACCTGTATTTGTTGTTGTTGTTAAAGTTTTGCCTTTTAATTCCAGTGTAGGTAACAGTGATATATTAGTTCCAGGGGGACAATATAGTGATGCCACAGTTGTACACATTACTCAGTGCTGGTCACCCTAAGTGTACTCTCTATCCATCCGTGTGTGTGTGTGTATATATATATATTTTTTATTTATATATTTATATATATTTATATATTTATATATGCTTATATATGTTTATATATGCTTATATATATATTTATATATGCTTATATATTTATATAGATTTATATAGAGATTTATATAGAGATTTATAGAGATTTATATATTTATATAGAGATATATAGATTTATATAGAGATTTATAGAGATTTATATAGAGATATATAGATTTATATATATATTTATATATATTTATATATATGTATATTTATACATATTTATACATATTTATACATATATAGATTTATATATAGATTTATATAGATTCATATATAGATTTATATAGATTTATATATAGATTTATATATAGATTTATATATAGATTTTTATATATTTTATATATTTTTATATAGTTATATATATTTATATATTTATACATATTTATACATATATATTTATATATATTTATATATTTATATATATTTATACATATATAGATTTATATAGATTTATATAGATTTTTATGTATATTTATATATATACATATTTATACATATATAGATTTTTATATATTTATAAATATTTTATATATATTTATATATTTATATTTATATATATTTTTATATATATTTTAATATATTTATAATATTTATACATATATAGATTTATATATATTTATAAGTATATATATTTATATATATAAGCATATCTACTTATTTATATTTTATACTTATATATATACTTATAAGTGCATCTATATATTTATATATATATATATATATAAATGTTAGCTTTTAAAAGCTAACCCTTTTCCTTTAACTACCAATCCAGGTATGAACGGGACCCAGCCATCCTCGGCCTGGTGCAAGAACAATGTGGCAAATGATCGAGGTGGTGCCCGGCAGGCTGATGACTTTATACGCCGCGTCCCGGCTCGGTGACCCACAAATCTCCTTTGATATGCCAGGCAGCAGAGAGAGCTCGAAAGGATCAGGAGGCGAGGGCGGCCCCCCGCCCCCCTCGATGAAGCCATCATGTGACAAGCATCCTGAGCCGGCGGCGGGGCGCGCGGGGCTGATAGAGACGTCGGTCCGAGGCGCCCGAGCGACCCGCGCGGGGCCCAGCGGCCCGGGCGCCGCGACCGCAGAGGACGCGGCCGGCGCGCGCCGGGCGAGCCGGCAAGCAATCTTCGATAAATTAAAGAAATCTCCATGGAAATTAGCATGAAACATTTTCTAATCTGCCTCTTTTCACTGCCGACAAGGGTCACTGGTTGAGCGTCCCTCTTATTTTATTATTCCCCAGCCGCCGCCACCTCCCGGCTCCTTTCCACCCCTCCATTCCGCTCTGGGTTTTCAGCCCGTCCCTATTGTCGCCGTCCTCGGATTCTTAACCCTTTTGGACCATCTTCCCTGCGACAGGGTGTGATCCCTGCTGCTGCTCCCGCTGTTGTGACCGTCGCTGCCCGCGCGGCTGCTGAGGCCCCCACGACTGTTCTCCTGCTAATCTTACCCCCAGCAGCACCAGGGCAGGGGGCAACCCCACCCCTGTCCCCTCTCCCCCAAGCAGTCACCACCTTGCACCAGCTTTATTCACAAATGGGGCGGCCAGGGGGACAGAGGCCGCAGCTGCCTGCCCCTCCCCCTCCCCCAAACCGTGTCCGGAGAGTGTCCGGCTCTGGGTCGCTGTGCCTCTGGGTTGCTGTGACCCTCACCCCGGACGGCACCAGAGTGCGGGTGCAGGATGGTGGGGTGTGTGAGCGCGTTCCCTTGGCAAGGTCGCTGGACCTGTCTTGCAGGATGGGGCTGTTCCACCCTCCTCCCCTGTGGAGAGCACTCTGGGATCTAAGGGGAATGACACTGGGCCACAGGAGAGGCCCAGAAAACAAGTGGTGCCCTCCAACAGTTTAAAAAAAAAAAAAAAAAAAGGATGTAAAATTTTAAGATGTGAAAATTACTCATTCAGCTCTCTTATTCGTCGAACCTCTTGAAATCCCTTGAGGATCAAGACTCAACTTTCAGAAAATAAACTTAGAAAAAGGGGCCAAAAAGCGCCCCACGTGATGCGTTCACATGTGTTAGATGCCTTCACACACTATCTTATTTAATCTCTACGACAACTGGGTTTTGGAGAGTTGTTGGCCGTCAGAGGTTCTGCTGTTTATCCATCTGTGCATTGTTTGTTCTTCGAGTACTTCCTGGCGCCGGGTAGAGGCCGCTTGTTACCATCAAATGCCTCTGGGCTCCGTGTCCCTCTGGGTTCCACTGCACTACGAACCGTAAGCATCTCATTTAATCCTCTCGGAAACTCTGCAAGGTACACATCGCTCCCATTTTGTGGATGGGAAAACAACTGAGGAAGTAAAGTCACACCTTGATCGACGGTGGTCGTGAAACTTGCGGGGCCTGTCTGATCCCAGGGCATGTTCCGTCACCAAATATGTCCACCATGGGAAAGAGAAAAGGGAGGGCCACAGAGGAGAAGTGGTTTTTTCCAAAGACATCCGGGTAATACATGGCGGCCAAGATCGTGCCAGGTGGGTAAACCTCTGGGGCCTGGGCTGTCTCCACTGCAGAGCAGGGAGGCAACCAAGCTGTTGTTTGAAAGGTTGTCTTCCATGGGGCACCTGGGTGGCTCAGTCATCGAAGTGTCTGACTTTTGACTTCAACTAAGGTCCTGCTCTCAAGGTTGGTGGGATCCCACCAGGAGTCAGGCTCTGCCACGGGTGCGGTTGTGGAGTCTGCTTAAGATTCTCCCTCCCTGGGGCGCCTGGGTGGCTCAGTGGGTTAATCATCATCAGGCTCTTGATTTCAGCTGAGGTCATGATCTCAGGGTCATGAGATGGACCCCTGGGTCGGGCTGTGCACTGAGCATGGAGCCTGCTTGGGATTCTCTCTCTTCCTCTCTCTCTGCCCCTCCCCCCCCCCAAGATAAATAAATAAACTTTAAAAAATTGTCCTCATCCAATTTCACCCTTCAGTTCGACACCCTAGAGGAGCATCTCCAGCCTTACTCATCTTCACTGTTAGGTGACAAGGTCATATCTAGTCTTTGCCATTTTCGGGTATGTAGAAATTTAGAGATCTCTTTGAACCTTTTATAAAGTGATACCTCAAGATCATATTCCCAGACAGAGCAGGATGTGTTGAAACAATATCTCAAAAATATATCCTGTTGTGTTTTTTTTTCCTACAATATTGAGATAGTCAATGTTTGAATGATAACGGTTTCTAGAATAATTATTATGTTTGCTTTCAGCTTGTGGAAATTTGATTTTTTTTTTTTTTTTGGTGCGGAGCATTAATTCAATGAGCTCTTATTTTGCATATAAATAAAACTTTGTGAATAAAAGTATATTTCAGATGTATAAGGAAGTTCATTATTTAAAATGTGAATTATTTTGTACCAAATGGGTATTGTGAATTGAAATGATTATGTCTTTTAATCTCATTTTGGTATCCCCAATTTCGTGTGTGTGCACATACACTTATCTGTGATAAGGGGAGCTTGATAGCATAACCGACCGTGATAAGCAGGTAACAGGATAACAAGATATAGTAGAGGAAAGTCAGGGAGTTTGGAAGATATTTCCTGTCTATTGCAAATAAGGAATGAAATCGGATACTTCGCACTGTTGCTGATTGAGCCACGGTGTGGTTAAGGAATATCTACATGTTTTAGCTGCGGTCCAGAGTAAGGCTTCCCGCACTAATGATATTAAAGAGTCTGTGGCACATTGATATTTGTTCCACGGCTAAGAAGCTGTTCGAAAGTCCTAAAGCACATTTTGGGAACACTAATTCCTATTGATGCAAATGCCAACATTCTGAGTTTACCAGGGTGGTTCAATCTATATCCAAACATTCCTTTATCTGTGGCTGTTGCCAGCCTCGGCCAGGTAACTTTATTCCCAAACATCCCCTATGAACATTGGTCTCAGCTATTCCAAGGCAATGTATGGTGTGTGAAGGCAGGAGTTGTGCTAAGTATTCAATGCAATGGGACAACATAAAGAAAGCAAAGGCCAGAATGAAATGCATATGTATACATGACCAAAGCTAGCCTATAACTTGAAAAGTTATTTTATTTCATCTAAAGATTTAATGCAAGAATTTAAGTATACCTCTGTAGGTTTTAAAGCACATACTCAAAGGTATGTCTAGATTTTAAACAACTCTTAGTCAGAGATGCTTAATTGCAGGTGACAATTGAAGGCACAATTCTCAATAGGTAAGAAATAGACAAAAATATCCTAGTGGATAAAACATGAGTATGAGGTGGGCTATTACGAATAAGATTATTGAATGGATGTTGCATCCATATCTCCTAAAGGACGCTGAGGACTGCTTGAAGTGCTCATTGTTCATTATCCCAATTCTACTATGTAACGCCTCTTGAGTTTTAGTCAAATCCCAGCCCACACTTTTGCCTTAGAGAAGCTGAGTTTCACCTTCAAGAATAAGCTGCTTGCTCTGAGGATAATTTTTATTTCATTTCCAGATTGCTTAAAGATTGCACATTTGATCCAATTCTGGTTAATGAGAGGCTGGAAGTTGGGGACACATTCTTTCCTGTTCTTAAGAAGGAACGAGTTCCCAGAGGCAAGGGAAGCAAAAGCAAAAATGAACTATTGGGACCTTATCAAAATAAAAAGCTTCTGCACAGTGAAGGAAACAATCAGCAAAACTAAAAGGTAACTGACAGAATGGAAGAAGGTATTTGCAAATGACATATCAGATAAAGGGTAAGTGTCCAAAATCTATAAAGAACTGATCAAACTCAACTCCCAAAAAACAAATAACCCAGTGAAGAAATGGGCAAAAGACATGAATAGACACTTCTCCAAAGAAGACATCCAGATGGCTACTGACACATGAGAAAATGCTCAACATCACTCATCATCAGGGAAATACAAATCAAAACCACAATGAGATACCACCCCACACCTGTCAGAATGGCTAAAATTAACAACTTAGGTAACAACAGATATTGGCGAGGATGTGGAGAAAGAGGATCTCTTTTGCACCTTTGGTGGGAATGCAAACTGGTGTGGCCACTCTGGAAAATGGTACGGAGGTTCCTCAAAAAATTAAAAATAGAACTACCCTACCACCAAGCAATTGTGTTACTAGGTATTTATCCAAAGGATACAAAATTGTTGATTCGAAGGGCCACATGCACCCCTATGTTTATAGCAGCACTATCGACAATAGCCAAAGTATGGAAAAAGCCCAAGTGTCCATTGACTGACAAATGGATAAATAAGATGTGATATATATGTGTGTGTGTGTGTGTGTGTGTGTGTGTGTGTGTGTGTATACACATATATATAATGGAAGGGAACATGAGGGGAACATGAGGGGAACCTCTGGTGTATTAATGTGGTGTATTAAAGAAACTTCATTGTTTGATCTTGGATGGTGGCTGCATGGATGAAAATCCCTAGGTAGATACATAGATAGATAGATAGATAGATAGATAGATAAAGGAATAGTACTCAGCGATCAAAAAGACTGAAATCTTGCCATTTGCAACAACATGGATGGAACTAGGGAGTATTAGGCTAAGTGAAATAAATCAGTCAGAGAAAGACAAACATATGATTTCACTCACTGTGGAATTTAAGAAACAAAACAGATGAACATAGGGGAAGGGAAGGAAAAATAAAATAAGAACAGAAAGGGAGACAAACCATAAAAGACTCTTAAATGCAGAGAACAAACTGAGGGTTACTGGCAGGGGTTACTGGCAGGGTGTTGGATGGGGTGATGGGCTAAATGGGTAATGGGCTTTAGGGAGGGCACTTATTGGGATGAGCACTGAGTAATATGTCAGAATGTAAGTGAAGAGTCAGTAAATTCACTTACATTATATGTAAGTGAAGAGTCAGTAAATTCTATTCCTGAAATCACTATTACACTGTATGTTAACTAACTTGGATTTAAATTAAAAATATGTATAACCATTAAGGGAAAAAAAAAAAAAAGAAGAAGGAGTCCCTTCATTTCTCGCCATCACTAGACGCACACAAAAAATCATGAAACCTGCTAACTCCCGTTGCAAGCCACCACAGTATCTAGATTCGGGGTGAAATTAAACTCAGGGTAGAACAAAGCAGAGAGAAGAGATGCGTCTGGCTCTAGCTAACCCTAAGTCTCTTCACCATGAACCACCTCTTAGGGGAGCTTCAACTTAGGTGAGTTTCAACCAATGTAAGTTGTCTTTCTGTTATGTGTAACTAAAAGCATCATAATTGATGCATGTTGAACTTTTCTAGGAAAAAATAACATTATGCTTTTATCATTCAGGAAACTGACGCACTCCTCTAGGACAGTATCCCTGTATTTTTTTTGGGGGGGGGGGCATTCATATCTCTTTGTGACTTTTCATGTGCCAACACCTTTGTCAAACAATTTTCTGTTGAGATGATAGAAGGTTAATTTGTCTTTCTTCCTTTTTTAATTTTTTTAAAATTTATTTATTTTGAGAGAGAACGAGGAAGCATGAGCAGGGGAGGGACAGAAAGAGAGAGAGGCAGAGACAGAATCCCAAGCAGACTCCACACTGTCAGTGTAGAGCCTGACACGGGGCTTGAACCCACGACTGCAAGATCATGATCTGAGCCAAACCAAGAGTTGGATCCTCAACAGACTGAGCCACCCAAGCTCCCCTGTCTTTCTTCTGACATGGTTGATAGAAGTTTTCTTTTTGTTTCTTTTTTGTACTTACTGACAGTTTGGACAAGTATCTTTCAGCTTTATAACTTGCTATCATGTAATTTTTTTTTTAATTTTTTAACGTTTATTTATTTTTGAGACAGAGAGAGATAGAGCATGAACAGGGGAGGGGCAGAGAGAGAGGGAGACACAGAATCGGAAGCAGGCTCCAGGCTCTGAGCCATCAGCCCAGAGCCCGACGCGGGGCTCGAACTCACGGACTCACAGACCGTGAGATCGTGACCTGAGCTGAAGTCGGATGCTCAACCGACTGAGCCACCCAGGCGCCCCGCTATCATGTAATTTTTAAGTAAATCTTTTTATTGAAGAGCAGGCTACATAAAAGTAAGCAAATCATAGGATGCAATTCAATGGCTTTTCACAAACGAAGGGCACCCATGCAGCCACCATCCAGATCAAAAAACGAAGCTTCATTGATAAACCAGAGGTTCCCCTCATGTTCCCAGCCAGTTACTAACATACTCCCCCCCACCCAGTTGAAGATAACCAATATCCTAATGACTAACACCAGATTCATACTGCTGAGCTTTAAATTTTATATAAATGGAATTGTACTCAACGCACTCTTTTGCATACTATAAAATATATATTCTGATTTGTTTGGCTCCCATTAATTCAGTATTATGTTGGTGGTATTTTCTATAATAATTAATTTATTTCTAATGCTGTATAATATTCCATAGCATGAATATAGCACGACTACTATTTTTTTAAGTTTTTTTTTTTTAATTTGAGAGAGAGAGAGAGAGAGAGAGAGAGAGAGAGAGAGAGAGAGGAAGAAGCAGACAGAGAGGGAGACACAGAATCCAAAGCAGGCTCCAGGCTCTGAGCTGTCAGCACAGAGCCCAATGCGGGGCTCGAACTCACCAACTGCGAACCGAAGTCTGATGCTTAACCGACTGAGCTCCCCCAGGCGTCCCAGCCATGACTACTATTAATTTATTTTTTCTTACACTGTTTTGGTATCATGATTATGCTGGTCTTGTAAAATGAAAATTATTCCTCTTCTTGACTTTCTGTTCTTTGGAGGGGTTTGTGTTCAATGTTATTTCTTCCTTTAATGTTTGAAAAAATGAACACTGAAACCATCTGGTTCTAGAGTATTCTTTGGAGAAGAGCTTTCAATAATATATTTGATGTGTTCAATAAATATAGAAATAATCATTGCTTGCAACTCTTATATCAGAGTTGCAATGCGATGTTTTACTAGAAATTGGTCCATTTAATATAACTTTTCAAAATCTTTCGCATAAAGCTATTCATAATATCCTGTTATCACACTAGCATTGTTTCTCTTTTCTCTCCCCACATGCCTGATGTTAGTAATTTGTGCTTACTTTTTATTCTAGCAGTCTTTTGAAAAGTGAGCTTTTAACTTTGCTATTCTCTCTTTGGTGTATTTTTTAAATTTTGTGAATATAAACCTGCTGTTACTCATTGCCCTCGTTTTACTTTTTTGAAAGTTTAATTTGCACTTCTGTTTCTAAATTCTTCAGAAGACACTTAGGTCATTGATTTTTCAGCCATTTTCCTTTTCTAATATATATTTTCAAGACTATCACTTCCCTCTACACACTGCTTATGTTGCATCCCATGTGTCATGAAAAGTTGCATTTTCATTGTCACTCAGCAGACAATATTTTCTAATATCCATTATGAGTTCTTTAGAAATGTATTGATAAATTGCAAGTATCAGAGCTTTTCTGTTTTCTGTTTCCATTGATCGTTACTGTAATTACACTGTGTTAGAGAATATACTTTCTGTGATTTCAATCCTTAGAAATTTGTCACAACCATATGGCTCAGCATATGGTCTTAAGTTATTGAGTGCAGATTTCTATGTATGTAAATAAGGTCAAGTTTGATAATCATGTGATTGAAACCATCTATACTCTTACTACATTTTGTCTATTTCTTCTTTCAGGTGCTAAGCAGGGGGATTAAAATCACACACTAATGGTAAATTATCTGTTTCTCTTTTTGGTCTTATCAATCTCTCTTTCTCTTTCTATTAAGGCTATAGTTTTACGTGCATATACATTTAGAATTTTTATATCATCCTCTTAGATTGAACCACTCATCTTTATAAAACATTTTTGCCTTAAAGTCTACATTGTCTGCTATTCTAATTGCTATATTTGTATTCTTGTGTTTAGTTTTTATACAGCTTCGGTTTTCCATTTTAATTTCCTAAACTTTCTAATATATATATATATATATTACATCTTCTAAATATATGACATATAGCCATATACATCATCTATACTTTTATATCTATATGTATATATGTATATCTAATTTCCTACTTGTTTTATACAGTCTAATAATCTGCCAGAAATTCAACCAGCCTTTTAAGATTTATCCAGTCTTTTCATTAGAGCATCTAATCTGCTTATATTTAACGTAGTTCTTTACTATTGACATATTTGAATTTAAATTTCTTTTCTTATATATTTTTTAAGTTTATTTATTCTGAGAGAGAAAGAGGAAGAGAGGGGGAGGGTCAGAGAGAGAGGGAGAGAGAGAATCTCAAGCAGGCTCTGTGCTGACAGCAAGTGCAGGGCTCAAACCCACGAACCATGAGATCATGACCTGAGCTGAAATCAAGAGTCAGATGCTTAACCGACTGAGCCACCCAGGTGCCCCTATAATCTTGTTTTTTTCTTTCAACTTATTTTGTTTCTTTCTGTCTTTATTTGGATGGAGCAAACATTTTTATCATTCTATTATTCTTCTCTATTGGTTTGTTACATATTCTTCTCCTTTCATTTTTTACCATAGAGATAACTACATCCATCCTTGATTTTACTGTCTAATATAAGTTAATCCTCATCACTTCCTGGAGAGTTCAAGATCCTTGTCTACTTTAAAGAATGCATTGGGGCACCTGGGTGCCTCAGTCAGTTGGGCATCTGACTTTGGCTCAGGTCATGATCTCACGGTTCATGAGTTTGAGTCCCACGTAGGGCTCTGTGCTGACAGCTCGGAGCCTGGAGCCCGCTTCGGATTCTGTGTCTCCCTCTCTCTCTGCCCCTCCCCTGCTCATGCTCTGTCTCTGGCTCTGTCTCTCTCTCCCTCTCAAGAATAAATCAACATTAAAACATTTTTAAAGAATACATTATGATGATGATGATGATGTATTCAAGGTATATTTAAGGATATGTAGATATTTGTACTATTAATATCTTTTTTATTGCTCTTTATTCCTTTCTTCATTTTCTTGTCTTAATCTATTTTTTTAATGTAAATTACTCCCTTTAGTATTTTTTTCAGTGTGTGCGGCTGGAAATAAATTCTCTCTGGTGGGTGTGCGTGACAAGATATCTGTCACCTTCATTTATGAAGACTATTTTTGGTGGATGGAGTTCTAGGTTAATATTTTAAACCCTTTAAATATGCCATTCCATTTTCTTCTCTCTCCCATAATTTCTGTTGTAAAATCAATTGTCAACCTTACTGCTCGTATTCTGAAGTACTATGTCCCTGTTCTTCAGCTGCTTTTGAGACTTTCCTCCAAGTTTTTGACTGTTAGTATTTTACCTGTGAAGTGCTTACATGCAGCTTTGTTTTCATTTATCCTGATCTATGTATATAAATCTTAAAATCTGGAGCTTGATACTTCTCACCATTTCTAGAAAATTCTTGTTGGGATCAGCACTGGGAGTTGTATGAAGCAAATTTGACAATAAATTATATTTTAAAAAAAGAAGAAGAAAAAAAAAAAGAAAATTCTTGTCAATACCAGGTCAACTATCACACCTGGACATTCTCTGTCTCTTCTCTTTAACATATTTAAATTGTGTGAATTTCCTAACTTTTCATTTCATTACGAAGATGCTTATGTTCTTTCACATATTTTGCACTTTTTCTGTCTCTGCTTTAGTATGGATCTCTTCTAGGAAGTTTTCTGTCAGTTAACTGTTTTTATCTTTTTCTGCACTGGATATGCTCCTAAGCCCATTTATTCATTTCTTAATTTTGGTTATTTTATTTTCAAAGCTCTGCTTTCCCTTTGATATTTTCATTGTAGGTTGCTGGATGAAATTACCCATTTTGGCCCGTATTTTCCTGAACATAGTAATCAAATTTATTTTAAAGTATTAGAAAGAAAATAAAGTCTATGTCTGATAATGTCAATATCTGAACCCCCTATGTGTCTACATTTATTGTTGGTTTTTTTTTCATTTTCTGTTGCTTTGTAATTATTTAGTCTTACCTTCTAGTAGGCCTGATACTTGTTGATTGAGTGTCAAATTAAAAAATATATATATATATAAAACAGTTATCAAAGATCTTGGCTGTAGTCATCTCTCTCCAGAGAATATTTTCTTTTGTTTTCTGGTAGGCATCGAGTGAGGGTGGAGATTATCTTAAATCTGCCTGGCAGTAATTAAACTGAAACGTGACTTTCAGTAATGCGATATTTAACCTTCTTCTTTTTTGTAATCAGGTTACAATATTTGGTGTGTATTTTACATTTATAGTAGATCTGTATTTGGACTGGTTCACTTTACACGCCCCATCGTCACATTGCGGCTTGTGGTTACTGTAGTAGACAGTGACCCTCTTACTCCTAAGCTGCAGCCCTCTCGTGTTCCTAAGCAGAACTCTGGGGTATCTATCATGGCCCCTTTTCCCAAAGATTCCTAACTTGCCATTGTATCTTTTCCACTTAATGACACTTCCTTCATCTCTGTTTGGATTCCTAGACTGTTAACAGCTCCTTTTTACTGGACTTGTCCCTAGTTCGGCAAAATGCCTTCATGGGAAACGTGGAACAGAAGAAAACGCTCACCTAGCGGTACGTAGTTCTTTCCGCCATCTTGGTGTCTCGAGTCCTGGCCGCCTGGGTAGCACGGCACTTCAAGGTTCTCCCTCCCCTATCTTACACGACTACCAAATCTTCTCTCAGATCCCTTGCTGCTTCTTGCCACGGGCCACTTCATTTTGTAGTTTCTTGGACTACATTCTGAATCTTGTGCCACTTACCAGGTGTCATATGACCTAAGCGGAAAAGCAGGTTAAATTTTTGGTTGTATTTTGTTCGACTCTTCCAGTTACATTTGGTATCAGGTTTGGTGTGTATGAAGGTAAACCTCCACCACGTCCCGATTTTTTTCATCTATGCTGCTGAGTTGTTAAATGGTCACGGTTAGTAAAGCAAAAATTTTACACTGTGTTTTGGAAAGTCACAGGTACTGCTTACATCAGTTTTTACAGCTTGAAAAATTGTCATGCTCCTCATTTTTCTTTGAAAAACATGGATGCCTTGGTGGTAAAATATACCGATATCAGAGTACACGCCACAGAACCGTAATTTATCAACACACACCCTTACATTTAAGACAAAGATACCTCACTCAATAAATCAGCAGCCAAATGAAAATAAGAGAATTGAAAGGTTTGAATCATAGATGCTTTATATTAAGAATATAAATGCTAATATCCAGAACTCCTAAAGAAAATCTCAAGAAAAAAATAAAAATCCAAAATAATCTCTAAAATAAAAATACATTGTGTGTAGGAAATACCTCTAAATAAGAAAAGAATATTGGAGCCGTATTAAGACTTGATAGCTGAATGCTATAAAATGTGAAAAATTATCTTTGATCCATAAAAAAGTCAACACTTTTTTTTAATGTTTATTTATTTTTTGAGAAAGAGAGACAGAGAGACAGAGCATGAGTAGGGGAGGGGCAGAGAGAGAGGGAGACAGAATCTGAAGCAGGCTCCAGGCTCTGAGCTGTCAGCACAGAGCCCGACGTGGAGCTCGAACTCATGAACCTCGAGATCATGACCTGAGCCGAAGTAGGTCGTACAACCGGCTGAGCCACCCAGGCGCCCTAACACATTATTTTAATAAATAGGTCTATATTCAAATTCAATGAGGGCTCATCTGGCATAAAAATAAGTCAACATGATTAGTATAAGAAGGCATTTGAATGTTCTTATTGATGGTACTGATTCCAATCCCTAAGCCAAGCAATGGCTGCTTAGTATGGGTGTGAGTAGTTATTTAGACATTTTAATGGTCTTCAAGTGTGTTAAAAGCCTATACATTAGTATATTGCTCCCTTCTCAGATCAACTTTGCTTGTTCCATCTGGTCGTCTAGTCATTACCACGCGAAAAGCAGATGATGGGCACTCAATTGCCCAGAAAATATTTATCTAGACTATTCCTTTTCATTCCACTTTGATTTCTCCTGCCAAAATGGTGAACCTCATATGTAATGCCACCTAACACTGAAAGTGAAGGTCTTGAGAGTGCAGATTTCACAGAGATAGACAGGGTTATGTCCCAGACAGTAGTTGAATCATGGTTGGAGTAGAGCAGAAAGCAGGCAAGTCTGGAAAAATGAAAGCATGGATCCCCCCAACTTTGCCTTTTACACCCCAAATGACAATGACTACTGTCTTTGTGATGAAGTTACACAATCTTTAACAGTGTTCTAAGACTGGGTGCCTGCCTTCTTACCCAGCTTCACATTACACATCTCTCCCCACGGCCCCAACTCCATGGGGATCCCTTCTGTTTCTCAAATGTATTCAGCTTTCACTCTGCGTTGTACATTCTCCCATGCTGTTCCTGTCTCTAAATCCTCGGACCCCTCAAATGCATAAATCTTCCATATCCCCAGCTTCACATTCACCTCTCTGGGCATATATTCTCAGACTCCCTGGATTACAATGAATATTCATATTTGTAATTATTTTTAATGATTCTCTTCCATTGATCATTAAGGGCACGGATCACATCTAGTGTTTGATTACCAGTGCCTGTGCAGTGCCTGTGTCAAAGTACGTAACTTTTCATCTCCTAGAAAGGAAAATAAATCAGTGGGGAAAAAAGAAAAAAAAACCCAAAAAACCTCAGCCTTCCAAGGAACACTTTTATAAATTACTTCTTACGAGAAACATAATCTGATGTTCAAATAAATAAACATAGATAAACATTTAGAACTGGAAGGGATGTTTTAAGAAACGAAATTATATAATCACTTCACCTTGCTGATAAGAAAACTGAGGTCCAGGGAGCACCGGTGATTCTTACTAGAGCTTCTATTAATGACGATGATAATAATAATGACAATATCCAACCCATCTCCGTCCATGGCAGACTATACCACGACATGCAATTTCCCTTATCCATTCCAGCATGTTCTCCGTGATTCTCAGCAACGCTGTAACCACACACCAATAATAAAGTACTCAAGCTCGTGGAAGATTTGCTGTCCTAATAGAATCTAATCAATGCTATCCTTATAACCGTGTCACTCTAACTTGCATATACTCGAATAACAATTTTAGTCTTCTTCTGATAATAAAGGTATTTATTAAATCCGTTAGGATTCATTACTGGCAAGCAGAGACAACCTAACAGAAAGTGGTCTACACGATGATGACTTTCAAATGTCACATGATAATAAGCCCAAGGGTAGGGCAGTTGGAGCGATAATTCACTGGCTCAATAACGTAATCCATGAGCCAGGGTCTTTTTGTCTCCCTGCTTTGCAAACCTAGACACTGGCTTTTGAGACCCTCATGGCTTATTTTTGTTGGTTGTAAAAGGGTTGTAGCAGTTCCAGGCGCTGTGTTCTCACACAGATGCTTCCAAAGGTGGTAAAGGGGAGCGATTTCTTCCTATTTTAATGGCAAGAGAAACTTTCTTAGAATCTCTGCTTGAGTCTCACTGGCCGGAGCCGTGTCACAAGCTCATCTCTGAACTCATTGCTGACAGACAAAAGGGTCATTGGATCACCACGGGGAACCTAGGCTGATCAGCATTTTCTTCTTTGCTTTGGAGAAGGGTCCGGCTTCTTCCGAAGTAGATGGCTACTGGGAGGAAAGGCAAGTGTGAAGAAGTTAACGTCTGTGGGCAATGAAGCGGGTTTGCCACATTTACTTTAGGTATTTTTTTTTTTTTTTAGAAACATCAGGTAATTGCCTAACTGGCATTTGACAGACATAATATTAATTATTTTTTACTTTTTCAAATTTCAAATCCACTTTACAGAATTCAAATCCACAAAACTGGAGTGGTAATATTTCAACTTCCTTTGGAAGACTTAAATTGCTGGTACAATACATTCAATTGCTAAACATTTTCTAATACCCACCCAAACCATATCTGTTAAACAATGTGGGAATAAATGGAGTTTTTTGTCATCACTCGCCCAACAGCTATTTCTAGGATCACGTCTTAAAAGGAACAAAGACCAACTATTTCTATGAAACTGATCAATACAAAGACACATCCGGAGGATCTGACTGTATTGTGTCAGATAAAATTAGTATGCCAGGAGCTCAAATGTCATAAGAACAGGAGACTCAACTTCATGAGGGACTTATTAGCAGTCAGACATAGCACATTGTCCTGCACAGACATAGGCTGTCTATGCCAAGCATCCATGATGCTATCTTAATGAATAGAGGAAGAACTCATTTTGAATCTGGAAAGTTTACCACCAAGTTGAATAATTACACTGACTATTGGGCGGGGGGGGGGGGGGGCGTCCTCAAATTTTTCATGTTTCTTTCTCATATAAAAACATTATTTCTCTTCCAAAGCTTCCTCCTGACACCCAACCATTGTACTCCATATCAAAGAAATAGATAAAAATATTAATTTCCCCCATGTCTGTCCTGGTCTATGAATGTTCATGTTTATTTATAATCACACTGGTTCTCTTGGGCTGCGAGCTGCCTTGGGAAGGAGGTGCCCATGGCTGTCCATTCATTCTACATCGTACTTAACATGGTGTCACGTGTGGAAAGGTGCTTTGCGATCAGTATCAGGAATCTAATTGTAAAAGGTAAAATTAAAATGAGTTCTATACTCGTTTAAGTGAAATAAACAGCAGCTCCTCGTTCAGGGGAAGAATACTGTTACAGGACAAATATCTTTTTCCATTATCTTCTCATGAATATCAATAGTGGATGCCATGTTAACGAATGGAAAGAAAGATGAAAAAATATTATGCTGACTTAGCAATAACTTGATATTTTGTTATGTATATTATATATGTATGTACATATAACTATACATATATGTAACTACACATACACACAAACGCACACACACACATATAAAACTATACAAGTGCGGCACGTGGCTCATTCAGTAGAGCATGTGACCCTTGATCTCAGGGTGGTAGGTTCAAACCCCACGTTGAGTGTAGAAAATACTTCAAAGTAAAACCTTAAAGAAAACAGAAGAGAAACAAAAAATAAATAAATAAAATAAAGCCAAGCAAGTATTGACGAAATATAGGTAGCATTGTATTAGCTGGAGTCGGAAGTCACACACACCAATTCTATTGACTTGACCGCAAAGGACATCAGAGAGCTCGGGGTCTTGGTGTCATGCGAGGGCTGCTGGCAAGTGGGAACCATAAGCAAGGACCAGGCACAGGAAGGCTCTGAACAGGAACCCAAGCTAGCGCCACTGCCCCTCTCCGCTCTGACAGCTCAGCTTCTGGAGCTGCAACATCCCCGCCACGAGTCTCTACAGCTCGAAAGCCAAATTACATTATTTCTACAATACCCCTGTATCTTGGCATCCCTCCTTCGACTCAAAGTCCCAATGAGCTGAGCCTAGGACAGAAAATCTCATTCCAGCTCCTACGAAGGGAGAAGAGAGGAGGCATAGTCTTTCTCATTTCTGAAATGGAGTCCCACCAAAGCAACACAGCGGGGCCCTTGCCGAAACTACAAAAGGCATACAGATTCTGACAAGGCAAGACTACGGGAAAAGACCACCTCTGTTTGTCATCTGTGTAAATACTTCTTCCTCTGCTCACACCTCCAGAGGGGAAACAGGAAAGGGGCACTCATCACATCAGACAGCCATGCCACAATAAATACGTTTACTGTTTCCCCAGAGCGGGGTAACTAGAAGTCTTGTCAATGAATTGGAGCCTGTGCAAAGTCCAGAATTACTGGGTGATACTCATCCCTCATATACAGACACCATCCCATGTTGAAGTTCAGCTTTCCTGAAGAAAATGTTAAGTCGCACACCCCAAATACAATGCGGAAGGAAAAGGAAAATAAATCGGGAATTGAAGTGTATAAATGTTGTCATCACACAACAAAGACAGACATGCATGGGGGTTATTATTTCACTTGGACACCTGTGCATGAAAGCCGAGCTGCCATTTATGACTTTTCTCATTCATTGCTAATTCGGCATCTGCCTTCAACCAGCACCCCCGCTGACCAAGGAGGTTGTTGCTGTTTTGAACCTAACAGACCAACCTTGATTGTTGTTGGAGCCGTGCCCTTCACAGTCTTTTCAGCGTGTGGTTTTATTTTTTTCATCAAATTCTACTGTTATAAATAGTAAGATAAAAGGTGCCCCAAGAAACCACGTGGGTCCACCCATAATCTTCCTTCTCCGTTGTGAAGTGATGATCTTATTTTTCCTTTCCAGTCAGGATCAACCACACCAGCCAATGCTAAAATGTCTATTATTTCCGTTTGTCCCTAGAGTCCTAAGATGCTGAAAATGGCCGGGTGGCATTCTTAGCTTCCAATACAATGGAAACATTGTTGTATGTCCTGTTAGAACTATTCTTCCCTGACGGACAAATATCTCTAAACAACAGACCCCAAACTTACGGACACAAGAAGCCAAAGTTTTTTTTTTAAAGTAGCACTGTAACTGAGACTTCAGTAGACCATTCAAAGGTCTCATCATAACAGATCCTTCTGGGTTATGGCAAATATGGTCAGGCTAGTGAATCAAAACATCACAATCCTTTGCCTTTCTTACTTCCTCTCAAGTTTTTTTTCCCCCATTAGAAGTGATGTTATGTGGAAATCTATAACAATGTTAGAGCTATAAGCAAGTCCCTTTAAAATCCAAATTCGTATTAAATATGTATTCCAGTGAGGAACAGTGGCAACCTGTCTTGGAAAGTTTTGGTTTCAATGTTATTATCTTGTTAGAAAACATCTGGCTAATCCTTCTAAGATGTAATATATATCTGTATTTTACTGTCACTTACATGGATGACAAATTGGACTTCAATTAGTGACAGTAGCCTAAATGGTCTTGGTCTAGGAGAAGACACGCGGAGCATTTAACCTTGTCCATGGCCACTTGAAATCTGTAACTAGCACAAAGGAAAGATGCTTCAGGAAAATCATTACTGATTATTAAGAGCCTCACCCACAGTGGGCGTGATCCTTTGGTAAGCGTCCCTCGATAACCTCACAGTCTGTGGGTTTTTGGAAAGACACAGGCCTCCTCTGTAAATCTCTTTGTTACTGTTTTCCAAACTTGCCCCTCCAATCTCCCGACCACATGAACAAACAAATTACCAAATCAGTGGATCCCAATAAAATTCGCGGAGGTGGTAAGACCTTGTATTTTTATCGGTATTACCTCCCAGTCAAGGGCCTGCATGTGTCCTGCTAAGGCATTTAAGTGCCTGTTAATTCTTTTTAAAAATTTTTTTAATGTTTAATTTATTTTTGAGAGGAAGAGAGAGAGTTGGGGAGGGGCAGAGAAAGAGAGGGAGACACAGAATCCAAAACAGACTCCAGGCTCTGAGTTGTCAGAGCCTGATGTGGGGCTTGAACTCGGGAACAGGGAGATCATGACCTAGGCTGAAGTCGGGGGCTCAACCAACTGAGCCACAGAGGTGTCCCAAATGCCTGTTCATTCTTTCTCTCCTTGCACCATCAATATGGTATGATCCATGTAGCAGAGAAGCAAAATGTCTTTTGGAATGATGAGGGTCCTGGAAACGAATATGGATATGGCTGAAGCCATGAGACAAGACAGAGAGGGCATGTTGCTGTTCTTGTTTATTCAGGCAAACTTATGCTGATATTTTCTATTTATTAGGAGAGAGAGGAAAAACATCCCCAAATCTACATGCAGTCCAAGTGCCAGTGAGTGTGCTGAGTTTCGCTAGCAGAGAAATCACATCTCTCCCTCTGTCTCTCTGCCCCTCCCCTGCTCACACTCTGTCTCTGTCTCAAAAATAAATAAACATTAAAAAAATTTTTTTTAAATGAATCATCCTTTCTGTCTGTCTCAAGTCTTTGATGGCAGCAGCGATCCCTTTCTGGAGGAAAATATTCCCTTAGGGTTGGGATATTCCTTTAATTCACTATTTCATTTAGAGGAAGAAATTCCGAGTACATAACCATAATAACCTTTATTTATGGGTCACAAAAATTTGTGAGAGTTTTCTGTGTGTGTGTGTGTGTGTGTGTGTATGTGTGTGATATATTTCGAATATAGAATTTTTAGTGTCAAATATATGCTATATAACTAGGAAAGGGACACACAATGACTTTGGAGTCCTAAGCCAAATTTCTGCTTATCATCTGATATCCATAAGCACCACTCTAATGGAGCACAGTGGTATTTTAGGGTTTTGTGAGCAATAGTTCTAGCATTGACTTAGTATCCATAAAAAGTGTAGATATCTACCCCTTTCTTAGTGGTAAATAGCTCCACACCCTTTGAGAAAGACTTGGAGAAAGAATCGTGATACATACTTTGATATCATTACAAGGTCCAGTCGTAATGCTGTCTGCCTCCATTTCATTTGAGGGTAACTGGGTCTAGGTTGGGATTAGGTTTAGGATGGCATATTTATATCATGATTTCTCAGAACTGGCCTAAGTTTACCAGACATGAAGCTTTATCCTCTTCCAACATATACAACCTATTGTTATATTTAGAAATTTGGAAAACTTCTAATAACTCTGAGTCTGCTTTGTCTTAGAGGATCTCATAAATTTTTTAAAGTTTATTTTTATCTATTTTGAGAGAGAGAGAGCAAGAAGGGGAGGGCCAGAGAGAGAGGGAGAGAGACAGAATCCCAAGCACGCTCCACGCTGTCATTGCAGACCCCAATGTGGGGCTCAAACTCATGAACCATGAGATCATGACCCGAGCTGAAATCAAGAGTAGGACGTTTAACCAACTAAGCCCCCTGGGCATCCCTGGGATCTCATAATATTAACCATGGTCAAAGACTCTGGAAAGTCTGTCTCCCATGCTGGCCTTTCTGTTCTGGAGATTAAACGCAACCATATGGCTTCTGTTCCTCTACTATCCTCCTACTCACCAACACCAGAAACCTATTTCAAGTACAGTCTTTATAAGCATCTTGAATCTTAAGCAAATAACTAATAAGTATATTTCATAGATGTTGGTGTTCTTGTGACACAATATTTTTCTCAAAGTCTTAGAAAGAGAGTGTCTCGGGGCAACTTGGTGGCTCAGTCAGTTTAGTGTCCGACTTTGGCTCAGGTCATGATCTCACAGCTCGCGAGTTTGAGCCCCGCACCGGGCTCTGTGTTGACACTCACAGCCTAGAGCCTGCTTCAGATTCTGTATCTCCCTCTTTCTCTGCCCCTCTCTCACTCATGTTCTGTCTCTCTCTCAAAATAAATAAAACATTAAAAACATTTAAAAAAGGGAAGAAAGAGAGTGCCTTTTGGTATTTCTTGAGGAATAAAGCTAAGAAATGATCTGGAGTAACACACAACAAATGCATTGCAATATTCCTATCCCAAAGTCTTAGGGGCTTCCTCTATGTATTATGACAAGGCTTTTCTGCTTTTTCATCGCCTTTGATTGTCAGATTTCAGATTTTAGGCATCCATCCAAGAAAACAATTAAAATCACTTTCAGAGAATCTGACGAGCATACTAGAATCATATCAATTAATTTGATCAAATCAAAAGTAATGATCTCTCATTTGAAAAGCAAGCTCAGATCCATTCTTATACACATTTCCCGGATTTTGGTCAACATGAATTAGTAAAGGCATATATATTTTTTAATACAAAAGCACTCTTGTGAAGGTTTGATTTTTTAATTTTCTCCAGAAGTATTCTGGAATATAGTGCTTATTACACTTGGGGAGGTAATCAGGGTTTAGGAATGCTCAGAATAGATGGTCAAGAATGATCTGATTTTAGAGAAAATAGCTCAAGAAAGAATGTTACTTAAAACACTTTCATGCAACAGTGAGAGAGTCTTATCAACAAGGAAAGAGGGTCACTCTAGCTTCCAAGGGAATGATAAGACCTCTGAATTTCCCCTATACATCCTTCTTCAAACTCTATGGTTTCCTAATCATTGTCCTATTGATCTAAGATATGGTGAAGCTCTGAATTTAACTGATACTACCATTTGGTGGGCGTTCTTCCTACCCCCAAGAGAAGTTTAAGATCTCTGAATCTTCCAATATATCCTCAATCTAATTGTTAAGGTTCTAATGTTTCCCAATTACTTTTTATAACTTTGACATAAAAGATAGGGAGAAGTTTCGAATTCAATGGCTATCGTAATTTAAGTCAAACATTAAGCTCAGACTTTGGCTGCTTCCACTTCATTGAAACATAAACTGAGATCAAGAAAGTATTGGACTTTAATTAGTGCCTTGAACAATACTTCAGGATTTGAGGTTGTCCTTCTGTTTCAGCAACCTTCTTGATTTCCTCCTGTCTTTCATTCAGCAAAATGGTCGTTCAAAAACTTGCTTCAGAAAACACCTCATTCTAGGTAACTATAGGCGATCACTAGAGGTATTCCATTATATGCCATGGATTCCCATACACCCAACCTAAAAGACTATATTAATTCCTAAGATAAACCATTCCAAATACCTGTATTAACACTGAGTTCCATTGCTTACATGCCATTCACTATTTTCAATGTCTATACACTTCCAGTTTCTTGATCGCAAGCAACAGAAACCAACTCTGTCCAACTTAAGCAGAATAGGAATTTCTAGGACTGAGATTGTGGTAAAACTAGTAGTAGAAAGTGGCTAGAGACCAAAGCAGATTATGGAGCAGGAATACATACAGAGTTAAAGCACAAGAGTGATCTCTGTAACGAACCACTCCTGGATACTACTGCATCAGGGCATGTGATCCCATTACCACTTTCTTTTTTTTTTTTTTAAAGTTTATTTATTTTTGAGACAGAGAGAGACAGAGCATGGACGGGGGAGGGGCAGAGAGAGAGGGAGATACAGAATCGGAAGCAGGCTCCAGGCTCTGAGCCATCAGCCCAGAGCCCGACGCGGGGCTCGAACTCACGGACCGCGAGATCGTGACCTGAGCTGAAGTCCGACGCCCAACCAACTGAGCCACCCAGGCGCCCCTATTACCACTTACAATACCATTGCCTCTTGCCATGAATATTTTCTAAATGAGGTCTATGGTTTACGTTGTTTTTTTGTATTGGTTTTCTCTTGCTGTCGTAATAAATGATCACAAGCTCAGAAGTTTCAAACAACACAGATTAATTATGTCACAATCGGTAGGTCAGAAATCCAGGCACAGCATGGCTGAGCTGTGCTCTGGGTTTCACAAGATGGATTTCAAGATGTTGGTAGGGCCGAATTCATTTCTGGAGGTTTTATGGATGGATCTGCTTACAGGTTCATTCAGGTTGTTGGCAGAATTCAGTTCCATTTAATTATAGAACTAAAGTTCCCATTTTCGTGTTGGCCAGTGACATGGCTCATTCTCACTTTCTTAGAGACCACCCCCATTATCTAGTTCATGGCCCTCTTTTTCCATAGTTCAAGTCAATGATGGCAAGTAGAGCCCTTATGCTTAGAATCTCTCAGGATCTCACCTTCTATCTCACCTTTCCTCTGTCTCTTTTTTGAACCTCACCTCTCTAACTTTGCAGCCTTCTTCTGTTTTAAGGATTCATGTGATTACATGGATTTAATCTATAATCCAGGATAATCTCTGTCCTTCAAGGTCAGCTGACTAGTAACCTTAATTTCATCTGTGACATCTCTCACAGTAGTATCTAGATTGGTGTTTGATTAAATAATCATGGGATAGGAATCTTGAAGAACATCTTTGGAGCCCTGCCAACCACACTTCCGTTAAGGTACAAAACCCTCATCAGAGCATTGAACCTGGTAAAACAACACCTCACATGCCTTATTTAACATTATCTTCCACGATATGAACAGAAACAGAATCTAGCAGTGTGAAACTCTGTAGTCAGAGGTGAGGCCTTCTCTTTTATTTACTCTGATACAATCAATTTGTCAATCAAAGAAACAAGTGGGCTCAATACTGAGTGTCCCTTCCACCAATGAAATAATGCCCATCACTGAAAGCAAATTCCTTTTACTGTTTGAATTGTTATTTTAACATTTATTATTTTAACCGCATTATTGAAATTAAGCCATTACATTTATATCAAATATACTTCTATTAATGTTAACCAACTAATTAAGAAACAATCTGCAAAACTTTTCCTAATTAGCATATAGCCCCCCAAATATCCATTCACAATAAATAATTCATCACTTAAATGTATCCTAAAGAAAAATAAATGCCTGAAACAAACATTTAATGGTCCTTCTACATTTACTATTGACTTAACACTGCATAAACACATGATGAAATTGTAATGCTCTCTAGAAAATAATTATTAGAACACATTGTAATTTCTCTGGCAGAAAATTCTCATCAAGTGCACTGACTTAAACAGCTACTCGTAAGTTATTCAAAGTACAACAAATATAAAAACACTGTTTATTAGGGTAATTATACTTGGTTAATAAAAATCATATAGTTGATGTCTGTCTTTCCAGTGGAAAACAGAGACAGTTTGGAGGGCTTCTAAGCTTACTTCTGTGTGTTGTAGATTCCCTTTTTCTGTCAGGAACAGGCCTTGCCTACTTTATTCACTCCATGCCACTGGATCTTGTCAAATGTCTGATGCAAGCCTTTCTTATTTAAAAAATAACCCTGAAACAATTCTTTCACTCAGGCATTTTTTTTTTAAAACAGCCAAAAATTAACAAAGCATTCATTGAGATATCAGCAAAAAACAAAAACAAAAACAAAAAAACAGTTGAACAAGGAAGTGTAAAAGTGTATACCCCCACGAAAGCAACAAATAACCTGGTAACAACTGTCAGAATCCATTGGGGAGGGGAGGGCTTTGGAATCCAATCAAAAGCATAAAACAACCAAGGAAATATTTCATCAAGAGAAAGAAAGAAAGAAGGAAAGAAAGAAAGAAAGAAAGAAAGAAAGAAGAAAGAAAATCAGTCAAGTCTTGTTCTTAGAGCTTTTTGACATCTTCCTTTACCTCAGTACCAGCCTCCAGTACACAGTTCAGTGTCAGCATTGAAGACAATAATACACATGTTTAAAAATCTATTTATTTATTTTTGAGCGAGAGAAAGAGGAGCAGGGGTTAGGGGTGGGGGAGAGAATCCCAACTATGCTCCATGTTGTCAGCACAGAGCCCAATGTGGGGCTTAAACTCATGAACTGTGAGATCATGACCTGAGCTGAAGTCAAGAGGTAGACATTTAACCTACTGAGCCATGCCTCAATGGCATTGAGTATGCCTCAATTCAGAATTTCTTGATAGAGATTCCTAGTACGTGAGAAAGCAGTATTGATCTTATTCTCAAAGAATTGTGGCTGTTTTGACCTGTCTGTTTGCTCCCTGAAGAACCAGGTCAAAGGGCTTCCCTCTATTATGCCTACCTCAGAACTCTCTCAGAGCTAGGGCAATTATCCATGGATCATATGTTGAAGAAAAACTGAAGGCAAATACATTAACCACTACCACCTGGAAGAGGGACAACAGTTGGGCAAACAGTGGACAAACCAAAGGGATTGGGAAGGAAAACTAGGGAATGAGATGCTTTGGAGAATAATGACTTTGAAAAGCCTTCACATATTCCTAGCAATTCAAGTGGTTTTGTGCATACTTGAGGCTGTGTGCAGGTTCTGAAAAGATGTCAGGGGGCTCTAAACTCTCATTTCTGGCTGACCTTTGGACTTTCCGTGAGTAGGAAGTGAAGGCTGAGGTACACTCCCGGGCCGAGCACTGAAGGATACTCTAACACACACACAGATGAACTGCAGAGACTGAGAGCTTTTGTCTGTTTAGTTTTACTTGTAAGATTTTTTTAATTCCAGATGTTAACGAAATCTCTCAAATTACTAGCTTACCACTGAACAGAGGTATCAGTGGCACAAGAAGAAATATAGACTTCACAAAATTTTTTCAAAAAAATCACTAAACAAATAACAGCTAAACAAACAGCAACAACCAACCCTGGGAGGAGGAGAAAATCTACTTTCCAGAGTTGCCACAGTATAACTTTCCAAATGTCTAATTTTTTTTTAAGATTTATTTATTTATCTATTTATTTATTTATTTATGGCATGTGCAGGGCAGGGACAGAGAGAGAGGGAGAAAGAGAATCCCAATCAGTCTCTGCACGGCAAGCTCAGAGCCCAATGCAGGGCTCAAACTCACGAACCATGAGATTATGACCTGAGCCAAAACCAAGAGTTGGATACTTACCTGACTGAGTCACTCAGGAGCCCCTCCAAGTGTCTAATTTTCAACAACAAAAAATGATGAGGCACGGAAAGAAAGAGGAAAATATGGTTCATCCACATCAAGGAGAAAAGCAATTCCCATCCCTAAGAAAGCCCAGTCATTGGATTTACTGGACAAAGACTTCAACTCAACAATTTACAACATACTCAAAGTGCCAAAATAAATCATAAGTGAAGAATTAAAGGAAACCATGGGAATGAGGTTCTATCAAAATGGTGGAAGTAAGTTTTTCCTTATCTGTTTATTAAATGAAAGTGGATAAAACTTTTCAATTAAACAGCAGAGATTAGCAGAATAGAATTTTGGAACATAGTCTAACTATGTGTTGTCTTTAAGAAACTCACTTTGGATTCAACACCACAAAGACAAAAAGGCAGATGGACAGCAAAAGAGTAAAACAAGATATTCTGTACAAACAGATGAAAGAGAACTAGAGCAGCTGTACTAATATCAGAAAAATAATCTTCAAGATAAACACTGTTACAAGAGAAAAAGAAGGTCGTTACATAAAAGGATCAATCCATCAAGAATATACAACAATTACAAGTTTACGTGCACATAACAATAAAGTCCCAAATATATCAAGCAAAAAGTCATAATTGAAGGGAGATACAATTCAACAATAATGGCTGACGATTTTATTTACTGG
Source organism: Panthera tigris (assembly GCF_018350195.1). Classification (NCBI taxonomy): domain Eukaryota; kingdom Metazoa; phylum Chordata; class Mammalia; order Carnivora; family Felidae; genus Panthera; species Panthera tigris. The sequence goes on along the minus strand of NC_056665.1, from coordinate 15,621,908 downwards.
TTTTCAATAATGGGTACAGCAACCCAATAGCAAATCAACAAGGCAATAGAAGAATTGGACAATCCTATAAACCAAGAAGACCTAACAGACATATACAGACATGTACAGAACAATCCACCCAATAACAACAGTATATAGATTCTTCTTAAGTGTGCATGGAATGATCTCCAAGATAGCCATATTTAGGCCACAAAATAAGTCCTGATTAACTTAAAATGATCGAAATAATACAAAGTATCTTCTCCAGCCATGATGGGATAAAGTTAGAAATCAATAACAAGAGGAAAACGAAAAACAAAAATTCACAAATGTGTGGACGTTAAATAACACACTCTTAAACAGGCAATGGGTCAGAAATAAATCACAAAGGAAATGAGAAAATACTTTGAGGTGAATAAAAAAGAAAGACAGCATATCAAAACTTAGAAGATGCCATGAAATCAGTGTTCAGAGGAAATTTTATACCTGTAAACACAGTAAAGAAAGCAAGTTATCATATCAATAACTAACCTTGCTTAAGAAATGAGCAAAATAATAGCAAATTAAATACAAATCAAGTTGAAGGAAGGAAATAATAAATATTAGAATGGAGAAAAATGAAGTAGAGAATCGAAAGATAATAGAGAGAATCAGTGAAACCAAAAACTGGTTCTTTGAAAAGATCAACAAATTGACAAATCTTTAGCTAGATTAACTGATAAAGGTAGAAGAGATTCAAATTATTAAAATAAGGAGTAAAAGTGGAGACATGACTAACAACCTTACAGAAATAGAAAGTATTGAAAGAAAGCACTATCAACAAATATACACCAAAAAAACTATATAAAATTTCCAAGTTCCTAAATATAATCTACCAAAACTGACTTTAAAGAAATAGAAAATCAGAATGGAATTACAAGCAAAAGCATTGAGCCAAAATCAAAATAACCAACAAAGAAAAGTCCAAAACCATATGTTTCCACTAGTGAATTCTACCATATATCTTAAAAATAATTTACATATTTACTCCCCAAACTCTTCTAAAACATACAAGAGAAGGAAATATTTCATAACTCATCCTATGAGGCGAATATTACTCTGATAATGAAGCCAAGAATATATACTGTAAGAAAAGAAATGGCATACCAACATCTCTTATCAATATAGATGCAAAAATTGTCAATTAAATACCAGCAAAATGTTATCTGTGAAAAACTGACAGCTAACATTATACTTTATGGAGACACAATGAAACATTTCCATCTAAAGTTTGGATCAAGACAAGAATGTCTGCTTTCACCACTTCTATTCAACATTGCACTGTAAGTTTTCCCTGAACAACTAGATGAGAAAAAAAAAATGTAAATGCCCATATTGGAAAGAAACTAAAACTGCCTTTATTTGCAGATGACATGATATTATATATAGATTATCTCAAAAAATACACAAACTTGAACAGATAAGTGAATTGAGCAATGTCTCAGGGTGCAAGATCAACACACAAAAATCAGTTGTGTTTCAATATAATGACAATGAATCACCTGAGAGGAATTAAAAAAATAATTTATAATAATATCAAGAAAATAAAATACTTGGGAATAAATTGAGCCGAGGGTATGGAAGCCTTTTACCTTAGAAACCTCAAAACATTTCTGAAAGAAGTAAAAGAAGGCCTAAATAAAAGAAAAGACATTCCATGTTCATAGGTTGAAAGACACAATATTGTTAAGGTAAGAGTACTCCCCAAAGTGATCTATAGATTCAAGGCAATTTCTACCAAATTTCCAAATGCCTTTCTAAAAAAATAAGTCTGTTGTTCCTAAACTTGATCTAGAATTTCACAGGACTCTAAAATACCTGACACCCTCTTGAAAAAGAGAAAAGTGGAGGACTCACACTTTCCAATTTCAAAAATTAGCATGAAGGCCACAGTAGTCAAGACAGTATAGTACTGATATAAGGATAAACATATTGATCCATAAAATAGAATTGAGAGTCCACAAATAAACTCCTACATCTGTTGTTAACTCATTTCCAACAAGGGTGTCTAAACTATTAAAACTGAATGGAGAAAAAAAAGCTTTTCACCAAATGGAGCTTAGATGTTAGACATCCTCATGCAAAAGAATGAAGTTGGTTCCTTACCTCACACCATATACAAAAATTAACTCAAAAGGAAAATAACAAGTGGTGGCGAGAATGTGGAAAAGTTGGAATCCTTGAATACTGTTAATGTGAATGTAAAAATGATGCAGCTGCCATAGTAAATAATTTGTCAGTGTCTCAAAGAGTCAAACGTGAAATCACCATATGGATCAGAAATTCTATTCCCAATCAATGACCAAAAAAGAATTGAAAACAGGTGTTCCTACAAAACATTTGCACATTGAAGCAACGTCATTCGTAATGGCCAAAGAGCAAGAACCCAAATGCTGACCAACAGATGAAGGGTTAAACAAAATGTAGTCTATCAATACAATGGAAAATTCTTCAGCCCTAAAAGGGAATGATGTACTGATACATGCTACAACATGGATGAATCTTGAAAACATTATATGAAGTGAAAGGAGGCACAGAAGGCCAAATAATGCCTGATTATATTTGTATGCATTTATACAAAATGACCGTAATAGGTAAATTCATAAAGACAGAAAAAAATGGACTAGTGATTGATGAGGGTTGGGGAGGAGGGGAAAAAGAGAAATGGCTGTTGAGCGGTACAGAATTTCTCTCCGAGTTGATGCAGATGTTGAGATTAGATAGTAACATGCTATTTGGAAATGTACTAAAAGCCACTGAACTGTTCACTTTAATGCGGTGGATTTCACGTATGTGAATTCTGTCTACTCTAATTTTAAAAACAAAGATTGTTGAGAGCAGCTTAACTATGGTTCCAACGCAACATAGTTCATCGTAATAATAGTAATGAATTTAAACAAAAATATACAAAAAGCCCCAGTGTAACTCCGGTGTGCATCTCCAGCCCCTCGTAGGCAGAGCATTCTTGGCCAGAATACTATAGCAGATAATAATTGTTAGGGACCCATTTTGTGCCAGATACCCCTCTTGCCACTTCACATAGATGCGTTCTCTTAAAGTTTATAACCAACTTATTATTGTCCTCATTATATTGACAAAACAGGGTCTTAGGTTAAATGAATTGACTGGTACATGCAATTGTCTGATAGTACATCATTCAACTCCAAGTCCAGATACACAAAATCCATTCCCGCCCTTTCAGCCATGTTTCTCTCTCTCCAACTAGTATGTGACCATGTAAACTAACTCTGCCAGCTCTCTTTTCCTTTTATCTCCAAATGTAGACTTTCTTATGTCACTTGACATTTTACCCAGCTCTAAGCGTCTACACAACCTGCAGATGAATTCTCTTTCGATGACAACTATTGAAATTTTAGACTTTCCAGTTCATCTGAGGAATGCATTGTACCGTACTGTTTAATTTTGACAATTCTGAGACCTAATGAAACAGTTTCTTCTTCTTAACTAAACTCTTTAAAATCTTTTCCTCCTCAAAAGACCAAAGGGAATCTTCCAGGTTGGGTACTACTCCTATTACTTTTGGGAAAAAAAATAAAACAAACAAACAAACAAACAAAAACACAGACTTCTGTTTTCATAAGGAATGGTATCAGTAGAAATGCAGATATAAATCACTCCTTACTTAAAAAAATCTATTACAGGCTTAATAAAATATTTTAAACTTAAAAAAAAAAATGATTGGATGTACCTAAAAGAAAGTATGGGAAATCTGAGGTCATGAGTGAAAAAGGAAGATAAGGCAAGGAAAAAAAAACTAGTAATAAAGCAGCTTGTTAACCAGAGGATATACAGAGATGTTGGAACACCAGTGGTAAGGGGTAACTGTAGATAATATCCTGAAATTACTGATTGAAAGATTCTACATAAAGGTGGAATTTCCAGCTAGGTCTCACCCTCAGAAAAGGATTAAAGCAGAGAAAACAACCATTTAGAACCATCCACAAAGCAATGTGTCTTGCCTCTGGTTGGAATATTAAAAAAACAGCAACATCAGCAACATGACTTGCCTTCATGTAGGATTGGAGACTGGGTTTACAATTTTTTTTCATGGCTTTAAAATTGCAAACAACGAGCTATAATTTAAAATGAACCACGTCTCCAGTGCCCTTGCATACATGGCAGAAATAAATATAAATCTTCCCTGGAAGAACTCATCTTCAAAGCAGGGGTCAAAAAATTTAGAGTGGGTTCAACTGAACACCAACTCATAATAAAATCCCAATATACAAAAGACTATAAGCTACAATTAGTGGGAGTCAGCAGAAACCACTAAGAACAAAATGAGATCTGTAATGACTTCAATTGTTGGAATTATCAGATCTAACACATTTGAAAAGCAAGGGGGAAAAATAAACTATACCGAAACATGAGTTTGGAGCAGATAACTATCAAAGCATGACCACGCAGGAAGAAAGGAAGAAAATTTCCAGAAGTGACAAATATAATTTTTGAAATTAGAAAATCAATGATTGGTTTGTGTTATTAGTTTAGATACAATAAAGGAGAGAATAAAGACTGAAAGGTTGATCTGAAGAAATTACCAGTAATGCTTCTCAAAGAGACAGAAAATATTAAAGTGATGCTAAAGGGCGATATTGGATAGAGTCCAAGCAAGTATGTGTCTAATATAGTTCTAGAAGGAGAAAGTATAGAGAACGAGCAGAGGAAATAATTGAAGATATTATGGATGTGGGTTTTCCACAACAGATTAAACATATGAATCCTCAGATTGTTGAATCTTGGTGAGTCCCACGCAAGATAAATAAAACTCCACACCCAGAGACATTGTACTGCAGAAGCCCTCAGAAAAAGGAGTGAATTAAATATCTGTCAGAGATTTAAAAAAAAAAAAAAAGGATTACTTTTAAGAGTGACATTTTTGCTGGCAACTTTCCAGCAGTAAAAATGAAGGACTGGAGAATGTAGAATTACATGTTAGAGAGTTGAGAGTAAATAATGGTAATTTGGAATTGTTCAATCTAGTGAAATAATCCTCCAAAAAGACAAAAAAACAAACAAAACCAGGAAGTGTTTGCCACCAAAGATGTGATTCCCGTACGCCCCAAAGGACATTCCGAGATGTAGAAGGGAGCAGCATAGCAAGTAAAATAAGATTACTTAACATGTGTGAATTTAAAAAATTGGTATTTAACTAATAATGGTAGTAATTCCCAACGTGTGTATTAAAAGAAACAACAAAACTTATGAATGGATATTATAAGAAGAGAGGTTTATTGAATTTAAAATATTCCCAGGCGTTTGTCAAGGAGGCTGATGATACTTACTTGGCCTTGTTAATGATATCTGCAGGTTAAAAATTAAAGTAGGACCAGTAAAAAAAAAAAAAAAAAAAAAAAAGCATTTATAGTATCTAAACCAGTGGAAGGAGGGATACAATAAGAGAATGTGTATTGATTCAGAAAATCATAAAAAGAAGAAAAAAGTGGAACTCTGAAAAGGTGAGACAAATATAAAGCATAAAATAAATGTAAATAATCAGCAACCATAGTAAATGTAAATTGTATCAATTTACAAATGCATCGTGTCAATGCCACTGGAGTTTGGGTCAGGTCCAGTAACTTTCCAATACCTCTCCTGATAACTGCACAGTTCATTATTCCAAATTCTTCACCACAAAGGAAGAAAAATCGTAAACTTGAACATAAAATATCACTTTAAGAAATGATGTTGATCAAGCCCTCCAACTGAGTAAGGGGTCTCGAATGATGCAACAAACGTGCATTGAGGACCTATTATCTGTCCCAGCTACTGGGAGAATACAAAGCTGAGTAGGAAACTAATTTCTCTCACAGCATTTACCTTGCAATGAGGGCACCACCAGCCAATAACTCAAACAGGAGGCAAAATAAAATTTGTCTCCAAAGAGATCACACGTCTCAACAGTGGAAGCAGAGTAAGGATTGTAACCCCAGCAGGAAGAAGGCTATAAACCAGAGAGACATTTGCATATGGGAATTCTATGAACACCGCGAGGACAGGCACGGAGTCATGAGTGTGCATGCTATTGAGTGGAAATAGAGTTAAGTGGTGCGCTTTGATAAAATTTGGTGGGAGATGCGGCCACGGAAGCCTGGGACTAGATTGCAGACGGGCTCAAATGTCATTTTAAAGCATTTCAACCTTATTCTTCAGGCGGCCAGCCCCTGTAGACTGTGATGAACAGGAGAAAGGTCAACTTACTTAGGTTTTAGAAAGATAACTAGGGCAGCCATGTGAATGACAGATTTGAAGATCTGGTTAATGAGGAATAGTTAATAAGATACTTAAGGAATCCAGGTTTATTCATGCGATCGATCGGATAAGGAGCTCCTCCTAGGAAGCTTTTAAATTGTTTTTTCTCATTTCATTTCACCAAGTTTTGCTCAGAAACCTATTCAAATTCAAACATCCATAGAGTTTTCTTCAGAAGTATAATGACATTTTCAGATACATAAAGACAACATTTCAACAAGAACTCTGAGGAAGATATTAAACTGATATAATCTGGTTTCCTAATATTGGATTTCGAGGGACTTAAAAATATGCTCCTTGTGATAAAAATTTACATTGTAATAAGTATTTGATTTTTTTTTATTGGGGTATAATTGACATAGAACATTATATTAGTTTGGGGGACACAACATAATGATTTGATATTTGTATACATGCAAGGTGATCTCTGCAATGAAGTCTAGTTTCCGACTATCACCATAGAAAGTTACAAATATTTTTTTGTTCTTCTACTGAGAACTTCTAGAATTTATTCTCCTGGCAAGTTTCAAGTATGTACTAGAATATTACTGATTATAGTCACCACGCTCTACGTTATGTTTCATAATTTATTTATTTTATGAATGGAAGTTTGCTTGCCGACCCCCTTCACCCATTTGTCCACACACACACCCCCAATCTTCCCCTGTCCTAGCAATCACTGTTCTCTGTACCTATGGTTTTTGAAGAGGGGAGAGGTGGTTACGGAGAGTGCGGACTGCAAGGAGGGGGTGAAAAATACCAAACAACAACAACACAAGACAAAGAGACACTTAAGGGGTTTAAGTAACGTGTGTATTGTTGATATTAGGCTTTGTCATTTTTACAATGTATTTAAGAGATTGGAAAGATCTAAAGAAATTGCCTGCATTTGAGTATAAGAAGTCATCACAAAGCCTTTTTATACCCAGAACCAGTGTTAATTAGATGTGACTTTGAGAAGTCTTTTAAAGTGCGTGCAGGTGAGCTGGGGTTCAGTGCCAGGACAGAAACCAGCCAGTCAGGAACAACCTATTGAGCACATCAGTAGGAAAAGTCTTTCCCCAGAGACTCGTTATTTGATGATTGAAAAAGAATGTCTAGACATCAAATGGGTTTTGGACAGTTTAAGGTACTAAAGTATTTTCCTGGGGAAAAAATTGATATTAGAGACAGATCATAGAGCTAGACAATGGTGGGACAGAATGAAAGATGAGCACTACCCTGCTCGTAAGATATTATTTGTCCCTGTAGCAATGTCTATTTGCATTTTCCCCCAATAGTCTTGTTAATGAAATATGGTGCTGTGTTTGTTAAAGATGTTTTCCAGGGAGTGGAATTATTCAGTGGGATTGACTCTTCTCACTTACCCATGCAGGGTAAGATTTTCTGCAATCCAATCCTTTTTCTTTTCTCTTTTCTTTTCTTTTCTTTTCTTTTCTTTTCTTTTCCTTTCTTTTCTTTTCCTTTTCCTTTTCCTTTTCTTTCCTTTTCCTTTTCTTTCATTTTTTAAAGTTTAAATCCACATCAGTTGGCATAGAGTGTAATAATGGTTTCGGGAATAGAATTTAGTGATTTGTCACCTACATATGCCACCCAGTGCTCATCCCAACAAGTGCCCTCCTGAATGCCCATCACCCGTTTAGCCCATCCCCCTTCCCAGCCCCCCCCCCAACAACCCTCAGTTTGTTCTCTGTGTTTAAGGGTCTTTTATGGTTTACCTCCCTCTCTGTTTTTATCTTATTTTTCCTTGCCTTCCCTTATGATCATTTGTTTGGTTTCTTAAATTCCACGAACGAGTGAAATCATATGATATGTGTCTTTCTCTGAATGACTTATTTCACCTAGCATAGTACACTCTAGTTCCATCCATGTTGTTGCAAATGGCAAGATTTCATTCTTTTTGATTGCCGAGTAATACTCCATTGTATACAGGTATACCACATCTTATTTACCCATTCATCAGTCGATGGACACTTTGGCTCTTTCCATACTTTGGTTATTGTTGATAGCCTTGCTGTAAACATGGGGGTGCATGTGCCCCTTCGAATCAGCATTTTTTATCCTTTGGATAAACACCTAGTAATGCAATCGCAGGGCCATGGGGGTAGACCGCAACATCATTCATCATCAGGGAAATATAATCAAAACCACAATGAGATATCACCTCACACCTGTCAGAGTGGCTAAAATTAACAACTCAGCCAACAACAGTTATTGGAGAGGATGTGAAGAAAGGGGAACACTTCTACCCTGCTGGTGGGAACACAAACTGGTACAGCCACTCTGGAAAACAGTATAGCGGTTCCTCAAATTTAACAGAACTCTTAAGAGAAACTTTCATTTGGCTATTGTAGATAACGCTGCTATAAACATCCGTGTTCTGAGACTGACGAACGGATACAGACGTGATACACACACACGTATCCATTATATTTTTGTATTTATGTTTGTATATATCCATCATATATTTATTCATATATATATAATAGATTACTCAGCCATAAAGAAGAATGAAATTTTGCCATTTGCAATGATATGGATGGAGCTAGGTAGTATTATGCTAAGCATAATAAGTTAGAGAGAAAACAAATACCACGTTCTCACATGTGTAATTTAAGAAACAAAACAAACGAACAAAGGGAAAAAAAATACACGGGGACAGAGGCAAACAGAAATAGGCTCTTAACTACAGAGAACAAACTTCTGGTTATCAGAGGGGAAGGTAGTGGGGTAATAGGTTAAATAGGTGATGGCTACTAAGTCATGCCCTTGGGATGAGCACCAGGTGAGGTATGGAAATGTTGAATCACTATATTGTACACCTGAAACTAATATTGCATTGAATGTTAACTAACTGGAATTTAAACAAAACCTTAAAATAAGAAAACCTTTAAATATTTGTATAAGAAAATACTTCATTAGAATGTTATAAAGATGAATATAACGAATATCTGGGTACGCACCTCTCAGATTTTAATTTAACACTTATTAACATTTTGCTGTATTTCTTTCTGATCATAAGTTATAAAATGTTGCAACTGTATGTATAAAGTTGAAACTGTATGTCCTCTTTCTAACCGCATTATCCTTTTATTCCTTACCTGGGTTGTTAGCTCCTATCCTGAATTGTGTATTTATAACCTTGGAAAAGTTCTTTTACCCTGCCTGCTTTACATATTTACATATGTAAATATAAGTGGTAGATATGTATATATACTTATATATAGTATATACTTCCAGAGAGATACCAACTATAATATATACATGTATATATACATATACATTACTTTATTGTGTGACAATTAACTTTTGTAGAGATGGCACATTAGTATCCAAACATTATATAATTTTTTTGGCTTAACATTATCGTTTCTTTAAAAAAACCTGTATTGATCAATGTAGTTCTAAATTACTAATTATAACTGCTATTGTATTCTCTCTTGCAGATATTCTCATCTACTTGCTTTTGAGGAACATTTAGGTACTTTGCAATTTTCCTTTGTACAACCATGTTGTAGGGAGCAATCTTATATATGTTTCCTTTGCGCATAAATACACAAATTTCCAGCAGAAATGGAAGCCGTGAATTAAAGTGTATATGGACATCTTCAAGTTCACTAGATATTGTAAGATTGCTCTCGAAAGGGGTGCTACCAATCCACTCACCTGCTGGAAATCTATGAGTTTACTTCCCCACATGCCCACCAATTCTTATTATCAGACTTTGAAATATTTCCAATCTGTGAAACAGTATCTAATGATTTTTCCTTGTATTTCCCTCCTTGTTAGTAGGTTTAAAAATCTATTCTGCTGATCATTGGTTACGTATGTGTCATTTTATGTGAATTGTATATTCGTGCCTTTTGATCAAGTGTCTGGTCAGTTGCTTATCTTTTCCTTGTTAAGCTTTAGAAGTTCTTCGTCAATTCTGGGTGCTAATGACTAAATGAGCCCTCCTGCGCTGTGAACTGTGCCTTTTTACTTTGTATAAAATGTTTTTGTCAACAGGTAGAGGATTTGGGGGCACTTGGGTGACTCAGTCAGTTAAGCACCTAACTCTTGATTTCAGCTCAGGTCATGATCTGGGCGGGGCCTAAGATGGAACTCAGTATCAGGCTCCACCCTGAGCCCCTAAGCCTGATGAGGCTTCTTTCTCTCCCCTCTTTCTGCTCCTCCCCCACTCACTCTCAGTTCTCTCTAAAACAAAACAAAACAAAACAAAACAACGCCCACACAGGTAGGAGGGTTTCTTGTATTTTATTATAGTCATATTTATGATTTGTATATTTTTACCGTATTAAAAAAATTCTCACATTCCAATATCATAAAGTGAGACTCTTTTTTCTAGCCTTTTAAAGTTTTTGCTTCTTACATTTGCTTTTGGAATCAACATACATGGATTATAAAGGGGATATGATATTTTATGGGTGTCCTGACATCCTAAAGTAATTGATTTGTTGCCATCATTTTACCATATGTCTATAATATCACCTGTATCATTGATTGCATTTCCATATAAGGGTGAATCTGTTTCTGTGTTCACTATTCTACTCCTTTATTCTGTGTACTATTTTTGTAATGATGTTTTATTTTTGAAATAATTATAATACGAGATAAAATCTTGTCAAGAAAGTTTCCTATTGGCTCTTAAAAATTGCCATAACTACTCCATGTAAACTTGAGAATCGGTTTGTTCAATCTGACCAAAAAAATCAAAAGGGACTCTTATGAGAAATACATTTGTTGATTAGTTGAGGAAACTGGAAATCTTTAGGATGTTGACATTCTATGTGGATATGTTATATGTCTCCATTTATTTTTTTTTCTTTTATATCCACACTAATATTTTATATTTTTTTCCAGAGAGATACCAATTATAAATGGGATGTTTTTGTATTGCATTATACAGGAAGGTATGTCTAGTGATGAGGAATTTATTATTTGTAATTACATTCTATCTAGTGAACTTAGTGAGATTTTATACTTATTCTAATAATTTGTAGAGACTGTTAGTTTTTCTATTAAGTCAATTTATGTATTTTAGAAATAAATGTAGTTTTATCTCTTTCTTTCTGATTTTCATCTCATTTTTTTCTTATCATTGGTTAAAGCATCCAATTTCCAGTTTTAATAGGCATATTGATAATGGACAGTCTTGTGTCATTACTGAATTTAATGGTAGTGCTTTGAAATTTCCACCACCAAATCTAATATTTTCTGTAAATTTCTGAACTATAACCTTTATCAGATGGAGGAAATTACCTTGTCTGTGAAATCTAGTGTCAGTTTTTTTATCATTAATGAGTGTTGAACTCTATCAAATGACTCTTCTTCGTTTATTGATTTGATCCCATGGAGATTCACATGCAAGCTGTTAATCCAGGATCATTGCTGCCATATTTGGCTATGCAAACCATGCTCTACTCAAATTTAACGTGGCATCATCCCCATAAGCAACATCCCCATAAACTACAGTGTGGATGGATTATCTTGAGTTGTGTCATTTGTCGTGTCTCATGGATGGGTATATTCACAGATTTTTATAAATGTCTACTTATTTATATTTATATTTATATAAATATAAAATATATAAATTTATATAAAAAATATATAAATATATAATTTTAATATACTAAATATATAATTTTAATATAATTTTTAATTTAATATAATTTTTAATGTAATAAATATATAATTTTCTATAAATATAAAATATATAAATTTATATAAAATATAAATATATTTATATTTATAAATGTCTACTTCATTTGAGATGAAGAGAGAGAGAGCACATGAGGCTAGACCTCAGGAACCAGGAGATCATGATCTGAGCTGAAATCAAGAGCCCGATGCTTAACAAACTGATCCATCTGGGCACCCCTAGATTGTCTAAGATGTAACCATCATTGAACTCCCGGGGTGGGGAGCAAACTTGGCTACTTTTCCAAGAAATCCTGTTTGCCCTTTCTTGTGTAGCAATAGGATGTAAGCTTATAAACACTATCACATTAGAAAATTCATTCCCCAGTCTCAGTTGCAGCTAGATACGTCTATGTAACTAAGTTCAGGGCAACCAAAGGGAAGCATAAGGGATATGTGCGACATGCAAATCATCTTAAAAGCCAAACCATTTTTTTTGGAAGTTCCTTTCTTATCCCTTTCAACAAGCAGGAACAAATCTCACTTTTGACCACGTTGCTGAGGGTAATGCCTTAGAATAGATTCAGTAAACTATGGTGAGGGACAAATTTGGCCCTCCAACTATTTTTGTGAATAAAAATGTATGTAGTGGAATACAACAATTTTCATTTGCACATGTCTATTTTCATTCTACAACGGCAGAGTTGAATAGCTGCGACAAAGAACGCCTATCTCACAAAGACCGAGATATTTACTATCTGGCTTGACCACAGTTTGAGAACACTAGCCTGCGGGATGGTTAAACAACAAGAAGGGAAGAACCTGGTTCCCTAAATGATGGATGGATTTTACCTAACTGACTAAAAAGATTGCTCCCACTTTTTCTTATAAGGCATGTAAACTTCCATCTTTGCAGATGGAGACAGAGAGACAGAGAGAGAGGGAGACAGTGCATGCAAGTAGGGGAGAGGGGCAGACAGAGAGAGAGAGAGGGAGGGAGAGAAAGAAACTCTTCAGCAGGCTCCATGGTCAGCACAGAGTCTGATGTGGGTCTCAGTCCCACAACCCTGGGATCATGACCTGAGTGGAAATCAAGAGTCAGAAGCTCAACTAACTGAACCACTCAGGTGCCCCTAAAGTTTAAGACCCTTATTTTGTTTTGTTTTTCCTTACAGTAGTTTAGAATTATGTTACCCAAATACCCTGATGATGTTTTGATAGATAGATAGATAGATGATAGATAGATAGATTTATATTTGTAAATATACACACAGATGAATTCCATTGGTTAGTCTTTAAAGTTTTTACTTCTATGATCATATAAGAGATTGGTTTATGATTTTTTTCTTATGCACTACTTGGGAAATTTCTTCTATTAGCTTCATAAAATAATTATTGTAGCTTCTCTACTTTATTCTTTTGGTGGTTTGTGCAGGCTAGAAATAACCCATAGTTTGGATGCCATGATAAAACGTTACTGATAAGGGCGATATCACCAAGATGGCGGAATAGGAGACCCCAGACTCGGTCTTCTCAGTAAAATCGGCAATTAGACCATTATCCACAAACACACACAGCTCTTGGGGAGCTCTGGGGTCCACTTCAAAACTTCAACAATGTAGTAGAACGAGGCACTTGAAAGGGGTGAACAGCTGCTTCCCCCATCGTTGGGGGGACAACACAAAGTTCTCACTTTTGGTTCCACAAAAAATCACAAAGCAGAGCCCCATAGAGATGGCTAGGAGCAATGAAGGAAATCAGGGGCCACCGTATCAGACGTGCAGTGAGAGTGACCGCAGTTCCCAGCGACCCCTGCCCCGCAGCTTTCACCACTGAAGAAACCAATGGCCAGGACAACTGTGATGGACCGTGCGTAGATTTCACTAGCTTGTATCCCACAGGTATTTGCTTTCCCTGAAACCAGCTGCCTGAGTCCTTCTCTCCTCTCTCCCTTCATCCCTGCAGGAACCTGTGACCTGTACCAGCAGCCAGCCCAGGCAGCTTTGCAACTAACTACAAGACACTAAGGCTCTCACAGCTGTTTATGGGCCCACATTTAACCCTGTCTCCTGTCGCTGGCCTGGACCCCTGGACTCACTTGGAACCAGCTTCTCCCAGCTATCCGATAGCATGCCCGCAGCCTGCCCACCAAAACTGGCCTCCGCTGCAATGCACACATAGGAGAGGAGACTCATGAGGAGCGTACCCTCAGAAGGCACAGGAGGGTACGCGGACAGCCAGGGCCCACACAACTGCTCCTGTGAGTGGATGCAGCCGTATTCGCTGCCATTGGTTTCTACCACTGGGATCGCCAGCAGCTACACCCCTCCGGTTGTGCACCTGCATGGCCCTCAACTTGACTGCCAGTACCAGTCTCCACTGCTGTGTGGCCATGGCGGGGAACACCCATCACAGCTGTGAGTACCAACAGGCAGGGACCTCACAGTTGCAGGGTGCTTGCCGTTAGCATCGGGCCTTATTGCTTCCTTTGGCCCCCGACACTGTGTGTGTTTGCAACTGACCCCTGCCATTACACAGACACTTTCAGCTGACCCCCCAGCCAAGCGTGTGCGCACCACTGATACCACGGCCTACCCTGCCTACCCTGGTCCTTAGCCACTAGACCTGGAGATGCCGCTGAGGATCCCAACAGTCTTTGCAGTCCCTGCAGAGCCCCCACAGGGCTCCCCAAGGGCCATGCAGTTGTTGGTGCTGTGTGCCTCTGTGGCATGAGCCAGTGAGTCACCGTACCCCCTGGATCTAGAGCTGCCACACCCCCATCAGCACCTGCACCACTGGACTTGAGGTGGCAGCATCCTTTACCACGCCCCTATGTGCAGTTGAAGACCCTGCCTTACTGAAGTCAATCCATAATGTCTGGAAGAGATGACAACTTCTTAACATGCACAGACACCCACAAAAGAAGCCTTCATGAAGACACCTAGAGAAGAGACCTTAATGAAGAAGCAGGGAGACATGGCATGACTCCACCAAAAGAACGCAGCAGACCTCCAGAAATGGACCCAAGAGAATGGAGAGATAGACACTGCTCAACAAAGAATTTCAAGTAAGTCTCAGAGAGCTAGGAAAGAACACATGAGACAATTTAATGGAAGCAGGAAAACAGCGCAAAAACAAAAGGAGAAGTTCAGCAAGAGAGAGAAAACACACAAAAGAACCAAACAAATTTTGCTGCTGCAGAATACAATGGCTATACTGAAGAATTCACTAGGGACCTTCAGAAGCTGGCTGAAGCAAGCAGAAGAAAGAATTAACAAGCTCAAAGGCAGATAATTTGAAATTATCCAGCGAGAAAAGCAAAAAAGAAAAAAAGAGAGAAGGAATGAAAAAGCTTACAGTACTCCTGAGACACCATTAAAAGAAACAATCTATATATCACTGAAGTTCCAGAAAGAGAAGGCAGGGAGAAGGGGGGAGTAGAAAGCTTATTTAAAGACATAATGGCTAAGAAATACCCAAATCTGGGGAGAGATTTGGCTATCCAAGTTCATGAAGCTAACAGGTTACTCCAAAATTTCAATCAAAAACAATCTTCTCCAAGACACATTAAAATAAGGTCGCCTAAAATAAAATAATAATAATTAAAAACCAGAGAATTTTAAATGCAGCAATTTTTTTTAAAAAGTGTGCCTCCTACAGGCAAACCCTCATAGGGCTATCAGCAGATTTCTTAGCAGAAACCTTGCAGAGCAGGAGAAAATAAGATATATTCAAAGTGTTGAGAGAAAAGACTGCCAACCAAGAATACTTTATCCAGCAACGTTGGCCTTCATCAATGAAGGGGAGATAAATTGAGGGAATTCATTAATTATGACTAGACAAATAAAGAAAACAATTCCATTTACAATACCTTCAAAAACAATAAAGTACTTAGGAATAAACTTAAACAAAGAAGTAAAAGATCTATCCACCCCAAACCTATGAGACATTGAGGAAAGAAATCGAAGACACAGATAACCAAATGGAAAGATACCCTATATTCATGGATTGGAAGAGTTATATGAGTTAATTGTTAAAATGCCCATACTATCCAAAGCCAACTATAGATTCAATGCAATCCCTACCAAAATACTGATGGAATTTTTTACCGATTTAGAAAAAAAAAATCTTAAAATCTCCATGGAACCACAAAAGACCCTGAATGGACAAGAGTCTGGAGAAAGAATAAAGCTGGAGGCATCGCACTTCCTAATTTCAAGCTACATTACAAAGCTATAGTTTTCAAAGCAGTATGGTATCGGGATAAAAACAGACACACGGGTCGGTGAAACAAAATCAAGCACTAATATTTGACAAGAGAGCTAAGAATACTAACAGGGAAAGGATGGCCTCTTTGGTAAATGGCGCTGGGAAAACTGGAAGACTAAAACCCATCTCCCATCTTACACCACTCACAAAAGTTAGCTCAAAATGGATCAGGGACTTAAAAGTACGATCTGAAACCATGAAACCCTTTGAAGAAAACACAGGGGGAAAGCTCCTGGACATTGCTGTGGGTAATGATTTTTTTTTTTCAAATCCAACACCAAAAGCACAAGCCACGAAAGCAGAGATCAACAAGTGGGACCACGTTGAACGTCAAAGCGTCTTCTGGAAAGCAGAGGAACTACCCACGTTCTGCTACACGCTATTAGTCATCCACCTTGCAAAAGGCACAAAGCACCATGATGAGAAACTCCAGAAATCATAACACCACAGTTTTACCCACAGGGTAAAAGCATTTAGCTGTAACACGCTGCTGTTTTTCAGCCCCCTTCCACTTCAAATGCTCCTCTCGGTACTTCAGAGAGTCTTTCAGAAGAAGGATGCCCTTCTTCTGTTTGACTCCCTCTGCCATGAGAAGAGGGATTTGGAGAAGAGACACCACACAGTCCACAACAACATCTGGCAACACTTTGAGATTTGAGGCCATTCTCATTTTCAGAATGCTTTTTTTTTAAAAAAAAATGCATTTGTTCCACATCTTTATCAAGCTTGTGTCTATCATCACAATGATATTAACAACAGAGTCTTGAATGAACATGAATAGTATTTCATATCCAACAGAGCCATCTGCCTATGGATGTCAAATACCACTAATATGATTCACCGGTACATTCCAGGAGTATAAAGAAAATAGATACATGAAGAAATGCAGACATGTGTATAGGATGTCAGCACCAAACATTCCCATGTCTACATGGACTTTAAAAATATAGACTTTTCCCAAAGTTGCATCCTGCAGCAAGGTTTTCTCTCTCCCTCCTTCTCTCTCTCTCTCTCTCTCTCTCTCTCTCTCTCTCTCTCTCTCTTTTGCCCCTGCTAAAAGGAAAGGCATAGTGGGCAGTGTCAGGAGATCTGACCTCTAGACTCAGCTTTATCTAATACTTGTTGTTTTACCCTGGCTCTGTGGCTTAATCTCTTGAACCCTCAGTTTCCCAAGAAAAATTAGGAGGTTATATGAGACCAGCCATTCTCATACTGTTATCAACAAAACCATATATATGGGTCTATCCCTGTCCTGCCAGGTTTGTCCAAAAGAAGGGAATGGGTCAAGAGGGAGCCTGAATAAGCGTGGGTTGAAAAATCCCTCGTTGACCTTTTCGTCAGTATCTATGTTGAGGTTCAGTGTCAGATTCCATTCGAAAACTGGATTCCGGCACTAAAAATAGGCGTTACCCTAAATTAGATGATATTTAAGGACAAAACCCCTATGGTCCCAATATTTTCAGGGTGTAGGCACAAGCCGTAGACATGATTATAAAAAATGAATCACAGTCCTGCTCTTCGAGAACAAAGTCAATTATCAAAAAGATCTGTGAGAAACAGAACCATGAGAGCGAGCACAGGCATCGAAACTACCTTTCGGTGTTGACAGATGTTAACCTGAAATGGAAGAGACCAAGGAATAAATGATGTAAGACGGCAAAGCTTTTTAAAGACTCAGGCTGTGAAGTAAGTGTTAAATATACTCAACAGGATATTCTTTCCTTATAATGACAATCATTGTAGCATTCCAATTTCTTATTTAAGTTTTTATGAGGCTGTGTCCTTCTTCCCAATGTCAAGATTCCTTTCCAAGTCAAAATGGATTTTCCCACACACTTCTCATTACATCCAATGCTCTCAAAAAATGCCATAATACCTACTTTAAGCTTCCTGGAAAATTGTTGGCTGTATCAGGCCAATGTAAATAGTCTAAGATAATAGCTGTGTTCAGAAATATTGTGGACCAATCATTTTACATTAATCATAGCTCTCAATTGTTCTCAGGAAAATATCAAGGATGCACTGGCTTTAACTCTGATTCTTCTCCAGCTGACTGGTGTTGAAGTAACTCTGTCAACCTATTTTCCCAACATAAGTACTTCCTAATCAAGGATTATTATTGAAAAGTAAGGAGAGTGTAAAACAAGAATTTAATGTAGAGAGGAGTGGTATAGGAGATCTGAGTGGGCTAAGAGACCATTGGAAACCTCAATGGTGATAGGAAGTGATGTTCTAGAAAATATAGGAAGACCTGAAAAGAAAACGGAGGCCTAAAGTTGGTGGATAGTAAAGTGAATAAAGGTCCTCGTGGCCAGGGACATAAGAGTAGGCTCCTAAGATGGTTGTAGGTCTTGGTTGGGAGGGGAGAGTGGGTAAGTCACCGCTGCTATGAATGTAGCACCTGTTCTCTGAAGATTGAGAAGTGAGAACATTGAAGTGTGTGCCTTCAGAACTGGCAGCCTAGGGCAGGAAGAAAAAGGGGTTAGACCACAGTTCAGATAAATAGTTTTCCTCATCTCTGAGATTCAATTTCTTTTGGAGTGAAAAGCCTAGAAGAAATCATAACTCTTGTCTCAGGTGCCTCAATGGCCAAAGGTGTGACAATAACTTCGGATAAAGATTAGGAAGGGGTGCCTGGGTGGCTTCGTCAGTTGAGTGTCTGGCTCTTGATTTCGGCCCAGGTCACGATCTCGCTGTTCGTAAGATTGAGCCCCATGTCTGACTATGCATGGATGGTGCAGAGCCTGCTTGGGAATCTCTCTCTCTCTCTCTGCCCCTCCCCTGCTCATGCTCTCTCTCTCTCAAAATAAATAAAAATAAACATAAAAAAAGGATAAGGAGTTTTGCAAACTGAATTCAAAATTGCTGATGTAATTTTGTTGTAAGAATGCATGTTCCATATTCAAGATGTGCTTAGATTTGTTGGAAAAGAGAAACAATCCCCTCAGTAATAGCCCATGAACTTAATTACATAGGAGGATTTATGCAAGATTGCATGGATTATGGTGCTACACGTAAATAAACATTTAAATGTACAATATGAACTCTTACTTATAGGAGGTCAGCAGCGAAGTGAATCCTGTTGTGAGATTATTTGAAAACAATCTGGAGAACACATAATGATGTGGGGAATACTTAAAATATATTGTCACATGGGAAAAACAAGTTATGAAACAACACCATAGCATGATCACAAATTTGCCAAAATGCAGGGAGTGGGGACACACACACACGCACTCACACACACACACACACAATTATATACAGTTATTGACATTTATTAGCTATAGATTCATGACAGGATAAACTTACTAGTGGTTGTTCTCTCTGTATGTAAGATTCTCTATCACAGATACATACTATTAGAATGAGAAAACATAATATGGCATTTCTATTTTATAGGTTCATTACCTGGCTATCCTCAGAAACAAGTGGTTTAAAAATAGTTTCCCACAGTGTCTGGTGACTCAGTCAAGTAAGTGTCTGACTCTTGATTTCAGCTCAGGTCAGGATCTCGTGGTTTGTGGGTTTGAGCCTCGTGTTAGGCTCTGCTCTGACAGCTCAGAGCCTGCTTGGGATTCTCTCCCTTCCCTCTCTGCCCCTTCCACTCTCTCTCTCTCTCTCTCTCTCTCTCTCTCTCTCTCTCAAAATAAATAAATACACATTAGGAAAAAAATAGTTCCTCCATTCACTTCTTGGAAGATTTTTCTGGATATTTGAAGTTCATTGATGCAAATATACCTTCAACCATATCATCCTTCCGCACAGGACTGGAGATAGAAAAAAAATGACCCACATGAGCATTAAAATCCCACCAATACACATCATCATTTATTAATAGCTATCGAAGAAAAAGAGTATACGAGAAATGGGCACAATCTATACTGGGGACCATTCTTGGTGATACTTCCCAAGTGAGAGCCATTGGGCTTAGTTTGGTAGCTATGTGAAAGGCCTCACTCTTTCTTTTTCTGTTCAGATAAATCATGTCTTCAGGTAGGTAGTCCAGGCCTGTTACTAGCCTCAAGTCCAAAGTTTGGCTAAAGAGTATATTGACACTTAAAATTCTCACCATCAGTTGGTAGGAGGTTCTTCGGTTCCTGGCTTTTTTCTTCTTGAGATCAATTCCCATGTTTTTCAGGAAAGTGTCCACCTTACTTAGAGACACCTTCACCCCTTAGGAAAGAAAGGGATGGGATACGAAAACATATTTGTAATGATGTAATGAGTGGGTTATTATAGCTCGTGCCTAGGCATCAATACTATATAGACAATGAAGAGCAAAGAACAATTAAACTATCCAAGTAAATGTGGTTTGTTGGTATCTAAGTCAGGAATTCCTAAACCCTGATCTATGGAATTCTGTTATTACTTTTAGGAAAACATTTAAGAGAAGAAAGTGAGCAATTAAAGGTATTTGGTAAGTCATGGCACAGACTAGAATCAACCTTTATACATGTGTTTGCACAGAAGAATGTGAAACTTGCTAAATTAATGGACAACTACAAATCCATCCATCCACCCATCTACCCACCCACCCACCCATCTATCCATTCAGCTAGCCATCCATTGAGCCAGACAGGTAGCCAATCCAAGGATTTACTCTATCATAATTCTCTGAGACGCTTTTTAAGAGTATACACTTCTAGAAACTATCCCTGGAAATTCAAGATCACTATGACTAGAAAGGGGCCTAATGACTTCAATGCTACATATTCCACCCTCCCTCTGGTAATTTTGATATACAACTATATTTGGGAACCACTGTCTTTGGGTTACTGTAATGTACCTAAAGCATATAAAGAATAAACACCGACTTAGCAAACCATTGGGACAGCTGGGTTAATAATCTGAAAATTGAAAAATAGGAAGAGTTTTTGAAAATAAGAGCAAAGCCAAAAATGAACCCCTGGGACCTCATCAAAATAAAAAGCTTCTGCACAGCGAAGGAAACAATCAGCAAAACTAAAAGGCAACCGACAGAATGGGAGAAGATATTTGCAAACGACATATCAGATAGAGGGTTAGTATCCAAAATCTATAAAGAACTTATCAAACTCAACACCCAAAAAACAAATAAACCAGTGAATAAGTGGGCAAAAGACATAAACAGACACTTCTCCAAAGAAGACATCCAGACAGGCCAACTGACACGTGAAAAAATGCTCAACATCACTCGTCATCTGGGAAATACAAATCAAAACCACGGTGAGATAACACGTGACACCTGTCAGAATGGCTAACATTCACAACTCAGGCAACAGATGTTGGCGAGGATGCAGAGAAAGAGGATCTCTTTTGCATCGTTGGTGGGAATGCAAACTGGTGCAGCCACTCTGGAAAACAGTATGGAGGTCCCTCAAAAAACTAAAAATAGAACTACCCTACGACCCAGCAATTGCACTACTAGGCATTTATCCACGGGATGCAGGTGTGCTGTTTCGAAGGGACACATGCACCCCCATGTTTATAGCAGCACTATCAACAATAGCCAAAGTATGGAAAGAGCCCACATGTCCATCGACGGATGAATGGATAAAGAATATATATACAATGGAGTATTACTCGGCCATCAAAAAGAGTGAAATCTTGCCATTTGCAACTATGTGGATGGAACTGGAGGGTATTATGCTAAGTGAAATTAGTCATTCAGAGAAAGACAAAAATCATATGACTTCACTCATATGAGGACTTTAAGAGATAAAACAGATAAACATAAGGGAAAGGAAACATAAATAATATAAAAACAGGGAGAGGGACAAAACATAAGAGACTCATAAGTATGGAGAACATACAGAGGGTTACAGGAGGTGGGTGTGTGGGGGGGGGGATGGGCTAAATGGGTAAGGTGAACTAAGGAATCTACTCCTGAAATCATTGTTGCACTATATGCTAACTAATTTGGATGTAAATTTAAAGAATAACAAATAAAATTAAAAATTAAAAAAAAAGAAATGAGCACAAAACTTAGACCTAGTTTTCTAACAGCCACAACAAATAGAGAAATGAGATGTGCTAGAAAACTCTTACCTTGTGTCAAGAAAAGTATGGATTCAAAGAAACGTGAATTGTTTCTTACCCTGACTTTACATGGAGAGGGTGGGGTGGGGGAGGGGAGACAATGTGAAAATGTGAATAAAACCTAGTGAATGAATGCAGGATATAGGGAATGAAGAGGATGTCAGGTGAACAGTTCTGGGAACATCATCTATTTGAATTGACCTCATGCCAATTCAACAAATTTCCTGGCAATTTACGGAATACATAGTTCTCTTTGCTAAGCATCTGCCATGAAAGTTCATCTCTGTGTCCCTGATAGAGTACCGTGCAGTGATTAAGCATCTGTCTTTAGATCAGACTCCCTGGGTTTGAATCCCACCACCGTCATTTACTCATTTGGTGACATTGAGTAAACTTATCCAACATCTCCAACTTGTATGCCCTCATTTATAACATAGCAATAGTCATAGACTCTATCACAAGTGGTGATGAGGTTGAAATCTGTGAGGGTTAATTTAATGTGTCAACTTGACTGGCCGTGGGGTGCCCAGATTAAACATTATTTGGGGGTATGTCCTTGAGAGTGTTTTCAGATGAGATTAGCATTTGAATTGGGAGGCTCCATAAAGTAGTTTGCCCTCCCCAGTGTGGGTGGACACCATCATATCTCTTGAGGGCTTGAGTAAAACAAAAGCAGAGGAAGGAGGGATTTGCCCCTTTTCGCTTCCTGCTGCATGCCTGAGCTGGGACATCTCATCTCATTTTCTCTGACCCTTTGGACTTCTGCTGAATTACACCACCAGCTGGGTCTTCAGCTTGCAGACGGTAACTCGTGGGACTTCTCTGCATCCATAATCACATGAGCCAATTCCGCATAATAAACCTCCTTTTATCTCCTACTGGTTCTTTTTCTCTGAAGTAGCCTGTCTAATACAAATTATAAAGTGCCCAGAACGTAACAAGCCCTGTATATCATCATCATCAACACCACCGTCACCAAACAGAGGTATGGAGAAACACCATAAGCATCAATATGTAAATTTGACTGCCAGGTGGTGACATTGTAGTGAAATTCATTTGTTTTCTGAATCATGAGGTCGCCTAGTCTTGCCAAAGCAGCCCCCACATGCACGAAGTTTCAGTCTTCCAATTGCTCTGGGGACTACACGTGACTTCAACTCAATCCTAACTTCCCAGGTATTTTGCCCAGGATCCCTATCTAAGACTGACCCTACACCAATTTAAGAAGTACAGTGAACTCTTGAACGAGGTGGGGGTTAGGCATGCCAAACCTCTGCGCAATTGAAAATTTACGTAAAACTTTTGACCCCCCAGAAACTTAACTGCTAATAGTCTACTGTTGACAAGAAGCCTTATCAATAACATAAACAGTTAACACATGTGTATACTGTATTCTTACAATAAAGTGAGCCAGAGAAAAGAAAATGGGATGAAGAAAAATCATAAGGGGGCGCCTGGGTGATTCAGTTGGTTAAGCGTCCGATTCTTGATTTCGGCTGAGGTCGTGATCTTGCGGTTGGTGAGTTCGAGCCCCACATCAGGCTCTGTGCTGACAGTGTGGAGCCTACTTGGGACGCTCTCTCTCTCCTTCTCTCTCTCTCTCTCTCTCTCTCTCATTCTCTCAAAATAAACAAATAAACTTAAAAAGCTTTTTAAAAATCATAAGAAAGAGAAAATACATTACAGTATTGTACTTATCTATTGAAAAACACCTGCATATAGGCAGCCCCAGGGAGTTCAAACCTGTGTTGTTCAGGGTTCAACTTTTCAAAAACAAAATTTTGTTAATGTTTATTTATTTTTGAGAGAGAGAGAGGCAGAGTGCGAGCAGGGGAGGGGTAGAGAGAGAAGGAGACACAGAATCCGAAGCAGGCTCCAGGCTCCGAGCTGTAGGCTCAGAGCCCCGTGTGGAGCTCAAACCCAGGAACCGTGAGATCATGACCTGAGCCAAAGTTGGATGCTTAACCTACTGACCCACCCAGGCGCCCCAAGGTTCAACTTTATTTTAAAAAGCTGCCTCAAACTACCCTTCATCTCCTCCCATTGTGTGCCGTCTCCTTGCTGACTCCTTTCTCAAGTCCCAGTAACCACCCAAGCCACCCTCCCCTCCCAAAATGCACCCACATTCGCTTGCACATGCATTCACATGCATGCGTCCCACACACACTGCTTGATTGTCTGGAGAGATTGTAGTATCTTGAGAATTCACCGAGGACAGTTCTGGGTCACTACAATTCAGGGGTTGAGTGGGGAAGTATAGGCTTTAATTTATTCCCAAGAGGAGACTGATCTTTAGGCCCCAAATTCTGGTCCCATTTCATGACACTTAAAATAGTTAACATGGCAGAAGGATTTCCCTGAGAAAGAATCTGTGTGCATGTGGGCGTGTGCATGTGCGTTTGTGTGTGTGTGGGTGTTTATTCATGGGAGAGGTGCTTCATAACTCTACAAAGGCATACTCTAGGATGATCATTGCCATGGTCAACCTCTATTCCCACCTCATATTCCCTACTGATGGATGAAAGAATCAATATATATCATAAATGATACCACGTGTATTTTCCTCTTGGTTTTTCGCCATTCATTCAATGGCCAGTAAAAATTTAAAGGCTTACTTTTAATATTTACAAATTGAAGACAGTGCGATTGGTTCCATTTTAGCAATGGTAAAAACTGAGGCTCGATGGCAAGTTGACTTTCTTTGCTCGCTGTAGCCCCTAAAATTGTACAGCCGCAGGCACTGTCTCTAGCAGGCTGTTGTGGGAACCAACCCAATCTGGGAATCCACAGATCTGGATCCGGGCCACTGATTTGGCATCAACTACCCATGAGAACTTGGGACCTTATTTCCTGGGTTTCAGCTTCCTCTGCTGTAACATTTATGGCAAAGATAGGACCGTATCATCACCCGGGTTTAGAACTTCAAAGTTATGAGTTTTTACTCCAGGAAATTCACAATTTTTTAAATTTGTTCTCTGATTTAGCAATTCTGACCTCAATCGTAGTTTTTGTAAATGCTCGTTTATATTCATACATTAACACCCTTTTCTATTCATTAATTTAATTCACTATTTGAAATAATGTGACTAGGAGAAACATTTCATTTAGGCTAAAAATATCGTGTTAATAAAAAAATTAACATCGTCCAATATGCCACCGTCCAAAAATGTCCCCACAATTATGTGGACATATTTCTAAAGGAAACTGCATTAAGGGGAATTTGAGTTCAAAATGCCTGGGTATTCAGTCAAGTTTAAAAGATAAACCTTTCGTTTGTTTGTTTGCTTGGGGTTTTGTTTTTGTTTTTATTTTTTGCCGAGTGATCCTACACGGGAGGCCTGCAGATGCCATATTTCAAATCATAGGAAATTAGAGTTTAGCCAGCGCTCTCTCCCCATGGGCTCAAATAAAATTTCCTAAAGACTCTAGATTGACTACACATGGGAAAGGAATTCTAAGTGCTCTGAAAAGGAGATCCATCCCTCTGTTATGCTAGGGTGGTATGCATGATCCTTTCCTCTTCCCCAAGTCTCCATGCCACATTTCATAATTGAGACCCTGGCCATGACATACGCACCGTCTGCCCAGGAGCTCTGAATCCCATCTGCTTGAGAACTACACAGAGTGCCTACCCGCAGAGTTGCAAACCAAGTTTCTTTCTGAAACTTCACCGGCCCGCTTTGAACTTCCCCCGTCTACAGTGCATAAGGGATATAGGGAAGGAACATATTTCTAGTGGAATGAAATTAACCCCCCTTTACCCCTAAATATTTTCAGTTTTAAACGTTTTGATATTTATCCCCTGCACTTACTAGATTTCAACTATTTTGGTCACTTCCCCCTCCCCCCTTTTTTCCTGGGCCAAATGACTCCATGGGAGTTTTCTTGTTTGTTTTTTTTTTTTTTTATTTTTCATACCTGTTCTGAAATTTCTTTTTCAGTATGATACACCAAAAAAAATCATCTCCCTGTTCTAAACTCAAGCACCATAATATTTTATCTAGCACATAAAATAAAGTCTTTTTTACCTTTCTGTCAAATATAATTTAGGCTCAATCAGCACTCAGAATCTATGTTACCAATTAACAACAGTAGGCTTTAAAACGCGAAAAAAAAATTCACAGGGACAGATAGACACCACATAGAATCTGTGAAATAAAAGAAACGTAATTGATGCACCTCTCAGTCTCCAGCATTGATTTCGATTTATTATTACAAACCGTTCAAAACACAAAGATTGGATGTCAACGTGTTATCCTGGAAGCATACAATTGAAGAAAGCATGACTTCCTTCATAAAATTTGTTTACCAGAATTGGAGTTCCACGTTCATTTCAAAGGGCTTTGAAGTAAGAGGGATAAAGATGATTTAAGCTCCCCACCCCCTTCACGCTTTACTTTTGAGATTTACCAGACTTCAGTTACGTAGATGCCTACTTGACAACCAGGAATCTCAGTAACATGAGCGAAGCTGTAAAGTTGGAGTTTGCCTAAACTTCCCTGTAGGCAGAGTGGGGCTCTGCACGGGGACACTTTTATCAAGCACAGCTAGCTGACTTTGAAAATTCCTCCTGAGGAACAATGATCAGCGGACCCTACTTACATTCATCTAATTTCCAAGCCTTGATGTGACATATGAAGTAAGAAGAAAGTGACAACAAAAATCAATGTGTCTAAATAGTCTTGCTTCGAAACATACCTGTCACTGGCTTAACTCAGAAATTGGGTGGGATATTAGATCTGATATCTCTCTCCCTTTTTTTTTTTTTTTTTTTTTGCTTTTACTACCCTCAGAGAGAAAAAGACAGAAAATCTCTCCTTAGCTTCCACAGAAAAGAGTGTGTCTTATTAAAAAGAATTCAAAATTGCAAGCACATAAAATGATCGGTGCCTGCCCATTTTGCATTGGGTTTTTATTCTTTTCTACATCAACGTGCTTCTGACTGAAATGAGCCTGGCCACGTTCTAGTAGGGATCAAGGGCTTTTTAAAAATAGTAACTAAAAATAAATATCTCGAAAATTAACTTATATATTTATTTTAAGTTATAAAAGTATAACATATTGGACATTATGTCTCAGTAACTCTGGTAGTGTTACCATCAGAATTTAGAAACACGGAAAACCTGACATTAGGCTGAATTTTGAACATATCTATCTTCTAGGAGAGTCCCTGTAGAAATATGGTATAAAATCACACATTTCTGTAAACCGGCTATCAATTTATGTCTCTATTTTACATAAGAGTGTCCTTGTCATTAAGTCTCTAAATAGAAAACTATTATGTAATGCAATATTTACTAGTCCTCAGAAAATAAAATACCTTGCTTCAGTCGAAAGAAAGAATTCAGGTTTACTTAATATATTATGAAGTTTAAAAACTACTTAAACACTTATCTAAATAAAATATATCCTTTTAATGAAACAATCAGCACATCAAGAAAAATTAGCATTCTTAGATATAAACATATCATGATCTTTTATGAGTCTTTTTTGAAAAATATACAACTTGCCAAAAAAAATTACAAAGATGATTGTCTCCTTTTAAACAAAGCAATAAAAGCCATTCAAGCTCCCATTCACACATAAATGCATTTTCTTTTCAAAGGATATTTACCCTTTAAGGAGACATTTTTAACCTTGTGACCCCATAAAATTCCATGCATGCAAAGTTATTTGTTTTTATTTTTCTGACATTAATTCTTGATCAGATATTTTCCACGGGCTTTCTCGTGTTATTCAACTTAAAGGCATAGTTTCAATAGTTCATTTGAATACCTTGATCAGTAGGAGACAATCTGTTTAAAAATATTAGTGTTGGCACTTGGTAATGAATTACAGAAGCTGAACAGACATGCTTTTTTTGCCTTTTCGAATTTCCTTTCAAAACCTGTTTGAGCAGTTATTTGTTCAAATCGACCCCAAGTTTTCACATTAGCTAAGCATTACATGAATTTTCAAGTCGGGGAAGGGTGTTCGCTTACAATGTGGCGATATGGGGAGGAAGAGTTCGGGTCAAGAGCGGAGAATTTCAGCCCCCTTGATTATAGGTGCTGGCAAATGAGGACGAAGCGCCCGCTGTCTGGGAGGCACGGGGCACGGCCAGGGCTTCTAACAGTCTCCAACCAGCTGATTTTAAAAGACCAAAGACGAGGCTCTCTCGAAAGTGGCAATAGTTACAGATTTGCTATCTACCTCGCAGGGGCCTTAGCCCAATAAAGAGGCACTGTCCTGAAACTGAGGATGAAATTTTCCTGTTCTAGCAGACCGGTGGGAGGCAAACAAAACGGGTTGTTGAAGATTTTTTTTTTCCTCCCAAACTAATAAGATACATGGCTGACCTATAAGATAAAATGTTTCCTTGGAAGAGAAAAATAAACAGAGGTATTCATACTCTATTTTCCTAAGTACTTTGTAAACCTATTAAAAAAAAAAAACAACTCTCAAATATGTTCACAATGTAGAATAACCCAACTCTAGAAGAAAAAGGATGCTAGGGGAGGTTTATCATGAGACTCGCACAATTCGTTTTATCATACGTTGTAAACAGCTAGACCAGCTAGCATCTCAGACCGGAGATAAAGAAGAAAAGGTGGACGTTTGGGGGGGATGGGGGAGAGGGACACCCTAAAACGGTGACATGGGGAGCCCCCCCAAGCCTTGAAAGACTACATTTCAACCATCAACGCTCAAACAATTAATACTCGTGAAATAATCGTCTTGAAAACAATCTCGCGCGTTGTTTATTTTGTGAAACGGACAGAATAACAGTCTAAATCGTGCTCTAAGTGGTGCTTCTGAAACTCACTGGGACGCGGCACTGTTTTTGACACATTGAGGGTCAATTGTGTGAAGAACCAAGGCAATGAGCCCATCAAACAGCAGTAAATGGAGGGCTTTGTCTTTAAGTTATGAAGAATGCGGATGTATTTGATCCTGACAGCCAGCAGCCCTGCAGATTTCTGAGTATAAGACAGATGGCAGTGCAACCAAGCTAGAATCCAGACCTTCCCTCTTTCCCTCTGGGTCTAACTCCTATTATCCACTTGTAAATTAACCTGTCAATTTATCAATCAACACCATCTTGATTCTCCCCTGTTCCGCAGCCCAGCCTTGCAGTGAATTTGCCTCGTAAATAACTGGGAGCCCCGTGTTTGTTAGTATTGTGAATGAGTTTATTATCACTTTGATGGCTGCTATGAATCACAAATGCTGCTGAGAGACTGATAAGAAAAAAGTACATGCACACATTAACAGGGTTGAAACTATTTTAGAGATAAAAGATGGACTAACTGTGATAGCAAATCATTTAAATTGAAAAAAATGACTAAAAATTGTATTTGTGCGTGCGCGTGCGCGTGCGCGCGCGCGCCCGCCCGCGCACACGCGTGTGTGTGTGTGTGTGTGTGTGTGTGTGTGTGGGACAACCCCCCTGCTTAAAGTAAAAGAGAGAAATGAATCGACTTTCATTTGGACCGTTGAAAAAAAGTATCTGCAAGACGACACTGGGGGACAGAGTGGTTCGCAGCTCTGCCAGGACAACTGCTTTATTTTGTGGTCTAGGTGCAAAGTTCGGAAAATTCCAGGCTCTATTCTAAATGATTAGCCCAGCCGGCCAGGTTTTTTGGTTGTTGTTGTTTTGTTTTTGTTTTTTTTTTTGGTTTTTGTTTTTTGTTTTTGTTTTTTAGATGTTGCAGGGGAACTTTAAAAAGAAGACAAACATCTAAAGTATGTGGGTGTGTGCGTTTATTTACACGCATACAAAAGTTTCTTTGATACGACACAAAATTATCTAGTTAAGTAAATGGGGCAGTTTGGAAAATGTAACACGTTAATAAACAATTAACCTCCAAGCGCTAGCCCTTTCCCTTTCCCCTGTTGCCACTGAAATGCTTACTTGATATGTAAAATTGCATTTAAGTCCTTTTGAGTTGGAAATTCTTCAACAAATGCTACCCATATTAAGGTATACATTTAATGACAAGGTTATATGTTGCCTACAATGTCTGAGTTCTTCTAAACATGATTATTCTATATTGTAAAATGTCCCGTGAATATAAATCAATGTTTTTATAGAATACACAGTATCCTCTTTTGACAATTAGGACCTATCTTATTATGTTGACTCCGATTATACTTGGAAGGACTATACCAAATAACTATAAGTTTAATCATGTACATAACTTTTCTTGATAGCAATTTTCAGAGTTTGTAGCAAGTAAGGATACATGTAAAACTAAACTTCTTAGGTTCATGCTTTCCTTAAAAATTACATTGGATAATTACATTATGTGCTTTCCTTAAAAATTACAGTGGATAATTTATTAAATGTATATTTCATTTTAAAACCAATCACAATATTTATTGCAATATTTCCAATGGTGCCCGGCTTTTGTTGGAAAAGTTTCCATACATGAATCCTAAATACAAACAACAATCACATTGTTTAAAACAAAACTAGAAAGTTGCGTGTAATATAATCACCCTGTTTTCATCATGCAACACTTGTATCATTTGTAGGTGACTTTAAAACATGAAGATTGCCTGGCAATGTTACTTAGGCAGAACATCATGAGAAATATTGTTAGTCATGACATGTGGTTCAAGTTCTCAAACTTGTAAGTCAGAAACAAACTATTAGTTGTCACATGGGAAATACTTTGGCCCAATTAAGGCACTGCATAAAAACGGAATATTCCCTGAACATCATTATACCCAATGTGTCATCGGTAGAAATGTGATAAAAAATGAAACTATTTGTTCGAATGCAATTTAGAGAACCCGATAGGTTGTCCATTTTATTCAGTTTATAATTAAGATAGTGTTTAAATCTGAAATGAATTCTATATATGCATGTTCAATAGGCGATAGCACAACAATAAGAATGGAATCACATCTCATTTTATCGTAAATTGTGTAATAAGCGATAAGGTAAAAACTAGGGCTAAAATCCTTCCAGCAAAAAATGAAACAGAGCGACCTCAATTGCCCTAATTCATTCTGCTTTTTTCCTTTTTTTTTTTCTTAAGTCTCTTCATTTTCCCTCTGTTCACATTATTAGCTTACACATGAGTGCATTATTAGAAAATAACAAAGCGAAACAGGGAGACTTGGAAGGAGCGGGAGATAGTTTCCTTCGACAGCTGAAAGGTATTCTCATTTCATTTGTTAGGAGTTGCAAAAATAGTTTTATAGCCAGGGAGGGACGATGACCTCTCTCTTTCAACAAGCTTGGTGGTTGGTCTTTTGATGGAAAAACTAGGGGATACAACATCTGGTAATTTGTGTTACTGAGCTTAGCTGAGGTCTTAACGATGTAAGCAGATTATTCTTGAAGAAGAACAAAAAAAATTCCGGAAGACTCAATGTACTATTTAAAGTTATTAGGCATTGCATTCTACACTTCAGAACTCTTTTCTGATTCATTTTCCCTTTAAAGCTATGTCTTTGGAGCAATTTTTTTTTTTTTTAAGGTCTACCTCCTTCCAATTCCAGTTGACTTTTTTGGTGGTCCACAGCTGTTTTGTCATTCACACTGACCTCCTTTTTTTTTTTTTTTTTTTCCTCTCTTTTCCATCACAGCAGAAATGATTACTTTGCTGATTACATTTTCTCCTTCGCAACTTTAGGAAGCTCTTCTCCACCCTCGGGAGTCCTGGCTGACCAGAAGGGTCGAGCCATACCAAAGAGCCACGGCCAAGCTTTGGCAATTTTAAAGAAAGGAAAAAAAGGTGAATGGGTGCAACCCGGGAAGAAACGGCCCAGCCCATCCAGGATCCCAGGCATAAATAAATAAATAAATACATACGTACATCAATACATAAATAAGAGATGGTCCTAAGGAGTCACGGTGGGACCTTGTTCCCACACGCATCATATTGAAATCGCTGCCAAAGTTTGTGTTTCTTACTCCGATAAAGACGGTCTGAGGTCCATGTAATATATTTGTGTTACCTCACGTAGGAAACAAAAAATACAGATGAGATCCATCGTATAAGGTTTGGAAGGATTCTTGGCACTCTTCAGAAAAAGAAATACTGTATATGCAATCAAGTCAGTGGAGAAACCTTCACATGAAAAGCTAGATTTTCTGATTTCACTCTGGCTGTAAAAATATTACTGTGACTTTCACCTTTTTCTCACAGTATTACCGAATCAAGGTATAGAGCATGACAGACTGACTCTTGGGCTGTTATCCACCTGGAAAGCAAGGGGATCTGGGACCCATCAGGCCTAGTACCTAGACCGGGAGCTCATGTGCACACACAGACTTGCTCGATTAGCATATGGCTTTGCAGTTATGAAATGAAAAAAGCATTAACATTACACACCAATTTCAATCTCTCTTATGCCCACAATCCTTCTGGATGGCAGAACCTTGTCTTAGATCACTATTGCTTCAAGTCAAAGGGCTTCATGCAGTGCAAGCTCAGTATTAAGAAAGAAAGAAAGAAAGAAAGAAAGAAAGAAAGAAAGAAAGAAAGAGAGAGAGAAAGAAAGAAAGAAAGAAAGAAAGAAAGAAAGAAAGAAAGAAAGAAAGAAAGAAAGAAAGAAAGAAAGAAAAAGAAAGAAAGAAAGAAAAAGAAAGAAAATCACTTTGGAAAAGAATACCAAACAATTTTTAATTTTAGAGTAACTACTCAATAAAAAATG
This sequence comes from Panthera tigris, assembly GCF_018350195.1. NCBI lineage: Eukaryota > Metazoa > Chordata > Mammalia > Carnivora > Felidae > Panthera > Panthera tigris. The sequence goes on along the minus strand of NC_056665.1, from coordinate 15,589,037 downwards.
ATTTTTGTTAGTATTTAGGCAAACTGATGTGCACTGATTTGTAACATATTTAATTTAATACCAGCTATACTTTTCCACATTCTAATACATTTCCACATGTAGTCTGGACTTTCTGGAACTGAGAGGGATAAGAGAGGTCTGTGATACACTGAACAGGATTCCAGCTCAGATTACTTTTGAAGAATGGAATAGACTAGATACATTTGCACTTTATACTAGATTACATTACCTTCAGTTTTGCTTTTCTATATTCTAATCTGATCATATATGACCCATTCCTAATTATGGATCCATTATGTTAGAGAACAATCATCTTCTTTCAAACATGCTCTAAGGGTTTTTCTCCTTAAATAAGATGGACGCTTAGATAAATAGTTTTCAAATTGGGCTAAAAGCTATAATGGTCATTTCAACGTTTTCCATTTTTGCCCAACACTGGGTTTGAATTGACACTGTCGGTGGTAATAGAAAAGGTTGGCCACTTTATATTCTCAATTTACCTCTGTATTCAATAGTTTTTTTTTTAATTAATAGTAATTGATTTACCTCTCTATTCAGTAGATTTTTAAAATTAAAAGAAATTTACACCGTGGGTGAAAACAGTATACCTTTAACCAATGTAACATTGTACACAAACTATACTCAAATGTAAACATTTTAATTGGTGGTAATTTACTGACGTTTACCATGTTTTATTTCATTACTAAGATTTGTAACGTTTCAAATTAGCCATATCAGAGGTACATATGAGGTGTACCTTAAGCATTTACTACTTGTCTTTCCATCAGATCTCCCAGCTTCAAATTCAAAGCAGCATTTGTGAAATTCTACTGCAGAAAAAAAAAAAAAAAGTATCCATTTGTGGTTATAAGGGCAACTGTATAATCAGGGTATTGGCAGATAAGCAATTGCAAAGAGCCCATTAAAACAGAGAAACCGATGAGATCACACACACAAAAAGAATAGAATCTAGCTAAGTCCTTCACACAAAGTTAAGCTCAACTTACCAAACCAAAATATTCTCTGCATCTGAGCTAATTTGTTTTTGTTTTTGTTTTTTGGTATTAAAATTTGAAGCCTCACGCCATCTGAATAGCTGATACATTTCTGAATCAGCAACGTGTCTCTGCTTCAGTAATCCAGACGGGCCCAGAAAACTCTAGAGCCGGTTTGTGATCTGGTGAACTGTGCTACATGAACATAGATTCCATTGTAGGATCCTTGAACCATTCACACGGTTTCAACTACTCTCTGTCTATGTCAGCTTCTTCAACTAGGCCAGAGAGGATGGCCTAAGAAAGACCTCACTAGTGGTTTCTCTCCTTGGCTCTATCACTATGCAGCCACCCATGTTTCGCACTCCATTTCTGTTGGATTCCATTCTACCTTGCTACTTCTACCCTTAGAACACCTCGCCTAAATTGTATTCTCTTAGCCACATCCCTCCATCTCTGGCACAAACTACCACTCTGATTCTTTTACGGTCTTCGGCTGGTCACTGAATACAGTCCGGATCCTTGGGCTGATGTTTTACGTCTATTTAAAATGTGGGTGCTACCTGGCATTCCGGGTTTCTTTCCCCATGTTTCCAGCAGGAAGATCATATGGTGAAAAAAAACCCACCAGGCTTAGATTCAAGATACTGAAATTTGGATCCAAGCTTATTATATAGCCACCGTGTTTCATTGAGTGAGTTGCTTACCCTGTCTGAACTTCAGTTTCCACAAACCAAAAGCTGACCACAGCTCTATGGGCCAGATGTGAACCCAGACATGCATTTCCCTCTGGACAATGAACTTCACTCTTTTGGATTATCTGTATGGGTCTGCAGCCATCTACACGTGCACCCGTGAAGCATCTGCACAGGATGGGTAACGACACCCAATATCACACCATATTGATGGAGCTTTACACGAGGTAACATACGTGAAAGATTCAGGCTGGTGCTTGATAAGGAGATATTCTCAGTAAACCTTAGTTAAATCTGAGACTCAATTACTTGACTACACACCCATCCGCTGAATCTAGTTTTGTAGATAAATCCAAAAAACGTCTTGCCACTGTGCACCCTGGGATTTTTGCTCCTACATTTTCTAAGACCACCCTCCTTCTTTCTCTGCTCAGAGAAATCTTACTCACCTTTCAGGACCGGGCCAAGACGTGTTCACTCTATATAAATCATTCACCACATTCCTGAAGAGGCCATTGGTCTGAATGGCAGCAATAACCCTACTGAGCTTAGAATCCTCGGGCCCAACTGGGACCTTGAGATCTGAGAAACTAACATTCTCACACTCCAGGTGATGAAGATGAAGGCAAGGAAGGTCCAAAGACCAACCCACGGCCAGAAAACAAACAAGAGTCTAGAACTTAAGCCTGGTTCTCTGATCTCTCCCATCAGTGCCCTTTTCTCCTGCTTCTCAGTTTATTATATGGAGGTGTTTTTTGTTTGTTTGCTTGTTTGTTTGTTGTGGTTTTTTTTTAATTTCACTGTATTATATCCATGTCTTATCCTCCTTCATTCATTCTCAAGACACGAAACCCAGGGATGGCGTCTTATGCATAATGTGTTTACGTATCTCAGGGAAACTAGCCCGGTGCTTTGCAACGTTCAATAAATATTTTGAATAAACAGAGAAAGAAAGGCAACTTTGAATGATTCAAGTTCCCACGAGCAGGTGTCCAAGGGCTCAAGGCATAATTACTTCATCCTGTTTTTGCAAAGTTTTCAATGTTTCAAATGCACAAAATTTAAGCATTTGTTCTTTTCTGCTACGTGCTTTAAATGGATCATTTTATTCAAACTTCAGAATGCTTTGAGGGAGGTACCTTTATTGCCAACCCCATTTTAAAATTAGCAAACATGAAGCTGAGGAAGTTTAGGTATGAAAGCTGTCTTAAGCCACACAGCTAGAGAGGATCAGGGCCCAGATGAGATCTGTCCCAACCCACGGTCCTGCTGCTTAACTGGTGGGGTGAACCGATCTCTGAAGCCACATTTATCGCCTCGCTTAGCCTCATAATGTTCCACATCACACTTGTGACTGCCGTCATCACCCGGGATAGGAACGTTCATTAAACAACTTAAATCATCTTGTCCTTCTAACTGTCTCATATCAGAATTTCAAATTGGCATTGAAAGGCTGTTTGGTATTGACCTGGCCATTTTAACCTGCCAACCCCTACTCATACCCAGCCCAGCTATCATGGGGTCACACAATACACAGCTTTTTCTATAATGTTTCCGAAAATTGCTTTTAGAACTCTCTTCAGCTAGTTTAGCCCAGTTATTTCTCTTGGCTCATCCTTCTTACTCTGGATTCTTCATTTTGTTTTTGTTTCCTTCAGTCCTTTAACCAGTTATCCTCCTTCAGCCTACCAAATGCTACACACCGATGCAACGGTGTCCCAAAGGGCAAGTCAGGTAGAGGGAGGGAGGTATGGAAGCCAAGCGGTGCCATGAATCTTTGGGTGAGGGATGAGAAACATCTCTGCATTGCACAGGATGGGCACACAAAATGGGCAGTGGTCCCTTCAACTGCCTATGGAAGGAAGGGTCGGGGGAGACTTCTTGGAGAATGGGTCACTTGAGCTGAACGTTGACAGGTAGGCAGATCTCTCCCACCTTGACAAGAAAACAATCATAAAAACTATCTCCCTAAGAAACTTCTTGATTGAAGTTTACCCCCACTCCATACCACTACAACATCCCCCCTGATGGCTTCATTATTTGGATCTTGTGGAGTTTTCGCCCTATAGATAAGAATCTCTGCAGGACGAGTACAGGAAACAGAGCACTCACTGGAATAAAACAAAAATGCCCAGAATTTCAGTTACATGTTGGCATCTTGTTTACTTTCTATGTATCCGCTCCTTTATTTTTGGTATAACTTAAAATATTTAATAACATGAATAGGTAATTCAATGGATAGTGTATGGTCTCTCGTTCATACGAGTCAGGAAATTGGGGCTTGAGATCATATATTTAAATCTGGAAGAAATCCTGGAGGGAAGCAAAATAAGTGTAAGTAAGACAAATGAGTCCTGGGGCACAGGGGGGTCAGGGGAGGTACCTGACTCGGTATCTCAAATCCCAGTCGGAGAATCAGCTAGAAAACTGAAAGTCAATACTTTCCCACGATAACAGGTCTAATTATACTTTGGATTTCTACACTACAATATTTTTATAAAGGAGACTTTTTTTCACATACATTTTCTCCCTTGATTGACAGGATAACTCTCTTCTGTATCAGTATCTTCTAATACTCCAGTTTTATAGGTAAAAAGGATGAAGCCAAAGGTAGGTGTAAGTGATTTACTGACTCGAGATCACATCACTAGTAAGCAGCAAAGACAGAACCTCAACAATGGCTTCCAGACTACTTTTCTTTTCCACTGGTATAGACAGCTTCCCGTGTATAATCACCACCAGAAGCAAGGACACACATACAGGATTCAGTTCAACAAAGCCTTACTGAATTTTTCTGGCACAGATACTGTGGTGGATCATAGGGGCAGAACAAAACACTTGCTTCCTACCCTCCTAAAGCTTCCTATCTTCTGAGACGCTTTCCAAAACAAAGACGTTAGTTTCTCTGGGAGACATTGCAAAGCTACAGTGGTCTTTCAGTGGTAATAACAATGGTTTCCACATCAAACAAAGAAGTATTACACATCTAATTCGATGAGACCACAAATTTAAAGCTGCAAGGCTACAATGGTCCTTCAGTGTTAAGACCAATAGTTTTTACATAAAACAAAAGAGTATTACAAATCAAAATCAATTAGTCCAAAACTTTCAGACCACTAACTGCAAAACCTGAGGCAGTTCCACTCTCAGAAGAACAATTTGGCAGTGAGATACCACCCACCACGAACCAAGATAATTATCCATTTCCCTGGACTGGGAAAAAAGTACCAGTGGGCGCCAAAACTTATGAAGCAACCCTCATCAAGGCTATCTGAGCTTTTGCACGTCTATATTCTACCCCAGGGATTTCTATTACAAACATCAAGGCACAGAAGAAATTCTCATTCACTACGCCAACCGGCAGAACCAGGAATTGAGGCCATGACTCTGTACAGAGCTGGAGTCTTTCTTCCTCCTCTTTCTCCTGTTAACATATTCATCTCGGGGCAACAGGTCAACATTCAGAGGCCGGGAAGGATCATGAAATTGGCCTCCAATGGATGCTGTCCCTGCAGTCACTTTGGACTCTGACTCCTTAGCAAATGGAGATCTTGAATTTTCCAAAATTCCACAGAAACCAGGACTGTGTAAATGGTAAATGATTATAAAATGGCTATGAAAATTTATATTTATACACTTTTTGTATATTTTTAGAAAATCGAGATTCAGCTCTAAAACCTAGCTTTTATAATGTTGACCAGATCTTGTACAATACCTGCACAGTATAATTTATTGAACATTGTACTCCTCTCTCTCTCTGACCTTAAAGATGGAAGGTCTGTCGGGTTGAAAACTTACTGATTGGTTTTCATTTGTCCTGAATCAAAAGACATGTCGGTTCTTCTTTAAAAGGAAACTGCCAATTCAGGACGGGAACTAGATCACCTGTTCAGGGTATGGAAAGTATTTCTTAAATAATTCATGGCAAAACTTTGCCCTACTTTTTGTGATATGAAAATGCCTCGTTCCTTTTCTTGGCTTAGAAGTAGATTCATCTACTTGCCTGTTTTGGTTTCTTGATATTCGGAAGTAGGAAAACCTTCTGAAATTTGAATCATGCTTCAGCTCCCTCCTGAGTAGTTAAGTGCACGCCCACACACACAACTTTTCCCATAAACACCACATGCCTAAGCACACATTAAAATTAGATTTTTCCTACCAAGGGAGCGGGGGTGTAGAAATATGCATCACCAGAAAAAAGCACTCCTTTCTGCAAGATGTAGTATAACATGGGGCTTCTTCAGTAGGTGTTAGAAATATAACTCAGGCTCCCTTCACTGCATAATTTGTCTTTCTTCATTAATAGCTCCTCATTCTTCATTCCTTGGGAAATCTAACTTCTCCATTTTAGTTAGAAAATGCGGATCCTAAATTTCAATCTGACACTTGAATTGAACACTCACGAAGAACATGGCCATGATTTTTTTTCCCTCTCTAGCACTGGATGGTTTTTACGTTGGTTGATTCTGTTGATTGTCTTGAATGCCAATATGTGGGGTCTGGGGTTGGACTGGATATACTGCAGAGTGTATGTGAGCTGAGTTTCTTTCATTCAAAAAGTAAGTCATGGGGATGAAAAGTACAGCATAGAGAATATAGCCGATAATATTGTAACAACTTTGTATGGTGGCAGATGGTAACCACACTCGTCATGGTGGGCATTACGTAATGTACTGAATTGTCCAATCACCACATCGCACGCTGGAAAGTAATATAACATCGCCTGTCGACTATACTTAAAAAATCTCTTTCCTATGCAAACCAGAAAAAAATTCTAAAAGTGTCAAACAGACTATAGTCATATTTCTTTAAATATATTTTTGTAACTGTTTCAATAGTCTTACGATGAATACAGGTCCTCTTTTTCCGCATTTTCTATATTCGCTCTTAAAGAGACCCAAAGTTTGAGACCCTACAGCAACAATGGGGTAGGGGCTAGCTCAATTATCTTCAATAGCCTCTCTATTCTTTCTAACAACAAGACAATATAATTGGTTCTGCCAAGGAGACAAGGTATGCAAAAAGCCCATCATGAAATCATGGGTTTTCCCCGTGATAAAGATTAGCAGGGGAAATCCTTACAAGGGTGGGAAGTAGAAGTTCCTATGGAATCTTCACTAGACCCTAAGGCAGCTGTTTCTCATCAACAAATCATTTTACTGTTCGATTTGTGAGGCCTGTTAAGAACAGCTTCGGGGATTTCTATGCGAGGAGCAGCCAGTCCTCAAGTTTTAGTCCCTTCAGCTAAGTCTGCCAAAGCCATTCCCTACACTTACTGCCAGATCCTGCCTGTGAATAAGCAAGGCTCCTATCCGCAGAGCAGGGTAATGTGCAACTGCTTTAACAAACAACAACAAAAACAACTTGGCTTTGGTTGAAATAATTAAAAAAAAAAAAAAGACAATTCACTTCAAAATCAGGCATGTGCCTTACAATGAGTTTAGGGTAATGTTCTGTAAGTGATCACTTACTCAAGTTTGAGAAGAATGGTTCAGTGGAGAATAAGCAATGACATGAAGATTTACATTAATGGCTTAATTGCTAACTTGCAAACAGTTTTGGACAATAATGGGCCTGCAACCAAGAGGCTATGATTGCACTGTCATCATCATCACCAACTCTGTCATTTCTATGGTACTTTATACTTTTCAAAAGATTTTCACATATATTATCTCATTCTGTATTCCATGTTCCTACTCTTCATCTTCCAGCAACCAGCCACAAGTATGCAGGAAATGTAAGCTGTTGAAAAGAAGGAAAGAAAGAAAGAAAGAAAAAGAAAGAAAGAAAGAAAGAAAGAAAGAAAGAAAGAAAGAGGAAGGGAGGGAAAGGGAGAGGAAAGGAAGGGAAAGTAAGGGGAGGGGAGGGGTAGGGTGGGGAGGGGAGGGGAGGGGAGGGAAGTGGAAGGAAGGGGAGGGAAGGGGAGGGAAATGAAGGGAAGGGGAGGGAAGGGAAATGAAGGGAAGGGGAGGGAAATGAAGGGAAGGGAAAGGAAGGGAAAGAAGGAAGGGAGGGAGGATGGGAGGGAGGGAGGGAGGGAAATAATGGGCTTGCAAAAATTTTCTATTTGTCCCTTGAAACCGGATTAGTTCAATATCTTTTTCCTACTACAGACCTTAAATATGAAGTCCCAACCATTTCTGATGGAATCTTTTGACTAAGAGTGCGCTCACTTATTCAACAACCGCTTACGGAGAATCGACTGTGTGCTGTCTAGCGTGGGGGAGACGTAGGAAGGTCATCATTCCATGGAAGAGGACCCGAATCAGAAGTGCCTTCTGAGTGGGTCGGCAGATCTTAAGACTATAGGAACCCCTGGACACATTTCAGCAGCACAGAATGTAGTCCAAATCACCTTTAGATAAATCACTTCACTTCCAGCACAGGCCGTGGGTTTCCCGATCCCCAGGCTGGAGACAAGAGCCCTGTCAAAGACGATGGCGGGCACTGAGCATGCAGGATCTGTGACTTAAGTTGTGGACAGTGAAAAGGAAGGGAGGGGGCGGATTTGAGAAGAAGTGAGGAGGGAGGCTTAATGGTACAGTCAGAGATCCTCAGGGGGAGTAGGATGACTGGAACTCTTTCTCGGCTTCACACTCAGGCAGTTGGATGGAAGCCACCATTTATCATTTTAATAAAATAAAGAAGGATGTTTGGGGAAACGATTACAACCTCAAACCTGAGCCTGAGTAGAGACTCCTACCCATGTGCGTAGATAATAGGATTGTCCTTAGAACAATCCTAGGGAATGGCATAGATGGCTTGTCATCAGGACTGTTGAGGGACGGCTGAAGCCAGGGTGTGGATGATAAGCTCACCCAGGGATCCTATACAGAACATACTATGGATATGGGGGTAAGGGATATCGACTCAGCATCCGACAACCAAGGGTTTATGTTTACATATCTCCTCTGATGTTTGTTTGCTGCAGAACCGTAAGCAGTCATTTGACATTCCTGAGATTCAGTGTTCCTATCTACAGGATATATAATAATATCGTATACTAATAGGGTTCTGAGCGAAATACACAAATTGATCCATGTAACATATCAGCGCATAGTAAGTGGTCCACGGATGTTAACCGTTATTATTATTGTTGTTGTTATTGCCTTATTATTATAATCACGGTGATCAGAGAACAGAGTGGAGTCTATGACATCAATAGTTGAAGCACAAGTAGTGACCACACGTTGAAGTTCAATACCAACCTGGATTTTATTAAATGCAAACTAGCTAGAATATATAATCAATCCTTCTGACAGATTCTATTCTTTCTAGTTCTGTAAACGTGATTAACCTGGGTGTGCTCCAGTTTTCCTCATCTATAAATTTTGGACGATAACAGCTTTCCATTGGGGCAATCGTTAATAGTAAATTAAATAACGCACATAGGTGAGTATTAAATTAGATAACACATGTAGAGTGCGGAACTCAGAATGAACATTCAGAATTATTAGGTCCTCTTCTTTCCAATAGCTAAACTCCAAGCATTGATCAGAGCTGACACAGGACGCCTGGGTGGCTCCGTGGGTGAAGCGTCTGACTTTGAGTCAGGTCATGATCTCGTGGTTCGTCAGTTCGAGCCTGGCGTCGGGCTCTGTGCTGACAGCTCAGAACCTGGAACCCGCTCCAGATTCTGCGTCTCCCTCTCTCTCTGCATCCCTCCCCCTCCTCGCACTCTGTCTCTCTCTCTCTCTCTCTGTCTCAAAAATAAATTAAAAAAAAAATTTTACAAAGAAAAACAAAACCCGACACTGTGTGTGAAAGCATATTGTAACCTAGACATATGTGAGCGGGCTCTCTGGGCTGCAGAAAGACGATCAGACATTGTTAGGCAGATTTATACTTCTTTGGTTTAAAATTTCCCGGAGGTGTGAACTCCATTCTTCCAGGGGGAGTTAATTCAGCCACCCTCTTTCTGCCAACAAATGGTTGTTCTTCCAAGAAAAAGGAAACTTCTTTACTGTCTCCTTTTGGAAATGGCCAGAGGAGTCCCATATAATGCAAGATTTCAAATCTGGCATGAGGAGGTATTGGAAAGACTTGATGAAATATGCCGCGATTTGTCTCAACAAATGTTACCAGGTGAGTGGCAAAGGAGTTTGGCACACCTGTGCCAAGGGACCGCAGAAAAAGCAGCTGCCTTATTGAATATGTTGAGTAAGAGGAAGCAAGGCTGTATCCTGGGAAATAGATTGTTTGTGGAATAATAAAAGGTGTTTTTGTTGCGAAAGCAATTATATGAAACCCATTCCTTCAGAGAAATCCTCAACTTCTTTTCAACAACGCCAGAAAGTTGGAGTAAGTGGAACAAAAGGAAGACAACGGGAGGGGAAAAAAAAAAAGGCACTTCGAAAGCACGCAATCGTTCACTCAGAAATACGAAGCCCTCGGCAACGTCCGGAGTTCGAGTGATCTGACGGGCGCGTCTCGAAAATAGCCACGGGTGAATCGTCTCACTGCCCCACGGTCTGCATTTCCAATGAGCTGGGCCTGAAGACCGAGAGGTTTATGAAATGGTGGGTCTTCACAGAACAATCATTCAAAAAACTGCCCATGTGACCGACACATACTGATGGCAACTGTTTGCCAGCCGTGGCCACAGGTTACAGACGAGACGGCGTGCTTGTCTTCAAGGATCGCAATCTACCAGGAGAGACAGACGTGCAAACAGTCCTTAATTAAATAAAATTTAATTAAACATGCCTCCATGCTTATGTGGTTTATCTCAGTGTTTTCCTCCTGGCCCATACAGATCAGGCTCCCAACACAAGTCTATCTGATTAAGTCTTCAGCAAATGTTTCACGTTCTCCTGTGTGAAACGTATTAAAGGAGATCTTGGCAATGCCTTTTCTTTATTGTAGGGGTTAGCAAACACTCGCCGTAAAAAGGCCAGATAGTGCGTATTTTAGGATTTGGGGGCCAGATGGTCTCTGTTGCAACTCTTCAACTCCAAAGTGAACGCAGCCAGAGACTATATATATATACTTATGGGTGTGGCCACATTCCTGTGGTATTTTCCAAAAATAAATAGCAGCCCAGGTTTGGCGAATTGGCCACAGTCTCTTGACCTTGCTATGCTTAGGGATTGCCCTGAGGCTTACTGTGCTAAAACGGAGTCTTTTACAAGAAGGCATTGGCTAGCTTTCCGCCTCAGTATCATTATCCACATTCCCCTATTTTACAGGCTTTGGTCGGAGAGGGGGACGCCGGACAACAAGAGGTCACCAGTGTTGCTTCCCTCCTGCTCACTACTTGAGTGTAGAAGAAATTCGTACTGGCATTGCAATGATCACAAGACCTAACGAAGCACATCGTACCTCCTACAACATAAGGATGGTTAACAGAATAAAGTAACCTGTTGGAAACTTTTCTGCAGAACGACCTGGTGAGTAATGGAGAATCGAAGCAAGCCAAACAAGCAAATCACAACAAAAAGGGAAGCCTAAAGGAAGAACAGACAGAAAGAAAAGCAAAGAAATACTTCGGGTGAAAATCACTCTTACCTTGTATAGGTCGTAGATATGGCCCTTGATCAAAGGCAACAGTGCGGCCATCTTTCTTGGAAAATGAGGTCTAGGAGCTCTGGGATGAGCCTTGCTGCTTTAAAGATCCTTGGATATGCTTCCGTATCTTGGCTTGTGTAGGTAACGCTGCAATAAACATAAGGGTGCATATGTCTTTTTGAATTAGTGTTTGCATTTTCTTTAGGTAAATACCTGAAAGTGGAGTGCTTAGATCATACGATATTTCTATTTTTAATATTCTGCGGAACCTCCATAGTGTTTCCCATGGCGGCTTCATCCATCTACATTCCCACTAACAGTGCGCAAGAGTTCCTTCTTCTCCGCCTCTTGGCCAGTACTTGCTATTTTTTGTCTCTTGGATTCTAGCCGGTCTGACAGGTGTAAGGTGATATCTCACCGTGGTTTCGATTTACGTTTCCCCGATAATGACTGATGTTGAGCATCCCTTCATGTGTCTGTTGGCCATCTTCATGTCTTCTTTGGAAGAATGCTTATGTAACCCTCTACCCATTTTTAATCAGATTATTTGTTGAAGAAATCCAAGTGTCCATCCATAACAGATGGACAAAGGAGATGCGGTATATATACACAATGGACTATTACTCAGCCATGTGAAAGAATGAGATCTTGCCATTTGCAACAACATGGATGGACCCAGGGAGTACAGTGCTAAGTGAAATAAGTCAGACAGAGAAAGAAATATCATAAGCTTTCACTCATAGGTGGAATTTAAGGAACAAAATGAAGAAAAAGACAGACAACCCAAACAACAGACTTAAATAGAGAGAACAAACTGGTGGTCGCCGGAGGGGAGGAGGGTAGCGGAGTAGGTGAACTAGATAAAGAGGATTAAGTACACTGACCATGATGAGCACTGAGGAATGCATAGAATTGCCGAATCACTATACTGTACGTCTGAAACTAATATAACACTGTCAATTAATTAATTGCTTTAAAAATAATTTTTAAAGTACCTTGGATATGGACAGAACAACAAGGATGCATCCCCCGCTTCAAAAAATGTATCTTTCGTTGCTCTGGGTTCTACAGCCCTGGAGACTGAAGTATGGAATGCTTACTGCATAATGCCAGCCACGGCCAGCCCAATTAAAGGCTTGTCATGACAGGAAGGGGGAAAGCCTGGTGAGTTAGCCTCAGAAGTCCCAGAAGCCAGCTTGGACCAAATTATTTGGCAAGAGGTGGCAGGGACAATTCTCAGGGCCATCCCAACGCCGAGTTTGGGACCAGTAAAGACAACAGAAGAACGGAGCCATCTGGGGAAGGTTCCTTCAGCAGAATGAAGTTCATTCATTCAAAGGAAGTGCACACGTGATAAGAAAAACAGCCTAGAAGCCCACTCTTACATGTTTTATTAGAATAAAGTCCCATTTCCTCCTCCTCTTCAACTTCACTCTCCCCTTGGCTCTTTACAGGAAGGAAAGCGCTGAATTCTACAAGGAACCTCAGATCAAAAGGATCAGATTAAATGGCCCCCTTTTTGGAAGCAGAGGAACACAACTGCATTTAAACACACACACACACACACACACACACACACCCCATCCTGGACACTGGAAGACATGTTTCCATGTTACTCAGACCTCCTCCAGCATCAGGCCGCTGCTTTTGAAAGCGCGTGGAGAACAATAGGAGTCCAGGAACCCGGAATGTCTACTCCAAAGAAGATACCTTGAACCATCCTGACAAACCAACCCCCTGCCTCTACCATCACCTCGGTGGCTCTCTGACTGGATCGTATTTTATTAATAGGTCTCCCTCACGTGGACAGCCCCCCTCCCCTCAGAGTCAGAAGTATGGACAGCGAGAAATGTATTTCTCCAGGAACATTTCATTCATTTCGCAGGTGCTTGCCAGGCGTGGTTCCTCACCAAATCGATTGCTAATTGTGGGAAAGACTTGGGGTAGAAGGCACGGGGAGGCCTCCAAAAGAACCAAGTCGTCGGAAAAATCAATTTCCACAGCTGCACCTTTGCAACAGCTCTCCGGTGAATAAACATTCACCTCCATTGTATTCAAGGTGAGCATTCTTTTCTTGCGGAATATCTCCTTGTGAGTTTCTTTGGACTTCAAGGATAGAGCCTCTTAACTTTGAGAATTTGCACACACTGTAATTTTTTTTTTCAGCCTAAGGAAAAACCCGAACCCAAACCAGAGGGCTACTCAGTTTTGACAGGTGCACAAGTCTAGGTGTTTCTCATCCTGTCCCATCCGCGTCCCCCACCACGGCCCAACTCCCAGCGTTACACATGTCTACGTGAAGATCCTTTTTCTTGGGTAGGTCTGGTACCTCTTTATTTTTATCTTATGTCGAAAAAGAACGCAAGGAAAATTGCGCCTCTCATTTTCAAATAATGCTACAAGGTTTCTGTGCATGCTTCTAACGGGAGCCAATCACGGCCTGTTAACAACAAGAAAACCAGTGATCTGGGGATGTTTAATGCCGCATGGGCTCTGGAAAAAGGAGGACTCTCATTTCGCATACTTTGTCTCCGCCATGGAGCTGGCTGACATAATGGACTTTTACAAGGAGCTCTGAAGCAATTGGCAATTAAGTGGTTTGAAGGGGTGCTTCTGGGCTGCTGTGAAAGGCTTCAGGTGTGAAACGCTTGTTTTCAAGAGCCCTGAACAAAATGTATGGTTGCTTTCAGCGCCCCCTGTGTCCTTCCCTAGGAAGGGGGGGAGCCGGGGGAAGCAAGGACACTCAAGAGCAATTTGCTATTCAGCATCTGAATGCTGGACGCTTTCTTCCCCCCACAATCCTTGTGCGGCTGGTGAGGGGGGCAGATTGAGATGGCACAAACAGCTCTCGGCACAATGGTAGATCAAGAGAGAGGCAGGGAAAATGAGGCCAGGGAGAATGGATGCCTGAATGAAGGGAAGGCGGCTTGATTGTTAATTGTGGGTAAATGTGTTGCCAGAGTGAAAAGGGTTCATGGGCTACTTTAAAGCTATACCCAAGCAATAAGTATAGAGAGTGGGGAAATAAGGAGATGGTCTTGACCCTTTTAAGGACTATAGTCGTACATCTGGCCCACTTGAAAAAGTAAATTGAGAACTGTTCAAAACGGTAGGCAAATGCATATGTGTGTTCGAATCCCATTGCCTGCGAGGGGGAAAAAAAAAATCTGGGAAGCCCCGTTCACGTGCGAGGTGCATTTTCAAGTATAGCTGATTCTTTCTGAGGATGAGTCAATAGGACAAAGATAATATGCAATAAGGATGCTGTCAACTAGATAAATATTTAAAATATGACTTTTCCTCAAGAATACAGCCTTCTGTTGCAGGATAAAATACATTTGCACTGAAGCTAGCACAAGGGTAAAGGAAACTTCAAACAGTCCTCGTGAAGGATATTGTTCCCTTAGTTCTGTTTCATGTCACTTTTCCTAGTCTGACCTTTACTTCCAACATATTGATTTTTTCCTAACCCAGCCTTGCTTTGCAGAAAAAAGGGGTATTGAGTCTTTGAGCTGCTTACATATCACTATTGTACATGCATCCTTAAAGGTGAAGGAGCCCCTTTCAGCAGATGACGGGCTGCCTGACAATGTGATTAGGATTGTCTGAGTACTTTTCATTTTAAATGTAGGAGGCCACATGTATCAATCTGGGAAAAAGGACCGAAGCGGACTCGAATCGAGTTGTCTTTTAAATGTTTCTCAAAGAGTTCTGGTTTTCCTCTGAGCAACAGCTTCTCAAATAGAGTGTGTACTGTGTAAAACTTTGCCAACGGAGATTGGAGCTCTCCGATTTTCTGACGCTTTCTTTCCTAAACATACAGGTTTTATCTAAAACATAATTAATATCCAAGTTCTCCCGGAGAGGCTCTTTTTTTTTTTGCCCCCCAATGTCGTGGTTTCCAGTGGGGGCATTTGTAACATATAATGATCTAAACACGTGTCGTGCTATTGAGGCTGAGATTTTTCTCATCTCATTACGCCATATAATCAAAAAAACAAAAGGACGGTAAGCACTGAAATGTTGGTTCTCCCCGGCTCACCTCACCCCAAGAAGGCTTTCGAAATCATTTGCGATGTTGCAGAATTTTGGAAGTTACTTGGCAACGGCTACCCAGTCCTTTCTGTGACCAGATAAGAGCCATGCGAAGAGGAGGGAGATGATTCCTCTTTCCTTTGTCCCGTTCCATTCCGGAATGATGCTGTGAACATGTCAGTACCAGGGCCACCTTGTACAGCAAATGGATTATAAATGGCACCCTTAGGGTTGTGCAATGCACGTTCTTATCTGAGGCCTTGTAAAAAGCCCAAGTCGAGGATTCAACACAGCATCCTTTCATCCCAGGTATCATCCCTAAGAACTTAGATGAATTGCATGTTTGTGTCTAAATTGTCAAAACACGTCTTGCTCTCTACTTCTGCTGCTGTGCAGGGTCCCATCTAGTGTCAGAGAAGAAGAAAAAGCTAAAACCCTTCACACCAACTCCAGACTCCAGCACAGAAGATGGCTCATTGGAACCAAAAGTCTGTTAGCTCCCACCTACGCCATGGGTCCAATCCCTCGTGAGATTGTGGAGGTCTTGTGTATGTCTAGCTCCACAACCTCCAAAAATCTACAAAGAGGACGAACGCAAACTTGACTCCAATGTTCCTTTCCCAGCAGATGATGAGGCTTCTTCATTTTCTCTGAATTACTCAAGGTATCAATGTTCTGAAGGTACCTAATCTATTAGCGAGATGTCTCCTTGAGCCTATTTGCCTCACTGATTTAGCATATGTCGAAATGCTGCACAACATTTCTAGAATCAGCATGTTTTCAGGCTCATCCCTAAGGACCAATTTCTTCACCTACGAGTTGGCCTCATGGCAATTGTTAGCATTAGCTTTCCTTCAAGGAGATAAAGTGCATGCTATACGCTGAGGTTAGAGTGGCATCCCATTGCAAGCAGAGGTCTCCAGGGTGAACGAGATAAATTCACAATCACCATCCTCAGAACTCCCCAGTCCAATGCAAAGCAAGAGTTAGATTGGGTTCACTTCTGGCTCTCCCACAACAGTGCTGTTGGTCTTGAGCAAGCATTTTTTTTTTAAAGTTTATTTTATTTATCTTGAGAAAGAGAGAGATAGAGTGGTGGGAGGGGCAGAGAGAGAAAGAGAGGGAGAGAAAAAATGCCAAGCAGGCTCCACGCTGTCAGCACAGAGCCCGACGCGGGTTCCGAACTCATGAACCGCAAGATCACAACCTGTGCCAAAATCAAGAGTTGGTCGCCTCACAGACTGAGTCACCTAAGTGCCTCTTGAACTAGTATTTCCTCTCCTTAAGTCTCAATATTCTCCTTTATAAAATGGAAACAATAGAACCTGACACATAAAAAGAATAAAGATAAAATGAATTGTCAACTTACACAACAATGTCTCACACATACTAAAATCTCGAGAAAGGTCACCAATCAATAGTATTATTATCAAATCGAGCTATTAGTATCTATGCGGAAGCTTCTAATTGTCATCAGAAACACACAGCTGGAAGTCATCCACAAACTCCCCTCCTCCGGCAACACAAAGTGTCCTGAGGCATTGAATCAACAGAGCGCCAAGTTCAAAAGGCAGTGCTGTCTTGTACCTTTCATAAAACTGATAGATCGGGCTCCACCACTGGTGATGTCTCAGATTTCCCAAGGGGCGTCATCACTGTTGCTGGTTCACAGTGGGTAGGACTCCGTGCCTCTTTCTATCTTCTTGGCCACAGAAACTCTTAGAAGATTGAGAAACATCTTCATATTCCAAGGCCATCAGCTGTAGAGACACCTTATCATCACAAAACTGCTCTGTCATTTTGTAAGCAATACACTTTATGTTTAAGTCCTGCTATTTCTTTTGTGTACACATTTAGTATTGAATATGAATAACTCTCTATGGTATTTTACCCCACTCTCAATTCCTTCGACTCTAGCAGGAAAATAGTGCCCGCCTTCCCCCACATACCAGGTCTCCTTGTTTGGTCTGTTTTTCCCAAATGGGTGATTTCTCAACTCATCATTTGTTTCTTCTGTTGTAGGAAATAATTCTTAGTTTTTCTTCCCTAGGATATCTCAAAATGTGTTTCTGAAAATGGGTTGAGTAAGACTAGTCTCAATAGTCAATGCAGGGGGTTAAAAAATGTATCCCATTGTCTGATAAATTTGGAAAATAGGGATTAAGCAAAATGAGTAGATTTTTCTCCTTCAGTGACTTTCAGTCTTTAGTTTGCTCATCGTAAATGTGTTCTACAAGTATATAATACATTTGCAACATTTCCCAAATTATTTTAGCATGGAGTACCTTTATTCTCCTCGCTGTCCTAAAGGTCTAGTATTTAATTAACACACTTTCTAAAAATAGTTTTAATATCATCCAATACATGGCATCTGCCTTGTTCAGCCTCTTCTCTCCTTCCTCTTCTTGTTTTTAAAGTTTATTTATTTATTTTGGGGGAGGGGAGAAAGAGAGAGAGACAGAGAGAGCAGGAGAGAGAGAATCCCAAGCAGGCTCCACGCTGTCAGCACAGAGCCCAATGTAGGGCTTGAACTCAAGAACGACGAGACCGTGACTTGAGCTGAAATTAAGAGTTGGATGCTTAACCGACTGAGCCACCCAGGCACCTCTCTCCCCTCCTTCTTCTGAGAAAGGTCCACTCTTTCTCCATCCCAAATGCATATCTCTCTATACCTCTTTACACCTTTCATGAACTTGTTCTCTTTGTGATCTATGATAACATGATTTCTTCTTTTTCTTTTTTTGAGAGAGAGAGTACAAGAGCAGGGGAGGGTCAGAGAAAGAGAGGGAGAGAGAGAGAATCCTAAGCAGGCTCCATGCCTAGCATGGAGCCTGATGCAAGGCTTGATCCTACAACTATGAGATCATAACCTGAGCCAGAATCATGAGTCAGATGCTTAACTGACTGAGACACCCAGGTGTGCCTAATATGACTTCTTCTTCCTAAGAACATATGAACATCTGCAACACAACCAACACCTTTCTCACCAGTGTTGCTTTTGGTCAGATAATACAATTTACTTTGATGATTTTCATTAAAAATCTTTGATGATTTTATCCAAATCATTTTATTGATCAAAATATTGCAGGTTTCCTCTGGGCGAAAGTATTTCTAATTACATTAAATCATTTTTACTGTCACCTGGGGAACCACATTTTCATCATCTGAGAATCAATTTGAAATCTGGAAAAGATGGGAAAGCAATTTTGTATGCAAAAATAGTGAATACCCCAGGCGACACTGGACGTCAAAGAACCTCTAAGCAGGTTTCCTATGAATGGGTTTAGAACTCCATGAGTTCCTACAGTTGTGTGCAAAGTAGTGTGTGAGTGTGTGTGTGTGTGTGTGTGTGTGTGTGTGTGTTTACCTTGTTCATTTTCCTGAGTAGGGGATCAGTATCTTTCAATAGATTCCCAAAGACATCCATGACTCCAAGAGTTAAGTCATCTAATTCAAATCTCTTATTTTCCAGAGGAGGAAAAGTGTGTCCCAAAATACCTTCTCTGAGGACACGACAAGTGAGTTTTAGAAGTAGAATCTAGATCTATGTTGTTTCCTTAATTCCTCTGTATTGTAAGTCAGTGAATTAACAGAACACACAAAAAAAAGCATTAATGTTGGTGGGGCATAGGACCCACCTTGTTCCATGTGGGAAAGGCCAACCCACAAGGACTTCAACTCCAGGTGAAACCAAGAAGTCATAAGGCTGATGTTTTTCTTTCCTCCCTTTTAATTCGTCTTCTTTTTTTTTTTCTCTGCCAAAAACTTGTGGCAGATAGGTTTTAATCTACTTATGGTGAACAGCAGATGTTGTAGAAGCATCCTTGATGGTGCCTGGTTGTCAACAAGCTGTTGAAAGCACCATGTTTCTCTCATGGGATGTAAAGGATGGGCTGTATCGTCTTGGGAAACATTCTAAGTGTTGTGAGGACAAAATGCAATTTGAGTTTGCCTCAAGCAAACCCAAACCAGTTGAGAAATTATGAAAGACAAGTACTGACTTCATGAGGGAAAAGCAAAGTTCATTTTGGTCCTAAGTACGTTCCCAATGGTCAGCCCGGGGCTTGGCACATAAGTAGTTATTCTATGGATGAATGATGCTGCATGAATGTTGGCAATTCCTGCCTATTGGCAATTTCTGAATCCAGTTTCCTCCCCACACATTCTAGTGAGGAATCGTCCCATATCATCTTCCCCAAGGATAGGAAAGATGTGCCTGAGGTAGTTAAAATACAAAGTGAAGTTTGGCTTTGTGAGTTGTCGATGATTATTGAACACCAGTAAAAAGAATGCAAGAACGGAGAGTGTTAGCTTCAATCAGCTTTCGCTCATTCACTCCATTAGCCTGGACCCCCTCATTTTAAACAAGATTTAAGGGAGTTTGCTGACATGATTAGAAACCTGATTAGCCAGCACTTGAAATGTGTCGCTGGAGAGCTCTGAAGATGAAAGGAATCTTACAGGGAAAGCAAACAGAAGGCAATTTCATCCAGGGTGTTTCAGACCAAGGCCAGAGAGCAGTATGGGAAATCTGCATTCCGCCATGTCGTCAGGTAGAATGGATGACACTTTCCGTGTTGGTCCTACTTTAGACCCATTTATCCGCCTCTGCCTCCTCACGCTTTTCCGCTCTCCTTCACTCCTGTGCCACCTTCCACTCTAGACCTTGATCCCCTCTAACTTACCCTAGGGGAAACCAAAACTGTAAATCCATTCTGGAAATTCTATTTGTTTAGGAAAATTGCACAAAATGCCAAAGCTAAACCATTGCCCTGAGTTGAAGCAGAAACCTCTGTGCAGAGAATTCCTCCAAGGATGTTAAAGCACTTTCCAGGTAGATTCCTTATTTCAATGGCACACCTGTTTTTCTACCACAAAATAGCTCATGTGTCTTTTATTTGTCTTTGTGTAGGTAATCGCAAGCGTTTACAAACACCCCTTAAAATATAATTACTGTAGATTTGCTGAGAAGTTCCACAAGCTCTATGCAAAAATTTTTGAATTTCGCCAGGTACGCGGAGCTTTGTTCGTTTTCAATAATTATCGCTTGCCCCCACTGGAACTCGGTGACAAAACTGGAAATGTTAGAAATTACGTAAAAAAAAACCACAAAATCTTCTGAATTTACAGTGACTTTTTTCCACTTCCAACCCTCAACCCCAAATCTTTTTATCAGCGTTTCCTCATAGAAAGCTGGAGCCAACCATGGCCCAAAGAGATTCCAGAAATGCAGCCTAGGCCATTGCTACCCAGCTGATGGGTCTTGGTGTCCGTGTCAAGCTGCCGTTTACCCATCCTGTCAGCGACATCTCATTTCTCTCATTATGATCTTTGGAAGCTCTCTGTCAACACCTACCTATCAAATCAAAGTAGACAGTTATTTACCACTGGTTTCACACGCATCGTACAACAGGTAATGTATCTATGAGTCAGTCTCCTCACATGTTAAATGGGCATTATAAGAATATCTGCTACATAGGGTACCTGGCCGGGGGGAGGGGGGGTGGGGGGTGGGGCTTCCGGAAGTCATTCATATAAAGTGCTTAGCCCAAAAGTAGACACTCAATACCCGTAAGCTATTTATATTATTAAGGTCCCATCGTAGCTGACAATTTCAGCCTCTCCTCCACAGCATCCAGGACTCAGCAAAAGCAAGTCTCCCATTTTAATATTCATGCAAATAGAGTTTTCCATTTACATTCTGAATATGAGATTATGAAATGGAAAACCCATTCAGAAGACCGCATTACCAGAACCAACATTTTGAAACACCAACTCAACTATCAAAGTACTTTCACACTTGAGTTTCAGTCAAAAGGAGGAAGATGCCACCACTCCCCCAGGCCTTTGAGCTCCCGCATTAGGACTTTGAAGCCCAGTACAAAGGCTTGGCAGAGGGCGACCGCATATACCTTCACACATGTGGCCACACAGGAACAGACACTTTACATATCACTTACTGCTGCATATTCTTATCCCTCAAGGCCGTTAAATGTGTCAGGGAATTCTTTTTTATTATCCTTTTATTTAAATGCATAATCAGAATAGTTACCAGGGAAGAGCTGGTGAGAGAGAGAGAGAGAAAAAAAAAATAGTTCTAGAGAGTGGAGCCTTCTATTGATCTAAGAGCTGCTTCATAAGCTCTGAAAGTTTTATCCTCAGTGCAAAAGTGCCTGAGTCTATTATTTGCAAATTAATAAGCTGTGAAAAGCAATGCGACGCTGGGGGAAAAAAAATGTAGTGATACAGTTTCAAATCTGGTATCCAATTCCGAGAATTTAATTCAAGAAACTTGAGAGGTATGAAACAGTGTCCAAAGCTTCCTTCACGTGTTGTCCTTGACCCCCTGCCCTTTCTCTTCACCCTACTCTCCGATCTCCAACCTAATGACTCCCATTTCTATTATTTCAATCTCAATCTCTCCCCCAAACTCAGATTTATATCTCTATCTCTATCTCTATCTCAGACTTTTATCTGCCTCCCATGTGGAGGCCTTGAAATACCTCAACCTATTTCTCCACTTACATTTCCTTAAATGACCAAATGCACCCGATTTCCGATGCTAGAAAACTTGTTTGTCTTAGAGGTGTCCATTTTTCTTCCCTATGAATCCTACGCTGACCCAGCACTCACTTTCCCTAGCAACCTTTCTACCAGGCATAGCTGGAGGACACAATCTTTTGAATCCTAGGAAATTCCCTGTATTCTATCTATAGGCTTCTCTTTGTCCTTTCTCCTGCTAGAATGAAGATGTGATGGCTGGACTTGCAGCAACAAACTTGTGGTCGTGAGGCAATAAGCAAGAGCAGAAGGCCAATGGCACTGCAGTTATGCTGGGCTTGATATCATTTAGCCACTGAAACAACACCAAGGCCACCATCTAACTCTGGTCTTAATATGGGACAGGTTGACTTCTATTTGTTTAAGCTTCCCAGATCCTACATTTACATAGTTATAGGTAATCTTGGTTCTCCAACAGCAACAACATTTTTTTTCTGAGTTACTTTAGAAGGGTCCTAACACAGTTTTCCTTCCGTTTTCTCCCTTTTCTTTTCTTTCTTATTTTTTTTTTAACGTTTATTTATTTTTGAGACAGAGAGAGACAGAGCATGAACGGGGGAGGGACAGAGAGAGAGGGAGACACAGAACCGGAAGCAGGATCCAGGCTCTGAGCTGTCAGCCCAGAGCCCGACGCGGGGCTCGAACTCATGGACCGCGAGATTGTGACCTGAGCCCAAGTCGGACGCTCAACCGACTGAGCCACCCAGGCGCCCCCCTTTTCCTTCTATAGTTTTTCCAAAGCCCAACCTCCTCCACCCTATTGACTAACTGTTGCAATGTTTTCTTCTGCCCTCATAAACTCTTTGGCACAACTCCAAAGGAAAGTGAGTATCAAATATTAACAGAAAATGTGTAGAAAAAAACTGGATTATAACATACATTTTCAAAAAATGCTAATTGCAACTGGAAGCAGTGAGATGCCATATATCTGCCCACCAGATGTCCAGAAAAAAATGTTAAAGGTCAATAACAGCCACTGTTTCTAGGTAGACAGGAAATAAACACTTGCACACATAAGAGGTGACAACTCAAGAACCTAGAACTGGGCACGAGTACTTCACAGGCCATCGTCCCTCTGCCAGTACAACACCCCAGGTCTGGTCATCGAAAACACTATATGGACCTCTTCCTCTTCTTCTATCAAGTGATTTTCCCCACCACCAATAGTGCGAGGACAATGAGAACCATTGGATGAGTAGGGAATAGAAGGAAGGAGAATGAAAGCTATAGCAGAGGATAGGATGCTGGCCATAACTTTGGGGAACCGTCTTGCAAACCTGTCCTACTCTGTAAAATGTGACTCCTTTGCTTTTAGATTATGACAGGTTCTGGGGGTCCTGGGTGTGGGGTGTCCCAGGATGGCAGAGGCGAGAAAAATCATTTACTCAGGAAGTAAGTGTATTCAACCAACAAAAAAAATCTAACACAATATTTGAACAAGTGGTGTAACTGTATCAGCGACTAACAGTGAAACAGAACCTTGGTTTCCTCACCTTTTTTGGAATCTTTTATGTTCCTGCCCTTCCTCAGAATATACTGGCTCAAGTAAACGAGTCAAGGGATCATGAAGTCAAAAAAGGTAGGAAAAAAGAAAAACAATAATATTGACGTCAATTGTCCATCAATGCCCCAACCCCTACCATCGTCTTGGAGAACATGTCCTACGCACTTCCCTGATTTCCCAAAGGGACCTTGTGCACAACTGACCCAAGGAAGAACCAATCCCTAGGCCAAGTGAACCAATGACCTTTGCTCCATCAAGAGGTGAAGCTAAGCACACAGAGCCTACGTGAGTTGAATACAAGTGAGCACTTGCCACCAATGGCCAACCTTCGAATATCACTTGCTGCACGCCAGGTCTTTATAGAAATTTTCTCATTCAAACCTAGGAATTAGGTACTATTAACATCCCCCTTTTACAAGGAAGCAAAGCGAGGCTTATAGAAGTTAAGGAACTTCACTCAAGGTCACACAGCTGCTAAGTGACAGAAGGAAGCCTGAAACACAGGTGGCTTGCCTCTAGAGCCTAGGCTCTTAACCACTAAACCAGCCTGGACAGAAGCGGTGCTTGGATGGGAAAAAAAGATGTGGTCACCCAAAGCTCCATGCCAACCACTCTTAGGGGGAGCGGATGGGCCTGTCTATACAGAGAAACAAGAGAATGGAGCAGAGACTGGGGAACGTAGGCCCAAAAGGTGCTGCAGCACCTCAGGAGAGCATCGAGGGGCCCAGTGCACCACACTCCAGTCCTCATGGGGCCAAAATTGGAACTATTATTTACTCATAGATTGCTTAGAGAAATTCTGCAATCTCTTTCCCTCTGCTTAAGCCGGCATGGTTGGTTTCGTGTTCAAAGATGACACTAGATCCAAGACTGACCAGCTTCAGAAAGCGAATTTGATCCCGGATCTGCAGAACACTGCCTCTGGTGGATTTTGACAGAAGCCCCATCGTGCCTCCAACTTTTCCCAGGAAATCTGAAAGAACGTCTGACTCTCTCCATATACCGCCAGAGCGTCATCTTTCCCAGATGGCTTGAAACAAAATGAAAGAAAAGAAGTAAGGAAAAAGGCAGACTAGAGGGAGGATTGGAGGGCGAAATGGAGGAGGAAGAAAAGGAAGGAAGGAAGGAAGGAAGGAAGGAAGGAAGGAAGGAAGGAAGGCATCCGAAGTGCTTTACTTACTCTGATGCCAAATGTGAGATAAAAACAAAACCATTGCAACAGAGCTCCATTCCACTTCCTGGAGCCTTCTGCTGTTAGTTTCTAGAGAGGCTGCAAGATGCTGCTTTGCAGCCGTGTCCCGTGCTTAATTAGCATTTTTGGATCCATTGCAATTCAGCTGGACGGGCATCCCGTTACAACTGATAGTCGCCTGAAAATGGCTCTCACAGCTGGGCCACAGAGCCCTCACCCAGGGAGCCTGGAATTGGGCTGCTCAGCAGCCTTGTTCAGCCATAATTAATATTTCTGGAACTGCCACTTGGAGGCCCCTGTAACTGTGCCGCACCCGTGGCAAGCCGGTTGGAAGAGGTTTTATTGTTGGAAAATGAGTGACCCAGCTGTGCAGCCCCTGGGCCTGGGTGACAAGAGCCTTTAAAGGCACCGATCCTCCACGACCTGTAATGTGAGAGTGACGGAGAAGAGAAGGCTCAGAAAGGAGAGGAGGGGCCTTGCTTTCAGCTCCTGGCTCCAACCATCACGGCCTAAGGCTGCCGAAGGCGTGAGGGTAAGATGGCCGCTGGCATTTCCCCCGGGTCTTTGCCTTTCCTCCCTGGCCATATCCCCACACTGAGCACCAGCTTTCCCTCTCCTACGCTGGAGCTCCCGTCGAGAGAACACAGAATAGTGTACAAGTAGAAGGACCTTGCAAACTATTTTGCTTAGCAACCTTGACTTACAGAAAAACACAGAAGGAGGGCCAGAGAAGCCCAATAGTTGAGTTTAGGCTAGTGGGTGGCCATCCAGGTGGACTTGAAAGGGGAGGTTCTCTTAAACTTTAGTCCCTCACATAGTCTTCCGTCATGCAGTGTTGGGGTCACAGAGGAGACGGATGCATGTGACAGCTTTGCAGGGACTCAGGCTGGAGAGGGAATCCCTTCTGTACCATTTAGGAAATCTTTGGGGGAAGGGGACTAATATATATATAGATATAGTATATATATAGATATAGTATATATACTAATACTATATATATGTATATAGTATATATATAAGTATATAATATATTACTATAATATATTGTAATATATTATACTATACTAATTATAATATATATATTACACTATACTAATTATAATATATATTATACTATACTAATGATAATATGCAATATAATATATATATTATACATACATATATACGATATATATAATATACATATGATGTGTATATGTATGTATAATGTATATTATACATATATTTGATATATACATTATACAAACATATATATCCCATATATATAATATATGTGATATATATACGTACATGATATATATATGTATATATGAGAGAGAGAGAGAGAGAGAGAGAGAGATCCATATTTGAGAGCTGTCATAATTACTTGCTGCTATTCTTATATGCATCATTACTGTTACTACCTCCAGTGCTTGTGAGCTGTGTGACCTTGGCTGAATTATGAAACCTCTTCGGGCTTCAGTCCCACAACTGTAAAACAAATACAAGAGAGTCGCTATCCTCCCAAAGTTACTGTGCAGCAGGTATCCCTTACGCAACCCAAACGAGCCATAACAGTGCCGGACACAGAGCGAGCTCTCCGTAAATGTCTGCTACTTTGGTATCCTTATTAATATCGTTTCCGAAGCAAAGTTGCCTATAATAGAATTCTGACCTCATCACTTGCATATTTAAAATGTGTCAGGGGCGCCTGGGTGGCTCAGTCGGTTAAGCGTCCGACTTCGGCTCAGGTCATGATCTCGCGGTCCGTGGGTTCGAGCCCCGCGTCGGGCTCTGTGCTGACAGCTCAGAGCCTGGAGCCTGTTTCGGATTCTGTGTCTCCCTCTCTCTGACCCTCCCCCGTTCATGCTCTGTCTCTCTCTGTCTCAAAAATAAATAAAAACGTTAAAAAAAATAAAAAATAAATAAAAAATAAATAAAATGTGTCAAAACCCCCTTCCCTTCAGACTCAAGTCTGAGTGCCTGAAGGAGACACCTGTGGTTCTTCATGACTCGGTTTTCATGCCCATTGGCAGCCTCATATTTTGGCCGTCTTTTGGGGGACTCTTGGTGCCTCACTCACCTGCTGCTCGTAGCCAGTCTCTGCTTCACTCCAGTGCCCTCACATGTAGGTCCCTCTGTCCGAAATTCTTTTCCTCGCTTTCTTTCCTCAGTGAACACCGATTTGCCTGTTAAAACTGCTTGCTTGTCACCAGCTTCCAACCTGAGGATGCGTCCACACCCTTTCTAAGCTCTGCCCCCAAGATATGGCCCTGTCACAGCCCTTGTGTGCCATTGAGAACCCTGGCTTACCTGCCAGCCGCCTGCCTAAGCTAGGACTGGAATGTGACATTTATCTTTGCTTCCCCAGTCCCCAGCACAGCCTAGTTCTCAATAAACATCTGTAGACTGAGTAACTCAAATTGAAAAATAGAAATGAGAATATTATATTATGCGATAGCATATACATTGAGCACAAAGCCTTGTACAGTTAAGGACTTGACAAACGTATCTTAAATGACAGAGTGAATAAATACGTGACTAATGAGAGAATATTTAGTACCTGTAACAATGACATTTTCATCTTCTGCAAGCCAGCATTTCAAATTAAAAAAAAAAAATACTACCCAACTGCAAAATTAGAGTAGTGGTCAACAATGAAAATTTTTCAACTCTTGGGGCACCTCGGTGGCTCAGTCAGTTGATTGTCTAACTTTGGCTCAGGTCATGATCTCACGGTTCGTGGGTTCAAGCCCCGTGTCGGACTCTGTGCTGACGGCTGAGAGCCTGACGCTTGCTTTGGATTCTGTGTCTCCCTCTCTCTCTGTTCCTCCCTCCACTTACGCTCTGTCTCTAGATCTCTCAAAAAAAAAAAAAAAATTAAAAAGAAATCTTCAGCTCTTAGCCCAACAATGTCACTGGGGCAAGCTTGGTGAGTCCCTGAGCTAATGAAACAATGATTGAGTTAATTTAGTTTAAGGGAAAAAAGCAAGTGATTTGGTGCATTATAAAAGGGAAACAATATGGAATTTTTACTTCTAGTGGCCATTATAGTCGGTTTAAAGGAAATCAGTGATTTGGTTAATCCTATGTGTGGCAAAGACTGACTAGGAAGCTCATTTCTCTTTCCTGGGCAACAGGTTGAACTATATATTTCAGGCTCCCCTGGGGTTACGTGGAGACGATGCCAGAGTTCTGAGAATGAAATGAGAGCCGAAGTGATGTGCATCACTTCCAGGCCTGATTTCACTTACCTGAGATCCCCGATCATGAATTTCCCTCTTCCATGGGGTTCTTGGAAGCCACGAGTTAACAATGGCAGAATTACAAGGTGAAAGAGATTTGGGTTTCCAAATAACTTACATGAGGAAGATTTTTTTCCCCTCTCCACCAACAACATTGGACTCTGATATGAGAAAGCAATCATCATTTACTGTATATTAGTCTATGGAGCCTTCAAAAATATATTTTTTGGTACATGGTACTTTGAACTACAGAGCTTCCAAATTAAAAAAAAAAATCAATTTTATTTCATTGGTTAGGGGCGCCTGGGTGGCTCAGTCGGTTAAACGTCTGACTTCAGCTCAGGTCATGATCTCACGGTCTGTGAGTTCGAGCCCCGTGTCAGGCTCTGTGCTGACAGCTCGGAGGCTGGAGCCTGCCTCAGATTCTGTGTCTCCCTCTCTCTCTGCCCCTCCCCTGCTCATGCTCGCTCACTCTCTCTCTCTCTCAAAAATAAAAATGTAAAAAAAAAAATTATTTCATTGGTTAAACAGTAAGGGATATAACTGGCTAGATGGCTAGAAATCCACGTTAGGTGTGAAACTTTAGGCGCTGTAACTTGAAAGGCAGATCACGTTTTTACTGAGTTTATGATGCTAACAGAAGAAGCCAGAAAACACAATGTTAATGTTCTTTGCTGCTTGGTATGGCCACATTTGGCAAGGTAGTTGATGGAAAACGTGAATTCTGGAAAGTATTGATGCTTTGCAAGCGTAAGTGAAGAGGGGTAGAATCCAAATATAAGGCGACTTGTGGGGTCAGGAAGGCCAATTGTTTCCAGACCCTGAAGTCTAAATTCTGGGATTAAGAAAGGCTGACAGGGACGGGGTCCCAGTGAGATTTCCCAGGTGACAGTGTCTCAGCCATGAAGGACGTATCTGATGAAGAGTGTGTTCTTCCCAATCAGGGCAACCGCCAGTAAATTAAGAAAGACATTTGAAATCTAGTGTCAAGAAAGAAAACACTCGAGAGGCGCAATTTAGAAGGAACGTCAGATGTGGTTGCCGATGCATGGAACACATGCATCAGCACCTACTAAGCTTTTGCAGGAAATGTCTCACCAAGGAAACCCCAAGCCTGGCTTAGGAAAAACCGGTTTCAGATATGGCCGACGAGAACAGACCAGGAGAAAATTCTCATAGGGCAGATCAGGACCACAGAGATCAGTACATAAGGGAGTGCCTCACAGACAGCAGGGTCAGGCAGAGGCAAGGAAGCCCCCTGCCCCTGGGTAGGGGGTTCTCACAATGTCTTCCCAGTGGGATTTCAGAGGTGCTCTAGACTGGTGGTTTGTAACCATCCTTTCTCTGCTCTGTATTTTATAACGGATGCATGGGGGAAGGGAGCAGGTCACATTTCTTTTTAATGCCTATGTCTCTGGACCATGGGAGTCTTTTCCAGACCCGACGGAGAAGGCTGCGTACCACAGGTTTATCTTGAACTTTGAACAGGATGCACAACAGGGTGAGACTTGGGATTGTCGCTCCTGGCAGGAGGGTGAGCTTGATCTACGTAGGGAAGGAAGAGAAAACGTGGTCAACTGGGGATGCGTCGTCAAAGAGACGGGCTAGATGCTTACCCCAAAATGCAGGGGGGAGAGAGAGTGATGCTTCAAGACACTTTTTGTAAAACGATGTCACCTACCCCTCCCTGCTGATGTCCCGCATTTTCTTTACATGAACGCTGCACTCCTTAGCACTCTAGACAATCCGGACTCCTTAGTGACCCCTAGAAATGCACACCCGCCTCTGAGTAATGATCACGGCACCTCCTAAGAGTTATACCCCCAGGCATCTAGCTTCCCATGTGAATTCTATTCACCTTTCAAGGCCAATTCATCTGCAATGGTATCTTGGAAGCATTCCCAATGCCCCCTACCTTCTTTGCCTTCATTCAGGCTTCATAGCAAGACCCGTCTTTCTAAATTATTCCAGAAAACACTTTCTCCATTTTGTGTAATCTCCTTTGTTAGGTACTAATATCCTCACATTGGAGCGGTGTTACTTTTGGTTCTGTTACCCACGCCATGCCCGGCACAGTGCATTGCACAGGGAACGGTGTTCTGAAGGAAATCAATTCGTTGAATTGGCCCCATCAACACAGACGCAACGGGGATCACGCGTGCTCTCCCATGAACACACGGTCAGAGTTCTCCCCTCCCCGCCTTCTCCCCAAGCTCCACTCTTAAAACGTTTGCGCTTAGCCTTCCAGGACCATGTTTCGAAAAAAGTCAATTTCAGCCTCACAAACTCTCAGGAGCCAAAATGGCCTGGTAAGTGGGTGAGCAGATGATTAATTGTATCACAAAGGCTGCCCGATACCGAGAGTTCCACGCATTGGGTGAAATATCCCCGTCTCTAATGAACACAAAACTACTTTCAGGGGAGACCTCAGCCTCCTCCCTCACCACCCGAATCTTGCTTTTGTGCAATAGAGCCGTCGGCGCTGAACAGAGAGAATGAAAGGCGGATGACAGGGCCTTTTAAAACTTGCACCGCCTTGCTGGACACATCAAGGGTCTGAAGAGTGATGAAATGATGTGCGCAAAGAGCCTGCTTGAGGAAAGGGTCCAAAATTCTGAAAAATGACTTGTTGCCCGGTGGAAAGGTCCTATAATTCACGAACACATTTCAGCAGCTAATGCAGTCGGTGATACTCTATAATCCTTACACATTCCAGAGCCCCGGCTCTCTGGAGGTCACACCTAAGGGATACACTTCAGAAAAGTTACATAAACAACTGTGAACCTTAGGCAGGGGAAATGTACACTTTGAACATGTTGAAACTCTCCATATTAAGTCAGTTTAGCACTTTGATTAAAGAGTTTAATCAATCACCATCCTAAGCTGTTTATTAATCACTTTATCAAGGAGTTGATGCATTGCCGGTTTTAATAGAATCCATTTATTTTGATTTCTACCTACTTCATCTTTCCAAAGGGCTTTGCGAATCAGCTGTGATAAAAAAGGAGAGGGAGAGGGAGAAGGAGAGAAAAAAAGCTAGGGGGAGAGGGGGGTAGCATTGAAAACCTGGCAAGAAATCTCTAACTGCACCTCAACGTACTTTATTATCAACGCCCTACAAGGACTCGGCCAATTTATTACGGGTAAAAAAAACGCTCTGGGAAGTGAATGTTTGGGTGAGCCACACGGTTTAGCTCAGATAAACACAGGCCATTCGTTTGCTTTCACACCTGACACCCTCATGATATACGATCCTAATAAGATTAATCTCCACCCCCCCACCCCCCACCCCCCACCCCTTCCGGCCCCTCTTTGTTCCAACCTATTTGAGATCTTCCACTTTTCTTCGTGGACATTTTCCCCACCTTGGGTTACAATTTGTGGTTCGAGCTAAAGCCCTGGCTTCCTCACTACAAGGAAAACAAGATTTGTGGGAAGAAAACATTTGTTATGTGGCTTAAATTTTACTCGGAGGCTTTGCCGTCCCTTACGCCTTCAACATGAAAAGAGCGAGTCTCGGGAGACGTCTATGCAGCCAGACACATCAGGTCTGAGGCCTGGATCCTCCAGATGGAGTAGGCCTTACCAGGCGTGCAGTATTTCAAATAGCTCTTCTTCTCCACCAACGCCAGGAATTTAGGCGGGATCGTGGTGATCTGCATTGCTTTGTATTCTATTCTTCTTGGTTCATTTCACGGCAAACGCAGCACAGATGACCATCTTAACCATATATTTCCGTTTTCCCCAGTTTCCAAATCCCGTAGACAGCTTCCTTCTCAGTAATTTTTCACCAGGGGGAAAATAACGTCACGGGGGGAACATTACCTTTCAATATCGGTATCAGAGGCCGGGAGAAATGAGTTGACATTTAGGGCACCTTCGTGTGTTAGGTGCCTGTGTTTCGTATATACTGTCCCGTGCCGTTTTGGTAACAGCCCTAAGCATTATAATCCTTGCATGAGACACACTGGGAAAAGGGACGGGTTCAATTCGAGATGTGACGTAATAGAGGATAAAGGATGCTGATTTGATGGAAAATTCCACGCATCACTCTCTCATAGAGGCACTTATTAACTGTGGTGACCCTGTAGACTGTGTAAACATTTTTATTAAATTTTTTTAATGTTTATTATTTTTGAGAGAGAGAGAGAGAGACATAGACAGAGACCAAGCAGGAAAAGGGCAGAGAGAGAGGGAGGCACAGAATCGGAAGCAGGTTCCAGGCTCCGAGCTGTCAGCACCGAGCCAGATGCGGGGCTCGAACTCACAGACCGCGAGATCATGACCTGAGCCGTAGGCGGCCGCCCAATCAACTGAGCCACCCAGGCGCCCAAGTGTGTAAACACGTTTATACCATCTTTCACTGCCGTCGGAAACTATGGGAACGTTGTGTTCTCCTGACATTTATTGAGCAGATGTTAGGTGGCAGGGGTACACAGATGGGACAGCCGCTCTCCGGGGGCTACATTCCAGCTGCGGAGAAAGAGAAGGAGGGAGAAGGAGAGAGAGGCAGTGCCATGTGGCACGGAAAAGGAAAAAGCAATGCGCAGGGCATTATGGGGCCAGAGCATGGGAAGCCAAGCCTTCTGGAGGTTGAGAGCACAAAGCCGGAGAGAAATCAGGGGTTTTCTGATGGAGAGTATTGCCGAGGCAAGAAGTCAAATCCCCATCTTAAGAATTTGTTTGGGTTTTGTTTCGTTGGGTGTTGTTGTTGTTGTTGTTGTTGTTGTTGTTTTGGGTTTTTTTTTTGTGCACGTGTTTTTTTCTTTTCCTTTTTTTTTTTTTTTTTTTTTTTTTTTTTTTTTTTTTTTACCTTGTAGTCCTGGAGAGAGAGCTGGGAGCTGGATGGAGAGCAGTGTGGAAGGAGAGCCGCGCCGATTAGAAGCACAGCTCTGGGAGAGACGTGCAGGGAAGAAGGCGGCCTGGGGTGTACAGGGATTGTGAGCCTGGGGTAAAGGGAAGGGTAGGGAACAGAGCTCGAGGATCAGAAAGGCTTTCCTCTTGGCAAGTTCTGGGTCTGAATGCTATGTGTAGGATGTAGCCCTTTATCCTGTAGTCCAGGAGAAACTACTGACAGGTGGTAAACAAGGAGACGTGGTCAGACCTGCATTTAGGACCATCACTCTGACGAGGGGATAAAAGGCAGAAGAGCTGGAGGTGGACAGACCGGACAGAGAGACTCATAAAGCCTCTGGCAACAGTCCACGGGAGGAATGGCAAAGAATTACAAAGAGGCCCCAGATCCAAGGCAGAGCTGCAGAGTGAGATCAGCAGAAACCAACCGTGGATGGGATGCGGGAATCCACACAGGAACAGCTGGCTTGAACTCCTGAGGTCGCGGTGGGATGAGGGGAAAGGAGGCTTAGGAGAAAGAATATGAGCTCAGTTCTCCGCTGAGCGTGCGCTGTCTGTGGACGGACAGATTGGTTGAGCCAATTAGCGGAACGGATATTTCAGTCTCCAGACGGGGCGCCAGTCTTGGGTTGCAAGTGGAGGCCCAGTCACACGCTGGAGGTTTCTGAGGTCCTGAGATGAGAGGGCGTGTTGCCCCACGCAAGAAGGGGCCAAGAGCCACCCCTCAGAGGAGGCTGATTAACAGCGTCCAGGATGGCAGAGTTCTGGCCAGAGGACAACTAAGGTGAGTCTCCAGGTTTGGGCAGGAAAGAAGTCATTAGGTGTTAGAAGGCAAGCCATAGAGCATCGGGAGGTGGGTAGCAGAGAGCTTGAAGGAAGTTCATTGGAGAAGGGGGAGAAAAGAATTTGACAGCAGCTGAAAAGGGGCCCAGGGCCCACGGAGATCTAAAATGTACTTATTTTTGACCAGGCTAATGCTTAAGAGAGTCTTTGGGAAGAAGAGTAGGAGCCAGGAAGTGGTTTCCCACACACTTCGTCCTAGAAGAGACAGAAAGGGTCGAGGTCCAAGGCCCACGTTTGACCTTGGGTTTTAAAAGACCGGCTCCCTATGGCTGTCTCTGAGACAGAACAAAGGTGGATGAGGCTATAGATGTGTTTGTAGGCAGGACAGGAGTTCAAAAATGGTTGACACGGGAGGTCTGATTGTCCTCCGTGAAGCTGGGGACCCAGTGATACTAGGAAAGGTCTGTGCTGGTCGATATGGGGGAGGGGTCGTAATTGGTCCAAAACAAGTGGAAGAATTGGTGGAAAGTGCTGAGAGGCTGGCTGAGTGGTTGTTCACAACCTTAGGCATGTGGCTATAGGTGCAGCGAGGGCAGAACTTAGCACGACGTGAGGTCGGCAGTTGGCCGGGAGGCTTGGTTTGAAGGTCAGCGTTGCTGAAAAATGAAAGGGGCTGGTGAACGAATGATTTAGACAGCTATCATGGGGTCCTAGCTGGGCTGGGAAGGAAGAGAACCCAACAGTGGCTAACGGACCGAAGAAATTAGAAGGTTAGAGGGTCAGAGCATTCCACTGCTGATTTATTCCTTGAAATTCCCTGTGGTTGGTTGTGCCTACTCTGGTTTTCCAAAGGAGAAACTGAGCGACAATGAGCTACCTCTAAAAGAGCGTGGCATTAAGTTGTGACAATCCTGAGTTTAGGGATCACGGCATTTGCGTTTTCGTATGCCTCTTAAAACAAATAGGTGTTAAATATATATGAATGAGGCGAAACCTAGGCCCGTGTCTTTGGCAGCCTTGTCTGTGAGTTCACGCAGGTCACTATGGCAGATCGAGGCGAGGAGAAATCTACACTGAGGTATGAAAACGCTATGATAATTAATTGTATTACTGAAATGTCATGTGAATCAATTATTTTGTAGTAATACCTTAGATTTGACCTCTGCTTCTCTCTAGGACTCGGTGAGGCAATTTACCCTCGCGAGCCTTTCCAGAACCCACAGAAGGAAGGGGGAAAATGCGTTTTTGTGGTCCCACAGGGCACCAAGATGGCTACCACACCCCGCATTGCTTTGGTGCCCTGATTAGTGGGGATAGCAGTGATTGGGTCTCCTGATCTTTGTCTCCCAATAGCTCCCTCTGGCTACTCTGTGCACAGAGATGTTCAATAAGTCTTTCTCCAACAAATGAACCAAGGAGTATGAAATGAAATACATAAATCGGGTGATTTATGAGAGCCATTCTAGCTCAGGGGTCTAGCTCTGGCAGGCTGTCATGGAGTTCTCAAATGGCTCCGTAATGGATCACACAGGTCACATTGGTCCATCCTAACCTGTGGATCACCGAGAAATCCCAAACACCCTCAGGGGTGTCCCAGAACAGTGCGGTCAGGCTGCTTAATGGCTAGAGCCTGATGTCAAAACCAGAACGCGTAGGCTTGAACCCAAGTTCTGTCACTTAAAAGCTACATGACCTTGAACGTGGCCTTGGACAAGTAAGCGACATGGGCCTTAGTGTCCTCATTTTTAATTGTGGATGGTAAGGCTATCTGCTTCACAGAGTTGCTGTGATGGTTCGACGGCCGAAATCATGTAAATCTTTCAGAATCGGGCCTGGTAATCGTAAGCCGCCAATAAAGCCGACAACGACTCTCATTGCTATTTCCAGGGCAAGTCTGGAATTAGAAGGGCACTTTAGCAAACTTAAAATTGTGGGAGGCTCCAAAGACCATTTGGGGCGAGGAGGCACAGGACGCAGGCAAATCTGTTTGGAGACAGTCTCCAGAGACATACGGAAAGGACTTCTCTTTGGGGGCACCCGGAACTGACAGAGAGACAGATGGGAGAGAAGTCGGGGAAACAAGCAGAGAAGGACAAGAATAGTCAAGGATGACTCCTAACCGGTTGTTACTACGTTTTATGTTTCGGGATCCGGTGCTGTAAGGAGAACCTGCTCCAGCACACAGAACGTTTAAGCAGAAACCTTGCCAGTCTAGGTAAAGAGACTGTGACTTGACACACGACTTTGGGTCCCCCCCCCCCGCCCCGCCGACCACCACCTATTTGGAGCCAGTGTTCCAAAACCTGAGAAGTGGAGAAAAGAGAGACCCGAAGAGAAACCCTAGGGCACTGCCCCAGCTTAGGATGCAGGAAGAGGGTGACAATGGAGAACCAACAGGCAGATGGCACGTGTTTTTAATGTTTTATTTATTTATTTATTTATTTATTTATTTTTAATTTTTTTTAACGTTTTTTATTTATTTTTGAGACAGGGAGAGACAGAGCATGAACAGGGGAGGGTCAGAGAGAGGGAGACACAGAATCTGAAACAGGCTCCAGGCTCTGAGCTGTCAGCACAGAGCCCGACGCGGGGCTCGAACTCACAGACCGCAAGATCATGACCTGAGCCGAAGTCGGCCGCTTAACCGACTGAGCCACCCAGGCGCCCCTGTTTTATTTATTTTTGAGACAGAGAGAGACAGAGCATGAATGGGGGGAGGGTCCGAGAGAGAGGGAGACACAGAATCCAAAGCAGGCTCCGGGCTCCGAGCTGTCAGCACAGAGCCTGATGCGGGGCTCGAACCTACGGACCGTGAGATCGTGACCTGAGCTGAAGTCGGACGCTCAACCGACTGAGCCACCCAGGCACCCCCTGGGCAGGGATGTTTTGAAACGGAGGATCAGAGGGCACGAGTCAAATGCTGAAGTCGTTTTAAAAAGGGTAACACACTGGTCCTCAGTCATCCATTGTGTTATGAGTACTAACCAAATTCGACCTCGGCTAATGGTGATTTGATTCCCTCCAGGTACCACCCGATCCAAGCTTCATACCTACTACCCTAGGGCTAGGTGCAGGGGAGAACGCGAGGGCTTTTTCCTCTGATAG
This sequence comes from Panthera tigris, assembly GCF_018350195.1. Classification (NCBI taxonomy): domain Eukaryota; kingdom Metazoa; phylum Chordata; class Mammalia; order Carnivora; family Felidae; genus Panthera; species Panthera tigris. The sequence continues at coordinate 15,552,582 of NC_056665.1, read as the reverse complement.
CTCAAAAACGCGGCTTCGTTTTCGTATTTTCACGTTTTCGTATTCACGAAAGAGAATATGAAATCTCTGTCAGAATTCAGCAGCAGACTTCGTGGAATGTTGTTTCCTTCACTCATAAACGCGGGGTCATCGCTTGCCAAGTGCCCCGCTCCTTGCCGGCCCCGTGGGAAGCTGGGGGGGGGGGGTGGGAAATACAGCAGCGAGGAGGGACACGGTCTCTGCAGTCAGGAAACTTAAAGCGGGGGGCAGGAGAGACCGTTGGGAAGCACATTATCTAATTAATTACATCCGGTGGATTCCACGCAGAAGCAGTGCTGGGTGTCAGAAGTAGAGAGGACAGGGGTCTAGCTCTGTCCGGAGGGCCCAGGCCACCTTTCCTGCGGCAGAGACGTTCAGGCCGAGATTTGAAAAATGCCATGAAGCAGCGCTGTAGGAAGAAGTCGAGGGGAAAAGGCCTTGGTACAAGGAGGAATGTTTCTCCTTCAAAAGTTGGAAATAAGGTCCACGCGGCTGTCGCTGCCACAGAGGAAGATAGAAAAGACAGACAAAGCGGAAGAGACCGGCAAAGGCCGCGCCAGGCAGAGTTTTGAGGCCCCGGTTAAGATGCAGCCTTCAGTGGGACAGCCGCAGGAAACCACTGGCAAATTTTAAACCTAGATGGCTTTTGACTGCAGGGTGAACGGTGAATTAAAAGGTTGTTACAGTTAGGCTGCTACAATGCTCCTGGTAAGAGATGGCGGTTGCTGGAGATACACAAATGTGAGAGGTGTTCAGTCCAATCAAACAGGAGTTGTGACGAGGCACGGAGGGCCAGCAAATGGAGAGAGCAAAGCGGAAGCTCAGAGTCCTGGTTTAAAGTGAAGTTTCTCCCCGCCCCCTCTTCCCTTTGGAAATATCTTCCATTACGCCTACAGGAAAATCTCGAATCCCTAGCATGGGCCTTCCACCCGTTCTGTGTGCCAGCCCCTGACAGAATCCTCAACCTGATTTTCTATCTTTCTCGTCTACTCTGCGTATCCACCGCTGTGGCCTCCTTGCTGTCCATGAAGCACAAGAAATAAGTTCCCGTCTCTGGTTCTTCGCCCCATTCCTGACGGGTCTCCAGCCATATCTTCCTCCTATGCATTCCCCTTCCGTCAGAACCCAGAACACAAATCTGGTCATGTTGTTTCCCGAATAAGCGCCAGAGATCTGCTGTAACCCTAACCCTAACCCTACAGTCAACAGTAATTCATTAGAAACTTTTTTTTTTTATTTTTTTTTAACGTTTATTTATTTTTGAGACAGAGAGAGACAGACCATGAACGGGGGAGGGGCAGAGAGAGAGAGGGAGACACAGAATCGGAAGCAGGCTCCAGGCTCCGAGCCGACAGCACAGAGCCCGACGCGGGGCTCGAACTCACAGACCGTGAGATCGTGACCTGAGCCGAAATCGGCCACTTAACCGACTGAGCCACCCAGGCACCCCTCATTAGAAACTTTTAAGAGGGTACAGCTCATGTTGTATCCTTCACATAATAAAATTAAATCTCTAAAAAGAGAACGAAAAGAAGTTTGGCGAGGAAGCGTGTGTCAAAATCTAACACAGAAACATGGATGAAAATAAAGATATTAAAACTCTTTGTAGAGATCCCTCATTGGTACCAAATTGACATGGGATGAAGTCCAAGCCCCCACTTAGGATTTCTCAAAGCTACTGACTGATAAAAACTATCAGTCGACAGGATTATATTAGTGCCTTTAAAGGTTTGGGGGACACACAGAGAGATGCTGGACAAGATTTCTCAGTATTTTCAAGGTTTGTGCTCTAAGTTGAAGCCAGGTTGTCATTTTATCACGTAATGTGTCCGTGTTTGTTTAAATAGGGGACATTAAAAAACATTTTTTTTTAGTGTTTATTTATTTTGAGAGAGAGCAAGCAGGGCAGGGTGCGGGGGAGAGAGAGGGAGACAGAGGATCCGAAGCAGGCTCCGCGAGGTCAGCGCAGAGCCTGACGTGGGGCTCAAACTCACAGACCTTTTCTGCACGTGCGGTTCGGGGGTGTTGAGTACATCTATCTCCGGAACGCTTTTCATCTTGCAAAGCAAACTCTGTCCCCGTTGAACCACGATTCCCCACCCCTCCCCCACAAGCCCTGGCGACCACGCCTCCCCTTTCTGTCTCCATGAATGTGACACCTCTAGGTACCTCAAATAAATGGAACTGTGCGGTATTCGTCGCTATCTTATTTCACTTGGCATAATGTCTTCAAGGTTCATCCAAGTTATAGTATGTGTTTGATTTTCCTTCCTTTTTAAAGCTGAATAGTATCTTATGATATGTATAAACTACATTCTGATGTTCCATCAGGCCATCGGCGGGCATTTGGATTGCTTCCACCTCGTGGCTCTGTAATTATGGCCGCGGTGAGCACGAGCGTATAAATGTCCGTTCAAGTCACTTCTTCCAATGCTTCTGGATGTGTATACGGAAATGAACTTGCTGGGTTATATTGTAATTCAATTTTTAATTAAAAAAAACAAAAACAAAAACAAAAAACAACCGCCATACTGTTTTTTGCAATGGCGCGCCATTTTACTTTCCCGCCAACGGTGCACCAGGATGCCGATTTAGGCACCTCCTCTCCAACGCTTGCTACTTTTTGTGGGCTTTGTTTATTTTTTACAGTAGTTGCCCTGATGAAGATGAGTTGATATCTCCTGGTGTGTTTGATTTTCAGTCCCTTGACGCTTGGTGACGGCGAGTGTCTTTTCACGTATGGGGACACTTTTATGTTGCCCATTGAAATGATGCTCTAAGAATTACCAGCATCCCCCCATTTTCTCTGAGATTGAGACGTATGGCCCTGAGCAGGCACGCCAAACTCTCCAGATTTGAGGGGTAACTTAACCTTTTCTGTTCCTTCACAGGTACCACGTTTCCTGGGATTCCAGATGGAGTTCCTTTCGTATTTCACACTTTCCACTTCCTCACCCGTTGCGCTTTGTACCCAGTTTTCTTGGCCTGGGATGCTTTTCTCTTTCTTTTCCACTGGTCGAAATCTTATCCTGTCTTCAGGGCTGATTGCAGATCCTCTCCACCCCCCCCCACCCGGTCCTGATCCAACTTCTTTAAATGACCCTCACTTCTATTTTCCATAGCATTTATTCTATTTGACTGAGATCGGGACTGAGTCGTGGTCCCCGGCAGATTGTGACCTCTTTGAAGACTGGCTTCATCGTGCTTGCAACCTCAGCAGTGAGCCCCGGGCCTGATGCGTATTTGGAGCTCCCAGATATGTCTTCCTCTGGTGACTAGAGGGAGAGAGCTCTGCTGCCAGGAAGAGCATAAGTCTGACTCTGTATTAGAAAGTCGAATTTACGTTTTCACAGAAGTAACGGGGCTTTGCAAAAGTTTAAGGAACCACACACAGCTGGGCCTTTGAATTTTTCAGAGGCTAGAAATCTCCCCCAATGGGACCCGGCTTCACATAAGAAATTTTCTTTAAAAAAAAATTTTTAATGTTTATTTATTTTTGGGAGAGAGAGAGAGAGAGAGAGAGAGCATGAGTGAGGGAGGGGCAGAGAAAGAGGGAGACACAGAATCCGAAGCAGTCTCCAGGCTTCAAGCTGTCGGCACAGAGCCCGACACGGGGCTCGAACTCACGAATGGTGAGATCATGACCTGAGCGGAAGTCCGACGCTCAACTGACTGAGCCACCCATGTGCACCCACATAAGAAATTTTCAATAGCTCGATCAAAGCTAGGGACTGAAGAGCAAAGGAACAGTGGCTTACAGAAAAAGAGCTTACAGCTTGCCTAGCAGTGTCTTAGTCGATCAAACTTTAAAATCAATATGCTGCTGAAGTGTCAGCTAGAAACCATTGCGGAACAGGCGGATGTTGTCAGAGGGATCTAAGAATAATGGCAGAGCACTGTCCCCGTCCTGTGCCTCATCACTGTCCCTAGGGATCTGTATGATACAAAATCTTTGGAAACTCGGCAGTTCAGCAGTTGTTTATGGGAAAAAAAAACCCAAATCCTGTTTTTTTTACAAGTTTTATTTAAAAGTAAAGGATAATTATGGGAAACACAAAGATGGCTGAGATATCAGAAACTATATGGAAGTGACCACAACAAACAGTTAAGGGTGATCCGTTTGTGTTCTGGGAATACCTTCTGACCTGATTGAGACAGTGGTCAATAAATATTTTCATATATTTCTTTATTAAGGAAACAACGTACTGTCTCCTGTTGATGAGCAGCTGCAAACCTCATTTTTAAGAGCTGCACAAGTTCCCTTACAGTTTATTAAACATTCTTCTGTTGTCGGACACGGGAATTGTTTCCAATATTGAACGAAACACCTTGTACGTGAATCCTCTAGAAATGGTTTCTGTTTTTTCCTTAAATACTGTGAAGTGAAGAGAATTAATGCCCACCCAACAGCACTATTTTGAGGATGATAAGATAGCATTTGTAAAAAGTAGCTGCCGTGCACTTTTGTGCATCCTGAAATTTGAGGATAAATAATATAATTTTGTTTTAATATTGATATACTAAGAGAAAAGTGAGTAATAATGGGTTGAAATAAGGGATCAAAGTGCATTACACCAAGTAGACATGACCAAATTGTCATAGATCTTGTTTCCTTCCTGCAAATGTTGGTTTACGTCCTTCTCTTTCTGAAATACTGGAAGGATATGAGAATCGTAACTCTACGAATTAAATTGGGCGTATGTAGATGCCCACACCTGTGTATTGTTGATTATATAAAACTATACTGTCGGTCTTTCGATTTAGACATTTCTAAACCATTCTCCATACTGCACACTAATAATGTGACATATTATTCACAATCTGAAGAAAACAAATCCAAGTGACGGTCAGCTGGTTTATGAAACGCAGAAAAAAATTGAACAATTCAAGTACTGTCCTTTAGTTAAATTAAAAAACGAGTTATCACAAATGTTCTGATGACTCAGATTTCATAAATTTAATAAGTTATCTTTACATCATGATTTTTAACAAATAATTCTATTGCTTCATAAAATTGCCTTATTCAAACCTCCGTCTGACTGTGGATGTGTCTTCCCGCCAGGGTCTGCAAATAGGGTGTGTGTGTGTGTGTGTGTGTTTTAAAGGTATTTCAGCCCTTTCATTCATGGTTCGGAGGACCGAATTTTTAAATTTCTCCCTTCTCCACGGACTCTATCAATCCACCATTATTTTCCTCTGTACCACACGGTGGATGAAACATGGAAATCAACCATCAGGCGGCTAGCACACCAGGGATAGGAAATGTCTAGTGGGAAGGAGTCTTGTCTGTTTAATTGAAATTTAACAACAACTGAAACACAACATCCGGGCGACCCTCAATGTTCGCTGCTGCTCCCCAACGCTAAGAGGTGAGGGGCAGTTCTGAAAATAGAGTCACTCAGAAATTGCTTAGCCAAAGAAAGTGCTTTGAGAGGCTTCTGCTTTCAGGTTGAGGTTATCAGAATGGGAATTACCTTTACTGGAACTAAATCACATTGTTTTCTTCACCGGGGCCTCCATTTAGCTGTTTAATCTGAGAGAAATGACAGATTTAAGAGCAGAGGGAAAAACTCTTGGTTCATCAGGTTCGGAGGAGTTTGAGAGATAGTTTGTCTCTGTTTCAGTGTTTCCATCTGATAATCGGTTGTGTAGACTATAATTTCAGAGTAATTTGAAGCATGGAAAATAGAAAGTCTTACAAATAGGTGTGCCTTGGAGGGGCATATAGATGCTAGTGGGCTAAGGTATTTGTTTAGAAATAATATGCTTTTTTTTTTCTGTCGGGTTTAATAACTTGCCCAAAATATACGTGTACATATTTTCTTAGACAGTTTTCCAAAGGAAAAGGTCATGCAATTTTGATGACTGGCCGCATAATGTACTCCATTTGGTCAAGACAGGAAACTAGCTGAGGTAGGAAAATAAATAGTTTAGAAAACCATGCATGCTTTCTACCTGAAAGTAATACGAACACAAATCTTCATTTTGCTGAACTTTATTATAGCTCTCTAAACTGCGAATGTAAATGGGACACACACAATTCAAAAAGAAATGGGACAACTCAAATATGCTGACTTTAATACAGAAATAGCCATAATGCTTAACCAACAGTGAATCCATGCCTATGCTTAGAAAATCTCATAACAGGGGCACCTGGGGGGCTCAGTCGGTTGAGCGTCCGACTTCAGCTCAGGTCATGATCTTGGAGTTCGTGGGTTCGAGCCCCGCGTTGGGCTCTGTGCAGACAGCTCAGAGCCTGAAGCCTGCTTCAGACTCTGTGTCTCCCTCGCTCTCTGCCCCTCCCCCACTTGTGTTCTCTCTCTCTCTCTCTCTCTCTCTCTCTCTTTCTCTCTCTGTCTCTCTCTCAAAAATAAATAAACATTAAAAAAAAAGAAAACCTGATGACATATTTTAAAAGCATACAATGCCAAAAAATTATCGTCACCTCCCAGAGTGACACGTTGTGGGTGCACACCTACTACGAATTGAGTTAGCGCAACACTAAAAAGCATATCGTTTTAACTGATGTCTCTGACTCTGGGACATAAAGTCTAGGAATTGACATACAGGAAAAGTCTAATGGGAGAAACGCACAGTTTGTAAGGACGGAACAGCCGGGAAATACCCGGAGAAAACATTACACTCAAGAAATAAATTTTTAGCGATGCCTGGATGGGTCGGTCAGCAGAGCGTGCAAGTCTTGATCTCAGGGTCCCGAGTTCGAGCCCCAAGTTGGGCATGGGGGCCACTTAATTAAAATAAATACATAAATAACATTTTTAAATCAGAGACAAAAAAGAAGAGTAAGGTTTAAAAAAAAGCTGTTCACAGTGCTTCTAATCCACGACACGAGGGTGAATCAGCATTAGATGAATTAGAACCTTCTGGCTGAATGGGCTCCAGAGCTATTTTACCTTTGCATTCAATTTCCATTTCATCGGACCTTCTGGGAGCTGAGGGACATGATGGCCACGGCTGTGCCCCAGCCCCCTCCCAATGTCTGTCGAGCACTTTCTACACTCCTTGAAAGAGGAGACGATGCTCACATGTGTCTCTGTGCTTTTCCTGCACAGGACTCCACAGCCTTTGTATGAAACAGGCCTTCGATAGACCGTTAGGCAAAGTGCCATTGATTTTTAACGTAGGCAGCACTGGAAAGCGACCGATCGGGGGCACAGCTTGGCAATGCCTAATTCTTTCTGTGCTGCCTGAGATAGGCATGCCAGAGACAGGGTGAGACGGCAAGGATAGGGCTGCAGAGGAATGTACGTACCCGTTTCACTCTCCTCGTCCACGGTGTTAACATTTGCTGTGTTGACTCCAACGCTGATCTAGGCACTTGGGGACGCACCGTTAACACAAAACTTACAAGAAAAGAGTGTGTGAGGGGTGGCTTGTGTAATCCAGTGGAGGCACAATAAACCCAATTAATTAATTAATTAAAAGATTATGCCTCTATTGGAAGAGGATAAGTGCTTTGAAGGTAAGAGGGAAGGGGAGAGATTGGTTAGTGGCGATTGAGGTAATACGTGTAAGAAGGGCTAAAGGTCATGAGGACGCCACGTCCAAAAAGCCTTGATGCAAGGGTTGGGTCTGGTGTCTTCAAGAAATAGTACAGGGGCACTTGGGTGGCTCAGTTGGCTGAGCGTCCGACTCTTGATTTCGGCCCAGGTCATGATCTCACAGTATGTGGGACGGAGTTGCTGATAGCATGGAGCCTGCTTGGGATTCTCTCTCTTCCTCTCTCTCTGCCCTTCCCTGCTCACGGGCTCTCTCTCTCTCTCTCTCTCTCTCTCAAAATAAATAAATCAACATTAAAAAAAAAGAAATATACATTGATGTTTCCCTTTAATTACTCAGATTAAAAGAAAGAGTATTGGGGCACCTGGGGGGGGGGCTCAGTCGGTTAAGCATCCAACTTCTGTTCGTGGTTGGGAGTTCAAGCCCCGCGTTGGGCTCTGTGCTGACAGCTCAGAGCCTGGAGCTTGTTTCGGATTCTGTGTCTCCCTCTCTCTACCCCTTCTCCGCTCATGCTCTGTTTCTCTCTCTCTGTCTCTCAAAGATGAATAAACATTAAAAAAAATTTTTTAAAGGGGCGCCTGGGTGGCTCAGTCTGTTGAACATCCAACTTCGGCTCAGGTCATGATCTCACAGTTTGTGGGTTCAAGCCCCACATAGGGCTCTGTGCTGACCACTTGCTCAGAACCTGGAGACTGCTTCAGATTCTGTGTCTCCTTCTCTGCCCCTCCCCTGCTCATGCTTTGTCTCACTCTGTTTCTCAAAAATAAATAAATGTAAAAAAATTTTTTTAATTTTTTTTTTAAAAAGAAAGAGTATTAGTCCTTTGTGGGTTTCCAGTTTTTTCTTAAGCAAAGCAAGAAAATACAATAGTAGCATTTATTGAGACATATCTGAATTATTCCACCAGATGAGAATCAAGAAGGACCCACCATCAGATAAGCTAAAATAAGGATGGAATCCGGATTCCTGTCCGCTGAAGGTGCAACAGCCCTACCTGTGGGGATTTTCCATGGAAGAGATGGAAAGTCTGAACAGACCGGCAAAAGGTTAACTCCAAGGTGGAAGGCTGCAGAAGAATTGTCCTAAAAGAATGGAGGAGGCAGAGCTAATGGAGAAATATTCATACATAAGATGTAGAGAAGGAAGTTCCTATACGTCAGGAAATTTTGCATGTGGTAAAGGCAAATGACATGGGAAGGACTTTATGGATAACCTCCCTGTCTCCCAATATGCCTGATGATATTTTTTAATCATTCCACTTTATGGAAAAATTAAACCGAGGAAAGACTTAAAGAATTGGACGCACTTCTATTCAGGCGGAAACTGCACTTTCCGATTGGCTCTTGTTTGGATCACTTTCCACCTCTTCCTTTGCATATAGATACAGTTTCCCTTTGACAGCATTGGGAATGTAGAGAAAGTGACAAAAATCCGGAGAAAGATGAGATAATCTTAGGATGCTTCTCTGAGGAACATCCCTGCCAGCCGCCATCTTGATAAGGAAAATGGGGGCTCACTGGAACTCCTCAGTGTTGATGACCTTGTTGGTTTGTCCACTGCCTGGCATAAAAGTAAGTGACAACCTTTCACTGAGTTAATGGATATTAATAGATTCAAACGGGTTAGGGTGCAATAGTCATTCCCACACAGAAAAGTATTACAGAAACAAACAAAAAAGACAGACCCCTTAGCAGTCATATAGTTTGGGATTATTCAATAGAATGTTTTGGGAATTAAAAACAACATTTAACCCATGCCCTTCTATACATGGATACACATTTATGTAAATATATCCTATTAGGTAGGAAGAGTTCATGTTTAGCGTGATTCTCTTCATCCTTCTTCTACAATAGTTGATCTTTGGAGAGAAAGTTATTAGCACACATCCAAACTCTGGGTACAGAAATGTAGATACTGTATATGCCCAGGGGTTTGTGAACCTTAAAACACTACAGGTTTGAGTTGCAATAATAGGATAGTTCGCATGGCCCTCTTCACCCACAGGAAAGGTGATTCAAAAAGTTTCTGAATTTTGTTGAGTCGGGTGGGTAAGTTCAGGGATTCCTGTAAGGCTCTCTGTCCCGGATCCCTCAGCAAGGTCAGGAGGCCCCCGAGTCCCCAGGGCAATGGACCAGACACTATGCATCAAAAAAAAAAAATATTAATGTAATTTTCTGGCCACCAAATAAATCTAGATGAGCTTTAGTAAAACATGACTCTTGTTTAGGTAGAAGTAAAATATACTGACGATGAGAATTCAGATATTTTAATTTCATACTACATTACTTGTATATAGCAGTTTGTCTTTACCTATGTTATATTATTTTCATAATATCACTATAAGGTAGGTAAATAAAGGTTTGCTCGCCAGAATAGAAGTATTGTTAGTGATTTTGCTTTTGTTTCTCTCCTCTCTTCCTCCCTCCCTCTCTTCCTTCTCCCTTTCTCCCTCTTTCCCTTCCTTCCTTCCTCCTTCTCTTCCTTCCTCCCTCTGTCCCTTCTTTCCTTCCTTCCTTTCCTTCCTTTCCTTCCTTTCCTTCCTCTCCTCCTTTTCTTTTTTTTTGTCTCTCACTACTCCAATACCTGTGTAGCCAATTTAGATCAGCTTTGTTAAGATAACATGGTATGGTCTCTCTTTTCTTGACAAGATGTTGTACTTGGGACTCCCAGAGGAGGTATTCTAGGATTGACTTGGCCATGCCTTTGGCTGGGAGCACAGAGCTGAGTTAATTGCCAATGCAACATGGAATCTGGTAACCCACATCACACGGGGACATCAAGATAATACAATTTATCAACTTCAGTTGTTTGGAATGAGGTAGCTTTCAAGGCAGGTGCTATGGAGAACTAAGTAGTTCATACACCTAGTGTTACTGAAATCACGATGACCCCAAGGATTGTGTGTTGATTTGGCCGCTTTCGAATGCACAGAACCGTTTGCAGAAAGCAACCTCGAGCTCCGCACAGTGAACTACCAACTCAGGTATGAGCCAATCAGCAGGGTTATTATAGTAACAATAACCAAGAGGAAACCCCTGGAATCCCTTTCTTCATCAGAATGGTAAAGCAAAAGTATCACCATCAACAGAATTCCAGGAGCCTGTATTATCATCAAAGATTGGGGAAAATGCAGGCAAATTCCTACCACGTCCCTTCCTAACTCCACCATTGGGCTGGTGCAAAAGGCAGTGGGTCTTGGAGAATAACCATAGGTTTTCATAAAATGTATAAGGTAATCCAATTACAGAGGCTGTTCTAGATATAAATTATTTACTGGAGCAAATCAACATGTCTCCTAGAGTCTGACATACAGCTATTTATCTAGCACATTTTTTTCCTGTCTATACTGATTTGCAAGGACAACTAGCTGTTTGTTTTCACGTGTCAGGAACCACAGCACTCCTTGTCCAGGTTCATCTGTCAGGAATCTTCACTGTCTTGCCCCAGGGGTATATCAGGTCCCATGCTCTCTGACACAACCTAGTTCACAGAGGTCGTGATTGTAAGCACATCCCACAAAATGTCACACTTCTCCTCTTCATTGGTGGCAGCATTGCTGATTGAATCTAATGAGCAGGTGGAAGCAAGTATTCTAGATAACTTATTCAGACACGTGCATACCAGAGAATACAAAAGACATATCTCGTGAACATTGGTGAGCCTGCCACCTTCGTGAAATTTCTGGACACCCAGTGATTTGGAGTACGATGGACTGTCCCTCCAGGCGAAAAACAGTTGCTATATTTCATGCTTACATGGCAGGTCTCTTTGGACTTTGGAGGCGAGGTAGGCCACCGTGAGTGTGCTAATAGGTTATTAAGTAACCTATAAAGTGGCCTGCTTTTAGAGAAAAATCTTTAAGGTGGCGAGTAGTCTATGAAAGTGAGAACAACCTACAAAGTGGCTGGTTTTAAGGAAAAAGTAACCACTTTGTCACCTACTCTATAATACAGTTCACCCTGTTAGTTCATCCTTGTGACTTACAAGAGTCTCCAGTAGTCTACGTATTTGAGGCAAATAGACATGTTTTATGGAGCATCTATAAGCCACAAGAGAGGAATCGCAGTGTAGACCCAGAGAGGTTAAAAAAAAATACAAACAAAGAAGAAGAAAAGAAAAGAAAAAAGCCATGCCTTCCTGGGAAGATAACTTTTTTTGGAGAAGTCCCACATTTTGTCCCTGGGTTCTGATAGTGTCGGAAAGCCTAATCATGAGACCTCATTGCTTATACAACCTGAGCTCTCTGTCATAAAATGGATGTTAGGGGCTTCACTAAACCATAAAGTTCGTTGTGCACAAGAGTTACTCCACCATCCAATGAGAATGGCACATAAGCGATCATCTTTGAGCAGATTTTGAAGTCACGTATACATATCTGAGACTCGTGTATCACCTACACGTGTTTCATTGTCTCCTCTTGCTCAATCTAGAGCATTCACTGTGATCTCACTGGACATTCAGCATTACTGAGGAGGAAGACAAACTTTGACCTTGATTACAAATGTTCCTCCACAATACATTGGTACGGACTACAAGTATTTTTAGTACCATTTTCCTCCCTTCCTTAGCCACAGCGACTAATTTCCAAGACCCCCGGTGGATATTTAAAACTCCAGATGGTGTGGAACCCTGTATGTACTGTCTTTTCCCAGACATCCACACCGATGATAAAGTTTAATTAACAAATTGGGCACAGTATAAGATCATCAATAATAACTGATAATAAAATGGAACTTCAATCATAACATACTGTAAAAAACATGTTATGTGAATATGGTTCCCTCTCTCTCCCTCTCAAAGCATCTATGGCCCTGTAGTCACTTTGTGCGATGATGTGAGATGACACAGTGCCTACATGAGGAGATGAAGGGAGGTGAATGATGGAGACATTGTGATGTAGCATTAGGCTATTATTGACCTTCTGACATATTGTCAGAAGGAAGATCATCTGCTGTGGACAGTGGCTGACTTCAGGGAATTGAAACCAGGGAAAGCAAAACCGTGGATAAGGGAGGGACGACTGTATGACAGCCACAAATAGGAAAGTTCCTGAAAGGTAGTAGTGAAGGAAAATCTTCACCATGCAGAGAATTTTAAGTTTATTTATTTTTGACAGAGATAGAGTGTGAGCATGAGCTGGGGAGGGCCAGAGACACAGGGAGACACAGAATCCGAAGCAAGCTCCAGGCTCCAAGCTGTCAGCACAGAGCCCGACGCAGGGCTTGAACCCACAAACTGTGAGATCATGACTTGGGCTGAAGTTGGACGCTCAACCGAGTGAGCGACCCAGGCGCCCCCGTGCAGAGAATTTTAAACAATGCATTTGGTGGTCCATTTTAGCTGGACTGAAAAATGGCCAAGGATATCGGTATACATTGATTCATCAACGTAACTAAACAAAGACTTGGAAGGAAAAAGACTGGCGATAAGGAGCTCTAGGAAAATGTTTACAGATGAAACTCTCCAGATAGACATAGAGACTGGATATTTTTGTCTTAGGTGAATGTTCGTCGAATAACATCCATTGTACTCTCTCACGTGTCCACTCATCAAACAGCAAAGATTACAAAGTCCATGGATTAGGGCCAACTTTTCACACCAGGAATGCGGATTAACTCTCAGGACATCCCACCTAGCATCGTTTCTGAGCAAGAAACACAGTTGTCAACAACAAAAATAGCTGTAGTGGATTTATGGACATAGAATTAACTAATTTTACCATATGTGTTAACCAACTAGAATTTAAATAAAAACTTGAAATAAAAAAAAAGAGTTAACTCCTCTTCCCATGTACCCCATGACTCAGAAACACCTGGCCTGATAAAAAGGTGGAGTAACCTACTGAAATTACAGGCTTATAATGTCAGTTGGGAGACAATATGATGAAAGATTGGGGATCTCATTTGTAAGATACAGTATGTTTTTTGGACAGTAAGCCATATAAGATGTGGTTTCTCCCAAAGCCTAAATCCATGAGTTACAAAAATCACCAAGAGGAAATGGAAATAATTTCTCCCTCTATTAGCACTAAATGATCCACTCACAGAAATTGTGTTTTGAATTTTGCTGGCTTAGAAGTATCCATTCCCCCAAAGAGGTATGCTTCCATTAGGAGATACAACATCATTTTCTTGCGTTGGAATTTACGGCTGCCACCTGGCCAGTGTGGATTTCTCACATCACTGCATCAATGGGCAACAAAGATTCTACTGGCTTCAGTAGACTGTCAGGGAGAAATTGGGTTGTTGTGAGGCAATGGGGGAAGGAAGTTATTGTCTGGACCCCAGGATATTCTGTGGTATGCCTCTTAGTACGTCCATGTCCAGCAGTAAAAGTTCACTGGTAACGACAGCAACCAATTAAATTCAGAACCACAGAGATTCAGTGCTGATGTAGGAGAAGCTGGACACGAAGTGGGTAGTGGAAAAAGGATACTACGAATGCCAGCTATAGCTTTGTGACCAATTACAGCAGCAAAGACTGTAGCAAACTGTTCCTTGCATGATTTTACATATACGTAAAATATATATAATATAAATATTAACAGTATCCATACAACATTAACATGGATCGACTAATTTTACCGTCCTCCACCCTCTTGTCCTTTTATGACTTTTGTCTCCCCATTTGTATTTAGTTTATAAATTATTCAAATGGGGGATTGAAAGCACCCCAGAAAAAGAATAAACATTTCTTCAGATATGAGTTCAGTAACTTCTTCCATGGGGTGGGTACCATGACTATTGGGAACTTGAGCCTCTGCTTTGAAGATAGAGGTTGGGAGTACCTTTGTTTGCATGAGGGACCAGACCAAGGCATGAAACCATTATTATTACATGGCAATACACACACCTGTAGGAGAGTGCACATGAATTCTGAGATTCCCAAAGGGTGAACATGCTAATTATCTGTCTCTGTCACTCGGCTACAAATCTGCTCTTTCGTATTCCACTTTGTGATTCTAGAGCTTCGACTGAGGATATGACATTTTATAGACTTTCCTGAAACTAACTGCCTCTGTTTCCGACAACCGGAATCTCTAGAAGGAGAATGGAAAGTGAGAGAAGAAGGAAAGAGACTTTTTCAGCAGAAGTAGGGTCATGAACCTTTCAGAGTTTTGAGCACCCTCTTCCTGGGTCAACTTCTAAGTTCTTTGGCTCTGCAGTTATCATTTCTGATATACTAAAGTATCACCTTTTTTTTCTCTTTCAACCCTCCAATACCTCCTGATATGAAACCAATCCCCTACATTAAATCACATCTGTTAGAATGCCTAGGGTGGTTTCTGTCTTTCTGATCCAATCCTGAGTCATAAAATAACCAATAAAACATGTTATTATTTGGATCTGGGGATTGCTTTTAGAAGTCTTCAATTTTTAAGTTACCTATAGAAGGTCTTTTCTCGACCCAGTCAATCACTCATAATAAATGCTTAAGTTCAAAGTCATAGACTCAAATTGGGTAGGTGATACAATTTAGAACACTTAAAGTAAGAAGATGTTCTTCCAATAGACCCAAATGGAACTTTTTATGGCATGTGGTTGGTTTTTAAGCTTTGGTCTGTGAACTCCCAGTAATCCCTAAGACATTTGCAAGGGGTCCATGGCTTCAAAACTATTTTCATGTTAGTAGTACAATATTATCTATTCTTTTCACAGTGTTAAGATTCAACCTGGTTGTGGAAAAGACACAGCAATAAAAGTGCTGATACCAGTGCTTGAAGCAAGACAAATGACGCTAGACTGTGTATATTGTGCTCTTTACCACCCCACACACTCCCTGGTAAAAAAGAAACATCAATTTCATTTAAGAAGGTCCTTGATAAGGCAGGAAAAATGACAGATGTTATTAAATTCTGCCCCTTGAGTACAGGTCTTTATGTTGCTTTTTAAATATTCTGTTTGACCAAATGGGAGCGTGTACAAAGTACTTCTTACGAATATCACACAGTTGTCTCCAAGAAAACCACTAGTGTTTGAGGTGTGACCTTAACTGGCCACTTCCCCCCCACCATGGAACGTTATTTTTAATTAAAAGAAATATGGATAGATAAAATATAGTTATTTAGTTTTAGATTATTTGGCAGAAAATACTTCAAAAATTAACTGGTTGAACGTATCCCTTCAAGAAAACCATTGACCATGTGTGTTAACAAAGGCCAACTCGAGCTCTCAAGCAAATATAAAAATCATGGAAACTTTGTGTCCACCTCTATAGCTATGGTAGCTTCCCAAAACTTAAAGACATTTCTGATATCAATGGTAATTTTAATGAGCATGTGTTTCTTTTTAAATATATATTGTATGATAAGTTGTGTCCACGTTTGGAATACCTACATAATGTAGCAAGGTAGCAGTTTACAAATGGCCAATACGTGATGATATAAAATCATGTGTGGCTGGGGCGCCTGGGTGGCTCAGTCAGTTCAGCCTCCGACTTCGGCTCAGGTCATGATCTCACAGTCCGTGAGTTCGAGCCCCGTGTCGGGCTCTGTGCTGACAGCTCAGAGCCTGGAGCCTGCTTCGGATTCTGTGTCTCCCTCTGTCTCTGCCCCTCCCCTGCTCATGCTCTGTCTCTCTCTCTGCCTCAAAAATAAATAAAAACATTAAAGAAAAATAAAATCATGTGTGGCTAAAACATCCAATCAACATACAAGGCATAACAAATCACTTTAATGTAACAGAGTTTTGATCTTTAAGATTCCACTTTCAATTAATATTTTTAAAACTACCATTTGTTGAGTTTGGGTGTAATGTCAAAGAAGAGTATTCACAATTGTCTTAAAGGTCTATTAAAACACTTCTTCCTCTTGCAACTAAAGGTCAATATGAAAGCTAATTTTTCTTTGTATACTTCAACCAAAAGAATATATTACAACAGATTGATTTCAAAAACAGATATGATATCCAGTTGTCTTTTATTAAGCCAGACATTAAAAAGATTAGCAAAAATGAAAATCACTCATACCCTTTTCACTATTTTTTTTTGTTTTGCCACCAAAAATTTTGTGTATGTTAGCAAGGCACCTGGGTGGCTCAGTTGGTTGAGCATCCAACTCTTGATTTCAGCTCAGGTTATGATCCCAGTGTCGTGGGATTGAGCCCCACATCAGGCTCTGCCTGAGCGTGGAGCCTGCTTACGATTCTCTCTCTCCCTCTCTCTGTCTCTCTGTCTCTCTGTCTCTCTGTCTCTCTCCTCTTTCTCTCACTCCTTTTGCCCCTCTTCCCCACTCTCAGCCTTTCTCTGTCTCTCAAATAAAAAATAAAGTAAAATGAATTTAAAAAAATGTTATGTAGGGGCGCCTGGGTGGCTCAGTCCATTAAGTGTCCAACTTCAGCTCAGGTCATGATCTTGTGGTTCACAGGTTCGAGCCCTGTGTCGGGCTCTGTGCTGGCAACTCAGAGCCTTGAGCCTGCTTCAGATTCCGTGTCTCCCTCTCTCTCTCTCTCTCTCTCTGCCCCTATCCCACGCACACTCTCTGTCTCCCTCTCCCCATCTCTCTCAAAGATAAATAAACATTAACAAAATGTCATGTATGTTACCATGTAATAGGTTTGTGATAGTCATTTTTAAAATATATACTAAGAACTGCAAAATAATATTGGGTTTTAATTTCTACTATGGTAGATGTGAATAAACACAATCCTTAGAAACAAAAGCCTTCTAGAAGCCTCAATAAATTTTAAGAAGGAAAGGGACAAGGAGACCCAAAGTTTGAGAATTGCTGAGATATGTCATTTTCCATGAAAATATAAATATAGATACTTCTTTAAATTGGGCAGTAGTACCACCAATCAACAGGAATCATTTTTTCGTTCATCCCCGTGCCTAGTTGAGAAGTCTATACCCTACTTGGGAGGCAGAGCCATATATAGGACTCAAGGGAAGTTTACGAATTGTGAGGATCTTGACGTTTCCTGACAAGATTTTATTACTCATTGGTATGCATTTTTAAGTGCATGTGCTTTCCTTTCTGGGATTCTTTTTAGAGCCTTCTGTTTTATTACCTGCTTTTTTGGCTCACATACCCACGTGCTTTCATCTGGGTGTCACCGCCACAAATGAGAAGATTGTCCATAGCGGCACTGGCTCTCCACTCCTCGATTTGCCTTTTGAGTTATTTAAAAATCAGGCTGATGGCAGTATAGACTTATTACAACCCTCTCTTTAAAAGATATCTACGCAACGGGAAATTTCCTTCCCAGTATCATGGAGTCACTCTACAGCCAAGAGTTCAAAAAAGTACTTCATCTATCTTTAAAGAAATCCGACTAATTATTGCAATCCAACCAAACTGTGAATTCACCTCTAAAAATAGCCTTTTTGGTGGCTATATTAGTTAAGATAAAACAATCCTTGCACATGTATATGTTCAAGGCTAACGAGAAGTGCCATCTGTAGAACTGGAATATTTTCACACTCCTCTCTATTATACAAAACAATAAACCCTCTCCAGCTGATTTCTCTCATTGTGAAATGCAAATTGCTTATAAAAGTCCTCAGGGTGCGAGAAGACACTTATCAAACAGACATTACACATGCATTCACAGAAACTCTGCAGCTCAGACTCCATTTTAGATGCATTAAGGACCAAAAAACATAGGTGCGAACCTGTTCTGGGAGCTATCATAATTATGGCCTGAAGTACATATATTGGTTAAGATGAGTAGATTGCCCCACTGCTCCCACTAACTTTTGATCTACTATGCACCTGCCTCCTACCCAGAGAAGTAAAATCTTCAGAAGAGAAGAAAATAAAACAAGACACATTACGTGCAAGGTTTAAAAGACTACTCCAAATTATTCATCTGGTCTTTACCAGTCAACTACGTTTGACTCAATATTACACACTCAATATTACACATAACTCATAACTCAATATTACACACTCTTCTTACTCCTTGCTAGAGTTTTGCGCATTTGCCTGTGAGACACATTGACCGTTGGTAACAGGTAAAGCAACTTCCATGGGGTTAGCGAACTTGGAGAATCCACATAAACTTTTATCCTGAAATTCACTCTTGCCCATGGCCCATGAAGACCCAAACAGGAAAAAATAAAATTCACAGAAAAGGGCTCAGGCCTCAGTTTGCATAGAAGTAGAGAAAAGAGGGCAAAGACATTAGAATCAAATTGAAATTGAAAATATGAGGAAGCTGTTAAGGTTCTGAAATAAAATTGACGATATTCTAAATAAAAAATCTTAGAAGCCAATAATGTAACATGTGACTATTTTTTTTTTATTTCCCATGATGCTTGGGTCTTAGATATTAAAATAAAAATATACACTTGGGTATATTTTTACTAAATAATGAAAGAATACCTTAAGATACATAAACAACTATCTTTAAAAAGAAACAAAATAGAAATAGTCTTCACATAAGCTGTAAAATAAGGGGGTTCACTGGTTTAGAGAAAACCTTTCAATTCTGCTTTCTGAGGGAAATATTATGCATAATTATATCTCATCATGAGATTTCATTTCTTTTCAAAGGACCATTTCTAAAATTTGAATTTGCATACCAGCAAGCTAAAATTTTACAAACCTTACACTGAAATTCCGGCCCCTTGTTCTACCAGAGAAGCAATTAAGGACCAATCATTTTTAATGCATCATAAATAATCTTCACATTTGCTGTTAAGTTAATTAATATAATCAGTAAAGCCAAATGCATCAAAATGAAGCTTATTTTGCAAACATGCAAAACGCTCTGCCTCATTGCCCCACCACCACGATTAAATGACATTTTCCTAACAACTTTTTCCAAGTTGAGTCCAAATTTCATCTTTTCAGAAAGATCTCCAGAAGCAACACAGTGTATGTTCCAAACGATTAACCATCGGAAGCGGTGGTGATGCGTCTCGTTACCTAGCTAGCTAATTCAGATGCACTGGTACCAACCCAAAGTAAGAGGATTTGGTTCTTAAAAGTATATTATAAATAATAACATAATTAAGACAGTACCATGCGTGTTCATTTATACCTCACTTCTGCCAGTAAGGATCTGAGCCTGTTTACAAACACTCAACTAGCAAAAAGAAAAATATAGATAGGTAGATAGATAGATAGATCTATCTAGATAGATATAGATATAGATGGAGATATAGATATAGATGATATAGATATAGATATAGATAGATAGATATAGATATAGATAGATAAAGATACGTTAGAAATCAGAACAAAATTGGAAAAAGTCTCACCACAGCCGGGCTTATTAAACATCCACCGACCAACCAACGCATTAGTGTTTGGAGCTTTAATGTAATGTCTCCCGACCTGGTAGAATTTGCACCAATCAGTCTTCCTAATAGTTGTGTCCTCTAAGCTTTTCACTTTGTAGTGCTTGCCCAACTGCTAGTGATTTCAGAGGGAGATAAACAACCGGAAACATTTTGGTCTCATAATTATCCCATCTTGCCCTTTAAAGTGCCTGCCTCCCCCTTCCCCATTCTCAGGTCTCCTTTCTGATGTCCCAGACCTGAATACTGGCCCCGGTGCTCATCAATCTCCAGCCTATTCATGGTAAGTCACGACGGTCTCTTGGGTGTTGAGTCTTTTCCCAGGGTATATTCTCTTCAGATCATTTTCCCAGAGAAGCCAGTATATTACCCCAGAACTGTTGGGCTAGTCTGTACTTCATTCTTTAGTTTTATCCATCCATTTGTGTGGTATCTGCAAATTACTAACCAAGGAACCATTTTACAGTAATCACAAATGCTTCTGTGGTCTCCAGCTCTGAGACATGTTGAAACACGCCCTCAATGAGATCGATTTCCTTTCCATAGAGTAAATACAGAGACAGAATTTCTAAGAACCGCTAGCAACATGAAGAGGGATGACTGTCTTTTTTTCCTCTTACTATCTAAAAATAATTATTATTACTATTATTATTATTTATCAAAAGCAACCAAACCAGGAATAGAACATATGTTGATATCAAAATCTCAAAAGGTGAAATGATGAAAAGGAGCACAAGATTCTAGCGCAATTTGAGCAAGATGGGTGTGGTGCCCACCTCCAACCTACCTCTTTTGCAATTTTGGACTCAGGTTAAAATCAGAGATTCTGCACTGTGGGCGTGTCCTTCCCCATCCATTCCATCTGCCTGCAGAAAGGAAACAGTTCTTGGAAGAAATGAGCAAATGGGAGCAAGAGAACAGCTGGGACCAATTCTGACGCATCCATAGATGTGGGGCACCACACTGCACTGAGGGAGGGTCCTGGGTCCTGACTGAACCCAGCCCACCTTGCCACATCCCCCTGGCACAGGAAAAGCAAGAAAATTCAGAGGGGGCTGCAGAGCGTCTTTCCAAAAGTAAAGCCAGGACTCCACTTTAGTTAAGGGGCGTAGCTTCTCCCTCTCCCTGAGCCCATAGTCCATTGGAATATTAGCTCAGAGAAAATAAACATGACTCAGAGAAGATTAGGTGTGACTCAAGGAGAAGTTCACCCACACCATGTCAGAGCAATCAGAAATCCAGTCATCCGAAAATATAAAAAGAAATGCCATGGAAAATGTGCAAGCTTCCTAGCTACAAAAAAGACAAGAAAAGTTATACTTACCAGACAAGTGAAGAACCTAATCTATAAAAAAAAGTTGGCAGGGGCGCCTGGGTGGCTCGGTCGGTTAAGCGTCCGACTTCGGCTCAGGTCACGATCTCACGGTCCGTGGGTTCAAGCCCCGAGACGGGCTCTGTGCTGACAGCTCAGACCCTGGAGCCTGTTTCAGATTCTGTGTCTTCCTCTCTCTGTGACCCTCCCCCGTTCATGCTCTGTCTCTCTCTGTCTAGAAAATAAATTAAAAAAACGTTAAAAAAATATTAAAAGAAAAAAAGTTGGCAAAAGGCACCATGGACAGGCCTCCATTACTGCTTAAGGCAGTAGAAGGATGACAATAATAAAAATTCAATCAAATTAGAGCTCAAATCTTAAATAATAATAATAATAATAAACATATTAACTGAAAGTCACTGAGGACTAAAATCACGACCTTAATTAATTAATAAATAAATATGAGAAATGGTGGAGCACAGACGATGCTGAATGACAGGCATAATGGAAAGGAGGAGGAAACAATAATGAAAGCAGAAGGTACAAAGATACAAAGAAAGAAGATAATAATTATGGAAGATGGGGAAAATGCAGTCTAGTATAGGTTGATCATGGTCCCCAACATTGGAAAAGAAAAACAATAAGATGGAACATACAAATTATACAGAGTCATAATCCAAGAATAACACACCGGGAGCATGTATCTTTTGACCCGTGCGTTCTCTTGTTTTAAAATTTTTATCTAGCTGTTTCAATACAGGGCATTCATGTTCTGGATCCCCCAGGGACACCATCACTCTTGAAGTTACCCAGCCTACTTTATGCATGCTTGTGATGCACCAGCCCTTTCTAAACCTTGAAGGGTATGACTCTTGACATAGAATAAGATTCTGTGAACCTAAGGGAAAACTTAGTCGCCCATTTGAATGGCACAAAATAATTAGCTTGGAGACGGAGCCTGGTTAAATATTGAACTTGAAGGATACAGAATGATATATTCAAACACCCGGGCAAATAAAGCAAATCACTTACAAAAGAAGAGCAAAAAAGATCAGAATGGCTTCATACATTTTATACACATACATTCCTCAACATATGTATACATGTATGTGAATTTATATGCATATATGACATATGTATACATACACATACATGTGGCTATAGGCATATACTCTATGCCAGCTGATAATGAGTCAATGTCTACAAAGTCTTGAAGGAGGGGGGCACCTGGGTGGCTCAGGTGGTGAAGGGTCTTCAGCTCAGGTTCCTGAGTTTGAACCACACATCGGCCTCTGTGCTGACGGTGCGGAGCCTGCTTGGGATTCTCTCTCTCTCCCTCTCTCTCTCTCTGCCCCTCCCCTGCTCGCTTGCTCTGTCTCTCAAAATAAACACATAAACAACAACAACAGAAAGTCTTGAGGGAGAGAAAGTTTGGCTGCCAGATTTTATACCCAAGAACGAATTTGGCTTTCAAATATAAAATGTGAATACAATTGTCCTTTAAAAGTAAAAGTATCAGTCAGGTGAACTAGCTACAGAAACATCACACCATTCACTCTTCTTTAAAAAGTTACTTGAAAACATAAGAGACTCTTAAAAACTGAGAACAAACTGAGGGTTGATGGGGGGTGGGAGGGAGGGGAAAGTGGGCGATGGGCACTGAGGAGGGCACCTGTTGGGATGAGCACTGGGTGTTGCATGGAAACCAATTTGACAATAAATTTCATATTTAAACAAAAAAAAAGATACTTGACAGTGAAAAACAAGGAACAAATGAAAAAGCCCTGGGAGTTGTGATCAAAGGGTCAATGCCACTCTCACCCCCAGAGATAAACAATGCTTAAACGGTGATGGAAGGAAAATTACCTTTAAAAAAGTGTATCCAGATGATTTGCCTTCTGAGCATAAGGACATGTGCAATTATGTAAAAGCTCAAGTAAGCAGCCCCCATGAGCTTTTAATAACACCAAAACCAAACCTACATGGTGGTAAAATCCAGGGAAGCACGACATGAAATTGGCGATCCTAAGTGGACTTGAACCCATTCGTGGATAGAATTAAGATTAAACAACTGTGAATAGCATGGCTAGGCTACAGAATCTAAATGGTATACATCCTGAAAAGAGAGGAACAATTCGATAGCTGGTCAAAGTGGGAGATGAACAATGAGGATTTCTCTTTAAATGTTAACAGTACATTTTTTTTTCCTTTTTTCAAAGCCAGGGGTCAGTTGCCTTCATCTAAAATTGAAACATGCCTTCAAAAGAGGGCTTCAACCTCTTTATGATTTCCTTTTTATTTTTTTCTCTACTTAGAGATGTCATATAGAAAGTAATGAAAAATGGAATACTTATATGCATACAAAGTCCAGCAATTTCTCAAGTTTTTTTTCTTTTTTTTAAGTTCTATTTATTATTTATTTTGACAAAGACAGAGAAGGGGAAGGGCACAGAGGGGGAGAAAGAGAGAATCCCAAGCATGTTCCCCGCTGTCTGCCCAGAGCCGGACGTGAGGCTCGATCCCACGAACTGTGAGATCATGACCTGAACCCAAATCAAGAGTCGGACGCTTAACTGACTGAGCCACCCAGGTGCCCCTCTAGTTTCCTTATTCTATTAAATATTTTATCATAATTTTGTATAAGTAACATGAATCCGTTTTTATAAAGTGATTTCTCTCTTTATGCTATTGTATTTGAGCACTGACACAATTATATGTGAAATAATATTCATCAAATTATGGCAATTTCTAACACGTGCTTTAAAGTAATTTTCTCCCTTTTCTTTTTTTTAACTTTTTTGTTACTTTGAAATATTACTTAAATCACTAAAATGAGCTTGCGTTGCACTTTTAAAAATGCAACAAAATAACATAAAATAAGAATCAAGGCAAAAGTTTTTGGGCTTTTGCATTATGCCTTTAGGCTGTTGGTATTTAGAGTTGTTGTTGTTTTTTTTAACCTGAATTTCAGATACAGCATATTCGAATATCCCAAGCTTCGAGTTCTTTTCATACAGCCTCAAAGGGATAATATTTGGTAGAGAAACTTTTAGGCAGCAACCACTGTTTTCTCAGACGTGATCACACAGCAAAAAAGGACAGATTTTAGCTGTCAAAATAAAACCCTGCCATTAGTTTCTCACGTGTGTGCTTCTTCCTTGTATTCAAATCCCCCCACCTCTTTGTTTTCCGGCATCTTGATATCGTTATCCCATGTCGGGCTCTGTGCTGTCAGGTCAGAGCCTGGAGCCTGCTTCAGATTCTGTGTCTCCCTCTCTCTCTCTGCCCCTCCCCATTCACACTTTGTCTCTCTCCCTCTTTCAAAAATAAATACTGAAAAATTAATAAAAATAAAAAAGAGAAAATGTATGTATTCTAAGGGGAATTATTTCACATATTTAGGAAAAACACATACAATGGGGAGCCATTCTAGTATCACAGAGAAAAATGTGACTTTTAATGTTCCAAGTGAGTTTCCTAGGACAATAATCTGATGCCTAAATGTCTGAAATGAGAAAACAAACTGGGAGAGGAGTGTCACTTGGTAGAATACCAGATTTACCGATACCAGGATTGCTTTGGGGCTTTGTCACTTACCAACCTGGAATTTCGGGCAAATCCCTTGCATGTGTTTGAGCCTGTTTTCCCATCTGTAAAGTGGAGACTGTAACCCCTATCCGTGAGAAACATCACTAGGGTTCCCGGTATCTGATTCTCGTTTTCATTCCAGAACCCATGGGACCTGTGTTTCTTTCTTTCTCTTCATAGTGAGATGGGCCATGTGACTGGTCTGGTTCATGGGCGCAGGTCACAACACGCCCCACCCGCAACCTTCTAAGTGTCTTTCTTTCACGTAAAGAACTCAAACCCTTATTGATGGGGCAAGACACGAGACGGGAGAAGCCAGTATCTCAGATTTACAACATGGGTTTTTGCCTAAACGGTGGTGGACTTCACGTGAGTGATAAATTTCCTTTCTAAGTCTCCAAAAGCTTGAAATCGTTTGTCACACAGCACAAGCCTAGCCTGGCCTGACTAATATAGGGCGAAGGAATTATGTTGGATGCCGGGAAAGTGAGGGTGGTGAGGAAACCAACGTGAACTGACTGTCCATGTTAGACAGCAGCCAAATAGACAGTAAACCAATGGATACCTGGAAAACAGACTCCTTGCCTAAGGATCTTGTCACTCTGGAAGAAATGGGAAGGCACACCTTACTTGTAGGTGTTAGTGGCAAATAGCTACGTCTGGCAAGATATTACAAGAAAGAGATGAGCTTAGAAACGAATTGGCAAGTTTGCTAGCAGTAATAAGAATAGAGAGATCCTAGAAATGTAGGGATTTTTCAGTATTGAAAAGTCATTTATATTTAGACACCAAAGAGTAAGAGATGAAATTTTAAAAGAATTTGAGGGACAAAGGCAGATGAAAAAGAAAAAAAAATTTACATCATGTCAAAATTTCCCAGTTGACTGTAATAACTCAGGACAGAGATGAGATCAAGGGTGTGGCTTTCCGACAGAAGCCCCGTGTAACATGGACGTGAGAGGCGATGGGGCGCAGCCACCAAGGGATTTTTTGGTGGGATCAGTAGTCTCTATGTCTGGGCAATAAAGGGGTACATTGTCAATACAGACTTTAAAAACAGTTCTGAAACCAACCCCCAATCAGTCTGCCTTTTTGTCATCTCCATGTACCTGCCATTCTGTGGTACAACAGGGATAGAATTCTCATCTGTCCTGAGACCAATCATGCCTCCCTTTTTATATCATTAGTGTGCGGGCAGGGTAAGAGTAAGAAAGCAGATCAATATGTCAAATTAGAGAACTTTGTAACCAAATAGACAAGAGCTACTTTTGAGTTGTGTTGCTTGAGAAGCTACAGGTCTGGAATCAAGGAGCCTGTGGCCGTTTGAGACTCAGTCCTGGGACAGGAATTCAGTAGCCAGGAACGAGACTTACAAAGGTGCTCAGTCCCCAAGAAGGAAATATTTCCTCACACCC
The DNA here is from genome assembly GCF_018350195.1 of Panthera tigris. Classification (NCBI taxonomy): domain Eukaryota; kingdom Metazoa; phylum Chordata; class Mammalia; order Carnivora; family Felidae; genus Panthera; species Panthera tigris. The sequence goes on along the minus strand of NC_056665.1, from coordinate 15,526,485 downwards.
ACTTTAGAAGTGGCCAAGGGAAGGCGTAGACAAGGAAAAGCCACCCAGAGGGCACAATATCTACTACATAAAGAGAGGTAGGCTTACATTACCAAAATGAGAAATACGAGGTCATAGAATGTGCCTTGAAAAAGACAAGACCTTAGGTTTAATGTTCTATGTAGCTGTTGGATTCAATGGTTATGATTATATACCATATTGTACATATGTTATATTAATTCATAATAAATATGCAAGTTGGCTACGTTTGTTAACTGTACTTTAGATGTTCTATGGTTTTATGTGCTTTTTCTATCAGATATTGAAGTGTATGAAAGTCTACTATTACCATGGATTGGTCTATTTCTCATAATTGCCAAGTTTGTTTTGTGTACATTGAAGCTATGTGATTGTTTATACATGTAGTTTGAATTATTATATTTTTTGGCTCTGTTTTCATTTCAAAAACTTCCTCTTTTTTTCCTAGTAATGCTTCCTGCCTTAGAATCTACTTGATCCGGTGGTAGCATAACAATATTTTTCAATTAATGTGCGTATGGCATATCTTTTATCCATTCCTTGGCTTTCAACTTTTCTATGTCCTTATATTTCATATGATTTTCTTATAAGTTGCATTTATGTGGCCTTTGGTTTGTTATCTGTTTTGACTGGAGTATGTAATCCATTTATATTTAATGTAATTACTGTTGTACTTGGAGTTCTAGCTGTCAACCTACTGCTTATTTTTTATTTGACCTAGTTCTTTTCTCTGTCTTTTTTGGGGGGATTAATCACGTTATTATTATTATTCTCTTCCTTCACCTCTCTTAGCTTATTAACTATACATTATTTTATTGCCCTCTAGTAGTTACCCAAATATTCCCATATAAATCTTTGACTCATTTGATTCAAATAGAAATGATGTCTTTTATCACTTCTCTTGTGATTCTAGAACCGTAGAAAACTATAACTGGGAACCTGCAAAGACAATGGTAAGCCTACTGGGATTGGCACAGGAGCTTTGCCAGATAGAAATTGACCATCCCCAAACAGCTAAGGAGGGACGGACAAGAAGAAACAAGCATTTCCTTCTCCAGGACGAGCTGATTACATCCTCCCCTACTCAAAGTAAGAATGACTTGTGACTGGCCCCTCCCAGGCCACCGTGGTACCTCGGTACACACAGGGGCCTCTGAGCACCGCTGCCTGGGGAGGTAGTATGCAGCATTTAGCCCACGGAAGAGCAGCCACAAGAAAACTAATTGGGACCTACATTAGCAGGAATTTTCTTGAGAACTCCAGCAATGGAAGTCCATTGTCTTCGTGCTTTCGTGTTTGTGTAAATACTGCAGTACTGAACTTCCCACATGAAGGCTTATTGTTGCTTGAATGTATCGACTGCCAACTAAATTGCAAGTGGAAATAACAGATTAAGGTAAAAGGTTTCAAACTGTGTTTTCAAAATTGTATTCTGAGTGTGAAATTATCTTCGCGAAAAACTGCATCAAAATGGATCCGATTCTCAGTGCATCTTAAGTAAAACACTGTTTAAAATATTTTAAAGGTCCCAACCCAGTTCCAAAGAGACACCAAAGATATTCTTTCACAACGGGGGGAGTTCGGTGCCCTACAATGCGTTATCCTAATATGATCAGGCATGTTAGCTACTTTCTTATTCAGTCGAGAATAACAATACCGACGGGAGAAAATACTTCCGTTACCTGAACCACCTAACTTATCACTAGTCAAAGCCTTTTAAAACCTGTAACAGCATTTGTTAAGTCTGACCAGTAAAATTAGTGCATGACTAACTTCCTACCATATAGCCAAACTTTCTACCATACGGCAATATGATGCCATGAAAGACCTTAGTATTTATCTGTCTACATCTCTGCAAACTATTGATGCAAAGGGCCAAAACATAAATGTTTGGGGCTTTGTAGGCTTGGTCATGATCCCTAAACTCTACTGTTCTGGCACAAAAGCAACCGCCGACTTGCAAGAGAAGGAGCATGGCTATAGTCCAATAAAATTTAAAATCCAAAAAAAAAATCCAACAAAAACGAACATTGGGCAGCAGCATATGGGATGCGCCTCCTTGTTTGCCGATCCCTGATCTAGTTCAGACTCCTCACTGAACATACAACAAAGCTGAGCCCCAAAACCATCATGACTTGTCCAAGAACGCCTGATCACCAAGTTTCCCCCGTACCCACTCCTCATTAGAGGAATTTTTTCATGGTTGAACAATGTAACTAACTTCAGGAAGAGCTCTCTCATCTTCAATTTCTTCACCGAAAAAGGAAAATAAGGGTAATAATAGTACATAATTTGCCTCTCATACAGTATTTGGCCCGGCGGAAATTCTCAATGAGTGCACGGCAAGTGCTCTTGCCATAGAGTACTGATGTGGGATTTCCGTAGGGACAAACCAAACCCACGCGATTCTTATCCCAATCAAGGGATAGGAATGTACACGTATGAGTGTGCTTGTTCATGGAAACCTCAATCAGTGGTACTTGGACCCCCAGTGCCTTAATGAAAAGGGAAGAGAGATCCCGGGACAGTATTTGTATGTTTTGTTGACAGCTACTAGCTGCCATATCTTTACATATTTTAGCCAGAAAATAGCAAACGGAAGTTACATGAGAATAAAAGGACTAACATTCAGGGGGGCCATGCCACAGACAAATGTCAGAATTCAAAATTTGCTGGACAGGTTTGTTGACAAACCCAGTGGCTCCAGATGGAACCCCCTTGCATGACATCTTCATCCATGATGCCTGAGGTTTCTGAAGTCCTATTGTGTGCCAAGCACCATGGTAAGAACGTCATGCCCATAAGCTCACTTAATGCTCACAGCACAGCTGGAGGTCTCCATTCAGGCTTTCAGGCCGTAAACCCTCTCCTAAGCACCAGGTTGCAGCAGGGAAAAGTCACGACAAAGTCCCCACTCTTGGATATTACCTTCTTACACAACGCGTAGAATTCTGGGTGCTGATAAGTATTATTAAGAAAAATAAAGTAAGGTAAGAAGACAGAGAATGCTGGGAGGATCTTTGGGAGGATGACCAAGAAAGCTGCCTCCTTCGGAGCACCGGGGTGGCTCAGTCGGTTATGCGTCCGACTTCAGCTCAGGGCAAGACCTCGGGTTCACGAGTTCGAGCCCCATGTCAGACTCTGTGCTGACAGCTGGGAGCCTGGAGCCTGCTTCGGATTCTGTGTCTCCTTCTCTCTCTGCCCACCCCTCACCGCCCCACTCATGCTCTCTCTCTCTCTTAAAAATAAACATTAAAAAAAAAATAAAAAAAAAAAAAAAAAAAGAAAGCTGTCTCCTTCAAGCAGAAGTCTGAATGAAGTAGGCCAGCAAGCTGGCAGCACTCCTGGAGAAGCGCCTTCCAGGCAGTGGGAGGACCATGTGCAGAGACCCTAGGTTAGGGGATGCTTGGCATGTGTGAGGAATCACAGAAAGGGCAGGATGCTTGAGACCAGGGAGAGCAAACGAGGCTCAGACTCCGCCCACACTGGGACGGTGGAGTGTCCCCTGTCTGAGCTGCGCTTGGCTGCGGTCTCTCCCACTCCTGGCAGCAGTTTTCCTGGCCAGAGTCTCTCTCTCCACATTGGCTGTCATCTCTGCTTGGTGGCTCATCCGTCGCGGTAGAGTTTCCCTCCAAGGAATACAGCATTCCTGGGTTCTCATAGAAGACCACTCTCCCTCACCTTCAGAACCTCCTTCTCTGGATATTCGTCCATGGAGATATTTCTCCTCGTATCAGGAAGGGGGTTCTCCTGATCCGCTCGGCCGCCACAGCAAGTACCACAGAAGGTGGCTAAAACAAGATATCTATTTGCTTCCAGAAAGGGAAGTCCGAGGCCAAGGCGTTGGCAGGATTGGTTTCTCCTGAGGCCTCTTCCCTTGGCTTGCAGGTGGCCATTTTCTCACTGCGTCCCCACGTGGTCTTCCCACTGTACGTGCACACCCTTGGCCTCCCTCTGTGTGCCCAACTTTCCTCTTATAACACCAGTCAAAGTGAGTTAGAGCGCCGCCCCCACCCCAACAGCCACATTTTAACTCAATCACTTCTGTAAAGGCCTGACCTCCAAATACAGGCCCATTCTGAGACACTGGAGATTAGGGCTTCACCATATTAATTTTGAAAGGACTCAGTTAAGCCTGGTGCAGGGGCTTAATGGTCCAGGACGCAAAGTTTCCAGAGTAGAGCTTGGCTGCTCTTTTCTGATGATGGGATACACCGTGGCCGTGCGGAGGACGACCAGAACCCCTGATTTCCCACACACCTGGCACAGAATCCCATCGGCGGCATGTGGACCAAAGGGCATCCAGCCTCCTTCCAAGGAAGTCGATCAACCTACGCTTTTCCCAAAGGAAATGACCAAGGGGATCCGCTGACCAGAGCCATTTGCTGCATTGTACACTCCCAGAGGAATTCGTGTTCTCCTGGCTCTTTACTCTGTCCTGAATGCATCGCCGGACTCCTAGCCGGTCCTCAGTGCCTCTGTGTCAAATGAAAGGAAGCTCTCAACTCTATCCAGAGAGGAAACTGGGAAAGTCGGTGCTCCTAATTTGTTTCGGCAACCTAAAAGAACATGTATTTTGTCCCACGGGTGGGAGGGACACGGTTAAGGTTGAGTCAGCGCGCAGGCTTTGACCTCCAGTGCTACCTGACAACTGGTTACGTTCTGAGACTCACTTGCCTCAGTTACAAGGAGGGTGACAGTGATTTGTCAGATTGAAGGAGGAAGGTGTGGTGGATTATATGCTGGAGTGTGGTCTCGTTGACTGTTGGTTCTGGGATGGATGGTTTGAAAGGAAACTGTGGTGTGGCCTTTCAAAAAAAAAAAAGGAAAATCAGAGCCCATCTGACACCCTGGGGGTAGTCTTACTCCTCCTCATGAGGAAAGCCACAGTTACCTGAGCAGAAAATAACAAATGATCACAAAGCAGGGGGAAATGAATATTTTAGAGAGAAATTTTTAATGAAGGCATGGCGTCCATTTTACAGAATTTAATTCAAACGGCAGGCTCTACATCTCCCAACTGGAACATTAGTTCTGTGTCCCCGCTGCCTTATCGTCATGTCTCTATTATGCCTCATCCTCAAGTTGCTTCCATCACATCGGAAATAATTTACCCCTGGCCAGGTTTTAAATCGAGGATATCCATCAACGCACGCTGGTTTTCCAACGACGATGTTATTTTAAATACAGGGGACTGCAAAGAAATGAGTTGAAAATGTTACACGTGGTTCAAGTTCTTGTCACACCACAAGGAAAACATATCCCACACCGAATTAATTTAGGAAGCGAGACATTCTGAAGCCTCCTCCAATCAACGGCAGGTTGACGTATTGCGATGGTCTGGATGAATAATGCCGCGGGATGTCAGCTTCTCTGCCACGTTCTCCAGCGAATAGGAAACGAAGAGAAGGGGAGGTTCGAAACCCACAGCTCTTCAGACTTTGCCCCAAAGGGATACTGTTTGCCACAAGGTCCCAAAGGGACGGCAAGGCTGAGCGAGGCCATGGAGGGACTCTTGCCGGTCATTCCACGTCTAACATAAATTCGACTCTACTGATGTTGGCAGCCGGAGGCCAGCCCCTGACTGGAATTCTTCTGTTTTTCAGTCCTCCCTTTGTTCCGATGGCCGTTCTCCCAACAGTGCTTGACAATGAGTGATGCTCTAAAACCCTGCTCTTTCACACCCTGTGGGTGACCTATAACTTTTCATGGGTAACCTTTGACCTGGGAACTGACAGTTTGATTTATTGTCCGGTGTTATGATTTATGAGTATCTTCTCAGAATAATTAACAGACAACAGGTGGCGGCATAATAATTTTGATTACCCAGCGGTTCATGAAGCCACCACAAAGGTGACTTCATTTTCTGAATAAGAGAAGGACAACAATTAGAAATTAAACAAAGAAATGCTTTTATGCCACAGTTTTTCAGCCCTTTGTCCGACACACAGAAGACTTATTTAGGGGGCCCTGCATTCCTCTTAGACACCAGGAAAAAATAAGGAACTTCTACTTTGTGAATGTAAGAAGACACTTTTCATCGCCGTATGGGTAGAGTTATTTTTCTTTCTTCCGTGAAGTCTTGATTAATTGAGCTATGTCAAACCTGTCAGCTAGATCATCTCTTAACATCCCGTTTTTGACAATGGCCATAGCCCAGGGAAAAATCAGTGGTCAAAGAGAGTTTGGGAAAGCGTTTAACTTTTGGTGAGGCATTCTAGCATAATTCTACCAACTGTCCTTCTAAATATCTCTTGCTAGGTAGGCAAGCAACACCCAAGAACACCTTCCCGTGCAAAGCTTGTGTTTTATTTTAAAGCATGCAAATACGGATCTGTTTAAAAAAAAAAAAAAAACACTTTTATTACGGTCTACATTAGCTTGAACTTCCTTCCCCATCTTCGTATTTCTGTGCTATTTTTCTCCGGCAGACCTCACCTCACTTTTATTCAAGTCAAGGCATCCTCGTTAGAGATTTTACATTACAGCCACCTCACTCTCCTAGAAATTGACATTTATTTCCGAGTGAATCGGCCATGCATTTAGGTGAGCACCTACCTTTAAGAATGCCCAATGCCGTTTTTGTAATACCAAATAAAAATCAAGTCAGGTAAGATTTATCCCCCATAGCTCTCCATTTAATCTCTGCCGAAAATGGACCTAAGTGTTACTAATGTAATTGAAGTACACAGACCTCTGAATATGGAACAGTCCTGCCTCCCACCCAAATGCTAGGGGGTTGAGGACCTCCCGTGCATATGAAATGCCGTTTTGTAGGGCACCACAATAGTGATATTACAGGCTTATCATTTTAATTGACTTTTTGACATATAAAAATATTCCTACAATCCTGCTTTACATTATAGTTTAATAACAGCTTAACACACATCTATGAAATATTCATTCCCGTTACATTCAAATTTTAAAATATCTGATGGAGAGCCTGGTTAATAGATAAAGGAGAGCCCCTAGAATATTAAAGACACTTAGGTGTGCGGGTAGCGTCCTCGACTGAGAAGTAAATCGCAATGGCCACGCGGAGAGCAGATTTTTATTTATGTTTTTCATTCCTAAAGATTCCCTCGACCCAGAGTTGCGGGGAAGGTAAGGACGATTTGGGGGAGGGTTTTTTGTTTTGTTATGTTTTGTTTTGTTTTGTTTTGTGTTTTAATTTTTCCTTCTGCTGGAGGCACAAGCTGCGTGTGTCTGTTTCATGAGCTTCACCGAACACAGCCACGTTGCTGAAGAAACATGGCAAAAATACCAGATGTGTGCATTGGTGTTCAAAGGGACGGCAGCGATGACGCCCGCCCGGGGAAGCAAGTTGATTGCCGCACAAATGCCCGGTTTGGTGGCCCTGTGTCTCAGCTCGCCACCCACCCCTCAGCTTCCAAGAGCGGGTGGGGAGAGAGTTTACTTTGAAAACATGATACATGTGTGAATCATGAGGTAATGTTGGTACTTTGTTTCCCCATCAATTCTTAAATTAATTATCTGGAAGCGAGCAGCGGTTAATTTTGGCCATAGACTTTTTGATTAGAAGCTCTGACCCCTTTTGCCTTTTTGGCGTCTCCTATACAATCCCAATGACACGCAGGCTAACCCTTGACTTCTGATCCAACTGCAAAGTCACACCGTGGCCGGCCGATCTTCCATATTCAGCAATCCTTTTGTGACAACGGGACACTTTCACCCACTTGCATCGGCCTCTGAGAAACCATCCAAGCCAGCCCTGCCTCTGCATGAAACTTTACTTCCCCGGGAAAAGAACCCGCGCCCCCCCCCCGCCCCCGCCCCCCACTCTGCGCCATTACTTCTGTTTTACAAACTTTACACCACAGCCCCGTCCCATATGTTTGTGCAGAGCACAAGAAGGTTTCTTTAGAAAGCGCTGATGCTAATTATAAATTTAATTTGCATTTTAATTAGAATGGTAGCAAATTAAAAGCGTGGCAGCTGGAGAATTTTGAACGCTTTGCAGAGAGATTTGGTGTCAGTATCTCCCCGTTTTTGACTCTGCAGCCTTTTTCTTTTTCTCCCTCACTATCTTTCATTCGCACAACCGTATTGGCAACGTTTCTCCCCTCATTCCTCACGGTTATGTATTTTCCTCTTCCTCCATTCACCACCCCCCTCCCGCCCCGAGGATCGAGTTGTGAATTATTTCCTCTCTGGGCTGAGAAACGGGGTGCGCTTGTCCGGCACCGGCCAGCACAGGAGTGACAGAGGGGCTATTTGGAGGGCTTCTGGAAGCCCCCCTCTTGCATCACTCCCTCTTGCTCTCTGTGCCTGTCATACAGGTAAGCATCTGCTATTTGCCCTCCTTGAATAAGGGGGCTGTCTGTCCCCTGTTGGCCCCTGTTTACCCGAAATTTGGGGCTGCATAATAGCGTCTTTAAATTACTCGAAATCTTGGCCACAGGTCTTTGGCACGTTAATAAAATATTCATCAGGCGTGGCGCCCGGCTCCTCCACGTCTAAGGAAAGGCATTGTTCCGGGTATACCTCTGGGCAAAAGCCCTGTGCTGTCAGCCCTTCCGCCTTTGGAGCGGCACAGACCACAGTCACCGTGCTCTCAGAGCTGTCTCTCACTTGGGATGTGAGCATGTCTGTTTCCAGCGCTCACGTGAACACATTTAGTCAATTCTGTCGTTTTCCCTATGTTGTGTCTCCATGGTCCTTTTCCTTCCTTCTGTTCGCTTCCCCCACAGTGTCCTTGCTCAATAATTTTCATTAATTGATTGACAGCTCTGAGAGACCCAACTAACCTCTATCTCACTCTCATGTCTGTTTTTAAATAAGTACTTGTACGTCCAATGACCTTGTCGCCTCATCAGCTATCAGAAAATGAGCATGCAGATATGGAAGGAGCTGATTAGCAAAATAAGCAATAGATCTCGTTTCTGGCTGAAGTCCACGGTGAGCGGTGACAGCGAAACTTTGCCACTGTACATTTCTGGGAGCAGCTGAAAATAAAGAATAAGCAATAAACAGGCGATGCCGAATCTCACGAGCATCCGCTCAGATGTCTGAGAAACAAGCCGTTGCCCATCCTTCTGCCACCCTGGAGGAAGAGGAAGAGGAGGGTGTGGGGTGTGTCCCTCAACACCTCGGGAGAGGAAGATGCTTTCTCCTCCACATCGCTGGCCTCATTAAACCTTGAAAGCCAGCAGTTACATTCAGGGAAATTATTCATCCTAATAGGAAGACACGGCAGCTTGATTCTACCATACTCGATGTGTGTGTGTGTGTGTTTACTCTCCCCCCTAAATATTCTTCATTTTGAGTCATGCTAGATACATCAGCTTTTAAGACCTACTGTTATCGTGTAACTGGCCCTACCACTCATCCACATAATCAGGAAAATGTTCTCCAACGTCATGTAAGTCCAACACGTCACTAAGTAGTAACTAAGATAAGATAAAGGAAAGCAGTCCGTGTCTGCTATTTGTAAAATACCTGTCTTGGTCTGTTTTAAACATGCTGCTTTCTACCTAAACCAATAATCACACCCTAAGAATGAGACTGAACTGGAGAGTTACTAATTACGTAGTCATAAGAAATCGCATTTTGCACACTGTAAAACAAACAAACAAAAAAAGACACATAAAAATAATCAAATTCATACGTTAATTCCGAATAACGTTCAGTTGCTGTTACAACTCACCTTACTTGACTCGGCAACCATTTATTTTACACATTTCATTTCAAGGGTTTTGATTATGATTTAAAAGTGACTTACGTCAGGGGTGTGGATGAGAGGTAGAATGTCCTGAAGGAGGAAATGTTATATAAATACTGCCGATATCTTATGCCAAGTTTGGGGAGCTGGAGCGAACTACATCAACCAAAGAACCTATTTTATCCATTTATAAGTTTGATCAAGATAATTTCAGAGATGAGAAAGGGCTTCCCCAAAGTAAGAACTTTAAATTCGGATCCCCAGAGAGCCGAAGAGAAGAAGAGAGAATTAACACTTTCTTTAAACAAAAGGGGAATTGACAAGGTGTGCCACAAGTAACACCGTAATGATGGCAAAGGTGTCTGAGATTTTCACAGTTTGGTTTTCCGATAATTTAAACCTCATTGTAAAGAATGTACTGTATCCCTAAGTTAAACAGCTTTCATTCAAAGTAAATTTGCTTCTTTAGTTTGTAATTCTCATTTGTCTGAGAATTCAATCCCAAACTTTAGAAAGCAGGAGTGTCTGTGCGATACTGGCATTTAAAAAATGTTAATAAGCATATTGCCGTCAAAGAGTAATTGTTTAAAATAGTAGATAATGGTATGCAAAACGTTGGCCGTGACTTACCCTAATTAAGCAACACGATTACAAGGCAAAGAAGTGAAAATAAAAGTTCTAATTTCCTTGCCACTGTAGCACCCACCGCTTGCCTTAGTCTAAGCCCAAACGTACCCACTGTGGCTGGAAACCCTCCATGTCAATTCCATTGGCTTTCCAAGGAAACACGCTTTTGCGGTGGCATTTCGAAAGGGACACTACGCTTTTCCCAGAGAAATCTTTTTCATTGCCACTTTGGAAAGGTTTAGTTTTTCTTCGTGTAATTTTTTGCAGCTGTACAAAACACTTTCATTAACCCAAGAATGGATTATTTGGAGTGCTAATTAATTGATTCTTCAAAATGCCAATTGACACACTCCCAGGGAAAACCTGATCTAAGCAACTATGTTAATCAAGCTATTGTACTTATGGTTCTGTCTGAATATCAGACCATCTGAAATGAGGAGAACTTTGCCATTCCTCGCCTGGCCCTCTCGTGGGCAGCTAATTAATATGAGCTGAATTTGACAGTTATGCTTGTACGTTCACCGTACCGCCTGACAAGAACTCTATAAAATTACATTTCAGCGAAAGAATGGAAACAGTGTTAAATACCATTATTTGCCTTCCTTTGATGTCTCAGAGTCATTATGAAAGCAATTACAGCAGTTTCTCTGTCTGTATGTCTACGGGGTATTTATTATCTGTATCTGTCTGAATCCTTTGCCAGGTGGAGAATATATGGCATATTAAAGACAAGGGAATTCAGCCACAATTATCAGGATGGGAACAGAGAAAGAAACAAAATCAGAGTTTTGCAGATGATCCTGCCAGAAAACAGTAATTTAATATTAAAGCCTGGTGATCTGGGGAAAACTTGCAGCCTCTTTTTATTTATTTAAATTAAAAAAAAAAATCTCCAGGTTCACAAAGCTCATGAATCTAGGGCAGAATTAATTAAAACCAATAGGGAAATGAAAAACACAAAAACAAAAGGAAAGGGGGGAAAAAAAACCCAACAACAACTCAAGGCAGCGGCAGAAAACATATTTTGCTTCTTAATTATAAGTAGATATTCTCCTTTTCAACCAGCCCTTTCCTAACCAACTGGCACAGCCCACAAGATGGATATTCCCCCTCCCCCAGAAAAAATTACCTATGGTGTTTTTCACACATGGAGTGGCAGACACCAAGAAAGCCCCAGGTTGCGGGTCCTCCCCTCCCCCCAAGACTTTCCCCACGCTGTTGGAATCTGGTATGATGGAGACGCATCCGTGCGTATTGGCAGAATTCTAACTCCTCTCTATCAAAGGTGCCTCTGGACTTCAAAGGACACTTCTGATTGACAAGCAAGGTATGGATGCTAACTGCCCCGTGGAGGAGTTTTTCTCCAGGGCAGTGTCTGTGGACTGGCCCCTATATGATTCAATTTAAAGACTATTGATCGTGCACTCCCTATGTGATCAGCATTCTGTGGATGTTGGGGGAAAGGAGAGATGAAAAAGGCGTGTAGGGTGAGGTCTCTGTCTCCATGGGACTGTGGGAAGGGGGGAGAGACCCCCACTGTTTTTGAGTCGGGCTTCGGGCTTCACGGGGCTTCTCTGTGTAACAACCATCCAAGGTAGCCTCTATTATCTCCGTTTGTAGACGAAGCCGCCACAGTATGGGAGGGTGAAACGCTTTGTCCAAAGCCACACAGTTGAGTGGCAGACCAGGGCTTTCAACTCAGCTTCCGTCTGGCTCCCGAGTCTGTCTCTTTCCGCTAGCTCGCACTCTTCCAAATGCCCCAACGCGTGTGGGGGGGGGGTTGGCAGCAATGGGTGAAAAAGATACCAAACGCTGCAAGCTGGGAGTAGCAAAAGCGTAATTTAAAGGAAGAAGCCGGAGAGAGGATTCTGGGGGCTGGGTCTTGCAGATGGGAAAGCGCTTTGGTGAGAGAGCCGCAGGGGATCCCAAAGTTCCTATCCTCCGTGATTCTTAACTAAGATGCCAAAATGATCTCTTGCATGATGAGGAGGAAAGACAGACTCTTCGATCTGGAAGATACTGCAAAGAGACACGTGCTCGTGACTATTACCGATCTGAGAAAGAATAATGTGAGACAGGTTGAGACAGAATTAACCAAGATGTACTGGAAGGACGTTGAAGAGATTGGTTGCTTGGAACTAAGGTCACTTAGAAGGAAGGGCTGGTAGGCTTGATGGGCCATGCCTGTCCTGCAGAGCACAGGCATGGTGGGGGGTGGGGGGGTGGGAGGGAGACAGCAGGTGCAAACTTGCTTGGCAAAGAGAACCAAAAACAATCCATGTGGTGCAACAAAGAGTTTTCCTCACTTTGCTACAACGAATGATTCTCATTTTCTCCTTCTCCTCCCTCTGCTTCTTCGTTGGCCACAAATACGTTGGAGGACCACGGTTCATCCACACTGTTCAGAGAGGGTGGGACGCTCTAACCGTGCTGCTACCAAGAGCCCATGCAGGCTGGTATCCCGCCACAGGCTTGTGAATAGAACATTGTTTCGACTGTTGCAAAGACAGTCAGCCCCTGAGACCTTTAACAGAGGGCTTCACTGGACAAGGGGCTGAATATCAACTTGAGATGCTATCACCTGGAGTCAGAGAAAATACAGATGTTTATTGACAGGGAAGACCCTCGGAAGCATTTTATTTTTGGGCCATGTAATTTAGTCTCAGAAGAGCTCGTGGTGTTGGCAATCCGAATACACACAGAGACTCGAGGTCTGAATTGAACCAGGTTTCTCTTTTGTTTCCAGAACAACAAAAAGGTTTATGGGTTGTTCAAGTACGTGAGTAATGGACTATTTTATATATTTGTATGAATACATACGCAATCAGAGCAGAGAACCATTTGCAAGGAGGGAAAATGGCAAAGAACAGCAGGTTGAGAACAACGTGGGTTCAAAGTCAAATCTTCGATCTCTGCACGTCTCAGTTTTCCTCCCTTAAATAGAAATATCATTCGCCTCCCACGGTTACTATGATGCCCTAAGTAAAATAAAATTACCTACCACTGTATCTGGCACGTACCAGGAACCCAATATGCGTTATCACTCTTTCTCTCTCACTCTTTAATTGGCGTACCAAACTTTATTTTGAGTAGAGGGAGAGCTAGGCATACAAGCTGCTAGAAACAATCAAAAACTGGGAACCGCTTTATCCATTTCAGCTCTTAAAGATGCCTTTCATGTGTCTTTCATCAAAAATTCAATTCCCCCTGTGATCAATGATGATTTTTATTTCATAAGGTTTATAGCCCTCATTAAATGAAATCCTTCAACATGTATCAGTCAGGAGGGGCTAGGTGATGCTACAGTAACAAACCATTATTGGAAAGAATTACTCAAAAATCTCAGTGTCTCAAAGCAATACGAGTTGATTTCTGATCTCTGCCGCATGTCAGATTAGGGCTCTCTGCATCTCTGCCCCGCGTAGTTTCTCCCGTGGGTGCCGGCAGTGTTTCTTGTCCCTGGGGCAGAGAGGAGGAAAGCTGGAGGGTCACTCCCAGACAATTAGATGCTCCAGCCTGGAGGTGATTCGTGTCACTTTTTCTCACAAGGAAAGGGCCAGAAGTAGTCACATAGCCCCACCCAACCCCAAGGCCCCACGCTCAATCCGGCGTTTTCCAAGGAGAACTGGGTAAATGTGCTGGATCGCATGATTGGTCACTACAGGGGTCTGAGAGGATGTTATGTTTCCAATAGGCGCCCCCAAATGTCATTTGTTGAACTTAAAAATGTAACAGAAGCGCAGAAGGACTGCAAAATCAATCCACTCCTTTATGACCACAAACGTGTCTTGTAATACTTCCCTTTAATTCATCAGGTACCGGGTTGTCTTGATTTTCCAGCTGAGTTCTGTTTTCTTTGAGATCAGGTTTGCCACAGGCCCCTTCCACCCCGACTGTGAGCTCAGGTAAAATACCTCTCCTGGCCGCTGCCAGCACTCCCTTCTGCTCTCCTGATCAATACCTCTAGCTACAAAAAAGCATCAAACATCTCAAAGGCATCCCAAAGGCACAGGTCGCCAAAGGGAATAAAAAGCAAAGGCCGCATATATTAATGTTCTCCTTAGGCTGTCCAGACTTCCTTGTAGGCCTGAGGCCTACAAGGGGCCGGCGGTGATTGGGATGCTTAAAATTATAGAGCTTGAACAACGTTTCTTTAGGAAATAGCTTTTTGAGCCTCTAGAGAAAGGAAGTCTAGTTCAAAGAGGGACAGTTCCCAGTTTCACAACCTGTATTTTCTCATCCAAGTAGGTGAGAAAGAACAAAAAAGAGAGAGAGAGAGAATGATATGAGGGATACTGAAAAATGTATCATAATAACAAAACCCTCTTATTAAGATTGAAAATAATGCAAATACTTGGTGTTGACAAGGGTGTAGAGGGAGTTGGCATCTTCGTCCATTGCTGGTGATGGCGCAAATTGGAAAAATCTTTCTTGAGGGCAATTTGGAAATAGGTAGTAAAATCATATATATATATATATATATATATATATATATATACACATACACACACACACACACACACACACATACATACCCCTTCACTCCGCAACTTCACTTTTAGGACTCTATCTTGAGGAAATAATCAGAGATGTGTCTAAAGGTATATTTACACAGATCATCATTGTATCATTACTTGTAACAGTGAAATTAACTGGCTATGTAATAGGGCTTCAATGAAGTAAATTTGAGATGCAAAATATAAACCATTGAAAACCACACCTCTGAGTATATTTCCATATGACTGGAGGCAAAAAATTTCTAAAGATATGTGATGTAAGACAAGACAGAAGATTAAGATACGACTAATTTGCATTTTAGCTCATTTTTTCTTGATTCTCTGCGTTTTGCACATGTACGGTATTTGGGGGAAAAAAGCAATACAAACAAAACACATAGAAATAAACCTTTAATATGGCCCCTTAGAGTTAAGCAAGGTAGCTCTAAGTACACATGTTTTCCCATGTGCTGTGTCCAAAAACATACATCAGGTAGATAAGGAAGTAAAGTTATCTTCGTTTTCCCAAAGATAGAAGATTTTACACAATGTCTTGAACTAGTTTTATAACCACAACTGGTCTGTGTCTGATGATACAATCTATGTAAACTAGGTCTGTAAACTAATGAGAACGTACATCTAAAAGTCAACTGAAGCAGTAAAATACTTCCATTATTTTGTATTAGGTTATATGTACTTTAATTTAAAGACATCAAATTTTAGTTAGCATAAATCATGTGAAGATGTAAAATATGTCTTTTTTTTTTTCCTGAAGGGTTAAGATGTTGTTAGACCCAGGAGATGGGAACAAATTGTTAATATATCACTTTTTTTAGAAGAAACACATTCTGACATTTGTTAATTAAACTTTTCTTAAGGTTTAATGCATTGTCAAGATAGGACATATTTTCAGGAAAGCCTTGTGATCTTACCAAGCATTAAAATAATCCAAAAGCTAGTTTTGACATTCTACCTAATGTGGATAAAAGAGTATTTTAAGCTCATGCAAATCTAAAGAAACAGGGAAATTTGATTCATCCTATTATTTAGGAGGTAACAACATAAGGAGAACAAATTTTTGCTTCTTTTCTTCTTTAAATTTATACCATACCATATAGTTTATTTGGTGTAGATGGGGTCAAATTCGCGATGGTTAGCGAAGGTTGCCTTTTGCACTTTTCCAATTTTGAATAAACATGGCAATTATAAATTATAAATGTTACAACGTTTAAGAGGTTCCTTGCGTCTTTTAATTTTGTCTTAAGAATTTCTCCCTAGAGATCACTCATTTTCTTGGGGTCGTCGTTCTGTTCCATGAACTGAATTGAGACCAAAGTCAGGATAAAACCCATGCACTGGACATTATCGGATTACAGTAAAGGTGTTATCAGAACAAAAGCTTCCCACAGTATGTGTAAATGTAATTAATGTGCGTGGTTCAGTGGGGAAGTGGACAAAGCACTATTTTCTCAGGCTTACAAAGAATCTGGGAAGCCTACTCCTGTGGTCATTTTCCAGAAGGCAGCATGGCGGAGTGGACAGAGGGAGCAGTGGAAAGCAGCATGGCTTCTCACCCTGTCATTTTCAGCCAATGTCCCAATCTCCCTGTTTCGCTTTCTTCGTCTATAAGACAGGCAATGGCTCAGGCTGCACCAGATCTTTGCAATGAATAATGTAAAGGGGGGGGGGAGTTGGCACATGAAAGGCGTTTCATAAATGTTCATTTCCTTCCCTCTCCCTGCCCCCTTAGCAAAGTATTAGACTATCAAGATTCTGACGTCAAATAGTGGATATATCCATCCGAAGATGAAGTACATCTTAAAACCGCCTTGTATGAAATATTGGTCTGAATTGATCACCGTAAATAGGTGTGGAGCAAAGGTTACAAAATATCTAGACATGTTGTATAATGATGACTTATTTTTTACAGACGAGGATGGAAGCGGGGTGGGGGGGGAGAACAAACTGATGATGAATATCTATGCAAATCATCAATTAGAGATCTGGTGTAGGGTCGGTACCTTTGAAAAGTTATGGAAACAAAACATGGTTCATTATAGCTCTCGATTCACATCTGATTCTACAACAACAGAAAACTTGTAAAAAGTAGTACTGACCTCTGAATCCTAAGTGAACTTAAAATATTCAGTTGGAATCTTCGTTTTTTGATTAGGTAAATGCTGCACAGTACGGTCCACATCACCGAAGGACATGAATTCTTTAATTTTTTTTAATGCTTATTTTTGAGAGAGAAAGAGAGAGAGAGCGAGACAGAGCATGAGCAGGGGAGGGGCAGAGAGAGGGGGAGACACAGAATCCAAAACAGGCTCCAGGCTCTGAGCTGTGGGCACAGAGTCTGATGCGGGGCTTGAACTCACGGACCGCGAGAGCATGACCTGAGCTGAAGTCTACGCTTAACCGACTGAGTCACCCAGGCGCCCCTGAAGGATGTGAATTCTAATCCTGGAGTCTGTTGTGGGAAATTTTCTTGCTGTCAGATTCATATGAGAGTCTAATCATTCAGCCACCAAAGCGACTTCAGCACTGAAGAGAAAGTGACGGAGGAAACTTGGACCTTGCCTTCAACTCTCCACATAAAAACTAAAACGGTAGCTGCTTTAGACACTACTCGTGGAACAGTAGTGTCTAAAACACTTGCGTGAGTTTTCTGTTTGTTACCGATCCTGTACAACAGTTATGGAGTGTCATCAATTCCCATTTTTAAAGACGTGGGACTAGGGGTGTTCAAGAACTAAAAAATCAAGACACAGGCAATTTACAATCCTGGATTGGAATCTGGATCTCAAGTGCAAAGGAAACACGCTGAGAAGAAAGTGACAACGGAGAGAGTTTCACTGCTGATGGATTGTGAGTTCCAGAGGCAGAACGGAAGGGTTCAGGCCATTGGAAATGGCCAGAGAAGGGGCAGAGGAGGGGATGTGAGGGGATTCATGACCGTCAGAGTGGGTGACCCAAGGGCCGGGGGCTTCTGGATAGAAGGGCAGCACCGAGGATACAGGGCAGAGTAAGACAAGTCCGCGTAGACTCAAGTCAGACATGATGGACAGGCTGCAAACACCAAATAATGACATTATTGGGACATTTGGGGGCATGAGAGCAGGGACTACATAGTAGATTTTATGTAGAAACAGAGAACCACACAAATCAAGTAAAACATTAATAATCCATAAATCTCAGTGAAGCCTGTATAGCGTTTTGTTGTTCTATTTTATTACTTGTTTGTAAGCTTGAATTTTTTAAAATAATTTTTAAAGTTCATTTATTTATTTTGAGAGAGAGAGAGAGAGAGAGAGAGAGAATCCCAAGCAGGCCCTGTGCTGTCAGTGCAGAGCCCGATGAGGGACACGAACTCACGGAACTGGGAGATCATGACCTGAGCCTAAATCGTGAGCTGGTCACTTAACTGAATTGAGCTACCCAGGCGCTCCTGAAATGTTTTAAAAATAAGAACTCAGAAAAAAAAAAAAAAAAAAAGAACTCAGGGGCCAAAGGGAGAATTTTTACAGAACGAAGCAAGAGGTCAGCTTGGCAGAAAGCGGAACCTGTATTCAACCCCAGAACTGCCCAGCAGTAAACCTCTCTAAGCTCCTTTACTTACCCAAGCCTCTTCTTTCCCTCGTTGGATGCAATAAGAAAACAACACGGTCTTGCCTGCAGGCAGGGCTGCTCTGACTTCAGGCCCTCCCTCGGACAATCCTGTCCAGGAGAGATGTCTGTGGAGCTTGGCACCTTCAGCCTAAGCCTGAAGCTGTTCTCAACATTCCTGGATCTTACCCTGTTGGCATCTGGTGAAGGCCACCTTTCTCTGTGTGATTTTCTAAGTACAAAAAAATAAATAAATAAAATAAAATAAAATAAAATAATAAACTAAAATTAATATAATAATATAATATAATATAATATAATATAATATAATATATGAGAAAATAGAGGAAACTAATTACATCCAAATATAGTTGCAAAAGTCTAATTCTAAAGTGTGGCTGATGTGGTGCCTGGGTGGCTCAGTCAGTTAAGCGTTAGACCTCGGCTCGGGTCATGATCTCACCATTCATGGGTTCCAGCCCCACGTCGGGCTCTGTGCCGACAGCTCGGAGCCTGGAGCCTGCTTCGGATTCTGTGTCTCCCCCTCTCTCTGCCCCTCCCCCGCTCGTGCTCTGTCTCTCTCTGTCTCTCACTAACAAATAAATGTCTAAAAAAATTTTTTTTAACGTGTGGTTGAGCAAATATGCGTTCCTTGCCTGATGCGTTAAATAAGGGCTAACACTGGGTTCAAAAACGGCCATGATTTGAAATAATGATGAACATGACCTGTAGTTTGAGATATCGACCTCTATGTAGTGATGCAAAAAATATCAATGGTCCCTATTGACGACAAAGTACAGCTGGTTCTAATATTATCCTGGTTTATTCCAATCATTCAGAATTGAAAGAGATGCTGTATTTCAGTTAGCCATTAGGGCCTAAAATGACAGAGAGACCTCAGGCTAAGAATCCCGGGAAGAAGTTACACCACGCCAAGCTCTGTGTGGGAGGTACTAGGACCCCCCTATAATTATTTTCTGTGACTCTGAGAATTTCACTAACTGTAAACCCCAAATCAAGTGGTTGCTACGGTCCCCTAGTGCCCTGTGTCCACCACTGAAGACTATTATGGAATATCATGGCGTATTTTCGCGACCTTCTCCAAAAGCTCTAAGAGTCAGGCTGGCTGTGTAATTATTCATCTTGAGATCATCTATTGTCTGGCCCTTCATTTATCGTTTGTACGTTTTTGAAGACGAAGGCTATCTTTTTAAATCTTGTCCGTATTTCATGTTCAAATTAACAGTCCAGCTATTGTCTGGTCTCCAAAACCTGTCTCGACCAAACCAACTAAACAAATCCGACCTAACTTAGAACCCGCTTTGAAGATTTTTTCCCCAAAATATTATAAATTAATTTGTAAAAAGTCTTTCTGCTAAGACATCTCATTTATAAAAAGAATAGATAAAATATAGAACATTCAGGGGTCTTATTCCATGACAGGAATTCAATTCTATCATGTGTCGACCAGTTCAAGCCTTGAGATCCAAGGCTGCCTAAATTCTGCCCTGTCTGTCCAGATTCCATCTCGTGTAGGTGACTTCCAATAAGAACACACAGAATGACGTAGCTAGGGAAATAAATAAATAAATAAATAAATAAATAAATAAATAAAATGTGTAGGAAAAAAGTAAGGAAACAAATATATATATATATATATATATATATATGAGATCGTTATTACAGGTAAGTCTCCAGGAGATCATTTGAGAAAGGATTGGCCATCGTTAATATTAGAAGAAAAATTAAAACTTCCAGTTCACACCGAAGTCAGGTTTTTCCAAGAAGCAAATGTCGAAGTAGTTGCTCCATAGAACCTTAGGAAGGAGCACCGAACGGTGACAAAGACAATATTTTCGGTAACTTCCTTGCATGCCCCTTGAGTGTGGACAGGACCTGCGACTTGTTTCTCACCAAGAGAATACAGTGCAGGCAGTGAGATATCTACTTCCTGGTAATGCTACGTAGGATTACAACTTCCGTCTTGCTTGCAGACTACTGACTCTCTCCCTTGCGGGTTTTTATGGAGTCAGTCTTCTCATGGAGAGGCCCACGGGGCAGAGAGATGAGGACAGACTCCAGCCAACAGCCCTGAGCAAGGAACTGAATCCTCCCCATGAGCTTGGAGGTAAACCTGGTTGTTTTAAATGTTTATTTTGAAAGAGAGCGAGCATGAGTGGGAGAGCGGCAGAGAAAGAGAGAGAATCCCAAGCAGGCTCTGCACTGTCAGCCCAGCACCGGACGTGGGGCTCAATCCCACAAACTGTGAGATCATGACCCGAGCCAAGATCAAGAGCTCAATGGACTGAGCCAGCCAGGCGCCACTAGGTGGATCTGTTTAGAGGAGAACCTCAAAAGGTCTCCCAGCTCTGGCCAGCATCTTGACGGTAACCCTGCCGTGGCCAACACCATCACCGTAGTCCTGTGAGATCCCCGGCCACGCTCAGATTCCTGACCCACAGAGACTGAGATAACAGATGTGTGTCACCTCAATCTGCTCAGGTTGTAGTAACTCGTTATGTGGCAGCAGATAACACACAACACATGGTAAATAAGACGCGTCTTCAGAATCTCTAAAGCAGATTCTGCGCTTAGGCTAAGCTGAATGTGCCACTCAGACAGTGCTTTGGAATACTGGGTGGTGTTTTGCTATGTCGCCGGTCACCTTCCAAGCTTTTGATCCCGGCATCTCAGGCTCTCACTGGTACAGATGCCAAATCACAAGCAGAAAAGCACATGGTTTATGTGTGAGTAACTTTTCCACGGAATCAGAATGATGGAAAATGTGTGTGTTCAGGTAATTAGAAAGTCATAAAAACATAAAAACGAAAGAGAAGCATGTGTATGGTTGGGCTCGTGACAGGTGGTGTGGGAAAATTCCACTAGCTGCTTCAAGCCCCTGCATGTAGTTTATCGCACGATCCAGTGTGTTTAACACGTACGTATTCACAGGGGAGCCGGGGCTCTAGGTGAGGACGTTCGATACGGGGAATGATCGAAGTTTTGGAATGACAGATCTAGAGATTGGGAAGGGGGAGAAATACACTCTTCATTTGGTTTTTCACTCAACAAGTAACTTTTGATTTACCTTCCAAGAACCAGGACCTTCTGGATGGCAGAGGAAAAAGAGGGGGAGACCCAGTTTTACCACCAAACTCACAATCTAGTGTAGGCGTTAGCTCCGATACTGTATTGAAGAAATAGGTACTAGCACATACCCAGAATTTTTACATGCATTGGCTTCTTTGATTCAGAAAACAAAACTTTGAGGGGGGTGGAGGAGTCATTGACCAAGCCAACTGCAAAGCTGGAATTTGAGCCAGAGTCTTCTGACTTTAGAAATTGCTCTTGGCTGTGTTATCTTCTTCTGGCTTAATAAGAGTCTCTCCCTTTATAAAGGTATCGTGTTATCATAAAATATTTAGAAAATACGAGCACACAAATGGGCAAAAACATTCACTTGATGTCATTGCCATTTTTGTACAGCTATCGTTCTGGAAAGTTAGAGACGTTACAGCGGGCAGATGGATGGATAATCATCCGTGTGAGCATAGTTTATTAAGCAAGTCGTGTTTGATTTTGCAGACCCTTTGAGGCTTCTTGCTATAGGGATTCTTGCCGGAAGCTGCTTAAAATCCGCAGCCCTTCTGACTCTCTTAAAAGCCTGACCTCATAGAAAAGATGCTATTTCCTTGTCCTATCGAAAGAAAGAGACGGGTTATCTTAACTGATCAAAAGGAGAAAGAGGCTCTTTCTAGACGGTTAAGAGATAAAAAGCGATGGGTCCCACTTAGGGGGGTGAGACACGGTGGTGTAAGTGGGGAGCCCTCAGGGAGGGGAAGCTATGGGGTTCACAGTGAGGCTGAACCCCAGACACAAGACCAACCCAAGTATGGCCAAAAAACACCAGTGCCTTTGCGTCCAAGCGACCGTGAGGCCACGTGAGCTGGGTTACAGGCATGGAAAAAAGCATTTGCCTGAACCAATGACCTCTGACACATGACCTGAGGGGTCCTCCCAACAACTGGGGGCTCCCTAAGACCCAGGGCTTCCTGCACAACTCTGAAAAGGAGAAAACCCCTATTACAAAGAAGAAAAAACATTCTTTAAAAAAAATCTGCATTCTAACAGCAGAGGCTCTGGGAGGCAGATGGAAAGAAAACAGCATGAGACTTCTGGCACCCCTGTCTTTATGGATTAAGAGCCACCAAATCCACCCTAGCTCTGCCATGTCGGCAAACAGCGATCTAGAGAGTACAATCTAGCGGACACCTTTAAGGGATGCTAAGACAGATAAGGCAGGATCTCTTGTAGTCGGTGGAAAAAATAATTAAAATAAATTGAAATCATTAAAGATAAAAAGGCCTCTTAAGACTTACATATATATATATATATATCATATCTATATCATATCTATATATCTAGATATAGATATATCATATCTAGATATAGATATATCATATCTATCTATATCTATATCTATATCTATATCTATATCTATATATATCATATATCATGATATATATATATCTGTGTGTGTCTGTCTATATATATATATATATATATATATATATATATATATCTATATCTCCAGGGAATCCAACTGATGTTTTTCTCAACATTGCAAATGACAGTCAATCAGTTAGGCTTCTCTAGGGGAATAGAACCAGTAGTATATTAGATAAGATAAGTATTTAGGTAGGTAAATGACAGATAGATGATAGGTAGATAGATAGATAGAGATAGAGATAGGTGATAAATAGAAGATAGATGATAGATAGATAGATAGATAGATAGATAGATAGATATAGATAGGTGATATATAGATGATAGATGGATGGATAGATAGATAGATAGATAGATAAGAGATGATAGATAGATGAATAGTTAGATATTAGATAGATGGATAGATAGATGTCAGACAGATAGATATTAGATAGATATATATCAGATAGATACATAAGTAGATAGATGTCAGATATCAGATAGATAGTTATCAGATAGATATCAGATAGATAGATAGATGTCAGATGATAGATAGATAGATAGATATCAGATATCAGATAGATATCAGACAGATAGATAGACACCAGATAGATGATAGATAGATAGATAGATAGATAGATATCAGATACATACATACGTACATACATAAAGATAGAGATGAAAAATTATTTCAGGGAATTGGCTTATGTGATTGTGGATTCTAGCTAGGCAAATCCTAAATTTTCGAGCGTGTCTTCAGGCTGGAAACTCTCAAGCAGGAGTAGATGCTGCAGACTTGAGGCAGAATTTCTCCTTCTTCCACAAGACCTCAGTCTTCCTCCTAAGGCCGCTCACCTGATTGGGCAAGGTACCTCCAGATCCTCAAAGATAACCTTTATTTAAAGCCAACTGATGGCACCTGTTGACCACATCTCCAAAATGCCATCAGAGAAGTGCCTAGATTAGTGTTTAATTGAGTAAGTGGCTACTGTATCTTAGCCAAGTTGAAACAGAAACCTAACACGGGAACGGGGAGGCTAAAAGTAGACCTGGAGGCTGACTGAAAGCTCACCGGGTAGAGGAGGAGGAAGGGCAGAGTGCACGTCGAGGCAGAAAAACACAAGGTGTGCTTGAGGCTCCTACATGGTTGGGATCAAGGAGGAAGGATGGGGCGACGGGCAGAGAGCAAGCGGGGATTTGCAGGCCAAAGAGCGGGGTGGGGGGTGGGGGGGTGGGGCTTGTGGCTCATGAGTAACTCAATCATATTCAAGTTCTAGAAAGATCATTCTGGGGACAGTATGGACAATGGTGGTAGTAGGGAGGGTAGGTTTAATAGGTTCAGAGGACAGATGATGGTCTGAATTCCAGCACAGGCAGTGAGGAAAGAGAAGAGGGACACGACTGGGGAGCTACAGAGGAGGTGAGTCCACAGGTCTCGTGGACCCACAGGTAGGTCACCACCCATCCATCACTGTGCGCTTTCCCTCTCTGCTTAGACATACTAGTCTCCTCTTTGCCAACACCCTACTCTGTTGAGTCACAACAACACAGGAGACCCCCGGGCAAGGTCTGGTAGCGGAGGCAATGGATGCAAGAACAGTGTGGCTCTAGTCGTCTAGAGAACATTGAACCCAACACACAGGCACATGCCAACGAAAACCATACACGGCCACGTGCACATGCACACACAGGAACGTTCACTGCAGACACAATTTCCCCCACATTTTAATCTCACCTGCAAACTTCCGCCTTGGGGAGGCCCAGAAACAGTTTAAGATTCTAGCTTTTATTTTTTTTATTTTATTTATTAAAATTTTTTTTAATGTTTTACTCATTCTTGAAAGAGACAGACAAAGCATGAGTGGGGGAACAGCAGAGAGAGAGAGGGAGACACAGAATCTAAAGCAGGCTCCAGGTTCTGAGCAGTCAGCACAGAGCTCGAGGCAGGGCTTGAACTCACGAACCTGTGAGATCATGACCTGAGCCGGTCGGACACTTAACCAACCGAGCCACCCAGGTGCCCCAATATTTTAAAAATGTTTAATGTTTATTTACTTTCTGAGAGAGACAGAGACAGAGACAGAGAGACAGAGCGTGAACAGGAGAAGGGCACAGAGAGAGAGAGAGAGAGAGAGAGACAGAATCCAAAGCAGGCTCCGGGCTCTGAGCCGTCAGCACAGAACCCAACACAGGGCTCGAACTCATGTACCTGTGAGATGATGACCTGAGCTGAAGTTGGACACTTAACTGACCAAGCCCCCCAGAGCACCCCAATTAAAAAAATTATTTACTTTTTGAGAGAGAGAGAGAGACATATAGACAGAGAGACAGAGCATAAGCAGGAAAGGGGCAGAGAAGGAGACAAAGAATCCAAAGCAGGCTCCAGGCTCAAACTGTCAGCACAGGGCCCGGCGTGGGGCTCGAACTCACAGACTGAGAGATCGTGACCTGAGCCGAAGTCAGACACTTAACCCAGTCACCCAAGTGTCCCGAGATTCTAGCTTTTAAAGCCATAACTAGAAACCCAGCCTAGTTATGATCTCTTCACCAAATGGAGTAGTATAGCAAGAGCGTGCATAGAGAAAGCGGGTTGATAAATATTTTAAATCCCAGTTGTGTTTCCGCTGCAATTCCTAGAGCCTTACCTCGGCAGCCAAAAATTCCTGTTTGATCAGAGTCTGATGGGATGGACCTTCTTCCGGTGATTTAGCAAAAACTGTTACTCGCAGTAAGCACATTGCTTCAGGATCTATACAATAGACCCTGAATCTGAAATCTATGAAGTGCCTTCAAGATCAGCCTCATATGTCGCTGAGTTTCAACAATGCCACACCAGTAGGCAAACTGGGTCCCTCAACCCTGACCTAAATGCACCACGTCTGTCCTACTCTCTCCTCGCCCCATTCATCTTTCTCCTGAGCACATCAGATTATCTCAAGCTCAAGCTCTCTTCTGCCTCTCTCACCTCTAATTTCAGAGAAGACATTTAACACTTGTAGACGCCATTTTGAAATAATTTTATTCAAAAAAAGGATGTGCTGGGCACGCATACCAAGCGCTAAACTAATCTCCAGGGATCCAGAAATGCATGAGAAACAGTGTCTTGCCCTCTAGGAGCACACGAGGAAGAGGTATCGAGACAACGACGAGAATGCAGCCTTAGCCTGGGATTGAAAAGCAGGTCAATATGGAATGGGGTCGGCCATGAGCACGCGTCATGGCATCACACACCAAGAGTCTGGTGAAGGAGGGGCTCTCTTGGGACTAGCTCAAAAGTGGGTGAAGAGGCTGTGTGACTTCGGCAGGACTGAAACCTCCTCCAGGAGACCAGGTGATGGCGTCTGACCTGGAAGCTTCTTGTCGTTTCCAACTGAGGCCTGGGTGACAAAGGGGAAAGGAAATGGGCAGTGGTGAGCCATACCGTTAGCCTCCTTTGTGGTGACCAATGGGGGAAACTTTGGTGTCAGGTCGGAGATTCCTGACACTCAGGGACAGTAGCAGGGGCGAAGCAAGGTGTTTGCCTTCAGAGTCTGTGGGCTATGCACCTGTGGGGTATTGGATGGTGCCTCCCCTTTGAGTTTTTTTGCCTCCTTCCTTGAGCTGGGGTCCAATCTTTCTCTGTGGACAAAAGAAAGAGAGGGTGATAAGAATCGAAAAAGTACACAAAGACGCCTGGATGTTGGAGGGGGAAAACATACGTTGGTGGGGCAGTACTTTCTAAACCTTGTGATTTCACATCACCCATGGAAAAGATGACGGGAAGGGCACATTTGGGTACAAGAGATGCTTGGCCAAGGCCCACCCTGCTGTCCTGGGGACAACATACACCGTTATCTTCCCACACCTGTGACCCATAGTGATTGAAAAGCCGTGGAGAGATTGGCTTCCACCAAAAGGGTCGAAGGAACAGGGGCAGTGGTATCGAGAGGCAGAAATAGAAACAGAAGGGGACCACTGAGGACAAGTTGGGGGGCCAGGGCAAGCTTCCAGAAGGCAGAGGCTGGAGAGATGGAGAAGGTCAAGCAGGAAGCAGCCTACCATACCCTGTGGCCTCATCCAAAAAGTCCCTTCTGGTTTTCAGGTCCTAAAAGCAGCAGGGAAAGGGAGGGATGAGTGAATCCGTTCCTGTGTCCCCACTCTGTCCAGGCCCCGCTCTGGACTTCCTAACCAGTGATGGCCTCTGTCCCGCCCACCGCCCCACACCGAAGCCTTCCAGATTCAGGAAATGAAGAGGAAAGAGAGGAAAGAAGCTCAGGGTTGGATGTGGGGGTGCTGCCCCAGCTCCGCCACCTACCTTTTCGTCCGCACGTAACGCTGGACCCCGGAGGCCTCTTCGGCCCTCCCTGGAAGGCCTCCGGCTGCAGGGACATGTCATGGCTTCTGGTAACTGTTTCTTGGAGGGTCTGTGGGGGAAAGAACAGGGGCCATCAGGAGATCCCTCCAGGATCAGAAACCTGCCTGGATCCCGAGCCCTGCGGGCCGTCCTCTGGCACCGGGACTCCCACCATCTGAAAAGGCTATTTGCCAGCCTGAGGAGACGCCACCTGGGGGCTGGGGTCCCTCCAAGCCCATTTAGCAAAATCTGGGCTGTGTTTCAGATGCTTCCTCCCGCCCTTCCGGCCTGCTCAGTGCACCGAGCGTGGCCTTTGGCCTTCACCACCCCCTTCCGGCTTTACCCCAGAGGAGGTCCTGACAACTTGCGGTAAAGGACAAACAGCTGGCAGCGTGACATGCGTCCTCGCTACAAGGAAATGGTAGTTCGAGAGAGGCCGGCCCTTCACCCAGGGAAGGAACCTTTCGTGGTGGGCCGGCGTGTATTTGAGAGAGGGGAGGAAGCGCCTGGAAGGAGAGGAGAGTTTCTTGGCAAAGGCGGGAGCCTTCCGAGCCCCCTGAAATCCCGGCCAAGGCAACTCCTCATGCCCCCCTTTCCATGATCCCCTCCATCTGTCACGGGGAGCCATCAAGTCCGTGAGTTTCAGACGCGGCTGCCTGGCCTCCGACCGCTGGGGGCAGAGCAGCCCGGCCTGAGCGGGAGGTCTGGGTTGAGCCGTTTAGAAGCCCCTGCTTCCGGAGCGTTCTGCACCCAGGAACTGCACGGGAGACGGGGATGTTCCGCAGGCCAACTGCCAAAGCACATTCAGAGCCTTGCACGGCCGCCCTGGAAACCCCAACCACAGCCAACTGCCACTGGAGGGTGGGGGAGGGGCCGGAAGCCCGCGAGGCCACTGGTCCCCTCCGCCGTCTCACTCACTGTCCTTGCCCTCCTGAGGGGAGCAGAGGCTCTTTGACCTGAAGGGAGGGACCTCACGGTTCCCACCTTTCCTGGGGGGGGGGGGGGGAACCAGGGTTCAGAGAGACCCCTGGGTAGCTGGGGAGCCAGCAAAAACCCACCTTCTCAATTATTACGTCCTTAAAAACACCGCACCTATACACGTGTATATAAGGCTAAAGAGAAACGCTGTACAGGGTGGCCGTCATCTACCAGAAACGGGTTTCTGGCACTCGGAGGTGCCCCTGGCCCACTGAGATGCCCCTCAGCTGAACACTGAGCTCGGGCCTTGGACCTAAAGAAGCTTAAAGGAAGCAGGCCTGGGGCATTAAGGCCATCTGGGCTGTGTCGACCAAGTCCTCCTCCCCACCCTCCACTGACCCCACCACCCCCGACCCGCCTGAGCCCCAGTCCTTGTGAAAGAGAGCCTTCGAGAGATGAATAACCCCGGAGGAGGGGAAAAGTCTCGAAGGCGAAGTATCCAGGGTGGATGGAGGCACAGAAAGTCAGAGCTAAAACGGGAACCCATGGCGAGAGGGGTCAGGGACTCTAAGAGGGAGGGGAGGGGAGGTGGAGAAAGGGTGGGTGAGGGAGGAAGAGGGAGGGAGAAAGGTGGGGCCTGGGAGAGGCCAAGGGTAGGGGGGCAGCACGGGGTAGGGGGGAGTAGGGAGGGCTGAAGGGCAGAAGCCGCACGCTGGCCGGGGCTGGGAGCACGGCCCTGGAAGCTTCCAGGTGGCCTCTTCCTTCCTAGGTCATGGCTGAGAGAGAGGCACAGGGGCCAGCTGGGGCAGGACCGGGGAGGATGGAAAGCCCAGAAGTGTCCTCTCATCTCTGTCCCTGTGTCCGCTCTTCCCTACCCTCCCTCTCAGAAGCCCAGCCCCGGAAACAAGAGAAAGGAAGGGAAACAGGGTAAGGTGGGGTGGAAGGATGGGAAGTGAGAATCCTTCCCAGAAAGAAATTACAGCTTACCAGTAATCGGTTCAGTGACGAGGAAACACCCCTCTAATGGTGGACAGTGAAGCATCCAGGATGGAGCCCTGGGGGGGAGGGGGCGGGCCTGCAGGCCTTCCGAGCCTCTCGAACCCCAGCCGGGGTGACCCGTCCAGGGAGGGCAAGGGGAAGCCAGGTCGGAGAGAGACCAGCAAATGATTCCTAGCCTGAGGAGGAGGTCGAGCTGCCTCCTCCAGGAAGGCTGCCAGGAAAATTGTGGGTCCGGGCCATGTCAGGGACAGGCGAGAGAGAGAGAGGGGCGTCAAGTCACGGCCCCCTCCCTCAAAAACCCCTACCGGGCCGCTCCAGGAAACCCCCGCAAGAGAGAGCAACTACCACTTTTCCCTCCCTTCACCCTGGTGGTGTAACAGCTCTTTCTGGGCCCCTCACGTGGTGCTCCTGTCCCCCCAGCTCTGCTGGCCCCAAGGCCCCGTGCCCCGGGTGGAGACGGGCGGTGAACAGGAATGGAAACTGGAATCAGAAGGCTGGAGAAGGGTCGTGGTCTGAAGGACGACAAATGGCTCCCCACATAGGTCAGCCAGTGGCAGGCACGCAGGACAATTCGGAAGCAGATTTCTCTCTGGGCGAGGGCACAGGGTCTTTGAATTCTGGCTTTGCTCTTGGAGCACACTCGCACGTCTTCACCCAGCAGACCAGGACCGGGGATTGTGTGGGAAAGTCCCTTCAGAAGACTTTCCCAGTAAAGCAACTCCCAGCAGCCCATCTGCCAGGCATCCTGGCAGGGGACGGAGTCCTGGCCAGGGGTGTCTCTCCCTCCCCTTTTGATCTTGCTGTGGCTGGTAGCTTCTGGCATTTGTCCAGGGTTTCACCCATGCATAAGGTCATTGTTTTATCAAATATTTGTTGAGCTCTACTAGGCAGTAGGGATACAAAGATAAATGAGACCGAGTTCCTGCAGTCGAGCACCGTCGTCCGTAGTGAGAGAGGGCACACGGATGTGCTGAGAAGGGAAACAGAAGCCCAAGGTCCGGACTTGATGGCTCAGGCGTGCATTCCCTGTCGTTGTGGCCTACACACATACACGGCAGCCAGAGAAAATTAGCGCTTGGCAGTTGCTCTGGGGGAATCCTATCAATCAGGAAATACTGAGTGTTCACTGCGACCCGCCAGGAAGTTGGAAGCTGTCATGCGCTTTGCTCAATCAGGACTTGAGTCTAAAAAAAGAAAAGAAACAAATACGAAAAACCTCCCACAGGTTCACGCATGTTATCGGGGTCCTGATCTTGAGCAGCACCGAGGTTGGGGGAAAGGAAACCACTCCAAGGAAGCCATTGAACATGCCCCAAATGGTGTCAAAAGGCAGAAGCCAGGGGTTGGTCCCAGGAAGGTGGTGACAGCCCAGGTGATGGCCAATGGGGAGTCTTGGAGACTCAGGGAAGGGACCAGGGAAAGGGGCGGTGACATTGGCGTACCACCAAGATGGCACGTCCTTGCAATCAGAAACAAGGCCTGGTAGGAAAGGAGGTTGTCCCTTCCCCAGCTGGGAGTTTGAGAGGGAAGACCAGAGTCAGGTGACCCCACTCCCTCCCCACCACTCCTGCCCTTATCCATCCCTCCTGGGAAAGAGGTCCCAACAGAGGGCTATTTGACAAGTCTCAAACCCTGGAGAACTTGGGACTTTGGATAGACGTGGGCAGGAAAAAGGAGCTAGAATCTGCAGAAAGAGATGGAGGGAGGGAGAGCACAGCCAGGAGAGGCACCAGAGAGAAAAGTATCGTACTTGAAATATCATCACATACAAAAGAGGGGATCAGAGAGGGCAAAAAGCATGTTGGACTTAGGGGAACCAGAGTCAGAGGGAAATCAGGGCAAGGAGAGAAGTGCCCAAGGAACCAACTGGCTGGGCCTTGCCTGGGGAAGACAGCCGTTGTGGAGCACAGACTTCAAGGGAGAGGCAGAGGCTCAGAGGAGGCTGGGGGAGCTGAGTGGACCAGACGCTGAGTTGGCAAGAAAAGCTTTCCTACTGGGAGTAGAAATGTAACATGTTCTATGCTGTGTGTGCAGACATGTGGTCTACCCCCTCTGCTCCTAACCCAGGACCAGCCTCTCTTGAAGTAAACACCAATGAAGAAAAGCAGAGGAGGCTGGAGCGAGCAGTCTATAAGCCAAAGGTGGCATTGTGCAGGCATTCCTTGGGGAAACGCTCATCTCCAGCCAGTTGGCAGGACCTCTGGGACCTGCTGGGACCCCGGTTCTGGGCTGCCCTGAGGAAAGCACAAGCGTCTTTCCTGAGAGCCTCCCTCCCTCCCAACCTTGTCCAGGTGTCCTTGGTGGGAATATCTGATCTTCCCACATCCCACAGTCAGAGACCCCCAGCCTCCCAGCCTGAGGCATGGTGGCCAGATCTTCTCAGACCCAACTCTGGCAACCCAATGACTTTTTGTTTAGACCCAGAAATATCACACCTTAGCGATAGCCTGTTTCCCACTGAGGGGTACACAACTGGATAGTCCAGTTAGAGAGGCAGGTTTGGGGCTGAGCAAAGGGGGACATACGGTGATTTCCACAGAAGCAGGATCTTCGATCCCTCCACCCTTCTGGAAGTTTCCCTCTCTCCTCCCCTTAAACGCAGGCTGCCATGAGAATCTAAAACCTGAGGGGGCTCAAACGGAGGTTGGCACAGCCTGGGGCAAACAGTTGGGAAAGAGAAGCTACACTTCCTTGGGGGAGACGTTGGAGATTGTGTGCCCAGGAACTTTATGGAATAAGGAGTTGTGATGTATGTGCTCGACACTGGTTCCCAGGAGCCCCAGGAGCCCCAGGAGCCCCTGCCCGGCATCCTTGCCCTAGCCCAACCCTGTCTGCTTTCCAGTCCACTCGCCCTAGGAGGAGACCTGTTGTAGGCTCAGAAGACCCTTCAAGTGGCACTGAGCTCCCCAGATCCTCATCCCACAGAGATTTCTGACTCCCAAGGCTCTCAGTAGAGACCAGAGCTGGGAGAAGGCTCAAGCTTCCCTGTGGCATGGTGCCTGAGAAGGGTTGGAGGCTTGGAAAATGGTGAAATTACCATTCAGGTCAAGAAGCGAGCAACAGCTGGGATCGGGGCTTGGGTTTAAGATTTCTCTTCAACAAGGTTCCCAAGGTGATTTTCTCTGGATCAGCTGCTTTGACTATTTGAGCGGTTGGATATGTGCCATGTTGGGGTCTCCACTATTTCTATTTCTATTGAACTTGGTGTCACGGATTCAGCAGTGAGTGGGACACACAGTCCCTGTTCTCAAGTGGCTCACCACCTCCCAGGGAAGACCATGGTCCTAGCTATTGGGGGGAAATGGTGACGGCCACAAGTGCTCACCACAGCCTTTGTTAGTCCTCAGATGTCAATTCGCCATAGCCTTTCTTCTAGAGCACACCTCACAGAGAACTTAAATCACTTTAGATGATGAAGATAGTTAAAAGGTCACCAGAAAACCACTTTCACTTTGGGAGTGGCAAGCAGTAAGCTTAGCCTCTGCTCGTCGAGATCTCATAGTCTTGAAGGAGCTGCTGTTTGGGTGTCCAAATTCCCATAAACTCCCTTTATGCTCTACTAACATTTTAAGGAACAGGAAACAGTCTTGTTGGGGGCTGCATGTCCAATGTGGGAAACCTTTAAAATACTAGAGACTCCAGGCTTGTGAAGGGTTCTGAGGGTCAGATGCTCCCTGAAGCCAGCACAGGACTGGGGAAGGGAGAGCAGGGAGTCCCAAGATCCAGACTCAAGGGTGCTCACAAGGGCTGAGATTGTGCCTGGAAGCTCCCTTCTTGGCAGCCCCAGTTGAAGGGCAGAGGACCAGGGGCTGGTCCCAAGAAGATGGTGACAACGCAGATCATGGTCAATGAGGAAGTCTGGGGAGCTCGTAGAGTGGGTCAGGAAGAGGTGGGCTTATGTTAGAGTATCACCAAGATGGTGATTCCTCAAAATCAGAAACAGGGCCCGGGAAATGGTTTAATGGAAAAACCTATGTATATTTGAATGTAATTTAAAAAAGAAAGAAAGAAAGAAAAAGAAATAGGGCACTGAGAGGAAAGAAGAAAGATGTCCCCACACCAGGTTGGGGAATGGACAGGAGTGAAGTGTCCCTGCCCTTATTGCAACCTCTGACTTCACTGGCTTCCAGTGACTTCTTCTGGTCATGACTGAGAAGAAGGGCATAAGGAAGGGGACTGGATCCAACTCAAATACCCAGAGGACACAAGACACCGGAGAGATAGAGAAATTCTGTGATTACATCTGCAGACAGAGACAAAAAGCAACATCTCTGTACATCCAGAGACGTACAGAGAGAGGAGACAGAAGAAACAAAGACAGGGTGACAGATCTGATCAGAGTCAAGGGTCAAGAACGTGCAGGTGTGACCATGGTCCCCCAACTGCCAGAGCTTCCCGGTCCCAGAGGGAGGAGGGGCAGGGACAGACACGCAGATAGGAAGCAGCTGTCCATGTCCTGCCCCCAGGCCACCAACTCTCCAGGAGAATAATCAAAATTCTTTTGGATTTTATGGTTCAAAAAGATATGCAATGAGAAATCAGAAGTTTTCAGAGACGCAGAGAAAAATGCTGGGGGAAACGTTCCCAGGACGGAATTGGCAAGATGCTAAATGATTCAGAAATGTGTAAGGCACTTGCCTTCCAGGCAGGGATTTATCTCATCGCTACCAGTTGCCCTGCTACCTCCTGGTGGTCGAGGGCCCCTCAGTAAGAAGGTTGAAGAGGAGAGAAGGAAAGCAACGCGGGGCTGGCTGGGGAGGAAACTACCAGTTCCCTTTCTGAGTCAAGCTATGCATCAGTCTGTGGATGGGCTGGCCCTCTTGCACCCACCTGCAGGGGTCCAGGGATGTGTGCCGAGGGAGGCGGCAGGCAGAGTACCTGAGAGGTGCCCTTTGGCATTAGGAAGCCCAGGCCTTGCTGTGGCTCTCAGATGCTGCCCCTCAGCGGCCAGAAACCCACAGCCCTGAGCCCAGGCTCTGCATGGCCTTTAGCAAAGCTCATTTCCAGCTTGGACATGCCTACGGGCCCCTCCGGGCCCTGCCGACATCTGTGGCCCAGGCTGCCCCGATGTCCTTTGTCCTGATGGACTGTCCTGTCCAAAGGGTTTTCTTTCTCCCTTCCACAGACTCCTATCTCAGTATTTCCTGCACAAACAGTGTGATGCGCTCTCTTTCTCAGAAGCAGAAAAAAAATCATACTACTTGGATACATGTCTTCCCCGGAGACATTTATTAGCTTACCACAAAATGGGAGAGTACAAGGTCAGGGACTGGCAAGCGTCTGGTTGTTACACAAGAGTCAGCTGCCCTTCTGGCTCCCATGAGAGCTCAGCCCAGGAACTTTATTTTACCCCCGCTTGAAACCCAGGCAGCCCTGAGAGGCCAAGAGCCAGCAAAGCCTTCAAAGTGTTGCTGGCGCACTTTCCTAGACGGAAGCTGTAGAGTGTTCAGGAAATGACCAAAACTACAGTGTAGTTAAATAAGCAAGGTATCCTGACCAGAGGTCTTGGAACTGCTTTGGGCACTGATTCCAATGGGCTTTTTCTTAATCTGTGGCTCTTGAACACAGCTAATGTCGAGACATGTTCTTCTACAATATTCTATAGACCCCGTCAATATATCTGCTGCACACGAGAAACAGAGCCAAGTCCCTGCCTTATGAGACCTTCCTGCCTTCAGTTGGCTCACAGTTGGAGTAGGGGAGGGAGACAGTCAAGTGTGTAATCTTACGACCATATGTTAAGTGCAAAATAGTGCCCGAGGGCTCTAACACCCAGAGGACCCCCAAATCATTGAGTCAGCCATAGTGAAAGGTTGCATGGCCTGGCAATTCCTTCAATGGAAATGATTTTTGGAGGTCATTGGCCTGTCTTCAGACTAGCACAGGGACAATCAGGCAGGCTCTTACTTCATGGAGTGGGAGAGGTTTTCCTAGGGTCAGGGCTTATGGGATTGAGGTACAGTGTTTAGATCAGAAACTCTTTGCTATTTCCAGTTGAAGCAGGCAATGGAGGGGATTGGGTAAGGGGCTTGTCCCTTATGGCCTGCCCGTCTCCAGACAGTGGAGAATTGAGGCATCCAAGAAAGAAGGAAAGGGGAAATGCAAACTGCCCAGCTCATAAATCTCTGTACTCAAGAAGGACACCAGGAGAGGAAGGTGGTTCTGTCCCCCTCGGGGTGTCCATGACCTTTTCTTGCCTCGTAGTCCTTAAATTTTGTCACCCTAGAAACAGCTCTCTTATTTTAGTACTTAACTAAAGTCTACTTAAGACCAATACAGATACAGAATTATACACTGTGAAATGAGACAAAATACGAAAAGAAATAGCAAAGAAGAGCAGCAGAAAGGGTGGAAACATAGATCTTCAGAGTCAAGAAGCAGAGCAGAGCCCTGGAGAGAGAACCCAGGAGGTGATGGCTAGACATGGAGGCACAAAGCGAGGGTGCCCGGCCAGAGAAGGCAGAGCCGGCTGGGTACTGGGGGCAAGGGGAAGCCAAGGTTCTTCCTACAGTGAACACATAACGTGTCCCAATCATACTTTGGAAAGAACTCTGATGGCAGTAAGAGGTGGTGATGGCCGGGCACTCGGGAGCAAATTGCTGTCCGACTTGCCCGTTCCTCCTTCTGACCCTCTACATAAATTTCTGAGGAAAAGGGAGTCCATAAAGCATGAGCCTTGTAAGTTTGCCAGAGAGAGAAAAAACTGAAACAAGGAATTTCATGAAATGATGGAGCTGGGGGCCAACTGCTGCCTGGCCCTTACCCTGCCCACACTGTGGACAGAGTGTAGGTTGGAGGGCAGGGTGTGGGTCAGAGAGGGGGGACTATATAGTCAGGGAGAAGTTAATGGAGTACTTCAAGTCCTTGTGAATCCCCCTACTAGGCCTCCTTCCTCTGGACTGTGTCCCCGGAGTCCTTCATCCTGACTTGGTTCCCAGCCAGGCCATAGTTCGGACAGGGTATTGAAGAGAATTAAGCTGACTGAGACCACAGATTCTCCCTTCAAAATAGGCATTCGCGAAACAAGTGGACTTGGCCTGGGGCTCTGTCACCAAGAGAAAGAACTATAGTAATTAGGGCCAGCCTTGATTTCCCTTTACTCCTGGAAGGGACATATATCCAGCCAGGAAGTAGGGTGAGCTGCCTGCTCCAGGTGGGACAAAGAATGGCTTTCCACGTGTGGTTTGGGCATCCTATTTGCACGCGGTAGATTGGTATAGCTCCTTTCAGAAAGAGAAGGCAAGAATGCATTGCCCTGACCCTTCTTTCACCTCATCCTTCTCTCTGCTCGGGATTGCTTCCCCCCGTCCTTGGCTTCTGCCATTCCTGGATGACTCTTTTGGACTGGGTCTTCTGGCAGGACTTTGCTCCCACCGAGCCTTGGGGCATCATCCCGCCGCTCCGTGGGCCTCTGGGAATCTCGTATCCGTGCCGGACGTCACCTCGTACAGTGAAGGCAAGAGGATGTCTATTTTGAAGGGAGCATTTGTGGACTCTGTTCTTTTCCACAGTCATTTGTGAAGCCTTTGAATGCAATGCATACATTTTTTTAGACCAAGGGCACAAGGGGTTTGTCTTGATCTGTAGTTCTGGCTACTTTTGCGTGGGAAAACAAGACCTTCTGGGGACTCCTGCCATCTCTAAGTCACTGACTGACTTAAAGTTGCCTGGAATCTATTAGGATCCTTCAGTTTCAAGTACTCTGACACAGAGAAGCTGTGTCTTACCCGGCAAGCTGACATCCAATCCTGTTTAAAATTCACGGGTTCCTATTGCCACCTTCTCCCCCTGGCTCCTTTGCTATTTCTGCTTCCTACACTCCTGCATACTTATCTCTGATATACATCAAACACATTGGAAATTAGACATTAATATTCTAATGTCATTCAAAACACATCATGAAAGTTCAAGTATTAGTCATATACTCGAGCAAGTCTTGGGGATACAACAATGAATGAGAAACAGTGTCTTTTCCTCTAAAAGTACTTAATCTTGTAAAATAACCTCCAAACCTTCCAGGACACTAAAGGTGAAGTTGAATTTGTAAGTTAACACAGGGACTCAGTCTCTTTGGATGACAAATGAAAGACACCCTTGAAGACTCTAATCCATGAATGGCTGGGTTGGGTTTAAGGAGCCCCTGGGAAGTAGCTTGCGGACAAAGTAGAGAATGTCCAAATTCATAGGAATCACAGAAGTCTCAAAGGACTTAGCCTTTCTGGAGGTGGGATCTATAGTTGAAGCAGGAAGCTGCCGCATCAGAATTCTTACCTGGAAGGCAGAGAACCAGGTAGGGAGAAAGTCAGATGTGGTTTCATGAAGATGTCATTTCACCAAATGATAGCTGTTGGAGCAAAGAAGAACGATCATAGAAAAGGCAAGGCCAGAAGGGAATAGGAGAGATAGAACCCCTCCTGAAGGCAAGAAGTTATTCCTCACTCTTCTAGTTTATAAGCTGGTTTGCGGCCGCACACCCCAGGAATAGTCAGGTGGCATCTAACTCCACCTCTGCTTTCCAATCCCGCCTCTGTCATCCCTGTGTCCTGTATTCCTGTGGGAAAAAAGAAAGTACAAATGAATAACCTAGAATGTCCCCATCAGAGAAGGAGAATCTCAGAGGTACAGAGCTAGCTATCCAGGATGATACACAGAGACGCAGAAAAAGAACAAAATGCAGAAATAAAATCACAAGAGTTTTAACAGAAGAAATACGGCAGAAAAATTGGAAGCATCCCCTGGGAGAAAATCCAGGGCAAAGAGCGGTGAGTCAATAAATAAATAAATAAATAAATAAATAAATAACTGATAAAGAATGTCAGCAGAAGGCAGCAGTAAAGGTATCTCTCTCAGAGACCAGACAAGGTTCAGGGAGGGCAAAACAGAAGCTGAGCTCTCATCTATAATACCCTGTCCCACCGAGGCCAGTACCCCTAGTACCCTAGACCTCTCTCACGTATTCAGAGCTTCAAAGGCCTACAAGCAGAGAAAAGCCCTGAGAAGGAGAAGAGGGAATGGAAATAAAGGGCAGATGCGGGAAGTGTTTGAAGACACGGGGGAGGGAGAAAATATTCTGGCCATTGGTGCTAAGCACAAGATACCTGAAAGGCTGGAAACATACCCCACAATCATCACACTCCCCCACAAGCCCCTGGTAGCTGCCAGATGGAAGCAAAGGGGGGGAAATGTGGTAGGATGAGGGCCAGATAGTTTGGGGCCACCAGAAACTCCCTAGCTCGTTTATCTCTTCTACTTTTCAATTAAATTATTCAAACTCAGGCCTGATGCTTTATCCGATGTGTTTAGATGCTACCCAAGATCCAGGCCCTCTTTGCCCTATGTGAGGGCAAGAGGAAGTGCCCTGTGATGTGTGTGCTCTTGTGTGGGTAGTCAGGGGACTTGTCCCACTTTGGTATGGTGAGGGAAGGATATGGCATCATTTGCAATCTCTGGCCTTGACCTCACGTGGGCTCCCAATCCCGTGTTCTGGTTGGTACCGAGAACCAGACCTCTGAGCTCACTCCATCCGATCAGCCTCTGATGCCAGTAGGAGAGAGGGGAGTCAGTTGAAGCTGGTAGATGCCTTTGAGTTTTAATGAAGTCTTTGAAACAACAGCACTGAAATGTTAGGGACCATTTCTTCTCTATTTTTCAACCCATTTCAACCCATTGCAGTAAACATCCATTTTACACTTAGTAAATCACACTAGGATGTCTGCTTTCTTAAGAAGTTTACCAAAACGTTGTTTGAGGCCAAACCCAATTCCAGAAACTTTCAACTGCAGCCTGATCCAGATTTCCTTGTGGCAAGCTATGGGCACGGGAAGGGGGAGGCACAAAAGGTCTCACATTGCTTGAAAAATGGTCCCATTGCATTTGAGGTCAACAGTCAAAAGCCCAACCTAAAAGCTGGACTCAGAATCTCCATCAGCTGGGATTTGGGATCAGGCTTGATCCTTTACTGCAGGAGACATGCACCCTGGTGGGGGTCCTCTTGGTGCAGATGTAGAGTTGTCAAGAATCCACAGCGGTCTCAGACTGTTCAGAGAAATTGTTCTTGTTTTAGGGTTCATACAACCCTCTTTTTCCTCTTTCCCCTCAAATCTTCTCCTGCCTTTGTACTTTGGTTGGCCATTCCCTCTGACTTAATAGATACATCAAAAACCCTTTAGAAGCCCTCATCTAATATCACTGAAGATTCTCGCTTTGGTTAACAAGCATTTATTGAGCGTTAATCAGGCTTCCAGTGGTGTTGGGAATCCAGAGTCAACTGAGAGTTGGTTTTTCCCCACTGAGAAAGTCCCCATTGAGAAAGGGACGGGTGGACTGCAGAAAGGGAGGCTGGGCCAGGTGGGCAGGGTACCCTTTGAGGATCTTTCCTACGGGACTTCACAAACAATGCTGGCTCTCACACACACACACACACAAAAGACAGTGGGTGATTTCCTGCTGGAGATCTCCTAACTGGAGAATAAAGAGTCAGATGGTGAGGATGACGAACCAGGAGCTTGATCTCTTCAGCTGTTATTTTTCTCATAGTTAATCATTGCAAGGGAGGGGGAGAGAAAGGCCGGGCAGCTAATAAAGAGTGTGGGAATGGGATATGCAGACAGTTTTCCGGGGCGGGGTGATCTGGCTGCACCAACTGCTCCTTGGGTAGTAACATGGTCACCTGTCTGTTTCCCTCCATACCCTTATTCTTCTGGTGGCCAATTCAGGCCCCAGCCATCCCTGCTTGTCTGAGGAAATATTAGACGAGCAAGATAAAAGAGGCACACTCACGTCCTGACTTTGGCAGACTAGAAAGAAAGAAATGGAGAAACAAATTTTTTAAAACAGCAATGCAGGGATATAATGGCAGAAACATCGAGACGTGGAGGAAGGCAACTAAATATGGAGCAGGGGAGAAAATGCATTACAGGGAAATCTGAGCAGCTGGGGACGCATAAGAAGGGGGAATCGCAGGGAGGTGGAAGAGGAAGGACAGAGAGTAGACACAGACATAGTAGACATAGGAGCTACCGGGGCGCTCTCTTCCCCCGCTGGGCTGTGGCCTGGGCGACCTCATTTTTTGGTTCCTGAAAAGATAAAAGAGCTGTGGAAGAGACACCACGAGAGACCATGTAGGGAGCAGCCGAGGAAGCTGTGTCGAGAATATGGAAGAGTCTCAGGGTCCAAAAAGCGTCCATTCCTCCCTAACTTACCCACCGTATTCACCGACTCACCCCGACTATGGGTCAGGCGTCTGATCCAGTTTAGCCTGAGGGAATAAAGAAAATAAAGAAATTAGATTGAGTGGAGGATGCAGGCTCTGGGCGTTCCGAGTGGCAGTCTCCACCTGCCTGCGTTATCGGAGTCTAATGTGAATCAGACGGCACCACTCCTGACGCTTGGGCAGCCTTTGAGGAATCTGACAACTGGAAACCATCCCTCCTTTTAATCTTTTACGTACGAGTGATTGCCGGGCAGGACTGTGGAGTGGGGAGAACTGGATGACATCACGAAATGCCTTTCGGAGGTCAAGGTTCATGTTACCACGCTTAGCGCTGTTGACCAGATTTAAGGATCCCCGCTTTACCAAGATAGAGCAAAAACTCTTTTATGTAAATACAAATGTGGTGTGTAACAAGACGGCAAAACAGGGCTCCTGTTTTCATCCAGATTCCAAAAGGTCGAGAAAAAAATCGGTGGAAAAGTTTGGCTGTGTTTTAAAATAAAGAACCAAGGGTTACAAAGAAGGTGGTCAAAAATCGATGCCAAGCCTTAGTCCCGCGTGCAGAGTATGACATGGCTGAGGCCTGGGAAAGGAAAGGAGAAAGTTCCTGAAGCGACATGGCGTTGTACCTCCCCTCCCCTCACTAGGAAAAGAAAACCGAAGGGGGATCACCCAGGGCCCTTGATGTGCATTCCTTGGATTTTGCAGATCACGGCACACTGACCCACAGAAGGCAGCTCGGAAGGAAAGGGCTGAGGCAACAGGGCAGAGACTCAGCCTTCACTGGGAAGTGGCTCCGTGACCAAGGATAGGACGTGGAGAGGGATGGTTCACTGTGTTTCATTGACCGGATGGGTTGCTCCAGGACGAAACATGGCCAGGAGCCCATCGTGCCCGGGATGGTTTCCAGAAGGGATAGGGTAGTGGTGAGGAGGAGTATGTGACTGAAAAGGAAGAAGAAATTGCTGACTTGAAGACACGCTTTGCCCATGGCTGGGAAGTACAGTCAAATGTGCTCAGTGAGGTTTCTAAGGGACACTCAATCATCCCCTACAGAAGTGTCAGCCCTGAACATGCACCAAGCCCAGAGCACGCACAACCAGATCCTGTGAAAACCAACTCACTACCCCATTCCTGAACGCTGGGACGGAAACCAAGGCCAGGAAGGGTGTGCAGAAGCAAAGCTCAAGCCTCGTGGAGAAGCCAACCACACCCACTGCTTACCGAAAGAGCGAGAAGGCTTTAACGGAAGTTCTCTGTTTTGACTGTTACACAGGCCTGGGTATTTCAGTTACCGAAATGGATCTGCCTTGTGACTAAAATTGACTGAAGATAGTTACCTGAGAGTTTCTGGAAAAATTATGCAACCAGCCGGCGCTTTCGCTCAAACAAAGGAGGGAAGGAATAGCTTCACAGAACAGATTTTCAGAGGACACTTGTTCTTGAATTGTGGGTGGGGGGCAAGGCGTCAGAGGAACTTTCCTCACTCCTTCCCCAGTCCTTTGGTTTCACAGGCTTCCTTTCAAACATGCCCCACCTTGCAGGACATGTTTCAGCCAGAGAGAAGCACTTTGAGTTTTGGGGAAGGATAGGATACTTTTTTCTCTAATTCCTTGATCCTGCCACATATCCCTGACTCTGCTGGAACACAGCCCTCCCGCCATACCTCTCACTGTGTGATCCTTCTGGCGCACCTCAGACTTGGCTTCTTTCTGAAAGTCTCTGGAATTTCTCCCGGGGAAAAAAAGTGCTCCCCCCTGTGACCCCACCGTCACCCCTCCACCCCCTGCTTATCTCTGTGACTCGGAAGTCAGTGCTCTCATTGCCAGTTAATTTGTCCTCCGTCTCTCCCAAAACACTGTAAATTCCTTGAGGGCAAGGATTCCGTCTTATTGACTCATTTATTTCACAGGTTGGAGAACTTCTTGGCACATTGTAGATGCTCAGTTAATGTTTGTTGAATCAATGCATGAACACACTCACACCCATACTCCCCCACCTTTTACTTTGACATGTTGAATGTATGCATATTTAATTTCTGGGCAACCGCAAGAATTCCACTTTTAGTGCATGTGACTTGAAAGTCACTTTATCTTGAGGGAACAAGACGTAGAAAATTAAAAATGGAGACAAAGGATACAGAGAAGAAATAGATTTGTTGCTGAGGGTGTGGTAAAGATAAAGCAGAGGGAAATTAGACACCAAGGAGTGGTGGCCTGGGGGCTAAGAAAGGCCGGGTTGCTCAGTCGTAGGTCTGAAGGCAGCTGGCATACTGTGCCATGAAATTGTTTGGGGTAGGGCTATTATACAAGATTTATGTAAAAAAAACAACAACGACAAAAAAAAAGCAAAAAAAAAAAAAAAGTAGACACTGTTTTAGCATGTGTTTCCAATTTCTTCCAGAATGTGAGGCAACACTAAGTATCTAAAGATCCATTGGGGTTAGGTGAAGTGGGTTATTTGTGAAAGGAAAAGGGGCTGAAAAGATGCTAGGGCAGAAGCCAGCTTGTGTGGTCTTCCCCAGATTTGGAAATAATTCATATAAAACCTCAGGGTCTTAGTCCATCCCTTAACAGTGCCCCAGGGTAGTATCTGGACCTCATGGGATGGCTTCTGGATGTACCTTAAGGAAGCTACTCCCAGGGGCTCAAGCTCCCAGCCCCTGTGCCTCAGTGGGACTAAGCCTGTAAAAGCTGTTAGGATATCTGCTTACACTGTGACCCAAAGACCGAAGTTTGTAAGAATCGTCCCTGGGACACTCATATAAGGTGCAAAGGAAAAAAGACAGAGCCCCAAAATAAATGACGAACATCGTGTCTAAGTTAAAGAGATGGGAACTCGAAGGCAGCTTTCATTAAAACAAGAAAAAAAAGAAGAAGTCAATGAGGTAGCATTACTTGAAACTAAATAATTATATAGAGCAAAAAAAATTTTAACTGCTGGAACCATCATACCTGTAATATCTGTAATTAGTAATTGCACTGTGGATTTTCGAAATGGTTGTAGAAAATGCCTTTTTAGCTCTACTGGGGAGATGAAACACAAATCAAAGCTCTGTCCAACTCAGGGATGTTGAAAATCCTCTGTGCCTGGTTAGTGAGTCAGAACCATGGAGGAACATTGAGTAGGAGGAAAGCAAATCAGAGATGCAACCACACAGGCTATGAAAATGTGGAGGGGGCAACTGACACAGTATAAAAAGATGGCTTCAGTAGGTGTATTATCTGGGGGGGGGGGAATGCAGTCCAGTGGTTCGCGAGCATCCCCTTGAAGTTGAAATGTAGTAGGCTCAGAAAAAGTTTCAAGTAAGCCAAATATGGCTCACGGATGACACGCGAAGGAAACAATAACAATTATGGCCATTATTGGACTTCCAAACTATGAGGCGCTAAGTGAACTCAACGTAAGCCAAAGCCCCGTAAGGCACTAGGAGCAATAAAGGGTCTCCATAGAATCTTCCAAAGGATTGCAAAGCCAAGAGTGCGGCCCCATATATGCAAGGCCTGAAATAAGGGTGGTGACAAACATATTCGAGGGGAAGTGAGCCAAGAGCGTTGGACAGTGTTGAGATGATCCCTCTTCATCTGCTTTGGAATGGCTTTCCAAAGCTGTAGCCTAGCCAGTTGGGAGGCTGCATTTGATCAGAAGTAATTATACCCTTTTGATGAAATATTTTAGCTCTCTTTCATGGCATTGCAGTTTCCAGGGTGTTCCTCCTATGAACCTATGAACCCAGAAGACAGGCCAGGAGCACAGCATGTGGCACAAAGCTCCCTTCTCGCTGTCCGGTGGAGGGCTTTTTACACTACGTTGCTGAAATGCAAAAGAGAACCAAATTAAAATCCAACATTTGTATCTTTCAAATTCTCATCACCGTACTTAAAACTGCCTGAGATAATCAATTCTCTGAAGTTTCATAAATTTTTGGACAAAGTTTTATTCTTTACCAAACCCTTAAATCACATATATTTTTTTTAAAAAAAATAGGAAATAAATTGATAGGAGTTATGGTTTACATGAGTGATTTAAAATTTGATACATATACCTCACAAATAAACGCAATAAAAAACCATACGGATGCTGAGTGCAGCCAATATGAATGGTCAACTTATCTTCTGGAAAATTTAAACGATAGAAAGACTAACAGTCTAAATAAAACTCCAAGGGAATGATTGAATTTTGAATTTGTCAGATTCTTTTAATTCTCCAAAATCTTGTTCAAATTTCACTTCCCATTTTCTCAGGAACATATAGACACCCAAGCTTAGATGAGATTATCACTCCATCCTTTAATTAATGATAAATGTTGTCTTAAGTGGTACAAGGTGGATGAATTTCACAGAATAATACAGTTCCCTAGTTCAAAATAGTCTAAGTATTTCTCTGCCTTAAGTGAACACTGAGAGGGTTCATTTTTTTCCAGAAATGCTCAAACCCTTGCTCCCTGTGTTGCAAGAAAGCTCCTCAAGTGTAGATTTGTGTCTGATGAATAT
The DNA here is from genome assembly GCF_018350195.1 of Panthera tigris. NCBI lineage: Eukaryota > Metazoa > Chordata > Mammalia > Carnivora > Felidae > Panthera > Panthera tigris. The sequence continues at coordinate 15,481,616 of NC_056665.1, read as the reverse complement.
CTCTCTCCAGCACCCAGCAAAGGGCCAGGAACAGAGTCAATCGCCAGAACTGATGTCTCCTCTTGCCAAGTCCAGAGGGTCTGAATGTGGGTCCGTGCCAGTAGCTTCTAATTGCTTCAGCTATTGCAAATGTATCATGATCAGTGATGAAGACTTCGTATCTCTTGAGCTCTTCTTTTTGGAAACACGTTTGGGCCGGGGCAAGAACCGAAATACCCTTCGCTCATCTTAGTGTTCGCCCTGGCCTTCATTAACACGGTACTGGACCACGCAGGAGACAGTTGACAGTCACTAAGCTAGACTACTTAGAGACTGCATGCACTCAAGCTGTCCCCAGGCGCCGGGAAAGCCTGGAGATACTCGGGTCGGCCGTTTCATTGGAACGCCAACCTTGAGAAGAGATATACGGCAAGACATTTAGAAAACCCAGTGGCCCACTGCAGAATTCTGAGATGTTGCGCCTCTGGATTGACACTATAATGCTTTGAAGAGAAGAAACGAGGATGTCCAGTTTTGACATCCTTCCTAACAGCACAATGAATGTGATGTTTAGGTTATACCCCCATGAAAATAACTGAAGATAAGAGAATTTAGATCTGACTTTAATTACAAACTTTGGGTCCCCAAAGAACTTTGGATACCGTCGAAGTTTTGGGTTTGTTTTTTTTTTTTTTCATTATCTGTTATATATCTAGCTTCCTCGCTAGATAGTGAATGTCTTAAGAGTAAGCGCTGTGTTTCATTTACCTTTGCCGGTTCTGCATCACTTAATAAGTTTAGTTTTCAGGATAGCCACCCAGCAGGAACTTAAGTAGGTTTGTATTGAATTAACATATAGTCAAATCTGAGCTTGCCACAGTGTCAGATATTGACCTGTTATTTGCATATCCAATAATCTTTGCCGGCATCCTCATTGACAGCAGCATGTCAATTGCACAGGCAGATCAATTAAGACCCAGGTCAACCACAGATGTCGGCATCAATGCCTGAAATCGCGAAAGTTGCCGCTAATAAAGTTTGGATCATTGTTGTGGTGCAACCGTCAGCCAGAATAGTTTTTAAAAGGAAAACTTCCAGTATCTAATTGGATGGAATATTTAAGGAGCATTCGGTGTTCATTTTTTTTTTTTAATGGAATACAAAGAAAATAGAGATAGCTATATGGCCCCAGCGTGGTGGAGTCTTTTCCGCGCGTGAAGCAATTAAAGACATCATAAGGAAAATTCTTGGCAAATTTGATTACACAAAAATATTAGTACTTCTAAAAACTAAGTTAATATTTTTTTAAAAAATAACAAAAATCTGCCTATTCCCGATACTGTCCTGTGGAGGGAATTGGAACAAAGGTGATTTAAAAAAAAAAAAAAAAAAAAAAGTAAGCAATTTATAAGAGCTTAAAATCTTAAATTGATGAACTAAGAATGGATTTGAAAGAGAAATTTAAATCCCTGATCCTATCTTAGAATGAGCCTGTAAATGACCTCTGGCATGTACATTTCCTAATGACGAATCTCCCCGAGGTTTAGGAGAGTGAAATAATAATCTTTAATTAAAACTCGTATTTAATGCTCTGGTGCATTCAAGAAAACCCGTTGCTAGACTTTTTTTTTTTTTTTAACATTATTTGTATTTGTAACCAAGTTAAAATAACTAGATGCCTGGCTTTCTTACTGACCATGAAGGTAAGGCCTTGTATGAACAGAAAAGTCTTTGGGGTTTCAGTTTAGAAAATTTGAAAAAGTAGTTTCTGATGCGACTCTGCCTATAAAATTTATTTTCTCAGTACAGTTACAAAGCCCAGGCTCTTACATACGGTCAGGGTAATCACCTTTCAAAATAACTACTAGCTCCGCCCAAAATACCCGCCGTGAGACATTGATTGTGCTTGAGAGGGAGGCTCTACAGTTGCACTGAATGGTACACTCACTCGCTGTACTATGGTCTTTGTTTTCTTATGGAGGCACAAGACCACGTACTTTGAAAATCATCCCCGTTAAATGTTTGGTTCATACCACAGCCTTATCCGAAAGCAAGACACTCCTTTTTGCTGTTTTAATTTTAAGTCTATTTATTTATTTTGAGAGAGAGAGAGAGCACAAGCAGGGGAGGGGCAGAGAGAGGGAGAGACCGAATCCCAAACAGGCTCTGCACCATCAGCACAGAGCCCGATGTGGGGCTCGAACTCACAAACTGTGAGATCACGACCTGGGCCGAGATCAAGAGTCTGACGCTGAACTGACTGCATCACCCAGGCGCCCCATGACGCTCCTGGTGAGAACACCAAATGATAAAAAATGAAAGGGGGGAAAAAAAACAATCATTTCAACTCGTTTCATTTTTGCTTCTTACTTGGCCATCTAGGCCTGCCAGGGGTAGCAGGAAGGAAGGAGACTTTGTTCTTCCCGGACAGTCAAGGTGGGAAAGCCTGTGGAGATCATGAAACACAATCCCTTTATTCTGCAAAGAAACTGAGGCTAAGAGTAACTGTCCTGACACAAAGAAACTGATTGAAAGTTTTAGTTTCATTCAGCTTGTTTGCCATGAGGTTGTTTTCAAAACAAACATCATATTTTACTTCAATCACTCTGGATTTTAGACATGACAAACCCATCTGTGTCTTGGGGGGTAGTGGGGAGAGCTTACTTAAAATACGGCAGGTGCCGGTATTAGGATAGTCCAAAAGAAAGCTTGTTAATGCTAACCAGTATGTATTGCATGGCTTCTGCCCAACACTAAGTTCATCGGCGAGTTATAGAAAAAAAAGAACACAAGCTTTGAAGCCAGACAAATGAGAATGTAAAGCTTCGTTCTATAGCTTACTAGTCTCAACAATTACCTTGGACGTTATTGAACCTCTCTGGACCTCAATTTCCTCATCTGTAAAACATACAGAGAGAATATTTTCGAAATTATGGCAAGAATAGGACGATACAACCCCTGAAAAACAATTTCGGTAATCGATACTCAATAGATATTGGCTGTCCTCTGTGGTGAAGGGGTTCACAGAACCCTTGCTCATTCTCTACAGGCACATTTGTCACTAGATTAACTTTCTATCTCTGTTCTGCTGGGATATCTGATAAAAGGCAGGGAGTCAGTTGTGTTTCTAGGCAACACTGTTTATGGTTAAAGTGACCGCTAACTGGGGAATCGCATTCCCACAAAGGGGAAGTATAAATGAAGAAGGTGTTATGACTCGTCTATCAGGGCATGGCCCTTGCAGGGAACCTGGCAGCTAACCTAGAGACCGTTCCAGAAGATGCCGGTTCCTTGTGGGAACCTGAGGCTTCTAAGCTGGGACAGCTCCAGCACTTGCCTGGGTGGGGCTAACTACTTCCCTCGCTCAGCATCTCTCACTGGAGGGACCAAAAGAGATTTCCCTTGGACACATGTGTGGATTCTGGAAGGACTATTCTCACTGCAGAGAAATGCCTGGTGCTGCTTAATGGGCACTCTATGCCCTTTCTGCACCCCTCTGAGAGCCAGGTCTAGTCTGTGGTAGTCACAGAGGTCTGTTCCCGTGGGGCCAAAAGGACCTAAGTTGGGTGTTGCGTCTTCCCACGGCCATGTGTTGCGTCTCCCGGCGGGTGGGAGATACTAAGGACACTAAGGATACTAAGGACAAGAAGACGCAGAACAAACCTAAATGTTTATTGCCCAGGGGTAAAACCATGGCCTGCACGCAGCCAACTGTATGACGAACCAGAAGGTGTCATTAGAGAGTGAAAACAAACCAGAAAAGGGCTATGGGGACACAACAAGGGAGAGAAATGGCATCGGCTTAAGAGATGATATCTTTCACAGGATAGCCCGTCAGCCAGGTGAGAGTGAGACACTTATGGGGGGTGGGGGGGGGGCAAAACATTCCAAACGCAGGTGGCGCAGGCAAGAAGACCAATGAACTGGAGCCATGGGGAGGAAGTGAGGGAGTAAGGGATACGGGATGAGACAGCAGAACGTAGTCAGCGGGGTTCTCAAGCTACTCACAGGGCTTGTGTTGTATTCGTAACGTAAAGCTGTGTTCTCCAAAATACACAGGGAGAAAGAAAGTGCCAGTAAATCATGAGACAGACAGGAAAGTAGTGGCAGTATCTTAATAAGAGAAGGGCTCCATGCTAGGTGTAAGAGGGCCAAACATGACTTGACGCAAACAGAGAAGGCGAGGACCAGCTGGTCAAGGGCTACGTAAAAAAAAAGGACGTTCAGTGAAAAAGCCATGCTGTCACCTATGGTGGGACCCATAATCTTAGTCACAAGGACTTTCTACGGCAGTTCCTTTTATTTTTTTTTATTCTATTTTTTTGGGGAGAGAGAGAAAGACAGGGAGAGGGAGGGGAACCGGGAGAGAAAAAGAGAATCTTCAGCAGGCTCCGTGCTCAGCATGGAGCCCGACGTGGGGCTCGATCCCACAACCCTGGGATCGTGACCTGAGCTGAAATCGAGTTGGTGGCTCCACGGACTGAGCTACCCGGGTGACCCTACAGCAGTTTCTTTTTAAATGTATTTTCAACCCATAAACACATAAATACATTTTATTTACTTTGTAAATTAGTTTTTTGATTAAAAACAATTTTTTTTAACGTTTATTCATTTTGAGAGACAGAGACAGAGCACGAGCTGCGGAAGGGGTGGAGAGGGAGGGGCAGAGAGAGAGGGAGACACAGAAGCCGAAGCAGGCTCCAGGCTCTGGGCTGTAGCACACAGCCCGATGGGGGGCTCGAACTCACAAACAGAGAGATCATGACCTGAGCCAAAGTCGGACGCTTAACCAACTGAGCCAGTCAGGTGCCCCTGTAAATTATTTTTAATTCAAGTATAGCCTGCATACAGTATTACATTCATTTCAGGTGTACAACTTAGTGATCCAACGTTATGAAATACTCATCAGGTTAAGTGTAGTTACCATACGAACTTACTTGTGTATTTGTACCATACAAACTTATTACAATATTAATGACTATACTTCCTATATTTCCAATATTTCCTGACTATATCTCATCCCTGTGACTTAATTCATTTTATAATTGGAAGCTTGTACCTCTTAATCCCTTTCATCTATTTCACCCCCCACCCCCCTGCCCCCCTGACAACTACCAGTTTGTTCTCTGTATGTGTGAGTCTATTCCTGTTTTTGTTTGTTCACTCATTTGTTTTGTTTTTCAGATTCCTGACATAAGTGAAGTCACGTGATATTTGTTTTTCTGTTTCATTTCACTTAGCGTAATGTCCTCAAGATCCATCCATTTTGTCACCATGGCAAGATTTAATTCTTTTTTATGATGGAGTAATATTCCATTACGCATATATACCACATCTTCATTTATCTATTTTTTTTTAATTTTTATTATTGTTTTAGACAGAGAGCATGAGTCAGGGAGAGGGAGAGAAGGAAAGAGACAGAATCTTAAACAGGCTCCACACTCGGTGCGGAGCCCAAGGCATGGCTCGATCCAACAACTGAAATCAAGAGTTGGTTGTTAAACCACCTGAGCCACCCAAGATCCCCTCTTCATTTACCGATTGATGGAAGATTGCTTCCATATCTTTCTGGCTATTGTAAACAATACTGCAATAAACAAACAATAAACAAAGGATCCCTTTGTAAACAATGCTGCAATAAACAAAAGGATCCCTATTTGTTTTCACTCGGTAAATGTCCAGATTATATGGATCATATGGTATTTCTATTTTTAAGTTTGTGAGGAACCTCCATATTGTTTTCCACAGTGGATGCACCATTTACATTTCCACCAACAGTGATTAAGGATTCCCCTTCCTTCACCACCTCACCCATACTTGTTACTGTCTTTTTGATGGTAACCATTCTGACTGGTGGAAGGTGGTATCTCATTTTATATCACCACCCTGTCATACATCTGTTTCCCAAATGTAGAACAAAAATTAAGTAAAACAAAAATCTCCCAAAAGAACATTCAGCCCTATCTACTAGACGCAGCGGAAGCTACGTTCATTGATATTTTGGATGTATTTGCCAAGGCAGTAGACTGGCTTACAACCAGAGTCTTGAAATGCAATCTGTAAATCACCATTCTACAGCGACGTTTACCAGTTGCAAGTGGAGAAATCAGCAATCGGTCTTATTCAGAAATGAAGGTGAACGCAGGGTAGACATCGGAAAGTCCAAGAAAGAAGGAACTCAGCAGTGCCAGCAAGAATGTAACTGAGGCTCCTGACCGTAGGGAAGGAGGCACATAAAAAAGAAATGGGAGTGTGCGTTAAGAGGGTGTGAGGCATTAAAACCGTGATAAAAGATTTGCATTTGGAGTTACAGAAACCGGGCGTAAATCCCAGCTCTGTCCGTGTCTGAATGGGGCAGGAGAGGGTTGTTGGATGGTGCATTAGATAGTTTGCAAAGAGCTTCGACCAGTCCCTGGCATATAGGAAGCACTGATTAATTAAATGCTAGTGGCTGTTAAGCTGCGATATCAGAAAAGAAGAGTAGCCTGCATTGGTAGAAGACAATAGGAAGAGTAACCTACCAAGATGTCAGAAAGGGAAAGTGGTGGATTTCAGCTCTAGAAGCTGGACATTCTTGGAAGCTTGAAAGCTGGGTCTAACCAGTCACAGATGCGATAGAGAGCAGTTGAAGGTCAATAGGGTTAAGAAAGTTGAGGCTCCGGGATGAAGCCTGGCAAACGGCACGGATGTGACACAAACCCTCAAGGGAGGCACCACGTGGAGGGGTAGCTGGGAGCCAGTCCTCAAGTAGCCAAAGAAAAAGTAGAAGAATGTCCTGGAGAGAGGTCAATGATGGCAAGGAGCTTAGGAGGAGAATGGATTTAAAAAAAAAAAAACAAAAAAAACAAAAAAAAAACCCCTGTAATAAACCTGTTATTTGGGACTAAAAATAGGCTTCCAAATTAGCTTAAGTAAATTACTGGCTCCAAATCACATGTTCTTCCTACCAATGCATGCAGTGGGATAAAATACTTTGACACATAATTAAATGCATAGAATTTGGTAGATAGAAACCTTCATGACACAGGACCACAATACATCCTAGCGTCCAAATAGCCATACTCCTAGCGCTAGGCATTCAAAAATATTTATGGAATAAATGAAAATGCCCAGCTTCGCCACTTCGCCACACAAACCAAAGGAGCCTCAGACATGTCATTACTAAGATAGATATGGTAACACCCACCTCATGAAACGACATAATGTCTATAAGGTACCTGGCACATATAAGGCACTCAGTACCTGGGAACTATTATTTTTAGTGTGTGTCAAGCACGGATTTTTAAATGCTTCTTCAGCATCGGTCTAAAATTATAGAGTATAAAACATTTTCTATTTCACGTGGGAAATATGTCCCATTTTTTGAAAGAGAAAAAATGTGTTTAAAACTGAAGTATCTAATGTAGAAGTCATTCTATTGTATATTAATTAACTATTCTATAATTATTAATTAATGATTACATAACTAATTAATATATTAGTTATCCCCAAGACGAATGCATGAGACGGTGATTCCCTGGCAGCTGGTCCGCACAAATGCACGGGTCTAGGGTAATGCCAGAAATGTTGGGCACATAGGAGATTCGGACCCTATTTTTTCCTCTAAGAGTGAAAAAAATGTATGAGCTAAGAAACGAGTAAGAAATATAGTTTTCTCTTTGATAAGCTCTCAAACACGTTGCGACCATGTCAGTCTCTCCTTTCAAACTGGAAGGGTGACAGGGGCAGGGCTTCAGAAATCAGAAATAGAGCAACTCTCAACTCTACCTTTTGGAGACTGCGCGATATTGACATGTGTTGATTTGGGGGACTTCCGTTTCGTCATTCGTAGAACGGGAAGAGTGCTACACCCTTCTGGCTAAAATTAAAATACTAAAATACATCTGAAAGTAGGAGGGACGCTCACTGATGTTAATTCCCACTCTTTTTCCTCTTCATTCTTGTCTGGCTTCTTTGAAGGAAAGGGGGTGAAATAGAACGAACATCAGGGAAAACGGATGTACATTTTGGATGCTGCGAAAACGTCACGTACTCACAATCTGGTAAAGATACAAACTTCATCTTTACTGTGGCAAATCTTGCTCAAGATATTTCACGCAAATGTACGTAGAGAGGCAATGAGTAGTCTAATCTCACAAAACCCGTGACGATGTTGACATTTTCAAATTGTTCCGTTTCAAAACTCACTCACTATAAATCATAAATACACTGACTGGCGATGACTCCACTTGGGAGGCCCAGGTGGGGACAGCACCTGTCCAGGGTGCAACACTTGTGGTCCAAAGACCTCCAGAAAGGTAGTGACCTGGGTACGTATCCTGAAGGTTGTATCACACTCTGCTAATATGCTTATATTTACCGTGGCACTGGGTGAGCACTAAATTGCAAGGTCAGGTTGTGCCTTTGTTAATCAGAAGTACAACATTGCTGTTCCCATTTCCATGCTTGGTGCATTCCTAAACACAGGGTCAGGTTTACATATGTTGGTGCCACATAGGGTGAAAGCAACATTAGCACCAAAATAGAAAAATCTAATAAAACCTGTAAAGCATAAGGAGCCCAATCATCCTTAACAAAATACTAAATAATTTTGTGGAAACCTCCTGTTATTCCTTAAGTACAGGAATACGCAGGCTCATAATGAGATTTCCCCTCGTGATTTTATTTTGGGGATGTTGAATTGATAAGATTGACTCCTTTTTTTTTCTAATTTAGAGAAAGAGCCGGCCGGGGGGGGGGGGGGGAGGGGGGTGGATCCCAAGCAGGCTCCACTCTCAGCCCAGAGCCTGACAAGGGGCTCGATCTCACAACCCTGGGATCATGACCTGAACATGAGTCGGACCCTCAACTGACTGAGCCACTTAGGGGCCCCTGAACTCTTTATCACACGTAGATAGTAGATCTAAAGCTTAAGAAACTCTGTATACATAAGTTTCATTTGCAATCAGTAGCTATAATTTTTTCCATTAATTGAAATATGAACATTTATAGTTCTCTATTTTTGTAAAAAGAAAAAAATTTTCCTTAAAGACAAGGAAGCCTTAAATTAGGAATTTTGGAGGCATCTTTCATTTGAGAATCTGAATCGGAAACAATGATGAATTGTTTTCCCCTCACAGTCAAAATATTTGTGCTAAATTTTGTCTGTGTCAAGAATTAGAAGGCGGATTTTCATTTGCTGGATCTTCTTTTTTTTTTAATGTTTATTTTTGTGAGAGAGAGGGAGAGAGCACAAGTGGGGCCGGGGCAAAGAGAGGGGGACAGAGGATCCAAAGCGGGCTCAGCGCTGAAAGCAGCAAACCCAACGTGGGGTTCGAACTCACAAACTGCAAGATCATGACCTGAGCCGAAGTCAGACGCTCAAGCGACTGAGCCACCCAGATCCCCCGCGCGGGATCTTTTTAGTATATGTATCTATGGGTTAAAAAGGAGGTCCAAGAATATTTTTAAAAAAGATAAAGCTATAGCTGAGCCAGCATTTATCCTTATGGATATGCATACCCCTTCTAAAGAAAATAAAAGTTTGACAATTACGGAGTCAGGCCACTTGCTAAGAATATTCATTGCCTATTTTTCCTTGTGATAAAACTGTTTTCCTCTTTTCCTTATTTCGTGCATAGAATGAGCCAAAAACGCTGAATTGTCACATGGAAATGGTGTGAGTCCACAAAGGAAGCAAGAGTTAGGATTAGATCCACGACCTTGGTGCTTAGAGGATTGGTAACAACACAAGGGCTCTTTCAAGCACCCTCCAACCCAGTCAAGTATCGTTCATGAACAGACTGCCTAATATATTTAATAGATCACCTTCCATACCTCCTTTATTGTATTTACATTCTTGAGGAAAAGATATATTGCTTGCTTGTAAAATCAAATGAATAGACTTTCGGTGTCTATTTTGTTCTATTTCCTACTTTTTCACGCAATTACATTTTTGAAATCTATCCACGTTGCTAACGTGTGTCAATATCCTTTCCGCAGTATACGATTTCCTCATATGCATATCCCACATTTTACTTATCTGTTATTAATGAACACTGGGATTACTTCTAACTCTTCTCCTTATAAATAAACAAATACTAGGAAGATCTCCCCATACACATCACTCTGTGCACACTTGAGAGTTCCCTAGCAATATATAACCAAAATGACAAGTGAATCATAAAATATAGCCACATTCCATTTCACTAAATATTGCTGATTGTTCTTTAAAATGACTATATCAATTTATATTCCTATCAGCATCATTGTTTAGCCACACACACCCCCACCAACATCGAAGAATATCCAGCTTTTAACAATATCTACCCTTTTTTAAGTTTATTTATCTTGAGAGAAAGAGAGCATAGGCAGGGAAGGGACAGAGAGAAAGGGAGAGGGAGAATCCCAAGCAGGCTCCGTGCTGTCAGCGCAAAGCCCGATGCAGGGCTCCGTCCCAAGAACCGTGAGATCACGACTTGAACCGAGACCAAAAGTTGGACGCTTGACCAACTGAGCCACAAAGGCACCCCAACAATATCCACTTTTAACAAGCGGTATCTCAAAGTAGCCTTGACTCTGTTTGTCTAGTTATTAGTGAGTTTACGCGCATGCCTCACACACTCATCATCGGGATTTCCATTTTTGTAAATTGTCCATTTGTATCTGTGACTCCACTTCCCTTTGTGGTACAGCATGTGTGCTTACATATGATAGATATTCATCATTTAACAAATGTAAAAATGAAGAGTGTCATTCCTAGTCATTTATTTGTTACTTGTGTCTGCGATGGCCTTCACTGAATTAAAGTCGTGATATAGTGAAATCCATTAACGTATCTTTTACAGTTTTATCCTTTGATTCTTGGTGAAAAGCTGGAGTCATAAAATATTTTCCTATGTTTCTCTCGATCACATAGTCTTCACGTTCACTTTTTAGGCCTTTAATCCATCTGGATTCATTCTTTTACATGATGCAGAGTAGTTACCTACAATAAACTGATCTTCCCAGCACCATTTATAAATGTTTATTTATTTTTAGGAGAGAGAGAAAGGGAGGGGCGGAGAGAGGGCGGGGGGAGACAGAGAATCCCAAGCAGGATCCATGCTGAAAGCACAGAGCCCGACATAGGGCTCGAACTCACGAACCGTGGGATCGTCACCCGAGCCGAAAGCCAGAGTCAAAGGCTTAATCGACTGAGCCACCCCGGCGTCCCTTCCTTCCCAGCATCATTTATAAAGTACTTCATTTCCTCACTGATTCCACAGATTTGTCAAATCTGACAAAACTCTCATATATCAAATTCCCATGTGCATGGATTAGTTTCTACTCTAAATTATTCCACTAAATTTTATATATCTGCATTCTTTTCACGTTTTCTTTATTCCTATGGCTTTGTTCTATGGTAGAATATCCAGTATAGCTGCCTGCATCCCACATACCAGCACTCCTATCCTTGCTTTTCTGTTTCCACATTTGTTTTGTATGTTGACAATTTTTAAAATTTGTTTAAATCCTATGTATAAGGATCAAGGTTTTCTAAAAAAATTCCTTTCTGGGCTGTAATGAATTTATAAGTTAACTTTAGACAAATTAATACCTTTATAACACTCTCATCTCTCCCAGAACATAATAATATCTCCATTTATGTATATGCATGTGTATGTATACATATATACGTGTGTGTGTTGTTCCCAAAGCCCTCTGATACAGTTTTAAATTTCTCTCTGCGAAAGTTTTGTGCATGCCTCATAAAATTAATCCCTAAGTCATCTGTGAATTTTTTGCCACTTAAAATGGTATCTTATTTACTATTATGTCTTCTAGTCTATTATTTCTGGGATAATGGACAAATGTCGGCAACTGTATATAGACCTTGAATCAAGCTATCTGGTCAAATGCCCACTCGTTTCGATACTCTTATCAGTTGATTCTTTCAGATTTTACATGTGATGTACACGGTAAAAATAAATGTTTTGTTTCTTGCCTTTTGTCTCTGATATAGCTTCATCTCTGTTTTTATTTCCCTGTTTAGAACCTCTAGGACTAAGGTAAAAAGTAATGAGGACAGGACGCCTGGGTCGCTCAGTCGGTTGAGCGTTCGACTTCGGCTCAGGTCATGATCTCACTGTGAATTCGAGACCCGCGTCGGCCTCTGTGCTGACAGCTCAGGAGCCTGGAGCCTGCTTCGGAGTCTGCATCCCCCCACCCCCACCCCCCCACTCGCGCTCTGGCTCACTGTGTCTCTCAAAAATAAATGTTTAAAAAACAAATTTTTTTTTAAACTAATGAGGAGGTTGGGAACCCAGGGACCATTTCTCAGGTTTCCCAAATAACAAAGTTTTCTATTAAGTTTTTGTGAAATAGATCTTAGGACAGACATTTGTCCTGCATCTTTTTGAGTTAATCACAGGCTTTGTCTTCTTTTGGCCATTAATAATGAGTTACACTGTGAGATTATCTTATGTTCAACAACCCTCAAGCATCTGGGGTAAATCCTACTGTTCAAGTGCATGGAGATAGCTCTCCACTGGGCCTGTAACGTCCTTTTCTCAGACTGACCTTATCCAGTTTTAGCTCTACTGGCTTCACAATAATGAGCTAGACAGATATTTCACTTTTCTCTTAAGGACATGTATGAGATAAGGTTATCTATTCCCTGAAAATGTCTAAGCCTACTTTTAAATGGTCCTTTATTCTTCTGTTACTTATCCTTAAGATATTGAAACCCACACTGACACTTCTCCCTTATCAATTTTTAAAATCTTATCAATAGGTTTTCCTCCATTAACTGAAAAGGAAAAAAAGCAGGGGGGGGGTTGAGGGGGGGAGGGCAGTCTTCTTCTATTTTCGTCTTCCTTCAACCCTCCACTCAACCCTCATCTTCCAGGCTGCTAATTTCTGGAGTTTTGGTTCCGTATCGCGAAGGAAGAATTGCTCTGTCTGTTATTTAGGCAACAGGATAATGTAGCACATTCCTTACTCTGCGTTCCCAGTCAGTGCTGCTTTCTGAATCTGTTGTCACTGGCTACATCGGCAAGAATTCTTACAAAGAAAGTTACCGTGCGACAAACTTTATGAAACCTTTTATTTCTAAAGACCTTCGTTTCACCCTCACGTGTCAATGTCACACATGGACACGAAAATTGAATTTCAAGATTGGAGTTCAGTCTTTTGATAATTGTTCTCTTACGCTTCTTGCCTCCGAGATGTCTGTGGAGGTGTCAGTAACAACCCATTCTTTATTCCCTTGCTGGCATTCCATTTTCTGTCTTTGAAGGATCTTGCGATTTTCTCTGTCTTTGAAGTCATTAACCTTCCTTCTAATATCTGTAAATCTGGACATGTGTAATCTGAGATCTCTGTCTCTAGTTAAATCTGATTTATTATTTCTAAACATTTCCTCTTCTCATCTTCTCGTTGGTGATATTTTTACTTCTCTCCTCCTTTTCTCTAAACATTTCTTTTTCTGTACACTTATCTCCATCCTGTGCACTTGGGAAGAGGTCCTTGACCAACCCATTCAGATCTTGCATCGGTTTTTGACTCAAACTATTAATGTGTATCTACAAAATTATTTTTTATAACCAATATTCCCGCCTGGTTCTTGGATGTTGTTATCTTTCGGGGATCCTGTTTCTAATAACACACTCCCTTATGCCTCTTAGGTGTTTATCATGGCTGTGAGGGCGAAGCAAGAGGGAGTCCAGTCCAGATTGCAGTGACAGAATTTTTCTGCCTTGATGAAGGCCTGATTTCCTCCACTCCTGGTCACGCATGGTCCTCGGGGAATAAAAATGAGTTTATAGGAAACAATTATGGGACACGGGAACAGCGAAAAATTCCAGGAAATAAAGAAAGAAATAGATTCCAAGAAATGCAGATATAAAGGCAGATCTCTCTCTGCCGCCATAGCACTTGGGTACCAGTTGTGAATAAACAATCTTTCGTATATGCAGAGGTGTTGGGGGTTTAAGCCCAGGGCAGAACTGCCTGTGTAAAATGAACACATGGGTGGTCTTGGCCAACCAGGCTGTACTGTATTCTTTACATATTCTTTACATGTACTCCGGATGGAAAAAAAAAAAGTATTTTGTCAAAGAATGACATTTTAGTCCACACAGACCTATGTGTTTTTTAACTGAATAATGCTAGACTTTAAAATTTATTTTGTTTCAGACTTTAAAATAATCTTCTGCCTTCTCCCCGCTCATTGCTGGTTGGATCAAATGTATTCCCTTGCCAGTAATTCTAATAGCATGTCCTAATTAACTCATTTTATCTTTTGGTATAAATCAATTACAATTAAAATAGAGTTTGTTGAATCTCAGTGGAGTATTGTTTCATGTTAAAAACATTTTTACTCAAGAGATAAGTGTGATTAACTTCAGTGAGGGGTTAAGAGTTCAAATTATTCTGAGTACATTTCATTGCATTTCTGAACGCAGGATGATAAATCTCCATCGGTCTTATTAATTTACCCCAATGTCAGTTCCAAGCATTTTTCTCAGATCGGTTGCATGGGGCTTACACCGGGCCTATCAAACAGGACTCCCACAACACACTCTCCTAAAGAGGCATGAACGATACACTCCTATGACTGCCACTTGGCCTTCCCGGTCTGATTCTTACCTAAGCTACTGTGTTTGAGACCGCTCCGTATAAATACATGGACCAGTCACCTCTTCCTCTCTTATCAATGAATAGTATTCCACTGTATGTATATATATGTATGCGCCACGATTTTTCGCTCATTCACAGGTATCGGGGCTGTTTCTAGATTTGGCGACCACGAATACATTCGCTACAGCCATGGTTAGCTGCAGGATACGTGCTCAAATCCCATGAGCGGCATTGCTAATCAGGTATTTAACTTTCTGCGGAATTGACTTTTCCACCATCATTACCGGTAGAAAGCAAGGCTAGTGGAAAAGGCGTTCTCTTACAAAGCCGCATCGCACATAGAGCAGAAATGAACTATTTCCTAGCGTTTCATTATTCAGCTCCTTGTCAGCACTTGGTGTTGTCAGGATTTTTGTTGTTGTTTCAATGTTAGTCGTTGTAACAGATGTGTAGTAGTGTTAGCTTCTCATGGTTTCAACTTGCCTTTCAGAGACTAATGGTGTTGAACAACTTTTGATATGTTTGTATGCCATCCATAACTCTTCTTTGGTGAAGAAAAGACATCAATGACAGGTCCATTCAAATCTTCCTTTTTAAAAAAAAATTTTTAATGTGTATTTATTTTTGAGACAGAGATTGACAGAGTGTGAGCAAGGGAGGGGCAGAGACAGAAAGAGACACAGAATCCGAAGCAAGCTCCAGGCTCTGGGCTGTCAGCACAGGGCCCGATGCGGGGCTCGAACTCAGAACTGTGAGATCATGACCCGAGCCGAAGTCGGACGCTCAACCAGCTAGCTACCCAGGCGCCACTCCATTCAAATCTTTAATCCAATTTTAATTAGAGATTTTGTTCTTATTGTTGAATTTTAAGTTTTTTGTCGTTTGTTTTTTTATATATAGTCTGGATAGAAGTCTTTTATCAGATAGGTGGTTTGCAAATCCATTTTCCCACCAGGTGGCTTGCCTTTCCATTTTCATCACAGAGTATTTCAAAGAACAAAATTGTCAATGTGATCAAATGCAACTTAGCCTTTTCTTCTTTTATGATTTGTGCTTTTGGTGTTACACGTAAGAATGCTGCCCAATGGATTACAAAGATTTCATTCCATATTTGTGCCTCGGGTTTTATAGTTTTTTTTTTTTTTTTATTTTACAGTTGAGGACGTGATCCATTTAGAGCTAATGGGGGGGGCAATGTGAAGCATGAGTTAAAGTTTGTATATTTACACACAAGTGTCCAGTTTTCCAGCACCTTTTTGAAAAGACTGTCCTTTCTCCATTAAATTATCTTAGTACCTTGGCTGAAAGGCATACGTATTTCTACTACTGGATTCTCCATTCTGTTCCATTGGTGGTTACATCAATCCCTTCAGTAACACCCGCACTGTCTTCATTATTATAACTTTCTAGGAAAGCTTGAAATCAGGCAGTGGGAGCTCCCCAACTTTATTCTCCTCTTTCAAGAATACCTTGATGCTCTAAGTATGCCTTTGTTTCCCATATAAATTTTTAGAATAAACTTCCTAATTACTACAGAAATGCTTTCTGGGGTTTTGATGAAGATATCCTTCATCATGCTGAAGGAGTCCCCTTTCTTTCTTTTCTTTTTTTTTTTTTGAAGATTTTGTTTTTAAATTTTTAAAAATTTACATCCAAATGAGTTAGCATCTAGTGCAACAATGATTTCAGGAGTAGATTCCTTAGTGCCCCTTCCCCATGTAGCCCATCCCCCCTCCCACACCCCCTCCGGTAACCCTCAGTTTGTTCTCCATATTTAGGAGGCTCTTCTGTTTGGTCCCCCTCCCTGTTTTGATATTCTTTTTGTTTCCCTTCCCTTATGTTCATCTGTTTTGTCTCTTAAAGTCCTCATATAAGTGAAGTCATATGATTTTTGTCTTTCTCTGACTAATTTCACTGAGCATAATACCCTCCAGTTCCATCCACGTAGATGCAAATGGCAAGATTTCATTCCTTTTGATTGCCGAGTAATACTCCATTGTGTGTGTGTGTGTGTGTGTGTGTGTGTGTGTGTGTGTGTGTGTATACCACATCTTCTTTATCCATTCATCCATCGGTGGACATTTGGGCTCTTTCCATACTTTGGCTGTTGTTGATAGTGCTGCTAGAAACATGGGGGTGCATGTGTCCCTTCAAAACGGCACACCTGTATCCCTTGAATAGATACCCAGTAGTGCAATTGCTGGGTCATAGTTCTATTTTTAATTTTTTGAGGAACCTTCATACTGTTTGCCAGAGTGGCTGCACCAGCTTGCATTCCCACCAACAATGCAAAAGAGATCCTCTTTCTCCGCATCCTCGCCAACATCTGTTGTTGCCTGGGTTGTTAACCTTAGCCATTCTGACAGGTGTAAGGTGGTATCTCATTGTGGTTTTGATTTGTATTTCCCTGATGATGTGATGTGATGTGGAGCAGTTTTTCATGTGTCAGTTGGCCATCTAGATGTCTTCTTTGGAGAAGTGTCTACTCATGTCTTTTGCCCATTTCTTCACTGGATGATTTGTGTTTTGGGTGTTGAGCTGGTAAGTTCTTTATAGATTTTGGATACTGACCCTTTATCTGATATGTCGTTGCAAATACCTTCCCCCATTCTGCCGGTTGCCTTTCAGTGTTGCTGACTGTTTCCTTTGCTGTGCAGAAGCTTTTTATTTTGATGAGGTCCCAGTAGTTCACTTTGCTTTTGTTTCCCTTGCCTCTGGAGACGTGTTGAGTAAGAAGTTGCTGCGGCCAGGATCAAAGAGGGTTTTGCCTGCTTTCTCCTCAAGGATATTGATGACTTCCTGTCTTATATTTAGGTCTTTCATCCGTTTTGAGTTTATTTTTGTGTCTGGTGTGAGAAGGTGGTCCAGGTTCATTCTTCCGCATGTCGCTGTACAGTTTTCCCAGCACCACCTGCTGAAGAGACTGTCTTTATTGCATTGGATATTGTTTCCTGCTTTGTCAAAGAGTAGCTGGCCATACATTTGTGGGTCCATTTCTGGGTTCTCTATTCTGTTCCATTGATCTGAGTGTCTGTTCTTGTGCCATTACCATACTGTCTTGATGATTACAGCTTTGTAGGATAGCTTGAAGTCTCGGATTGTGATGCCTCCTGCTTTGGTTTTCTTTTTTAAGATCTCTTTGGCTATTTGGGGTCTTTTTCTGGTTCCATACAAATTTTAGGATTATTTGTTCTAGCTCTGTAAAGAATGCTGGTGTTACTTTGATAAGGATTGCATTGAATATGTAGATTGCTTTGGGTAGTATCGACATTTTAACAAAATTTGTTCTTCCTATCTAGGAGAATGGAATCTTTTCCCATTTCTTTGTGTCTTCTTCAATTTCTTTCATAAGCTTTCTATAGTTTTCAGTGTATAGATTTTTCACCTCTTTGGTTAGATTTATTCCTAGGTATTTTATGGTTTTTTGTACAACTGTAAATGGGATTGATTCCTTGATTTCTTTTTCCGTTGCTTCATTGTTGGTGAATAGGAATGCAACCGACTTCTGTGCATTGATTTTATATCCTGCAACTTGCTGAATTCATGGGTCAGTTCTAGCAGTTTTGGGGTAGAATCTTTTGGGTTTCCCATATAGAGTATCATGTCATCTGCGAAGAGTGAAAGTTTGACCTCCTCCTGGCCGATTTGGATGCCTTTTATGTCTATGTGTTGTCTGATTGCAGAGTCTAAGATTTCCAATATGATGTTCAATAATAGTGGTGAGAGTGGAGGGAATCCCCTTTCTAATAATAGTTTGCTAAGAGATTTTATGATGAGAGAATGCGGAACTTTGTCAAATGCTTTTTTTTTTTTTTGCTTGTATTAAAATGATTATCTGGTTGGGGCGCCTGGGTGGCTCAGTGGGTTAAGCACGCGGTCATGCTCTCGCAGTTGTTGAGTTCAAGGCCCACACAGGGCTCTGTGCTGACAGCTCAGAGCCTGGAGCCTGCTTCAGATTCTGTGTCTCCCTCTCTCTGTTCCTTCCTTGTTCCTGCTCTGTCTCTCTCTCTCTCTCTCAAAGATAAATAAAGATTAAAAAAATTTAATGATTATATGCTTGTCTTTTTTTTTAAGTTTATTTTTGAGACAGAGACAGTGTGAGTCGGGGAGGGGCAGGGAGAGAGGGAGACAGAATTCCAAGCAGGCCCTGTGTCAGCATAGAGCCCAATGGGGGGCTTAAACCCAGGAAACCTCGAGATCATGACCTGAACTGAAACCAAGAGTTGGACACTTAACCCACTGAGCCACCCAGGCGCCCCGATATGGTTCTCTTTTAATCTACTGATATAGTGAATTACATGAGTCTATTTTTGAATGCCAAGTAGACCATGCATCGTTGGCGTAGGTCTGGTTTGGTTGCAATGCATTATACTTTTTATATGTTGCTGGATTCTGTATGCTAATAATTGCAAAATCGCCTCTACTTTTCTAGCTAAAACAAAAGCTTAGACTATTGATTTGAATTCTCGCTTTCTAATATAAACATTCAATTCTATAAATCTACCTGCAAGAATTTATTTCATTGCATACCACACTTTTTTTAAGAATAAAACCTAAATTGTATTTAAAACCTACGATGTGTAGGGGCGCCTGGGTGGCTCAGTCGGTTGAGCATCCGACTTCGGCTCAGGTCACGATCTCACGGTCTGTGAGTTTGAGCCCCACGTCGGGCTCTGTGCTGACAGCTCAGAGCCTGGAGCCTGCTTCAGATTCTGTGTCTCCTTCTCTCTCTGACCCTCCCCCATTCATGCTCTGTCTCTCTCTGTCTCAAAAATAAACATTAAAAAAAATTTAAAAAAAAAAACCTACGATGTATAATGCCATGAAAAATGTCAAACAGAAAAATAAAGTCTAAGGTCCTGAGCTGGTTCTGGAGCAGAGTCAGGTGCTGGCTGTCCCTGCAGGGGTGCTGGGTCCTTAGGTGGCTTCAGGCCATCTTCAGGTGCAGGTATAGACATGGGCTTTGCCTACAAATGTGCTGGGTTCTGAGCTGGCTCCCGGTCTCCTGGAGGAATAGGAGTCGGGGATAGCTCTCCCTGCAGGGCTGTGCTGTCCTGAGCTGGCTCTGGGACTCCTGCAGATATGTGAGCTGGTGGCGGGTCTCTCTGCAGGGGTGATAGGTCCCAAGGAGGCTCCAGGTCTCTTGAAGGAGTAGGAGCAGGCGTTCGGTCTCCCTGCAGCAGGGCTGAGTCCTGAGTTGGCTCTAGGCTTTGTGCAGGTGTGGGTACAGGTACAGGTGGTATGGATCCCCCAGCAGGGGTGCTGGGTCCTGATCTAGCTCCAGGAGGGCATGAGATCTGATGTCTGGGGAATTGGCAATTCTGTTCTGGAACAGGATGAACCCTGTGGGCCCTTTTGCCTCCCCCCCGCCCCAGCAAAGGTCCCTGTTTGCGGTCCCAACTATCTGTACACGTCCCTGATCCTAGGACAAGTCCAGAGAACGTGGCTGTGAGGTCGGGGGGGGGGGTCCCACTTTTACACACATTGCTTCCTGTGAACCTCCTGCCCTCTGATTTCAGAGACCCCTAGGCCTGTGTGCGTATGGCCTGTCCCGGACCCGGGAATGGATTCCAGAACACCCGGACACTGAGTTACAGCAGATCCCGCTACCATACTTTTATAAATTGGTAAACAATTTTTTAGCAATACGGGGTTTACAGAAAGATGAGAGGAAAGCAACAGAGTTTTTATATATCCTCACTCCCTCCCCTCAGTTTCCCCTGTTTTTAAAATCTTGCATAAGCGAGGTTCATTTGTTATAGTTGAGAAGCCAGTAGTAATACATTATCATGAGTTAAAGTTCGTACATTCTATGGGTTTGGACAATAGTGTGATGGCGTTGTATCCATCATTATAATATCATACAGAGTAGTCTCACTGCCCTAAAACTGCCCTCTGCTCCATTTATTCATCCCTTCCGCTCCCACCCCCAGCCTTAACCTTTGACAACCACTGATCATTGTGCTGGCTCCATAGTTTTGTCTTCCAGAATGTCCTATAGTTGGAATCATACAATATACAGACTTTCCGATTGGCTTCTTTACCTTAGAAATATGCATTTAAGGGGGCACCTGGGTGGCTCAGTCAGTTCAGTCTCTGACTTCGGCTCAGGTTACGATCTCGTGGTTTACAGGTTCGAGCCCCGCGTCGGGCTCTGTGCTGACAGCTCGGAGCCTAGATCCTGCTTCGGATTCTGTATCTCCCTCTCTCTCTGTCCCTCCCCACTCATGCTCTGTCTCTCTCTCTCCTTCAAAAATAAATGAACATCCAAAAAAAAATTTTTAAATGGAATTATAAAAAAATATGCATTTAGGTTTCCATGTGTTTTCAAGACTTGATGGTTCATTTCTTACCACCACCAAATAACATCCCGCGGCCTGGATGTATTAGAGATTATATTTACCCATCCATCTACGAAGGACATCTAGGTGGCTTCCAAGTTTTGGCAGTTATAAACATCTGCATGCAGACTTTTGTGTGGACATGAGGTTTCAACTCATGTGGGCACGATTGCTGGATCCTATGGTAAAAGAATGTTTAAAATTCTATAAGAAGCTACCGGAATGTCTGTAGCATTTTGCATTCCCACTAGCAATGAATGAGGGTTCCTGTCACCCCACATCCTTGCCAACATTTGGTATTGCCTGTGTTTTGAGCTGTAGCCATTCTAACAGGTGTATATGGTAGGTATCTCATAGGTTTCATTTTTAATTTGTAATTCCTTAATGATCTATGATGTTGGGCATCACTTCCTAAGCTCATTTTTCATCTGTATATTTTCCTTAGTGTCTGTTCAGATATTTTGTCCATCTTAAACTGGAATGCTTTCTTATTGTTGAACCTGTGCTTTCATTTTCAGGCACAGTATTTTCTGTTTTTTCCTTCTTACTTTCTCTTTGACCTGTGCATTATTTATAAGCATGTTGTTTAATTTCCTAGCATTTGAAGCTTTTCCTGACATCATTCTATTATTTTTTTTATTTTTTTTAAATGTTTATTTTTGAGAGAGAGAGAGAGAGAGCATGAGTGGGAGAGGGGCAGAGAAAGAGGGAGACACAGAATCCAAAGCAGGCTCCAGGCTCTGAGCTGTCAGCACAGAGACTGACGTGGGGCTCGAACTCACCAGCCATGAGATCATGACCTAAGCCGAAGCTGGGTGCTTAACCGACAGAGCCACGCAGGTGCCCCGACATCATTCTATTATTGATTTCTAGCTTAATTATATCATGGCCAGAAAAAATACTTTGTCAGTGTTCAATAACTTTAAATCTGTTGAAGTTTGTTTTATGGCCCAGCGTATGGTATATTTCTCCTTTTAGGTCTATCAGTTTTTGCTTTATGTATTTTGAAGGTCTGTTGTTAGGATTGTCATGCTTTCTTATTGAACTGATCCCATTATTATGCAAATTATTCATTTCTCCTTGGTAATATCCCCTTCTATAAAATGTATTTTGTCTGGTACTGACATAGACACTTTAGCTTCCTTTTAATTCATGTTTGTATACTGTATTTCCCCCGTCTTCTATTTGTTGCTTGTGTCTCTCTATTTAAAGTGGGTTTTCTGTACATAACAAAGTTGTGTCTTGTGTTTTTATACAGTGTCACAACCTCTTCCTTTTAATTGGGATGTCTAAACCATTTCTATTTCATGTAATTAATGAAATGCATGGTTTGAAATCTATGTAATATTTTTAGTTGTTTTCTGCTTCTTTATCGTCCATTTGTCTTTCCCCTTTTTCTGCCTTATTTTAAATAATATTTTTTACTTCATTTTTCTCCCACTACTGCCTTTTTAGTGGTTGCTCTAGGATTTATCATATGCATATTTAATTCATGACAGTTTACCTTTCAATGACATCATATCATAAGAATCACTCAGTATTTCCAATTCTTCTTTCCCATTCTTGTGCAATAAATAAAGTGTCATGTGCTTTATTTTACATACGACACTTTTTTTTGAAAGAGAGAGAGAGAGGGGGGGACAGGGAGGGGCAGAGAAAGAGAGAGAGAGAGAGAGAGAGAGAGAATCTTAAGCAGGCTCCCCACTCAGCACAGAGCCTGACGTGGGGCTGGATCTCACAACCATAAGATCATGACCTGAGCCGAACTCAAGACAGGGGCGCTTAACCTACTGAGCCCCTCCATCATCCCTACGCACAACACATTTCTATTTTTGTTTTAGACAATCAGTTGTCGTTTATTTAATTTAAGTTTATTTTGGGATCGTTGTAGGTTTACACACAGTAGTGAGAAATTAGTAAAGATTATGTGGATACTTTCCACAGCGTCTCCCATTGTTGGCATCTTATAAAACTAGACTGTGTCACAACCAGGATATCAATAGTGATACAAGATACAAATCTGTCGCCAAACAGATCCTTCATGGTGCCTTTTTATAGACACATCCACTTCCTCCTGCACCAAGCCTCCTCCTGACCCCTGGAAACCGCTAATCTCTTTTCTTTGTCCATTATTTTATTTCAAGAGCGTTCTATAAATGGGAACATGCATGTTACCATTTGGAGCTGGCTTTCTTCCTCGGGCATAATTCCCTGCAGATTTATCCTAGTTGTGATGTGTTAGCAGTATGTTCCTTTGATGGCTGCCTGGGATTCCATGGTACGAACACGTCACCGTTTGTGGAAATACTTGCCAGTTGGATATTTCAAATTTACCGTATTATGAAAGAGTTACTACAAACATTCAGACGCAGGTTTTTGTATGAACATAATCTGCCCCCCTCTGGAATGCATGCCTAGGAGTGCAATTGCTGGGTCACGTGATAACCACATGTTTAGATTTTTAAGCAAGTGTCCAACTGTTTTCCTAAGCGGCCATACCATTTTACGTTCCTACCATATTATTCGTGATCCGATGTCTCTCTATTTTTTTTTTTTTTTGATTCTCAAAACCATTGTTTATTTGTAAAAAAAAAAAAAAAAAAAAAAAGCTTTGTAGGTTTCAACCAAGGTCTTATAGATAGGCCAATAACAGGCTGAATTTTATAGATTTTTTGTGTGTGCGGAATTGTTGGTTTATGCATTAACATGTTACTCCATTATCTGGAAATTTCATAATAAGACTGATTTCTTGAGCCTCTTTCAAATATTATGTTCAAGTTTGCTCCCTCGGTTTCAATTTTATGACTTTTTAAAAAAACTCCCATAAGATGTATTTCGATTCTTACAAGAATTTGCTATTATCACTATTTTTCATTTTAACTATTCAGATAGAAGTGTAGTGATAGCCCATTGTGGTTTAAATTTCTATGTCCCTAATAGTAAACATTTTTTCACATATTCATGTGTCATCCTATATCTTCTCTTGGTGAAATGTCTCTTCATATATTTTGCCCGCATTTTACCTAGATTGTTTGGTTTTAACTCTTGAGTTTTAAGAGTTCTTTTCATATTTTGGATACTAATCCATTGTGAGATATACTCTGCAAATATTTGCTCCCAATCTGTAACTTCTCAATTCCATCTCGTTAGGTAGATAATTGGCAGAGCAAATCTTTTTAGTGTTAATGAAGTCCAATTTATAAGATCTCTGCCTAGCCTCAGATCTCAAAGATTTTTCTCTTTTCTGAAAGGTTTATAGTTTTATACTTTATCTTTAAGTCTGTGATCTCTTTTGAGTTCATTTTTGTGTAAAGTGGAAAATTTATTTTTTTCATTTGGGGTGTGTGTGTGTGTGTTCTTTTTTGTTTTTGACTTTCCACTAACCCCTGCACCATTTGTTGAATAGGCTCTCTTCCTTCCATTAGATTTCTTCTGCACCTTTGTCAAAAACAGTTGCACATATTAGTGTGAGTCTGTTTTCTGTTCCATTAATCTATCCATTATCTTATAGCAGCATCATACTCTTTTGACTACCGCAGCTAAAAAATAAGTCTGAAAATTAGGTCGACTGCTTCTTCTTCTTTTAATCCTCTTTTGCAAAATTTTCTTGGTTATTCTAGCACCTTCTATCTCCTAGACATTTTAGAAGAACATCATGTGCATATAAAAAAAAAAAAACAACCTTGTAATTGAATAAGAATTGTGTTAAGCTGGTACATTACATTGAGGAGAACTGACATTTACTATGTTGAGTCTTATTTATAGACAGGGGTATGCTCTGTCATTGATCTGGAAATCCTTTAATTTGCTTCATCAGCAGTTTGCAGTTTGCGGCATACAAGTCATGTAAATGTTTTGTTATATTCACATCTAATTTTTTAAATTTCATTGATTATAAATGGTATTGTATTTTTTTTATTTTTATTTTTTTTTTTTTTTGAGAGAGAGAGAGAGCATAAGCAGGAGAGAGGGGCAAAGGGAGAGAGAGAAAGAATCTTAATCAGTGCAGAGCCCAATGCGGGGCTCGATCCCATGACACTGGGATCGTGACTTGAGCTGAAATCAAAAGTCAGACACTCAGCCAACTGAACCACTGAGGCACCCCAATGGTATTGTATTTTTACTTTCAGTGACCACACACTTGTTGGTATCATAGTTATGTAGAAATACAATTTATTTTGTATATATTTATATAGATATAAAATCAGTTCTAGGATACAGTGACCAAGCTAAAGTCCCAGGAGTTTTCTGTTGTTGTTTTTTTTCTATAGACTCTTTGTCATTTTCTATGTACATAATTCATGTCACCTACAAAGAGAGGCAGTATATTTCTTTTCCTTTCTAATCTGCATGACCTTTTATTATTATTTTTTTATTGCCTTATTGTGTTGGCTAGAATTTTCAGCACTACATTGAATAAGAGTGATGAGAGAGGACATCCAGACCTATTTCTCAGGCTTACGGGGTAAGCAGTCAGTCTTTCACTGTTACACAAGTATAATGTCGGCTGCAGGATATTTTTTTTTTGTAGATGCTCTTTATCAAATTGAAAAGATTCCCTTGTATTTCTATTTTTCTAAAAGTTTTTCATCACGAACAGGTGTTGAATTTTGTCAGATATTTTTTCTGCATTGATTGATATGATCATGTGGGTTTTTTTTCTTTATCCTACTAATATGATAGAATACATATTTTTGAATATTGGATCAGTCTTGTATCCCTGGAATAAATCCCACTTGGTCATGGAGTTTTGTTCCTCTTACAAATTCTTGAGTCAGGAAATGAGATTATTAATTGGAGACTTTATAAACATATGCATTTAGTGCTATAAATTTTCCTTTCAGCACTGCTCCCACTCTGTTTCCCAAATTTTGATAGGTTGTATTTTCATTTTCATCCAGATCAATTTTTTTTTTATTTTCCTTGAACTTCCTTTTTCATTAATGGGGTTTTTGTTTGTTTTTGTTTTTTTTATTTTTATTTGTTTTTTTTTAATTTTTTAATGTCTATTTACTTTTGAGAGAGAGGGAGAGACAGAGTGTGAACAGGGAAGGGGCAGAGAGAGAGGGAAACATAGAATCCAAAGCAGGCTCCAGGCTCTGACCTGTCAGCACAGAGCCTGATGTGGGGTTCGAACTTAGGAAGTGCAAGATCATGACCTGAGCCGAAGTTGGATACTTAACCAACTGAGCCACCCAGGTGCCCCTGTTTTGGATTTTTTTGCTTTTTTGGTTTTTTGTTTTTTGGGGTTTTTTTGAGAAATGTGTTGTTGACAGGTATTTTGAGAATTTCTTGTTTATTTTCTGTTCCTGTTTGCTAGTTCGTTCCACTGTGGTCACTGCATGATTTCACTTCTTGTAAAGTAAGTAAGGTTCGTTTTATGGTATAGGATATAATCTGCCTTGGTATATATTCCATGAACATGTGAAAACGTGTATTTTTGGGTTATAGGGTGGTATGTTCTATAAGTGTGGGTTCTACGAATATGTGTTCTGATAGTTAATGATCTTCAGTTTTTCTATATTCTTGCTGACTGTCTAGTTGTACTATCAATAGCTGAAAGACGCATTGACATCTCCAACTACAGTTGTGGATTTGTCTCTCCATTCAGTTCTCTCGGTTTTTCACGTATTCTCGTCTTTTGTTTGGTACATACATTTAGGATTGCTGTGTCCTATCGGTGCATTGATCCCTTTATCAACACGTAATATCCTTTGTGTCAATTTTTGATGCTTTGAAGTCTGCTTTATCTGATATTAATATGGCCATTCCTGCTTTTTTTTGAATAATGTTTATATATATATACATGTATAGATATATAATGTATAATACATATATATTATGTATAATCTATGTATATTCATTCCTATCCTTTTAATTTAGCCTGTGGATATCATAATACTTGAAGTTACTTGCTTCTTGCGGAAGCCTATAGTTCGGTCACTTTTAAATCCATTCTGATAATCTATGTCTTTTAATTTACATAATTTACATATAATGGAATTATTGATGTGTTAGGCCGTAAGTATGTCATGTTATGTTTTGTTTCTCTGTTTTATTTTCTCTGCCTTCCTGTTATCACCTCACATAGCTAGTTTAGTAATTGTTGTAGGTGTTTTATTACATCACTGTCTACCGGTGTCCTCATTTTACCAGTTTGAGTGAAGTACAGAAATCTTATCTCCCTTTATATCTCTTTATTCTTCTTGCCTAAAGTTCAGTTGTCTTAATGAATTCCTCTATATACATTTAGAGCCACATCAGACAGTGTTTTCTTGTTTTAACCGTAAAACATAATTTGGACAACTCAAGAGGAAAATGAAAGTCTATTATATTTCCCCATATTTTCATTTGCCATGTTCTTTTTTCCTACCTGACGTTGTGAGAGTCTTCCTTTATCGTTTCTTTTCTGTGCATAGAATATACTTTAGCCTCTTTCTTAGAGTAAGTCTGAAGGAGCCAAATTCTATTACTTCTTCTTCATTTGAGAATGTCCTGATTTCCTCTTCATTCTAAAGAATGTTTTTCCTGGATACAGGCGTCAACAATTCTTTTAACAATTGAAAAATATTGTATAATTTCCTTATGGCATCTATGGTTTATGATGAGAGATGATAGATAAATAGATAAATAGATATAGGAAGAGGTAGAAATAATATTGTATTGCAAGCAATCATTTTTACTTATATTTATTTTTAACTCTATGTGGGCATATATATATATATGTGTGTGTGTGTGTATATAAATAAATGAATATTTATAAATATATGTACATTATATATGTATAGAAAGATAGAAAGAAATGTATACCTTTCAATGTAGTCAAACTGTGGTTTCTTCTTTTGCTTTTATGTTTGAAGACTTATTCCTGACCTAAGATCAGATCTTTATTCATATTTTCCTCTTATTTCTTTTTACATTTTATAATAACTTAGAAGACTTTTACTTTAATGGCCTTTAGTTATATAAGTAATATATTTGTGTTTAGACTCTAAACAAAAACTTAATACCTAATTCAAAGGATAATCTCAGGCCTATATTTTGATAGACTCCAAAGAACAATTTATAGTGTTATATATAACACAGAAATAATAAGAGGAATGACAGGAGAAAGAAGAATTGGCTAATACAGGCTGCAAAACAAAATGTGTGTGCATGCGTGTGTTTGTGTGTGTGTCTGCTAATGCACTAGAAAATCCATAAGCTTTATGGTATAGGATATAATCTGCCTTGGTATATATTCCATGAACATGTGAAAACGTGTTCTAATCCTACGGCCTACTGAAAGCCTACTTAGACCCATGCCCATTCTTGAAGCAATTCATTTATCAGTGTATTTCTCATCCATTCTTTCGTACAGCAAATATTGTCTGAGTGGCTACTTTGTTCCATATCCAGAGGATATAGCAGTGAGCCCCATGGACACCGACCTTGCTCTTGTGTGGTTATCATGTTGATACTCAGCTCCTCCTTTGTGTTGGTGGTTTATAAACTTCAGATGTGCAAAATGCTGACCTAGCCTCCAGTTTCTACGATGATGTCACCTGAAGGTGTTAGGAACGCAACTCCCTAGAAGCGGGGTAGAGTTATAAGAAGAGCATCCAGTTCAGTTTTCTCTCCCCGGTTCCTCCAATAGACTAGAAATATCAGAGCTTCCTAAGGGAGGGAATATTTGCATTGGCTATTGAAGAGTTGACTGGAACTGTAACAGGTAGACGCTGAAACAAACCCAGACACGCGAAATAACCTGAAAAGCACAAGCTTCCGCAGAACAGGGAACAGCATAGCAAGGGAGAGCAGGGTGGATAATGGGAGGGGAAGCCCGGAAGATTAGCACCTGGAAAGCAGTATGCCTGGAGGGCTCAAAGGAAGCAGAAGGGCTTTGGCCAACGTTATGAATAACTTTCTGATATAACAATAACAAACCTTCCTAAAAATGATGACAGTTTTCATACTCTTCCAGATCTGGAAAAGGACAAAGTCCTCCATAGCATTTTGTGAATCTAGGACAGCCTTGATTCAAGTAACAAACAAGCCGGCAGAGAAAAGCGAGTTAAGAACCTGTCGCACAAATAATGATAATAAAATAAGTTTAAAGTGTAATGACAATTTTGTTTTTAAAGAGTCCCCCGTAGCAATTAAGTCTGGAGCGCAGACCTCAGGGGTACGTTAAGAAATCAAAGGATACAGACTATATAAATTCTTAAATAAATGCCCCAAAAAAGCAACTTCAGATCTCTTCCTGAGTTAAAGAAAGAAAACTTTGGTAGAAAAGGAACAGGTAAATAAATACTCCACAGCATTGTGTCTCTGTGTATTAGAATAGCCTAAGTCATGGATTACAGAATTATTATGGAAATTTATTCTAAAATCTTTAATTTCAATTCTGTTATTAAAAACTTTTGGGAGCCCCTGGGTGGCTCCACTAGGTGAGTGTCTGACCCTTTTTTTCTTTAATTTTTATTTTTTATTTTTGAGAGAGAGAGAAAGTACGTGAGCTGGGAAGGGGCAGAGAGAGAAGGGGAGAGAGGATCCGAAGCAGGCTCTGTGCTGACAGCCGAGAACCCCATGTGGGGCTCGAACTCACAACCCGTGAGATCATGACCTGGGCCGAAACTGGACACTTAACTGACTGAGCCACCCAGGCCCCCCGAGCGTCCAACTCTTGCTCTCAGCCCAGGTACGGGATGGAGCCCCTCATTGGGCTCATTGCGTTGAACGTGGAGCCTGCTTAATGAAGACTCTCTCCTTCCCTCTCTGACCCTTTCCCCAGCTTGCGTGCGTTCTCTCTCTAAGTAAAAAAATAACAATAAAAAAATAAATAAAATTGAAAGAACTAAAACACCCGTTGGAGTCAAATTTCAAGTATGTAAGAAAAGTCATTTCTTAGGATTGGTCCGCAGCTGGATCATATTGGTCACTCGGCTGTCCACTTGCAATACAGGATGGGCTCTTTCCCTGGCCTTGTTAACAGTACCTGGGGCCGCATCTTGAGTTCTCTAATTTTTTTACACTTTACCATCTTTATGTCTGAACGAAAGATACGATTTATTGTGGACGTGAGTGTACAAGATTTTGAACGTTTTCTCTCCTAAGGAATTTTGAGTTTCTAAGTTTGATAGTCTCCTTTCAATTCGTCCTCATAAGATACGATGATGTGGGTAGACTCGACATAAACGGAATTAAATAGCTAAAGGTAAGTACGGTTCCTAAAAGTTGTGCTTAATCTTCTGAATGCTAGCCCCAGAGAAGTTTATGAAGTTTGGAATTATGACCTAATCTTATCCCTATTACTGTTTCTGTTTGTATTTTTCATAAAATATCATCAGTAGCTGTTGGCTATAAAATGTTCTAGTTATCTAATATACTTTTCATATTCATATCCACTGTATCAATCTCTTTTTTTAAGCGTTGCCAAGCTTTTATTCCTTTGCACATAAAAGTCGCAAGTTTCAGGGGCGCCTGCGTGCCTCAGTCAGTTGGGGGTCCGACTTCAGTTCAGGTCATGATCCCACAGCTCGTGGGTTCGAGCCCCAGGTCAGTCTCTGTGTTGACAGTTCAGATCCTGGAGCCTGTTTCCTATTCTGTGTCTCCATCTCTCCCTGCCCCTCTCCAGCTTGCGCTCTGTCTCTCTCTCAAAAATAAACATTAAAAAGTAACATATTTCTCAATTATTGTATCGTTTATATTATTTTATACTTGACTAATAGCACTCCAATGTATAAAATATGAGCTATAAAATTTTTCAAAATGTTTGCATGCAGAGCACTGTACAAAAAAATGAATATTAATAAATCACAGTATGTTCAAAAAATGTATTATTTGTATTACTTACATTGTATTCCTTATTAGATATGATAGTGATCTACATGATCATCTGATCACCAATTACACACTGGGTCCAGAAAGTTCCATTCCAAAGGCTTCAGCCTTCCAAAGACCAAGCTTAAACTCAAATTTTGGGCAGAATATTAGAAAAATGGCTGAACTTTTGTGCAGTCCTAATATATATGTGTGTGTGTGTGTGTGTGTGTGCGCGTGTGCGTGTGTGTATGGCAACAGATAAAAGGTTCGTTGAAAAGACAAACTGTATAATCTATAAAAGCTAATCCTGTTTTGATGTCATTCTCCTTGAACATCTTGCTTACATGTTTGATTAGATCTAATATGTCGAGGGGCACCCAGGTGGCTCAGTCGGTTAAACATCCGACTTCGGCTCAGGTCATGATCTCACAGCTCGTGAGTTCGAGCCCCGCATCCGTCTGTGTGCTGACAACTCAGAGCCTGGAGCCTGCTTTAGAATCTGTGACTCCCTCTCTCTCTGCCCCTCCTCCACTCGTGCTCTCTCTCTCTCTCTCTCTCTCAAAAGTAAATAAACATTAAAAAACCATTAAAAAAAGATCGATTACATCAAAACAAAAGCCAACATCATATTCAAAAATAACACACTAGAACTCCCGACAAAGTCAAGACTTGATTCACGGATGTCTACTCACTATTGTTCACTAGTCACGTTATTTGACCAGACGGGAGAGTAATGTCTGACCAGGGCTAAGGCAGCCAAGGGTCTGCTTGAGTGAGTCTTCACTCCAGACATTGCTTGAAAACCACAAGCGTTTGTTCCGTCACAGCAATCAGGGCAGGCTAGCCATGCTGAGCTAACGGAAACCGATCTCAAAAAATAATTCTTCATAAATTTCCTTCTCCCGGTTTTCCATGTTCATTTTTTGGAGTGTGTTTTTTTTTTTTTTTCCCAATTATTTTTGTTATGCAAGGATAGAGTTTGCAGGTTCACATTAACTATGAAACATAGGGTAAAGAATTCGAATTGCCCCCGTTGTATGAAGCAATAACCAATATTGGTACCAAGCGCTCCTCTAATTTAATCCTCATGGAAAAATCGTATACGACATGAATCAGTAGGCCCATTTTGTACATAAAGGCGACTGAAGCCATAATTTGCTCGACGTCTCACAGCGGAAAGATGCAAAGACCATCACACTTCCAGCCCAGTATCTCCTCTACCCTAACGCGCACTGGTCATGTTAGCACCTGTTTTCCTTGGCATCAGATCTGAACAGCTTAATGCAGAGCAGCGAGGTCCCTGGAAGTCAGAGGATTTGCTGGGGTTTATGCCAGAGCAAAGTTCCATGCATTTCCCAAGACAGTCACTCGGCCCAGCACCTGACTTTATCCTGGAGCAGGGGGCTGTGGCTCCTGGCAGACAGGCAACCCCACACTAAGATCAGCCTCTGCACGGCCCTGGATTTCTGCCACCCTCTCTCCATTCCTATAACCACCTCTCAATTTAACACACGGTCATTAATGATGGTGCCATGAGAATGTGATAATATTTCCCTTCCTTTATTGGATAAGTGCATCTGCCGGTCTTACCCCAGATTTCTAACAAGTGCAGCCTTAGATTAGCAAAACCACAGTTCTTTTTTTTTTTTTTTTTTTTTTCCTGACCCCGGCTTCCAGGCAAAGCTCCTAGCTTTCTCTATTCTAAAGTTCACTGAAGTATTTTTCTGCTTTCCTGCAGTTTTTAAGTAGATAATAAGTTCCAAAATTCACCAGCCTTGCGCTGAAAGAAGCTTGTCACGGTGGTTGGTAGCTAATGAAGGCCCCTTTAGTTTATCTTCATCAATTGTCAAATATTTGAGTCCGTGAAGTGGTGTGATAGGTACAAAGACAGATATTTGAAGGGATTTTAACTCATTTGAGCAATTACATGCTTAACTGCCCTGCGATAATCTGCCGGTCTGAGTCTTTTCTACACAGCACAAGTGGGGAGCGTTAGAATAGCTGGATTTAGAACATAAAGGCTTAGTCTGAATGGAAGAAAGGCACCAGAGAGATTAATGGCCAGTAACAAACAGTAGGGCTGCCCACAAGTTATATATCACATAGTTACCTACCAGCAGTGATGGGGGCCCGCTCGCAGAGAGCCCGGGTGGGGACAAAACAGGCCCTGCACAGAATCCTGAGTACCAACCACTACCGATTGACTGGGAGGTAGAGAATTCTGGGTTTTTTTTTTAAGCCTCTAAAACATACAATATACACATGCCGACAATATACACA
The DNA here is from genome assembly GCF_018350195.1 of Panthera tigris. Classification (NCBI taxonomy): domain Eukaryota; kingdom Metazoa; phylum Chordata; class Mammalia; order Carnivora; family Felidae; genus Panthera; species Panthera tigris. The sequence goes on along the minus strand of NC_056665.1, from coordinate 15,448,611 downwards.
AGCATTCCCAAACGCCACGCATACATTCGTGCACGCCCCGCGGCATACGTTCGTACGTGCGGTAGATGTGTATTTTTGAAAAAAAAAAAAAAATAGCTTTTGTCCACACACCCATGAATTCAGAGGTTCCTTCCGAGGCCACTCTTCCAGTCGTTAGCTGAGCCTACCAACCCATCATTCCTGTCCTCTAGAAGCGTAATGTTGTTCAAGTAGTAGAAATTAAAAGAAACGTAACACCCTAGAGGGCAGAAATGATTTTGAAAAAGATGAACAAATCGAATTACCCGATTTACAAAATGTCCCACAAAGCCAGAGCAATCAGGACAGGGTGGTCTTGTGTAAAGACATACATACAAATCGATGGAACAGAAGAAAATCTTGACATAAAGGAAATAATTTCATGAATGAATATCCTGTCATTAAAAACATAATTCTAAGAGAGCAAATGTCAGGAAAATGGATTTCGTTATTGACGTTGCTGTGGTTACTAAATGTTGATTTTTCTGCTGTCTTTCCTGGATTGTTTGATATTTTGTTTTTCCAGCAGGAGACGTCTGGAGTGACACCATGTTGATTACATTGAAAGGCCGCGATGTCTGATGAGCTGTTCTTCCATTTCCTCATTTGTTTATTCGCTAAGTCATTTTTTATTCATTTACCTAATGTTTCCTAAGCACCCTTGAAGTATGCAGAGGAGAGAGGGAGCGCACACAGGAGTGGGGGTCAGGGGAAGCTGGGTGGAAGGGTGGCTTCAAAGACTACTAGGAAGCCCAGAGAAATGGGGAGTTGCAGGCAGGTTGTGTGCATGAGTTAAAATATGGGGAAAGGACACAGCAAGTTGGGACTCAGGGCTCTTTACTCTGGGATGCCAAGTGTGGCAACATGACTGAAAGCCATGCCTTTAACGCCATGGCAACAAGACCGGACTTAACCTGTGAGCGGTGATATGCTGTCGGAGAATCTGGGGGTAAGAGCTGTGCTTCACAGAGGCTAACCTGATAAAATTGGGCCGGGAGAATGAACTAAGAGTGGGGAGACCAGTAGGATGGCTTCAGCGTTCATCCGAGCCGACCTATAATGACAAGGATCTGGGCACGGTAAGGGGAGCGGGGATGGAAAGAAGGAAAGACCGGTGGATTTAACGATATTTGTCCTCTTACGTGATGTAGGGGGGGCAAAGAGGAAGACACAGGAGATGGCTCTAGCACCCTTGAGCCTGGGTGCTCGAGAGAGGGATTGGTGCCACTACAAAAGAAGAACGTGGAGTAAAGGAATGAGGGCTCGATTTGCCAAAGAAGATAACTGTTTTCCCTCAGACACATAGTGTCCATGATGCTGGCTCTGGTCCACAGCTGATCAAAGAGGGAATAAAAGCCCTAAAGAGTAGTCATGATAGCGGGCACAGATCTTATGTTGTTTGCACTAGCATGGTAATTGACGTTGGGCCCCCTTTGCTTGAGCGTCTCGACCAGGCTCCATGACCAAGTCCATGGGGCACACCAGGCCTGATGTTCATTGATGATTTCCTCTGTGAAAGCATGGAGCTGACAGCCACGCGTTCCTTCATCTCATTTAGTGGCCATGGCAACCCAGGAACACATACTCTTATTCCTCCATGGCCAGGAAGTGTCATGATTAGGTCTCGTCTGACTTCTAAGCAGGAAGAGGCTGGTAAGAGGGGAAAGGGAGAGATAAAACAAGGAGAAATCTCTGTAAGAAAACTCTTGGCGTTTCGGAGATGAAGGTATTTGCCTTCTCTGTACCTCAGTTTCTTCCCCGTCAAAATAGGTGACAATCTTTCTTCTAGCTCACAGAGGAGAACGGATGAATGAGAGAATCCCACACTCACCAAGAAAGAGTCGCTAGCCCTTCTGTACAGAATAATACAAAAATAGATGCGAAAAATGAGGACATAGTCATTCATAGTTGTGCATAGTTTTTACTAATATTCTCGAATCGTCTGCACTTTCAAGATGCCGTCTGCGTGCCTATTGGTTAAAATGTAGTAGCACCCAATGAATCTTTATTGAATCCATGGATTGACAAACAAAAAGCCAACGACTGTATCTATACACTTCTGGGATTCAAAGATGGATTCAGGCTGGAAAGAAATTAAGATTAGTAATTACAGTGTCCAGTTCCTTAACATTCTAGTGCCACCTACTATCAGTCTCCATAGGAAAGGACAGGATAAGAGGTAAGTGGGTGGCCAGGGATTTGTTGTTTCTAGGTAACAGATGGAAAATCTACATTAGAAGGGAAAGATTAGCAGTGAGCAACTAAATAGTGTGAGAAGGTAGGGGAGCATCTGTATTTAGCCACAAAGTGTGCATAATGAGTCCCAAGGTTTTCATCTAATGGAATCCGATACCCTTTATTTAGAGACAAAGTGACCTCCAAAGGCATGCCTCTGGCTTCGTTTACCCATAGGAGAGACAAATTTTTGTTTCCCTACTACTTTTCTTATTCAGACCACTTTGAAGTCAATATATTTGGACTTAGTTTGCCATCAATAGGGTGGAGTTTCTAATATTGGAACATAGCTGCCCAACTGGCCCATCCAAACATTGACCGTATGCTTCATATATGATGTAGTGATGACTATGTGGAAAACACTGATTGTGACCAATCTCTTCCCTCCTTCCTCCCTCCCTCCACAGGCAAGTAGCACAGGCAAGTGCTACTATTCCTACGGAAGAGCTCCCGATAACAGAACACACGAATATGTCTTCCCCTGACCCAACAAGGTCTAAGTCCAGAGTAGTCTCACCCAAGCTAAAAAAATTTAGAAATGTCTGTTTCATCTCCGCATGCTATTAAATAGGACACTGTGCCCTTTAATATATTGAAACCTTTTAATATAAAATGCTTTGTTTCCACAATATTTGCATAAGATGGCACTCCCACTTCGGCACTACGATTTGAGAAACACGCCCTCTGGAAAAAGAGATGAAAAGCAAAATTGCTGCCCTCAAGGACCCAATCATCTAGCAGGGATGGCAAACGAAGAAACAGCAGAGCTCGATGAAAGTGATCACGGCCCTACACACTGGTCTGCTGGCCAGAAAACGGGGCTCCCGTCTTCCTTTCCTTTGTGAGCATTCGTACCCAATCAGAGGATCACATGACCTAACTTAGCACCTGCCAGAGAAGTTGAAAACACACGAAGAAGGTGTTGGATCCACCATGACAATGTACCACTTCGTTTCAGAAAGTTGTACATATGGCACCTGGTTTTGAACATTACAGTACCGCTCGGGGCCCCTTCCAGGTGCTGTTTGCCATCTGCCTCCATCCAGAGTGGCGTTGCCCATGCCCTCAGACCGGCAAAGAGTCAGACAATACGTGCTCTGCCCTCCTCTTCGCCTCACCCAGTCGAGTCTGTCTCCACGGCACAACTAACCAGCAGTTGGGTCCTCCTTTTGCACGTGGGAGCTATTACACCACCTTCAGGCCATCCCGGCCACGTTTTTCCTCCCCTCAATTGGCTGCCATCCCTTGGAATGGCCACGTTGATGGACGGGGCTCTCCTGTCTTCATGTCATCGTCATCTGTGTGATTTTTCATTTGCAATGATCACCTCCAGCTGAATTTCAGAGTGCTCTAGGAGCAGTAATGAGATTCCCAGGCGCTCCTTGGAACCCAGCTGATTCTCTTGGCAGCCGCACACGAACTCCACATAATCTGTTTATTCCTATTGTTCAAGTGGCAGCATATGGCGATGGCAAAGAGAGTACCTATGCACTGATGTTGTGAATTGCCATCATTGGCAGTCATCTGACACACTTGGACGGCTGTGTACGGGTGCAACGTGGCACGCGGGATGCCGCGGCGGTCAACAAAACAACACATGCCTCTGCTCTATGGAACCAAACCCTCCTAACTCATATGGGCAGCACTCATTGATTACGATTAGCCTGCCTGCTAACCCGCAGACATGATTCCCTCCGTGTCACCAACATAGCCCACGTTTCAAAGTGCCTCCATTCCTACAACTGGGAAAAGACTTCTCTCTCAAGGTAAACCTGATGGGTTACTTCTTTGCTGGAAGTCTTCAAGATCCCATCTATTTCCTAAATGTTATTATAGGCCAAACTCCATGGTATAACCCGGCACGTGAGTCATCTCCATTATCTTGCAATCTTCCTTCCATATGGAGCTATTCATTGATCCCCGATTGCACCACTCTCTAGGGCCCCACAGTGCTTCTGCTTAGGATGTTTCTTCCCCCCAGAATGCCATTCTTCATCCTTCCACGTAAAAGAAAAAAAAAAAACCACTGTTTGGCTTTCAAAGCCCAGTTTAGATGCTGCCTCCTCTTTATAGGATAGGAACTCACTATGGTCCCCAGAATGCTGTATACTATACCTGTATCTCCACAGCACAGCTTCTGCCATCCCATCATTATTTATCGGTACATCTGACCTTTGAGCTGGCCTGGCCTCCTTGAGAAAAGAGTAACATCCTTCTAATCTTCACTCTGTTCCCTAGCCGACTGTGTGGAACCCAGTAGACCCTCTGTCCCCATGTTGTGAACTCCGGCTGTGTCTAGATCTGGGAAAGGCAGGCAGGGGTTAGGATTTCCTTCAGAATTAAGGTCAAATGGAAACTCTAATTCATACAGAAGCTAGGAGAAGAGCAGAAATTAAGTGAATAAAGTGGCCTCGGTGGAGACTACAGCAAACTGACCCACTCGTAATTTGAAACACCCATGACTTATTCTAAGAAAGCGGCCACGACTCTACTCCAGCTAATGATGGCTGTGCAGGACAGTGGATTCGGTATTGCTAGAGCTTTGGATTCCCACACCCACCCTCATCCGTCAAACAAAGAGACTCCAGAAATCCAAATTCCTTGTTTGAACTTCTCTGATTTTCAAGTGAGAGAAACTAATTTTAAAACTTCGAAAATAATGTGTAGACCAAAGTACCACACCTTTGCAGGATTTCAACCTCAGCTTTACCTAGCCTGTTTTAATCAGGTTCCAGGGTTGAGCAGGGCAAGTAATGTGTCCCCTCCCCCAGCCAAGTGCCTGTAAAGTGCAGAGGAGAGCACAGAGTCAATTAATTACTAGTGTTAATAGCCTGGCGCTTTTCAAGTGTTGGGGAGAAGCTATGTCGTCAAAGGGGTAGTTTAATACACTAGTCTAAACGTCACCTTTTCTCCACCTAATGCACCCTCAAATTGTCACCTCCAAATATTGAAGCATAAATGTATCTAGAATTTACAACACTGAATACCAGTGGAACGAGGTCAAGCTCTAAGTCTAATGTTTCACATGTTTGAATTCTACATCTGACATCCCCATTCCCTTGGGGCACAACTTTTTAATTATTATTTGTAGATCATCTTTTTTTTTAACCACCTGAGAAGTGCAATTATCACCCTGAAATGCAATGTCTGACGTATCATTTTTTTTTCTGAAATGGAAATTTTACATCCAAGTAGAAACCCAGGCATACAATTTATTACTTATAGCATCCCTGACAGCCACTCAGAAATAAGTGTGTCCAGAATGTGAAAACTAACTCATAATTAATAGTGGAACTCAGATCATTTTACAAAGAAAAAAAAACAGACCCAAACTCTTTTGCTTTCCCATAAGATTACTATTTCCCACTCATTACCATAGCTATTTGTATTCTTAACGCCAGTCTTTGCCCTTAGTACCATCGTGGTCCTGATGGTGAAGTGTTAAGATGAAATTTAATGAATGTAAGGTGCACGTTTATTTTCCATTCCACATTTCACAGATGGAATATTCTCCAGCATACTGACATCTTACCAAAATAGACACCCATGGCATGATTGGAACTCCAGCTAAGTTCCACCTGCAGGTAGTATAACACCCAATGGGTTTTAAATCCAAGAGCTCAAGATGGGCAGTCAGGACACTTAGGACTCAATCATGGTTCCCCAAGATGAAAGATGTTCACCTAGTAGTACATGTCTGCGTTAACAAATTTATATGTTGAATCAATTATTCTAGGAGAGGCAACGGAGTTAGAAGGGTGTGGGAGAAGGAAAAGAGACTTAGCCAAAACTTTGATGGCAGATACCCAGCCAGAGAAAATTACCGCCTATAACGTATTGCAACCCCTGGGTTCTGGCTAACTGGTCTATGCAGTATAGACAAGATTATGCCACGTCCAATAAATTTGTTTCTTGAGTAGTCGACGGGATTTGCCCTTTCCTGGACACAGTTGCTAGCACACGTGATTCTTGGAAGAGTCGAGTTGAAATCATCCGTTTGCCCAGCTACTAACGTAGTAGCATCTGTTTTCATTGTGACTACCACTATCTAACTGGTGCCAGAATCCCCCATTTGACAGGTCAACAAAGGGTCATCCATTCCATTCTTCTGCATCCCCTATAATAGGGAACCCTTGGAAATATCCTTCCTGTATTGAACCTTTCTGTCTTAAGTTTGCATGCTTAAATAGAAATCTGAGCTATTGAGGACATGTAAAATAAAATAAGTTTCTCACCTACGTGACATCTATATATGCTTTCCCCAAATAGATAAGGGTGGCACTCATGAATTACAGCACCTTTTCAGTTCCTGGTTAAATGACCCCGGTTCCTTCCTTTGCTCTGCATGTGATGTGGCTTCTTGACCTTTGCCTGACAGAATGACTCTACTCTGGAAAATAGTTCATAGTCACAGACCTAGCACCAGTCAGCTGTGAGCCTTGTGCAAGCAACTGATTATTAGGTAAACTGAGAAAATGCCTTAGACTGGATTTCTCTGACTTCACTTCTACTTCTGAAAAAGCATTTATGATTATAACTGTTCTTTTTTCTGCCGAGCCATACTAGTTATACAAATCAGAATATCCAATGACATTTTGATTATTTATTCCTTTACCCATATTTATTAAGATCTATTCCTTCCAGGCATTGTGATAGATAGGCACTGGGGTCAGAGTTCATGACAACATTTTCCTTGCCCTCAAGGAGCGCTCATTTCTTTTTTTTTTTTTTTTAAGTTTATTCATTTTTGACAGAGACAGAGTGAGAGCATGAGCTGCGGAGGGGCAGAGAGAGAGAGGGTGATACAGAATCCGAAGCAGGCTCCAGGCTCCGAGCTGTCAGCACAGAGCCCGATGCGGGGCTCGAACTCACGAACTGCGAGATCGTGACCTGGGCCGAAGTCAGATGCTTAACCGACTGAGCCACCCAGGCGCCCCAGGGAGCTCTCATCTCTAATTAGGTCATTGACTCAAATGAATTCCCTGGCAGCTGTTGCCTCCACATCCTACAAATACTGAAAGACTGAAGAGAGAAGTTCCCCCTTCAGAAAAGCTGTCACCATCTCCTAGTCTCAGGGTGCCCATGAGTACTGGCTGCTAGGTTGCCTTACTACAATGCAGACAAAAAGCAGAAGATCACTCCCCTTTTCTAGAGTCCACGAGCGAGGCAGGAAGTAGGAAGCTGACAAAAAGTAGGTACTGTCCATGGGCAACGACCTTCGTCAAAGGAGCCAGGTCAGCTGGGAAGTAAAGATGCCTTCATCAGAACCCCACTGCCCCTTGCACGTACCTCTATGTGGCCCTTGTCACTTTGTAAAAATAATTGTCCACTTTCATGTCTGATACCCCTGTTACAACCAAGGCTCTTGAGGGGAATGGTCATGTTGCTTTCGTCCATATCTAGCCAGAATGTGGTACCCAATAGACATTCACGGAACGATCGCTGAACATAGGACTGAGTTTCCATCTCTCTCTACATGGTTTCTTGGCAAGGATCATCCACCGCTCCAAGTTGCCACTTCCTGTTGCCACTGCGAGGATTCAATACAAATACCTTGCCTGTGGAAAAGGAAGTTCTGGAAGTAAGGGCTCGCTTTTACGTCTTCTTCATTATCCCATTCCTTTAGCTGTAATTACTTTGTGATTCATGAACATTACAACAGATTAGCAACTGGAATCACTCATAATATACAATAATTTTCGAAGTCATCATCGGATGTTTCTGACAAAAGCATAAAGTGCAAAGATGGAAATAATATATTAAAAACATAGCCTGTAGTTTTTAAGTACTTGATGGAGTCACTTAATGGGTTATACTCTAATTTACATTTTAAATGAACTTCACAAATTAATCATGCAAGGTAGCCTTCTAGTGGATATGCTTATGAATATACGATGCATTTTATATGGCGCATTAAAGAAGAAAGGATAAAGATGTTTGTCGCGTCTACCGACAATCCTATTGATACGATTGGTTCCATGAAGTTGTCAAAATTTACCAAGAAAAAACAAATGACCTCTACATTTATCATTGCTAAAGGTTCCTGCTAATTAGCATCTAGAGATACCATGTTATAGATGCTTTCTAAAAGCTATCAGCCCTCCAACTCAGTATAGTGACACGGTATCTATCAAAGTCTCAGGGTGCTTGCAGTTCGACAAAAGCACTCCAAAGAACTGGCACGTATCACCCTATTTGCATTTTTGCATCTCATTATGAACATAATTGCATACCAACACAGCAATTCTTCTTGACTATCTCAAAAAACATTATCAGCAACGTCTGAAAGAAATGCTTAAATGTCAGCTATTGACAAGCCAGAAAAGCTGACCTTTGAAGGTTCTCAGTCTTCCAAGAGGCGCCGTGCTATGACTCACTTCCTAACTTTCTGTCTGTGTTTGATAACAGCAGGGATACAGTGGCTTGGAGAACGGTGGTTTTGGGCGACGAACTGGAGGGGAATAATCACGAAACTGCAAAAGCTGCAACCAAGTTACCATTCCTGCGAGCGGTTATGGGGGATCAGTCGAATGTTTGCCACGTCAATCCTGAAAACCTCCGGAACGCTGTAGAGCGTGAACATCTACGTGTTTGCAGCGGAATTTCTGCAAAACTATCTAGTGCCTTCACATTAACAACGAAAATGAGTTTAGCCATGATTAATGTTATGACAAAGCACTTCACAACCTTTCCCCTACAAGCATGCAACCCATTTTACACATTGTCACAAGTAGAGGCTGAGTGTTCGACAACTACCCACGGCTAATCTAAAACTGCCCGGAATCATTCGCACCCTCTCCTTTAAGACCTCGTCTCCCTAGACTGGACTTCGGTTGCACGGATCTCATATTCCATCCTACGCCTGGATCGTGTCATCATCCCCTGTTTGAGCTACCTCAATTTGCACAGCAATTTGGTACACATTTTTCCAAAAGCACTAATCAATTTTAACTCCCATTGAAATGCCATGGAAATGGCTGCCAATGTCCAGAAAATGCTAATCAATTTTGAAAATCTACACCATGGCTTGCGTCCCAGATCTTCCGCCCAATCCGCATCAAACAGAAATGATAGAAAATGATGTTAACACGTTCAGCCGCTTGTTTGCTTGTTGTAGCGGAGGCATTGGTCATGCTTCAATGGCAAACTAACCGCCTGTCTGGAAGTTCATCCCGCTTGTACTACTTTGGCCGTCTGTGTGGCAACAACGTGAAGTGGCTGTCACACTCGGGTTCAAAGACGGGGATTTCCAGATGAATCCTTCTCCCCCCTCCCCCCCCCCCACCGCCACCACCCCCTGTATTTTGCTTTTGAGGAACATAAGGGATGATTTATTTCTTAGATGAGCAGAGATGCATTTTTAATGCTTCTAATTCTCCAAAGATCATCCTCTAGTGGAAAAGCCGCTGCTTTGACAGGCACGACACACATCTAATATTTCAGACCCGTTGCGTAAATCTAGACAGTACAGAAGAGCGAGGGAAGTTTAGGGCACTAAGCCCGTATAAAGGGGCCCCTTCGTGCCACAAACAAACAAATTCACAAAAATGGCTTCTAGGAATTTAGACTAGGAAGGGATCTTGGAAACCAGCCAGTCTAACCTCCCCATCATGAAGGTGCGTCTTCAAAGACCTCCCAGAAAGACATTTCTTCCCATGAATAGCATTCCACTACTCCCCAGGAAGGGAAATTTTACTAAGAGGCCAACCGCATGGCTTCAAAAATTAATTATCAATCCGGGCTGCAAACCTCTTTGAAAACCTCTCCTAATTGGTGTGAGGCTGCTCTACACGTGCAGAAAGCAAACGGCCACCCCCCTTCCTGACAGCGATCGCTCTCCCCCTTAGTCTTCGTGGCCCCAGGGAAAACAGTCCTGCGCCCCGTCTTTCACTCCCATGAGATGAGACTCCCGGATGCTCCCTTGGTCTGCTGGTTGGCTTTCCCTGCTTACTCCCCGGATAGTCAATCACCCTCTTGAAACACCCACAACTGCCCCAGGACAGAAACCAGTTCTTCCAGTCAGATCATTGCTTCTGGGACTCTGAATGTTACGGTTCTACAAAAATCTGAGAACAGACAGGAACACCTTGTTGGCACTTAAGAAGTTTATACTCAGCCTTACTCCTTCAACTAAAATCAGTTTCAGTCACTATTTTTATGTCATGCTTCCCTCTCCTCCTTCTCCTTCTCTCCCTCCCCCTCCCCTTCCTTCTTCTCCTCCTTCTCTTCTCCTTCTCCTCTTCCCCCTCCCCCTCCTTCTTCTTCTCCTTCTCCTCCTTCTTTTGCTCCTTCTCCTTCTCCCCCTCCCCTCCCACTTCTCTCCTCCCCCCCTACTTCTTGCCTCCCCCTCCCCCTCCCTCTTCTTCTCCTTCTTCTTCTTCTTCTTCTTCTTCTTCTTCTTCTTCTTCTAAATGAAGCTAAAAAGCCCATAATCTCAAGAGGTCTTCAGAGGCAAACAGAGGGACTATTCTTTACCCTGGGTCTAGCAGAGTGTTAGCACATCGTGAGCATCATCATATCAGAAATAACAAAATCTAACTGCTATTAAGCACGCACTCAATAGTTGAGATATGACTGCCTATGGCCATTTATAGGATTTATCTCATGTAGTCTTTCTCAAGAGCCTATGAAGTAGTGACGATTATCATCCCCATTTGGTAGATGTGGAAAGCGAGACCCGGAGAGGTTAGGTAACTTGCCTACAGCCACAGAGCTGGAAAATGGTGAGCCTGACCCCAATGCTCTCGTTAAGAAAATGGCCTCGGTAGCAAAAGTTCAGAACCTGTTTGTGACCTTGAGCTAAACGTTGTCTCTTTTATTACGTGCATGTTTTCTTACTGAACTAGGAGAGGAATCTAGGCTCCAAGGTGACGGTAGCTTTGAGGTTCCAGAGGATCATGCAAGCCCGCGTGGTGTTCTCCATTCTGCAGTGGCCCCCTGGAAAAGCAGTAAGGGCTAGGGTGAGTCGAGAAGGCACCAAACATGCATGATTCCCGATTCCTCTGCAGGTCGCAGGGCGGGCCGTCTTTAGCCAGACGCATAGCATTGCTTCCAAAGCTAGACCTGCCCAGCGAGGAGCACCAGAGATCCCTTCCTCCTGGATCCTAGTGCTCCCCTCGTGACCGTGCAGTCCACACCCCGACGGAGACGGGGGCGTCCGATGCACATGCAAGTCTGCCAGTCTCAGGTAACAGATATCTGTGTGGCTGTTTCATGCTAGGCTGCCATCTAGAAATCCACTGCGAGGTTGTCTTATTTAAGAGGGAAAATGATGGCCGGCAGGTAAAAATAGCAGAACTGAAAGGAGGCACTGCATTTAATTCCGTCTAATTGATGCTTCTGTGGGTGGGAATCGGAGTTCATCTCCTAGACATTAATTAAAGCAGAAATGCAGTGAAATGTCAGTCCTCTGGCTGTAAGGGCCCTTTTCAGGGGGATGCTGGGAAAGTCGGTCTGGTATTTCCCTGCTGTCACAGGGCTCATAATAGAGGGCAGCAAGCTTCATGTGGCCTCAGAAAGTACCCCGTCTCCCAATCAAGAGGCTTTCAGCAGAGAAGGAGTGGACCCTAGGCCTGTAGCCCCCGCAGCTGTATCCATGGGAATCCCCCACCGACGGGCAGAGAAAGAACACTTTGCAATTAAGGGCTCTGAAGTCGGTCCTGTGCACCTGCTGAAGTTCCCAAGCACTTCTCCAAAAGCTATCTTTTACCCACCCACACGGTCGGCAGAAACAAAAACACTGCGCTCTTCTCTTTTAATGAATTATCAATTGACGGGCTTTAAAGAGAGAGGGGCAGGGGGGTGCTGGTTTTAAATTGGGGGAAAAGAAAGGAAAAGAAAAAAAAGTTAAGCCGGAATAAGGCAACCTACTTTTCCTAAATTTAGTAGGCCTTGACATCTCTGGAGAAGCGTGCCTGTAGGACACTATACAAAACTCTGAAGGCAGACTGAGCAAATAAATAATTCTGAAAAGAGCACTACATTTTGAGGCCAAATCCCAACCAGACCTGAAGCACAGAAGGCAGTGTGAGGTCAAGAGTGAACCGTTCGGTGCATGTTGGGCTTTCTTTGTGGAAGACATAAAATGGGCTCTGCCATTTTGTTCCAGAGACGGGGCGGGGGGGGGGGTGAGGGGAGGAAGAGCATCTGAGAGACAAAGGACATGAGCTGTTTCTGTGGGGACGCATGAAATGTTCTTGGCAGCAACACAGAGAAATTACTTTTATGGAGCCCTGCTCATCTCAACTGCTTTTTGCTACTCAAGCAACAGAAACAAAACCGGGTTTACCATTAAATTGGGCGCTAGATTTTGTTAGACCAGGAGTCAGCAAACCTTCTATGAAAAGAAAGGTTGGCAACATTTTAGGCTTCGGGGGCTCTGTGTTCTCTGTCTCGTCTACTCAGTTATGCCTTCGCAGCTCCAAAGTAGCCAGAGACAATATACGAAAGAAATAACCTGGCGAGGTTCTGGTAACACCTTCTTAATGGACACGGAAATTTGTGTTTCCTAAAATGATTATTTTTCACAAAATGCCATTAGTGTTCTTTTGATTTTTGTAATCACTTAAAAATGCCAAAACTAAAGGCATTCGTAACTCTCAAGCTGTACAAAACAGGGAACGCGTGGAATTTTTCCACGGGCTGCCATTTGTCAACCCCCGTCTAGACCACACTGAGCCAGTGCGAGCCTTTCTTACCTGTTCTCAGAACCCAAGTTTGATCATTTAAAACTACAGCAGGTGTGACGGTAGTGGCATTTAATTTTATTCTCCTAAATACTGACGCTGGAGATAGACTGTTTCTTACGGCTCGACAGTGGCATCCAGGTGATGTTTAAACATGTGCAGCAATTATGTTCCCTATCGATCTGCTGCCTATGACACGGCAGACACTTTGCAAGACAAGGCACACATGTTAAGGCTGCTAAATCACATGTGAAGTGCGTGGCCCTCCTGTGATTTCCGTGGTAAGCACGACAGGTGCATTTCCGCTGGACATCATCTCGGGTGGTCCACACTGCAAATCTGTGGCAGGTGCCATTGCACAGCTCCGTTTCACGGATAAGAAAGCTGAGGCTCGCAAAGCCCGGTGGCTTTTACGTAAGACCACTCCACGTGTACCTAGCAGAGCTGGAAGACGAACCCGTGCTTCCCTCTCCTCCGCCTAGGGTGCTCATCCCCTTGACATCCACACTCATAGTCAAGACCTTGATTCAGTCGTAACGACGACCAAACTTAACCTGCCCTCGCATGAGGCCGCTTCTGGCCTCTAACTTCCCAGGAAACTCGTGTGCTTTGTTTACTCTTAAGGTGTAGTGGCAAATGAGTGAGGCCGAGAGCCTGCACGTGCTGGGGGAGGCTTGGTAAGTATAAGAACACAGCTATGAAGTTATTGGCATCTCGCAAGTAGTTAAAGGCACTTGTCAGTTCAACTGCCAAATATTTATATTTAAAGAGCTACCCTGTGCTAAACATTTTTCTAGGCATTGAGGATGCAGCAGTAAACAAAATAGACAGAAATGTCTGCTCTCGGGGATTTATGTTATACGGGGGGGGAGACAGGCAGTAAACAATAAAATAAGTAAAACATATGCTATGTCAGATGGTGATAAGTGCTGTGGGAATAAAACAAGCAGCGAAGGGTGATTGGGAGTGCCAGAATGGTTTGGGAGTGGGAGAGCGAGACAGGGACAGGCTTTTAAAGAGGTTCGTCAAGGAAGCATCACCACGGAGGTGGTGTTTGAGGAAAGACCTCAAGGGGAGGGGCGACTCAACCTTTTCCTTCCAGGGAAAGGGGACCGTAGGCGGAAGGCCCCGCAAGAGCAAAGTCTGAGAGTCCATGTGAGGACCTACAAGGAGACAGGGGAACAAAGCGTAATAAGGGTGGGGAAGATGAACAGGACCCGGGCGGAGGGGTGGCCTGGGGGTTGGGAGGCGGCAGGCAGAGCATTTGGAGATGCGATGCCCAATGGACAGCTTCTCAGGGGATCATTGAAGCATTTTTTAATGTTTATTTATTTTGAGAGAGAGAGACAGAGAGAGCACCTGTGTGCATGGGAGAGGGCAAAGAGAGATTGAGAGAGAGAGAGAGAGAGAATTCCCAAGCAGGCTCCACACTCAGCACAAAGCCCAAAACAGGGCTTGAGCCCATGACCACGAGAGCATGACCTGAGCAGATATCAAGAGTAAGTCGCTCAACTGACTGAGCCACCCAGGTAGCCCTGATCACTGAAGCATCTTAAGCAGAGGCATGGTATAACCTAATCTAGTTCGTAATGTAACAGGACCACTCCAGAAGCTGTATGAAGAATAAATTGTAGAAAGCCAGGATGGAAAATTACTGCAATTGTTCAGAGGGCAAGGGGGGATCTTGAAGAAGAGTGGTAGCTGTAAAGATGACGACTCAGACAGTTTGGGCCATTAGACCAAAACTCCATAGCCTTGGTGGCTTATAAACAAAAGCATTTATTTCTCACAGTTCTGGAGGCCTGGAAGTCCAAGGTCATGGCACCAGCAGATCTGGTGTCTGATGAGGGCACTCTTCCTGTCTCATAGATGGAGCTTTCTGGAGTCTTTTTTGTAAGTGTACTGATCCCATTCATGGGAGCTCCAACTTTATGTCTTAATCATCTCCCAAAGGCGCCGCTTAACACCATCGTTCGGGGGGTTAGCATTTCAACATATGAAAGGAGGGCATAAACGTTCAGACTCTCGCGGACAGTAAGAAGGGATCAGACTGAAGTCTAAGACAGCAGGACGCGCCGGCCACGAGTACGGGGCGGGAAAGGAGGAAGGAACCAAGGATGACCCTCCCTTCCCCCCGCCCCACCCCCTGGACTCCTAGCTTGAACAGCAGGGAAGATGGAGTGGCTAGTAACTAAGGTGGGGAAGACAATGGCAGGAGCAAGTTCACAAGTGGAAGATCAAGGAATTTGGGGACGTGAAATTCGAGGTGTCTATTAGATACCAAAGCAGGAAGGCCAAACAGAGAGTGGGGAGATTCCAATGTTCCCAAGTGTGGCATATACCACGTGTTCAGGATTAGGAGCAGGGAAACAAAGAAAGACAAACCCTCCATCCTGGTCCAGCGTGCCCATTGAGAATACATCCCGTACAAGCTCCATTACACCTGCTGACTTACATTTTTCTTCAACAGTGTGGAAGTTCGGCCAGGGTTCCCCGATTTGAGTATGACACTTTTCGGAAATTATGCGCACTCCTTTTACTAAAATGTTTGACGAGATGAACCGGAGGGTTTGGGCTTAATTTTATTAGAGATTCTTTACTATCGGCACCTTGGGATTTTTCTCTTGTGTCTTAAACCCAGTGATGGTCTTTTTGAAATCTTGATATTTAAAATTTAGTTAATATCATTGAGCTCAGGTTACCACAAGGAGTACTAATATAGATTGATCAAATTACCAAATCCATGTAAATCCTTAACATGGAAATAAAAACCGTTTTTAGAATGATGCCCCAATCCACACAGGTGACGTGTTTTTGCATTTTCTCTCTGTGAAAAACATAAAACGGTGTTTATTTTTGCCATGACCCATCACACTGATATCGCACTGATATCCACGGTTTCTAAAGGGAATCCACTGCACGGGTGGTTGAGACTTCCTTCCACTCTGACAGTATTGAGATAGCAAAATTAATGTCAGCTGTTGGTTCAAACTCCAGGGATCACAGTCGGCCTCCTGTTCACCTCCCATACACCCCAAATGCTCATTTGCAAAATCTCTTCAGAGGCAAAAGTCACAGTATCACTTCCTGACTTCCCACCCTCTTTCCTCACTTTATAGAAACAGAGGCAAACACTTCGTAATATGTTACTTTCCATTCATGCCGACTACATTCAATATTAGAAAATGGTCTTCAGAGAACTGTGATTTAGGATAAAGCTTACGTTCCAAGAATAGCTACTCTACGGCATGAAGAAAAAAATCAAGAGTCTAAAATGTGCCAATATGTATTAAATACAATTGGGCATTCCTTGTTTCTCTTGTCAGTTGCCAATGTAAAAATCTCAGGATTGGGAATGAGTCTGTATGGAAAAAGTCAGAGATTTTCTCTAAATACAACCATTCGTTGGGGGAAGAGAAAACAAACTCACGAAGGATATCATTTGTTGGTGTTTCTCTCCTGGAGTTGAACTGAACCCCCACGTTTAGGAATGAAAGAGTAATTTTGCCTTGGTGCTTTTTCACAGACAGAGAAAACGCGGGTCGGGAGAGGAGACTTACCCGACAATCTCCTGTGCGCTGAGTTGGACACGAAGCCTCTAGCTGCAGACGAAGCCAGCGCAGAGGAGCCGAGAACAGCAGTCCTGGCTGTATGAGCCACACGGTGGGCCAGCCCCCCAGGTTGAGAGTCGAAGCGTATTCACGCGCCTCGATCTTGGCTTCTGTGCGAGATACCATGTTAATGGTCCTGTTGCCCACTCCGCCCTGGCGTGAGATTTAAATAAAAACAAATTACAGGTCTTAACAGTGATAGATGGACTGCTTTTACATTTGTGTAGAGTATTTTTGCTCTAAGATTAAAGGCTTACGCATTTATCTGCATAAACTAACCCCTGGAGTAGGGTGCCGCTGACATTTTCCAAGAAAAATGAATATCCTAACTTATTCCAAAGAGATGACTTGGTATTTGTATGGCCAGAGTGACCTTTGCAAGTGCCCTTTCAGATTAGGTGCACTACATGGAAAATTGTGCTCTTACAGTACTCCATAAATCATACCTACCAATTTTCTTTAAAGGGGTATGTAAATATCAGTGTACCAGGTGGGTAAACAACACTAACCTCGTACAAATGGCTTGAAAATTGAAGAAAAGCACCTTATTTTGCTGCTGAAATTGCTTTTGAAGCCCAACATCGGGGCTTGGTTTGTAGAATGCATGAAATGATTTGTGCACAGGGAATAGAAAATGGGCTGATGATAACCATCCTCGACACAGTCCTCGTCTCTCTGAGTTCTTTCTGTGATCAAAGATATCATCGCTATGTATTCCTTTTCTTTGCATATCCCAAATGCATGTACATTTTAAGTGACATCTTCATTATCTGTGCATTTCCAAGACGGTCCGACAGCTTTTCTAGCTGGTTAATATTTCTGGACGAAGTTCACAGAAGTCTTCTTATTTTGAAGTAACACCTCATTTAAAAGGACAAAAGAAAACTTTAGACAGAAAACTAAACAGAGAAGCTATCGCTTTTGAAACTCCTAAGGTCTTAATATGAATAAGTACTATTTTGGCGATTTAGTGAAATGCATTAATTGAATCTCCTGGTTTTGAAACAGAAATGGACAAAGCGGGGGGGGGTGATCCTGCTACTGAAACATTTCAATGGAATGTCTGTGGCATAAGATGCAGCTTGTACTGCACCCAACTGCCATGGATATTGTGAAATTCAGTTTTGTACAGTTTTCACAAGATGAAAATCCTTGACTTTGACCCATTTACGAGCTTGTGGCAAGAATCATGGTTAATATCCTGAGAAGAATGTTACATATAGTAAAATCCACATCTCTTACAGACAACTTGCCAAAAGGGTAAGATTTTTATATCACATAGGGTTTAAATGAGTAACTCTTAACACTTCTGTGTATATATAAATAGCTAGAAATTTACAAGAGCATTTCAATTAAATATATCTTACCCACCATTCAGTTTGCCAGTTTGCCAGTTACTTCTGAATGCTTGGCTTATCTTAAGGGGACAAAATAGACGATGTAAAATTTTGCTTTCTTTACAATCGTTTTTATTTTCTATCTTTCCTCCACTGACAAAAATATTTCTAGAATAAAGATTTCGGTTTTCTAGTCCTTCAGTAATGAGAGATGAGTTTCTGCCTTTTTTAAAGAAATGCGTTTATAAAAATCAGCTCACCAAATGGTACAAGTAATGCGGTCACCTAAGTTACTTTTCTAGTTCTTTCTTCTCTGGCTAGTAATAGTTGCTATGTGCGAGTAACTTACATTGCTTTATTCCTACTAGGAAAAAGAAGAAACAAAAATGCTTAGTCATGCATCGGGGTGTAGGTAGGTAGGGTGCACGGAGCAGGCTGCCTTCTTTGCCTTAGACACATTCAGTGCTGGGCTCTGTTTTTCCTTCGTTCCTATGCATGGTATTTTGCAGTCAGTACCTATCCTCCTATGTTTTATCAGTTTCCTGTTGCTTATAAGCATGATTCTCGACACTCCTTCCAAACAATATTTCCTAGCCTTCTTATTAAATAGCGAAGGTTGAAAGTTTTTACTTCAGGGGCGCCTGGGTGGCTCAGTCCGTTGAGTGTCGGACTCTTGATCTCAGCTCAGGTCATGATCCCGGGGTTGTGAGATAGAGCCCTACATTGTCTGGCTCTGTGCTGTGCATGGAGCCTGCTAAGATCCCCTCTGTCTTCCTCTCCCTCTGCCCCTCCCCCATTTACACAGACACGTGCGCGTGTGCTCTGTCTCTCTCTCTCTCTCTCTCAAATAGATAAAATCTTAAAATACAGAAATCTTTCACTTCAAATTTTTATAACTGGAGATTAAAAATACAGTGAATGTGGGAGGGTTCAAGACAGAGACAGAGAAAGAACTCGAACTTAGCCCTACCCACAAACACCACAAATCTACATCGGTATATGGAACAGTTGTCTCTGAAAAAGGACCTGAAAGCTAGGAGAACAGAGCTTCTCCCTGAGGAATGAGAAGTTTGTGCCCCCCATCGGGCACCCCAACCCTTGGGAAATGCACTAGAGGAACGAGCCCCCAAAGCAACTGACTTTGAATACCAGTGGGGCTTACTTCCAAGAAGATTGGAGAGCTATAGGAAATAGAAAATCCACTCTTAGAAGGCTCACATACAGACCCACTCACCCCAGGACCCAGTCAAAACCAACAGTTTGAAGGGCACCTAGACCGTATGTGAAGGAAACCCATTTGTTAATCGTAAAGCATCTTTTCAACAAATAGGAACCTGTTGGGACTCTCTAGGGATGGGGAAACTAGCAAGCTTCATTTTTGCACGCCATCTAGCCTGCTAGCTCTGGTAGGTGTATCTTGCCCCTGCATGCCAGGTCACTAAGGCTGACCACGTGCCCTGTCCCTGCAGGCCACCCCACCACAGCCAGCAGGCATGCCCAGCCCACACTGGGATGCCTTTTGAGTGCCTGGCTTTGGTGGCCAAGACGGATTGCATTTCTAGGCCCTACAGACCTAAAACAATAGGAGAGACAGTCTTGGGTAGGCTACCACACCCCAGAGTGAAGGTCAGTCTTTAGGTTTGTCACACAACCACAAGCTAGAGAAATGCCCCCTGGAAACATGGGCAGAAAGACACCATTTTAATGTCCTTCCCTGGCCTTGCCACACATATCACCGACACCTCCCAGATGGAAACTTATACATGGGCGTAGTGCCATCATTTTTGCAACTGTCACCAGGGGACACCTCCAAATCTCTGGTCTGGAAGTCAGCAGGGTTGATGATTACAGACGCACAAGAATGTGTACATTAACATACCTGAAAGCTGATGTCTGAGGAACCGCCTTACAAGTAGCTGGAAACTAGGCAATTTCTGAGTCCCCTCCCTTTGGAACACTGAACGGTCCTGGCATACTTTCAACAACTGGGACCTGTCAAGGACAAATCAGATTATTAGACAATCATAAAAGTCCAAGGAACATCCAAAAGTTAGGCCAAGGTTGAACACGAAGGTTCATCTCCTACAAAAGGCCACTGCTTCAAGACTGGGAGATGTAGCTCTTTCACCTAGAACATAAAAACACACAGAGAGGCGGGAAAAATTAGGAGACAGGTGGATATGTTTGAAACGAAAGAACAAGACAAAATCTCAGAAAAAGACACTAATGAAACAAAAATAAGTAAGCTCCCTGATGAAAAATTAAACGTAATGGTCATAAAGTTACTCACTGCACTTGGGAAAAGAATGGATGAATACAGTAAGAATTTCCACGAAGAGACAGAATACGTAGAAAAGTACACAGAAGTGGAGAGCTGAAGAATACAAACGCTGAAATAAAAAATGCACTAGAGGAGCTCAACAGCAGACTGGATAAAGTGGAAGAACAGACCAGCAAGCCAGGAAACAGGACAGTAGAACTCATCCAATCAGAGCCGTGCAAAGAAAAAAGAATTTTAAAACATGAAAATAGCTTAGGGGATCTCTGGAACAGCATAAAGAAGAATAGGATCTGCATTATAGGGGTCCCAGAAGAAGAAGAGAGAGAAAGGGGTAGACAATTTATTCGAAAAAATAATGGCTGAAAACTTCTTTAGCCTGGGGAAGAAAACAGGCATCGAGCTCCAGGAAGCACTAATAGTTCCAAATAAAATGAACCCAGAGAGACCCATACATATTATAATTAAGATCCAAGATATATTATAATTAAAATGTCAAAAGTTTAAAAAGATAAAGAGAGTATCTTAAAAGCAACAAGAGAAAACCAATTTGTTACCCACAAAGGAACCCCCATAAGGATATAAGCTGACTTTTCAGGAGAAATTTTTCAGAGCAGGAGGCAGGTGGAATGATATATTCCAAATGCTTAAAGGGAAAAACATTTCAACCAGCTATACTCTACCCAGTAAGGTTATCCTTCAGAACTGAAGGAGAGATAAAAAGTTTTCCAGACAAGCAAAAACTAAAAAAGTTTATCATCAGTAAACTTGTCTTGTAAGAAATGTTAAAGGGACTTTTTAAAGCTGAACAAAGGGCACTAACTAGAGCTAAGAAAACATATGAACGTAAAAATCTCACTGGTAAAAGGAAATATATACAAAAGGTTATATGAAGATTAAAAGACAATAGCAAAATTAACTATATCCATGATAATTAGCTGAAGGATACCGAAAATTTTAAAAATTCAAAACTTGACATCAAAAACAGAATACATGACAATGGGAATAAAACTACGTAGCTTTTAGAATGTATTCAAATTTAAGATGCTATGCACTTAAAATAATAGACTTTTACGTATACAGGATGTTATATGTGAACCTCATGGTAACCACAAAACAAATATCTATAGTATACACACAAAAGACGATGTGAAAGGAATCTAAACATAACACTAAAAACTCACCAAACCATAAGAGAAGTAAGGAAGAGAAGAAAGGAACAGAGAACTATAAAAACAGCTAAAAAAAAAAAAATCAACAATATGACAATAAGTACATACCTATAAATAATGACTTTAAATGTAAATGAACTAAATTCTCCATTCAAAAGGCAGAATAGATAGGTCTTATTTTTTCATATTTCCTACATGTTTCCTACAAGACTTACTTTAGATCTGAGGACACACAGACTGAAAGTGAAAGGATAGAAAAAGATATTTCAAAGTGACAGAAACAAAAAGAAAGCTGGTATAGCTACGCTTATGGCTTATGTCAGACAAAATAGACTTTAAAGCAGGCTGTAATAAAAAGCAATCAAAAAGGAGCATTGCCTACTGACAAAGGGGTCAGCCTAACAAGAGGATTTAACATTTCTAAATATCTATCCCAACATAGGAGCACCTAAACATATAAAGCAAATATTAACAAGCCTAAAGAGAGAAAATGATAGCATTAAAATAATAGGGAACTTTAATACCTCACTTACATCAATGGCCAAATCATCCAGACAGAAAATGAGCAAAGAAATATTAGCTTTAAATGACACTTTAGACCAGATGGACTTAAGAGATAGATATGGAACATTCCACTTAAAAACAGCAGAATACACTTTCTTCTCTAGTGCACATGGAAAATTCTCCAGGATGGATCATATGTTAGGTCACAAAACAAGTCTCAACAAATTTTAAGAAGACTGAAATCATATCAATCATGTTTTGTGACCACAATGGTACGAAAGTAGAAATCAATTATAGGAAGAAAACTGGAAAAATCACAACTATGTGGAGATCAAGCAACATGCTACTGAACCATCAGTGGGTCAATGAAAAAAATCAATGGAGAAATTAAAAACTACCTGAAAATAAATGAGAATGTAACACAACAGCCTAAAATCTAGGGGCTGCAGCAAAAGGAGTTTTAAAAAGGAAGTTTATAATGATAGAGGCCTACTGCAAGAAACAAGAAACATTTTCGACCTACTTTACCCCAGAAAAAACTTAAAAAAAAAGAACCCCAAAGTTAGTAGAAGAAAGGAAATGACAAGATCAGAGCATAAATAAATGAAATAGAGAATAAAAAGATAACAGAAAATATCAATGAAGCTAAGAGCTGATTCTTTGAAAAGATAAGCAAAATTGAAAAACCATTAGCTCGTCTCACCCAGAATAAGAGAGAGAGCTCAAATAAATAAACTCAGAAATGAAAGAGAAGTTATAATTGACATAATAAAAATACAAAGAATTATAATAGACTACTATGAGTAATTATGCACCAATAAATTGGATAACCTAGAAAAGAATGGATAAATTCCTAGAAACATGCAATCTTCCAAGGCTGAATATGAAGAAATAGCAAATCTGAATAGACTAATTACTAACAAAGAGATTGAATCAGTAATCAAAAACCTTCCAACAAGCAAAAGTCCAAGACTAGATAGCTTCCCTGGTATAGGCTACCAAACATTCAAAGAAGATTTAATAACTCTCCTTCTTAAACTCTGCCAAGACATTTTATTTCTAAACTCATTTTGGATCCCATCACTACCCTGACACCAAAACCAGACAAGGACACCACAAAAAAGAGGAAATTATACTCCAATAACCCTGATGAAAATAGACAAATAAAATTATCAATAAAATATTAACAAACTAAATTCGACAACATAGTAAAAGGATCATACACTATGATCAAATGGGATGTATTCCATGGGGGCAAAGATGGTTCGATACCCACAAATCAGTGTGACACATCATATTAACAAAATGAAGGGTAAAAAGTATAATCATATCAATATATGCAGAAAAAGCACTTGACAAAATTCACCATCCATTTATGATTAAAATTTATCAACAAAGTAAGTATAGAGAGAATGTACTTCAATATAGTAAGGGCCATATATAACAAGTTCACAGCTACTTGTGACAAAGATGCCCACTCTCATCATTTTTATTCAATATGGTATTGGAAGTCCCAGCCAGCACCTTTAGGCAAGAAAAAGAAAGAAAGGCATCCGAATCAGAAAAGAAGAAGTAAAACTGTCACTATTTGCAGATGACATAATATTATATATAGAAAATCCTAAAGACTCCATCAAAGAACCTGTTAGAAGTAATTAATGAATTTAGTAAAGTTGCAAGAAACCAAATCAATATTCAGACATCTGTTGCATTTCTATACACTAAAAACAATCAGAAAAAGAAATTAAGCAAACAATCCCACCGACAACTGCATCAAAAAGAATAAAAACAAAAAACTAAGAATAAAATTAATCAAGGATGTGAAAGACTTATGCACTGAAAAGTAAAAGACACTAATGAAAGATATTGAAGACAGAAATAAATGGAAAGATATTCCATGCTCATGAATTGAAATTAGTAAAATTGTTGAAATTTCCATGCTACTCAAAGCAATCTACAGATTCAGTGCAATCCCTATCAAAATTCCAATGGCATTTTTCACAAAATTAGAATAAATAATTCTAAAATTTGTATGGAACCACAAAAGACCTTATATAGCTATAACAATCCTGAGAAAGAAGAAACCTAGATTTATCATACTCTTTGATTTTGAACTACACTCCAAAGCTATAGTAATCAAAACAGTATGGCATTGGCATAAAAACAGGCACATAGATCAATGGAACTGAATACAGAGCCCCAAAATAAACCCACACATATACGGTAGATTAATCTGTGACAATGGAGGTAAAAATATACAATGGGGAAAGAAAAGTCTCTTTATTTTTATTTTATTTTTATTTTTTTCACGTTTATTTATTTTTGAGAGACAGAAACAGAGAACGAGCAGGGGAGGAACAGAAAGAGAGCGAGACACAGAATCTGAAGCAGGCTCCAGGCTCTGAGCTGTCAGTGCAGAGTCTGACGCAGGGCTCGAACCCACGAACTGTGAGATCATGACCTGAGCCGAAGTCAGTTACTTGACCGACTGAGCCACCCAGGCACCCCTAGAAAAGTCTCTTTAATAAACAATTTTGGGGCAACTGGACAGCCACATGCAAAAGAACGAAACTAGGCTACTATCATGCACCATACACCAAATCACAAAATCGGTTAGACGCTTGAATGCATAACTTGACACTATAAAATTTCTGGAAGAAAACATAGGTGGTAATCTCCTTGACATTGGTCTTAGCAATGATTTTTTTTAACCTGACTCCAAAGGCAAGGGTAACAAAAATAAAAAATAAACAAATGGGACGACATCAAATTAAAACTTTCTGCACACTGAAAGAAACCATCAACACATAATAAGGCAACCTACTAAATAGGAGAAGATATCAGAAAATCATATATGTGATAAGGCGTTAATATCCAAAATATGTAAAGAACTCATACAACTCAACGATAGCAAAAAGCAAATAACCCTGATTTAAAAATGGACAGAGAAAAAGAAAAATTAGCAGAGGATCTAAATAGATATGCTTCAAGGATATCCAACAAGCACATGAAAGATGTCCAACAACACTAATTATAAGGGAAGTGCCAATAAAAACCACAATGAAATATCACTTCACACCTCTTATAAAGGTTAGTATCGGGGCGCCTGGGTGGCTCAGTCGGTTAAGCGGCCGACTTCGGCTCGGGTCATGATCTCGCAGTCCGTGAGTTCAAGCCCCACGTCAGGCTCTGTGCTGACAGCTCAGAGCCTGGAGCCTGTTTCAGATTCTGTGTCTCCCTCTCTCTGACCCTCCCCCATTCATGCTCTGTCTCTCTCTGTCTCAAAAATAAATAAACGTAAAAAAAATTTTTTCTTAAAAAAAGATTAGTATCAAAAAAGATAAGAAACGGCAAGTGTTGGATAGGATGTGGACAAAAGGGAACCCCCATACACTATTGATAAGAATGTAAATTGGTACATTTACAGAAAACAGTATGAAGATTCCTCAAAGAATTAAAAATAGAAATACCATACGATCCAGGTTTTCCTCCTTTGCAGTGTTTATCCAAAAACACTAATTCAGAAAAGATGCACGGACCCCTGTGTTCATTGCAGCATTATTTGCAATAGCCAAGATATAGAAACAACCTACGTGTCTATCAAGGGATGAACACACACACACACACACACACACACACACACACACTGGAATACTACTTAGCCCCCCCAAAAAGGAGAAAGTCTTGCCATTTGCAACAACCAACAACACGGATGGACAAATACCGTATGAGTTCACTTATACGTGAAATCTAAAAACAAATAAGCTAACAAATCAAACAAAAAACAAAATCACAGATACAGAGAACAGATTGATCGTTACCAGAGCAGAAGTGGGTGGGGGTAGTAAGTGAAATGGGGGAAAGAGCTCAATTCTACAGTGATGGAAAGTAGCTAGACTACTGGATTGTACTGGTAACCACTGTGTGATATATGCAAATAATGAATTCTAATGATATATACCTGAAACTTACATAATATTATATACCAAGTTTACTTCCATAAAAAACTGGAACGAATGCAATTCCAAAATGTAACCCTATTATTTTTATTTTGTTATTGTTAATGAAGTCACAAAAGTCTTGATTTTTAAAAATAAAGTTCTTTTTGAACACAAAATTTCAGAGCATGAAAATTCATAAGTCAGTACAGCTAGTTTTGTTGAATAATATATAGACCTCTGGACTAAGTAGCAAATTAAAAATAAGTAACTTATGCTCATCGGTCCACATTCTTTAACTGTCTCTGAGGTGGTTGGTAAAACCTTCTCCAGTCTACACCACCATATGCCACGTCTGGAAAATGATATTATTGGAAAGAAAGAGATTTTCACTGAAGAAAAAAACTGTCCATCTACCTCCATTGCCATTCTGCGTTTTCTACAGCACCTTATATTTCATAGAACTTTCTTCTTACACCCACTCCTGCCTTGATTCATTCAACAAATATTATTGAGTTCCTACTCTGTGCCAGGGACTGTTCTAGGCCCTGAGGTTATAGAAATGAACAAAAGAAAACAACAATGAAATGTCTGCCTCAAGCAGCAGAATTGCGAAATCTATACAGTGAGCTCAGCCATGTATTACAACAGCATTTTCTAAGCATATTGTCCAAGAAATGACCTTGTTTTTCATGTCACCTGAAGTTCAACATATTTCCAAGAATCAAAGAGAGCATTTTGTTTGTTTAAAAATTGAACATGTAAAAGAATATTCAGTATTTTGCTCTTTACCATATTTTCAAATTGTCTTCATTAATAAAACATTTTGATAAATATAATATTTATTATTTAATTTACTTCTAAGAGGGTTTATCCATTTTTCTATAATGGCTAGGTTATATGAATCATTAATATTCACCTTTTACTAGTGTATTTCTATTATTAATCATGATGCTTAGCCTTGACTCCTCCATAAATTTTTTTCCATCTGATTTATCCAAAATCAGTTTCTACCGTCTAGATTTTCTACTAAACTTACATGAGGTGTTGTACAATTCAGCAACCACTGATATTTTTTTTAGTGCCATTGACTTGGTTTCCCTTATTGCTTTGAAAAACCTTGATAGAAGAGCTAATTTCTCATACTTCGATTTCCCCAGCAGCTAACATAATGCAAGCAGAAGGAGTTCAATAATCACATTTCTTTTTGACTGAAAGGTTCTGGGTCAGAACCTTTTGTTTTTAATTTATTACCAAATTCTGGATTCATTAAAACTGCAGTGGATTTGGGGTGCCTGGGTGGCTCAGTCGGTCAAGCATCTGACTTAAGCTCAGGTCATGTCTCCGTTCATGGGTTCGAGTCCCACATAAGGCTCTGTGCTGACAGCTCAGAGCCTGGAGCCTCCTTCCGATTCTGTGTCTCCCTCTCTCTCTCTCTGCCCCTCCCCTGCTCACACTCTGGCTCTCTCTCTCAAAACTAAATCCACATTTTAAAAAAAGTTTAAAATAAAATAAAATAAAAATAAAACTGCAAGGATTTTTAGAAGTGCTAAAAAAGGAGGACACGTTTCTAAAAGAAAGATTTTCACATTAGGGGAAAAATGCATTTCACGAGAAAGTCTTGTTAAACAAAACGCAGTAAAACCTTGGTTTGCGAGCATAATTCGTTCCAGAAACAAGCTTGTCATTCAAAACACTTGTATATCAAAGCAAATTTCAAGAACCATTGGCTCAGTTGTGATCATGTGACATTCGACTTCACGTACTACTCGTATTGCAAAACATCGCTCATTTGTCAAGTTAAAATTCATGAGGAATGTTTGCTCGTCTTGCGGAACACTCCCAGAACAAGTTATTTGCAAGCCCAGGTTTTACTGTAGAATAAATTTGCCCATGATGGTCAAAATATATATGCTTGAATTGAAACTTTTCTCCCTCCTTAATTAGATCTAGAAAGTGACTTTGCATATTTTGCACATTTTATATCAACTAAGTATGGAAGCCAAAAAGATCTCTAATAGAGAAACAGAGTTTAGATATATTTCCTTAAAAATTCTGTTGACTTATCTACACTGTTTTGAGAGGAGAAACATCAAACCCCCAATTTTCGAAGTGTAGGGTGCAAAAAAATGTAGGTAAAAAACAAAAAAGCACAGACCCTTTAAGGTCTCATTTTGTATTTTCAGTTTTGTTTGCCTCTTCCATGAATTTTACAAATTCAACAGAGGTAAGAGGGCTAGACCTGACATAAAATAAAAATGAACAACAGCATCTTAGTCCCACTGGTACTTGGGGCTAAGTTTTACATATATGTTTTGAAGATAAGCAGGACGTGATATACGGGTCCATGTTGAACCCTAAAGCCACCCCGTTCACCCCCATTCATAAGCCACCTGGGTTAGTCTGATTCTCTCTCTTTAGGTAACTTCCGGTAAATGGACCGTGAAAAGGCTACCCTGTGCTACTTGGCAAACTGAGAAAAGTGACAACGTCTCCGTTTTATATCTCCAGAGTTGTTCTTAGGTAGAATTCAGGAAGGAGGAGCATCTTTATCCTCCCTTTCTTTTTCTAAACCATGTCTTACCTCATCCCAACACCATCTACTGTTATCATGCTGCCCGCTGGTCTTCTCGATCCCTCCACTGTGAAACCTCAGCCAGATGTATCTACCCTACTGTCTTCCTAAACAAAACTTGCTTGTCCTGAGCTCCAGTTCCTCCATCCACGTCCATCAGTTAGCTGTCCTACAAAAATATCTAGACACAGACGCAATTACACAAAGCTCTGAATGGCTAATCACGATTTAGTGAGTTACCTCTCCCCGATAGTTCATTGAAGCGGGTGAATTCTTCGTTTTAAGTACAGATTTTTCAGGTCTTTCTCTAGACCAGGGGTGGGCAAATGTTTTCTGCAAAGGGCCACGTGTTAGACGTCTTAGATTTTACAGGTTGTGTGGTCACCGTGGCTCAACGCTGCCGTTGTAGCTTGAAAGTTGCCACAGGCTATACATAAATAGGCAGGCGTCCGTTCCCATAAGACTTTATTTACGAAACAGGAGATGGGCTGGTATTGGCCTGGAGAGCATGGTTTGACAACACCGTCTACACTAATTCAACCAAATGGGGGGTGTGGCTGTAAGTGGGGAGGGCAGACAGCTCTTCCAACCCCCACATATCCGTACCATATAGCTAAATATCCCCACTGGAAAGTTACCCCCGAGTCAGTGGGATGCCAATGGACCCAGCCAGTTTCTGGCAACAATTATTTAAGTTATAGTGAAGACACTCAGTGTCCAATGTCCCCATGTAATTTCCCTCCTACCTTCTGTTGTTTTATGTTTTTAATGAAACAGAGCCAGGGAACCATTGAGGAGAGTCAGCCAAACCTCTCTCTTTCCCTTGGCCATTAGGAAGCTCGCAGAAATAACTTGTGGTCTATTAACTCTCGCCTTCTTCAACGCTGGCGAGACTTTTTCTTCTTCTTCCCCCTTTGACGTGACTTCTTTTCCCCAATTTGCTGTTAACGGCTCACGGCTACTGTATAATGCTCACTGTGGTCGGTAGTGATCCTTTTGGGAAAGCACTGAGAAGTAAAATGTAGACCCAGGAAAAGCACCTGAGAAACATTTTTTGGTGAAACAGCAGTTAACTTCGTCAACCGTGTCAGCCAAAACGCACTTCAGACTAGTGTGTCTGGCCGTATTGCAAGATGAAAAATGTTTCCCCACGATTGTGCCAACAGACAAAGGAGTCTTTTAGTCCAGACGCCTTATGGAAGGTGTTATCACCTTCTGTGTTTGTAAGTGACCTAACTCTGGACACTCAGCAATCACATCTGACCTCTGGGAGAGGTGGGACTCTGTCTGTCCTCTGTGGGAAAGCTCCTTCTCCTGTAAAAGTCGGTAAGAAATTCCCTACTGGTAGCACAGACTTGCGACTTCCTGGGATCATTCAAGAAATTCCAAGGGCCTTCTGCTGAGAGCCAATGTGTTGACGTGGCACAGGAGGAGATGGGCAGAGGGATGGCAACATCAGAAACCATTGCTGAGCTGTCTGAAGAATATCCCTAACATGGGGTGCCCCTTCTAACTTACCTCAGAAACTTATCTCACACGGCAGGCAGTGACCCAGCAGCTAAGAGACCTGTAAGCAATCTGTCCTCTGTCTACAACAGAGCCATTGGCTCAACCGCTATGCGATCAAGGATAACGTAAAACCTTAACCAAACGCTTCCCCCCAAAAAAACTCACGCTCAGCTATAGAAGAATATTTCTAGAATGAGTGGGTCACTCTCACCTCTCATCTCCAGGCCTGTCACTGCCTCCTCTCTAATCATGGTTACACAGCTAAGCTAAGCTGTGGCCAACTCTTTTGGGTAATTGATTATTGCAGTGCAATTTTATATACATATATATTATACATATGGGTTATTGTGGACAACTTGGTAGTTGGACCCAATAAAGGCACCTTATACAAACAAATAGGTGGCTGATGTCCTCAAACTACAATATCTCCAAATTACTGCAGATTAATGTTTAGGACTTCAGACCTGCATTTCTTTAATGTTTATTTATTTTTGAGGTGGGGGGAGGGGCAGGGAAAGAAGGGACAGAGGATCCGAAGCAGGCTCTGTGCCGACAGCACAGAGCCCAATGCGGGGCTCAAACTCACAAACTGTGAGATCATGACCTGCACTTAACCTACAGAACCACCCAGGTGTCCCAACCTGCATTTTTGTAATAGCTTGTGTACCTTCCCCAAATCCTTCTTTTATGTACCGGGTAAATCTATGCAAATGTTTGTAGTCCTAACGACTCTGTCTCTCAACTACAGATGGGACTGTGAACCACTTCAAGGAAGTCAACAAACCCCAGGGCCTCTGGGGCAATCACCAGGCTTCTCAGGGACCCTCAGCATCCCTGTAAACTGGCTGAAGCATCCAGGGTCAACTTCAAACCCACGATGATAGTTACCGATCTCTGTCACACCTGGCAGCAGGCACCCCAGCAGAGGACTAGAAATGGCAAGAAACACAAAACAGAGTCCCTAAAATATGTGGCACAACCTACACTGTCCCAAGCCTGTTATTTGTTGTTTTAATATATTGCAGACAAATCAATCACAGTCGAGCAAATAGCCTGGAACACACTATGGTGAATACATGTACAGTTTTCTACGAGGCTTTAAAAACATGAATGATACGGCTTGGGAAAAAAACACGTCTCTCTTATTTGTTCCATCCCTGAGACTCAGGGGTGCCCAGACTAAGAACCATGCACTGGTAAGAAGCCCTTCCCCATGATACACCTTGTCAGGGGGGTGATTGTAATTGACCAGAGTTTTTCGAAGGGGGTGCAGAAGACGAAGAGGAAGCTGGAGGGGTGCCGTCAGGTGCCGTAGTGATAGCACAGTTCTAATGTGGCATTGTGTTGTCAGGCTTGGCTGATTCTCAGATCAAAAGAGCCATCAATCTTCCCCAGATCTATATAGATCTGTCCTGGGTCAGAAGAATAATCAATAACTCTTAGTTCTCACTTCACAAAAACAAAGGAGCTGTTGGTTTGTTTACCTTTCAGATCGTGTCTTGATTAGGGATCATTAGTGGCCATTATGGAATGAAGCTCTATGTGTATTCCTAACTCAGTCGAGTTTACATTTCAGGACGCTGCATGTCACACAGAGGCAAACCTGCACACCACGTTCGGAGGGAGCTCCAGGGAGCAAGGAACACACGCCAGGGCCAGGACGAAGGCACATAATGAAAAAGCTATTGAGGATTAGAGATGAAGGGACATTAGAGTTAATTTAGCAAAACCCCACATTTTCCAGAGAGAGAAATTGGGGCTTCAAAAGGGCATTAACCTGCTCAAGGTCACCTTGCTGGATAAAGACAGTATGAGTTAGAGATGATGCACCTGCTGTATATTTATTTATTTCTTGCCGGCCGTACACGTTAGTTAGGATTCATGTCTATGGGTTGGAGTTTTGTAGATCCCTGGCCAGTTGTTTTCTCCCCTTAGCAAGTAGTAGGCTGTAGCAGACAGACAATAAGCTTTGAAGGCAGACAGGCTTGAGTTCAAAGCCTGGTCCGTCATGGACAAACTGAATAACCTTCTGTGAGTTCCTTACTTCCAAGAGCCTGCTTCCACATGGCTGTCCTGAGGAAAATAACATGGGCATCTTAAGGTTGTTGTAAAAATTTAGTAGGGATAATATAATATATATATAATATATATATGCAATAATATATATATAGTATATATATATAGTAGGGATATATATATTAGTAGGGATTATATATATATATACATACATATATATATATGTAGGTAGGTAGATAAGGAAGATAAGTAGGTAGGTAGGTAGGAATATGACAGGTGCACATGTGTTCACAGTTGAATAGCACATGCCTATAAGTAAACGGGTACATACATGTGATACTTGAACAATATGCCCAAATATGCAAGTGTTGTTTGATCCCCAACAGAACAGTGGTAAAATTAAATATGAAGATGTAAACTTCATCAGCATTTCGGTAAAAGTAAGAGAAACAACGCAAATTATTTCAGATAATAAAGTCAACACAATCGCCATTAGGAAAAAAACTACAACTACAACAATAACTGCTCTAATATAACAGAATCCCACTGCATCAAGACTCCATTAAAATGTCATTGTCTTCAGAGTAACATTCTGCGATTTTTTTTTCTTTTTTTTAAATTTTTTTAATGTTTATTTTTGAGAGAGAGAGTGAGAGAGAACATGAGCAGGTGAGGGGCAGAGAGAGAGAGAGAGAGAGACAGGATCTGAAGCAACTCTGAGCTGTCAGCTCAGAGTCCAACGTGGGGCTTGAAACCATGAACTGACAGGTCATGACTTGAGCCGAAGTCGGACGCCCAACCAACTGAGCCACCCAGGCATCCCTGTGATTCTTTTTTCTCTTCCAACTTTTATTTAAATTCTAGTTCGTTAACACACAGTGCAATACTGGTTTCAGGAGTCAAATCCAGTTATTCGTCACTTACCTATAACACCCGGTGCCCATCACGACAGGTGCCCTCCTTAATACCCGTCACCGTCTAGCCCATCCGTGTCTTGAACCAAAGAATGGCATGACATAGCTAGTTGTCCTGCATATTGAAATAGGCGTCTACATTGTCCTCTAAATATCCCAACTGGGGAAGTGTCCAGAAAAATTGGCGAAGTGAATTTGGGTGGAGGTCAGCAATCAGCTCAAGTTTGTTGATGTTCTCGTTTTTCACTTTAGTTTCATTTTCCTGTGCCACATCCCCCCTCGTGGGAGGCAATAGAGTCAGTCAATCAACAGAGGGAGAGGAAGCCCAAACAGGCCTGTGACAATTCACATCACGCGGTGCCCCTAGCTGGTGACCCTAACAGCTTTCTCGCCACCTCCTGCGTGGGCTCCCTATAAATGGCTTCTGCAGCTACTCTCCTAACTTCAAAACATTTCTCCAGGCTGAGCGTACGTCCTTGTCCTGGCCTCCCAGCCGCCTACCAGAATCTGCTTGGCCACGTTTCTTTTCCACTAAGTCACTTAGCCCCAGATTTCTAGGTCTCTGGATGACAACCCAACTGGACAGTCGACCTAGCTTTGATTTCCTTTTTCTTCCTGAAATACTGCCTTTGCATGGTCTGGGTCAGCAATCCCAGGATGCTTCCCTCCTTCATCTGGGTCGGGCCTGGGGTATATTGTGTGGAATCCCACTGTGAGGGCAAGTCTGCCTACTAGAATTTCCACTGCTCTTTCTGACCGGTCCACCACGTGCTGCGTTGCAAGGTCAACATCTCCCTTGGCGCTTAGAACTAATTCACCCTATACCTGCCCCGTTGTCATTGGAACACAAAGAGGATAAACTGTGGCATTGTCTAGAAGTGAGGGAAAAGAGAATCCAGCTGTAAATGATGAAAAGCTCAGGACACAGATGCCGCCCCCCCCCCCAACCATGTGTCCTTTTTTACTGCTGTTCTTGGGTTCCAGCCATCCATCTCATGGCAAGACAGCAAGGATGGAAACATCACCCTGCTCTGCAGATGGTGAGCCTGATGCTCAGAAGGTTCACCCACGTGCCCATGTCACACAGCTAGGAAGTCACGGGGACCAGATGTGAACCTGGGCCATGACTACTCCTCTGGTCAGGCTCTCCCACGAAAGACAGCTAAGTTTGTAGAAGAAGTCTGGGCTGTTGAGAAGTAAGGTTGGGCTGGGCAACTCTGAACAGTGGGGAATTTCGATCTGGGCCATATGAGGAACTGAGGAGTCAGGAGAATTGTCCAGGGGAGAGAATGTTGAAGGGTTCTGGACACAGTAGTAGCTCTCACACTTTACTTTTCTCAGATATTCGGCCAGAAGCAGCCTTAGCTTGGATCTCCGTGATGATGAGGACAGAACATGGTGAAAGGAGGAAATAGACAAGAGATCCATATAAACCCTTGAAGAAACTTTTCAACAAGCAAAACCGTGTGAACAGTGGCCCGGAGGACTTACTGAGCTCCTTGTCGTGACGTGTATTTTAAGCAGAGGCTGTGAAAAACATTTAGTGAAACTGTCAAAGCACAACTAGATGCCTGCATTGATTGATGGGTTACTATGTGCCTGGTATTCTTCTGGAGACTTTCCACATATCATCCCAGTCAATCTTTCCTTCAACACCCCAAACCGGGTACTACCCCATTCTAAAGATGAGAACAGTGATGGTTAAGGGGGATTAAGAATTTTTCTCAAGGTTCTACAGCTCCCTGGGAAAAGAGCCAGGAGTTGAGCCCAGGGAGTCAGGCTTTAGAAGCCAAGCCTTGATCAAGAGATTTCGGACGGCCCCGCTAACATTGATGTCATACACAAGCCTCTCTCACTTCCAGGACTAGAGGTAATAATTTCTCCATCTCCCCACCCTCCCAAACATTGTCCATTCATCATCAGATAGTGATACTACGGTCTTATTTCTTTACCATGTCAATGCATAACACATTAAAATGAACAGTAACTGCAAATAATGATGAGTGTCCATTAAAAGAGAACAAATTAAAGCCAGACGACACATCTTTACCAACACCTCAGCGATGCGCATGACAGGTCTCTGATACTTAAGGACATATTCAAAGAAAATGGCACTTTGAACTATAAATTTATTTGCACAGAGTAGCGAAGCATCGCATGCCCTTGAGTCTATCTCATAGGAGATGCAGAGCCTGGTTTTGACAGCTAGTTCTAATAATAAAAAGGTTTTAAATGTAAGGTATAACGGCATTCCAATCAGCGCCTAATCAGGGTTATGCTTTTCAAATTATATTGTGTCTGCTTTCACCTCCTGCCTATTATCTGCAATAAAAACAGAAGTGCTTAAGAAAATCCTTGATCTATGCACATATATTTTTAATATTAATATGTCAGGCCAGTGGCAATAAGGATATTAGGGAAATGACGGAATTCTCCCCCAGCTGGACATGTTAATTGAGAAGCCAAGTTTTGGAGGCAAAGTTCACATTTGTGCAGATGGCTGGACAATGCCGGGTGTCGGCTAGGTCAGTGTTAGCCCCAATCCTGGCTCTAATGGCTCAAGTCTCTGCTTTCTCTGCGTCAGCTGGTCCCTCTGGGCTGTGTAGGTTGGGGAAGTCTGTCTCTCCATTTATTCTGCCCTTGACTCTGGGGTAGTAATTTCTCTCGAGATGTCAGTGTGCTTTCTTTAGAAAGAAAGAAAGAAAGAAAGAAAGAAAGAAAGAAAGAGAAAAAAGTTTAATTTTTTCTACTTGGAGGGAATATAAATTACAGTTCCCGCAGCCCTTCCCCCCTCCCATCAAAAATAAAAAGAGTAGCCACCCTACTTGGGGACCAAAGAATGTTAGAATCATCTCAAAACAAGGAGTTGAGCTCTTGTGGACTCTAGTGACTGGCCCAATGTGTATTTACTTTTTTATCTGGTTAGCGTTAAAATGTACCCACGTTTATTGCCAATTTTCCACCTACCATTTACTGTCTTTAATGTGATTTATGTATCACTACTCACCCTTCAAATGCAGTAGTATGGGACCAGCAGTCTTTAATAGTTTCAGTTTCCTAAGTAATATAATTATTTATTATCTCTAATTAAAATTCAGAGTTTGGCTTTCAGCATGAGTCTGGATGCGAAGCTTGCTTTAATGAAAAGAGCAACCGTGAGTCTAAATTTCTTTATGAAGGAGATAACTTATGTAATCACTGGTAACCTTTTTCAAGAATATTATCTCACTATTTATAAAACAATGCCTTCTTTACTTTAGAAATTTTCATTTGCATATGAAAAAGACGTATTTATTGATGCTTTTGACTGATGCACATTTTTCATTCAGGGATGCTCTTTCCAAATCATTCATATATCACTGAATTTTTCTTTGAAAACCTGAAGCTACCGTCCTTTAAAAGATATTCATATATATGTCTATATATGCATATGCATAAGTAGCCTTCAAGAAAGCTTTCAATTGTTGATTCCTTTTAACAATTTCTGGTTTGAAAACGCAGAACCCTTTCCGCTTCTGAAGCCACGTGTAATAAGCAATGACTATATCCTTTCTCCCTTCCAGAAGCCTGTACCTAAAATCCTTTTCTTCCGGAGAAGAAATCGTATTTGTGTCTAACCATGATGAGTTCTAGTTAAATATATTTCAGGCTCTCACCACAGTATCAGAGCAGACTCTTGCATTTTAATTCACAACATCTTAAAAGTGGTTTAAGTCATTTCACTAATAAACACATTGGGGAAAAGGGGAACCAGTATATAATATCGATGCAACAATTTGCTTGTGAGATTTTTCTCATGGAGGCAAATAAGGCAGGGTTTAAGTACAAGGGTTTTGAAGCCTCAGTCATAGAACTCATCGTGTCCCTCTTCAGACTCTTGCTTTTGCCAGACCATCAGTTTATAATGAGTCACTACGATGAAACAGAAACCATGGTTTAACCACCGCCTACAACAAGGGGAAATGAATAGATCAACGACTTTCCCCTCCCTCTTCTCCCCTTGGATAAGCCTCAAATAATTTCCACGTCACTTCTAAGATATTTTTTTTTAATTTGAAATTGAGGACCTATTGACTGAGCTTATGAAATAAAGTGAGCAAGGTATAACTTTTTTCTTTTCCCAGAGCCCTCCTAAAATTTATCAGAACACCATTCTCTCCTGTGCCATCTAATCACACCCATGTGCATTCTCTTCTTAATTAAGCAAGTTAACTTATTTGGCATTTATGTTTTATGCATGAGAACCCACAGCTTCCAGATCACTTCATTCCTGGGCCGTGTAATTCAGAAGCAAAAAGATCCATATAAATATCTTTATCCCGGTTGTGTGAGACAATATCATTGCCAGAAGAGGAATGCATATGCATGCCCAAAGGATCTATCCCAATTAATCAAGATCAAGATGTTGCATTGCCTTAATTTTTGGTCAAGGCAACCATGATGTTTCTTTCATCAGGGGAAAGACTTTTGATTAACTAAATTTCTTCTCTGGACCCAGACACCAAAATAATAAAAGGAAGGTACGTGTCATACCAGATGTAT